>NC_143060.1:66042500-66642500 GCF_052426305.1 Pelodiscus sinensis
GAACTTTTGACAAAGGTTGGCTCCGGGTGCAAATTGTGCGTCTGTTGACTGTTTGTGATACGTTCTCCTGGGCTTCGGTCTCACAAACTGATCACTGTAGGCCTGGTTCAAACCTCCTTGACTGTCCCTGGAAAGTGCCGTTAGTCAGGGAGATCAAAATGTCCAGACATGGTAAGGAGCGTTGCCTCCCGTAAATGAAACATTCTACATCATGATGTAGGCCCATGCCAGCACCCACTCACCTAGCGACTGTTTTCCGGGTTCAGTGCAGCCTTGATTTGCCGCCGGATTCTGATTTTGGTTTTCCTTTTCTCCTCTTCTCTCCACAGTGCCATGGCTACCTATTCTGCTTCGTGTACCAACGCCAGCCCTGCCCAGGGCATGAACATGGCCAACAGCATCGCCAACCTGAGACTGAAAGCAAAGGAATAC
The DNA here is from genome assembly GCF_052426305.1 of Pelodiscus sinensis. Lineage (NCBI taxonomy): Eukaryota > Metazoa > Chordata > Testudines > Trionychidae > Pelodiscus > Pelodiscus sinensis. Next base: position 66,042,933 of record NC_143060.1, read on the forward strand.
AGTTTACAGAGGAACCAAGTGCCGACAGTCAATTAAAGACTGTCGCACACAAAAGGGGAAAACACGATGACACCCGTCCTGCTTAGCAGTTCACTTGTGCTGAAAAAAACCCACCCCAAAATCCGGAACTGTTGGGACCAAAGCAGGAGAAAAATGAACTGCAAATTAGTTACGATGTTCCTCTTTCTTTGTGGGGTAACGCCACCACTTTGTGTCACGGTTATTGCTTCTGCTCAGTATACTAGGAGCTTCTTCAGTTAAGGACAAGTCCATCCTTGTTGTTTGTTTTATACGTGACTGCAACCTATACGTCGACCCAGCCTTTGAACTTCTCCTCCAAACTGGCCTGAAGGCCGGCACCAGGCCCCTCACCTCCTGTGCTCCACTCGTCCTAGAAGAAGGGGTTCCGAAGCCAAGGCCTGCTCCGTCGGGAGACCAAAATATCCTTCCAGACCAAGGCTGTAGCTACAAAATCATTTTCATTGGCCTCTGAGGAGGCTTTTCGAGCAACCCGGTGGGTTCCTCTAGTCCCGTTGCCTGGACCGGGTCAGAATTTCATTCACAGCCAGCTGGAGTTTAGAACGTATTCTCTGCCTTCTGATGACTTCGGGCCCAGCCTCTTTGAAAAGCCAAAGAACCGAAGACCTTTCTCAGGCCAGAGTGGGAGTCCACGTGAGGGCACTCGAAGACTGGGACTTTGCCTTACGCTTCTTTCTATGCCTTATGTTTTGTGCCACAGGGGAAGGGGTTGTCCAAACGCATTTGTTTTATATAGACTGTATATATTTATATATATAAGATATACACACAAGCTTGGTGGGTGTTTTTTATTCAACAAAATAAAAAGACATTGAAAACGTTCAGGATAAGTGTGTGCTCCCGTCGTGTTCCGAGAGGGAGGGATACGTCTCGGCGTAGCAGCTTCCCATTTATGGTCAGATGCTGCCCTCGACCGTAGTCATCGTAAATAGCGTCCGCTTAGAGAAAGTGTTACGTCTCGCAGAAGGCCAAAGCATGTTACAAGCGGCAGGACAAATACCTGTGTCTGGATTCAGGCAAAACTCAGGATCGGAGTTGCCCCAATCCCCTACTGGTCAGTATTTGGGGCTAGATCATCTCTTCCAAAATATAGCAAATGAGGCACAGCGGGAGGAAACATTGGGAGATTCCCGTTGTGGAGTGAGGAGGGCTTGATCCTCCAGAAAAGTGAGGACTTGGCACCTCCTGCACTTCCAAACTAGACAGATCTTGAGTAGTCTGCCGAAGACATAGGATTGTCCACGGGCTGATAGTTAAGGTTCTCCAGCACGGAGAGATCCCGCACCGTGGAAGTCCACGGGGAATGGCAATCCCATTGTGGGACTCAAACAGGGTGCAGGTTCCTATCCGATCCCCTTCCGCCTCCCCCCTTGTGCTCCACGCTGCTGGGATTTTGTGGTGCCTTCTTGCACTCTGGCAGAGCAGTCGTGGATTAGTTGAGGACTGAATTGGTGGCGACTAAGCCACCAACACCAGGTGCAACTGTGAAGCCCAACCTTACCGGAAGGTCCATTTACGAGTCCACACGCCATGCAGGACGGGAGACAAGCCTTCCCTCCTTCTGTCGCGAGTAGAATTTGCTCTTCGAAACAGATTCACATTTTAAGCGGACCAGCCTACTCCTCAAGTTTCCCATCTAGCTCTGCGGAGCTTCTGGGCTCTGGTTGGCAGGGTCCCGTGAACTTTGCAGGCGTTCCGGAAAGTTCTGTGCATGGCGTGGGGCTGTCCGAAGGCAGCCAGCAATCCGCTTCACCTTCCCCGCCGGCTGCCAGCCCTCGTGACTTCATTGGGATCTTCGGTGGGTTTCCTCAAGCCACAATTCCTGGAGTCACGCAACTGCAAGAAAACCTCCCTTTTCATGTCACATCCCCTCCCCCCAAATTGTAACCCTTGTGGCGAAAAGCTAGACGGGGTGACCCAAGTGTGAACAAAAGGCTCAAAAGTTAGGAAACAAAACTAGCCCAATATTAGAAGTGCCGACCCCCTGCAATACATGGTGGAGGAATGAACCAGACGCCTTCTTGAGGCCCCTTCCAGTTGTAACACTTTAAAGACAAACTAACAAGATGGTTTATTAGATGATGGGCTTTCGTGGGCCAGACGACCCACTATTTGATCTGAGGAAGTGGGTCTGACCCACGACAGCTCTTCATCTAATAAACCATCTTGTTAGTCTTTAAAGCGCTACATAGTCCTGTATTTTGTTTCAGCTACACCAGACTAACACGGCTGCATTTCTATCACTTTCCTTCCAGTTGTGTCTTTGCATGAATTCTTATTTTTCAGACAGTTTTAGGATTGGGGGGGGCGAGGGGGCTGACTTGTGATTTTTGATCATCTGGGGCTGACGCTCTTGTTGCGCTATCCAAAGTGCAGTTCTGTGGTTGGCACCGCAATCGACAACTTCCAGCGTTCGGCTCACTGCGTGGCGTAGACCTCAGGGCAAACGGAGCCAACGGTGGTCCAAAGGACTTTGACTGGCCTACACTCAGCTGCTTCTGCTGTTACCAGAGGGAGGATGGTCGTGCTAAACGTAAAGGGAAAAAAGTGAGTGTAGACACAACCAATGGGATATAGACACAGGCCGGGACTAAGACGTTAATTAGCCACCCTTTCCAGCACAAGTCTGCAGATACAGCATCAAAGGGGAATGGAGCAAATGTACAAGAAAGCATCAATACTGGAAAGCATTTCATGTTGTCGACCACTTTCAGGAGTTTTAGCAGAGCACTGCGAGTCACGACGCCTGGGTTGCGTTGCTGCTCCGCCACCGGCTCACTGTGTGTCCCTGGTGCTGTTATTTCACCTCTCCGTACCTGGCTCTCCTCCACAGAGTGATGGGGTGACTTGTACTGACCCGCCTCTCCCTGGGGATGTAAGGCGTCATTGATGGAGCTGTTCAGACGAAAGGAGGTGGTGCTTTAAGCAATGAATTTGGAGTTGCCTTTCCCAGCAGAGAGAGTGCTTCCAAGCAGAGCAGGAGGGACTCCCCGTCTAAATTAGAACCAAGAGCCATAGCTTCTGAGGCTGGACACTGGCATGAGTTGGAGGAAGTCACCAGAGGACAAATGCTAGCTGAGAATCAGGACCAAAGTTTTCAGCCAATGAAGGCTGCATGTTGGGGGCTTCCTTGCTCTTCCCCGCTTTTTGATACACCACGAGGCAGTGCTGGCAGGCAGAACCCACCCAGAGTGTCAGGTTGGCTATGCCAGCAAAGGGATCCATTTCTCACGCGGGCAGGAAAACAGCGTAGAAAGGAGGAACGCGCCGACTCCTGGTACCAGTTTCCCACTTGGAGCTCCCTGAATTGTTGTGACTTTTTAACTGAAATATGCCTGTGAATCCTGGAACCTAACGAAGGCCCCGATCCTGCAAACTCTTATGCACATGCTTAACTTCACTCGTGACATTGCATTACATGCCAGTGACGTTATGCACGTGTGTTAGTATATGAGGTAATGGAGCCACAGAAACGTCTCCACAGCCGGCGTCTTTATTCAGGTTGCGACCGCTTGGTAAATTTCCATCGCTTCAGCATGGGAATATCCCAACAAGGGCCAGACGCAAAACCGCCACCTCCTAAAAACACACCCAGCACCCTCCACCTTTCGTAATAAGAGCCCAGGGACAAAGCTTACCGACTGCAGGTTTGCATTGCTGACGACCTCAGCCATCGAGCAAGTTTCTATTCCTCCATGCAACAAAAGCACAATCGTCTGAGCACACGTGTTTATTCTGCATTTCATACAATTGTGGCATCTTCCAGCGTAACAGATTGATTTGGGTATAAACTTTTAGGAGTAAAAAACACTTCGTCAGATGCATGAGAGGAAAACAAAAACACTTTGGCTGCGTCTAGATTGGCATGATTTTGCGCATCTTGTCGCCTGTCTACACTGGCCGCGAGTATTTGTGCAAGAACACTGACTTTGTAATGTACAAAATCAGTGGTTCTTGCACAAATACTCTGACGCTTCCGCTCAGGGATAAGCCCTCTTGCACAAGTATTCTTGCGCAAGAGGGCCAGTGTAGACAGCCATGTTAATTTCTTGCGCAAGAAAGCCCGATGGCTAAAATGGCCATCGGAGCTTTCTTGCGCAAGAGAGCGTCTACACTGGCACGGATGTTTTTGCGCAAAAGCAAATCTTTTGCACAAAGGCTCATACCCGTATAGACACTCTCCTGCGCAAATACTTTTAACGGAAAAACTTTTCCGTTAAAAGTATTTGCGCAAAATCATGCCAGTCTAGACGCAGCCTTTGTCCGATGCATGAGGGGGGAAAAAACACTTCGTCAGACGTGTGAGGGGAAAACAAAAACACTTCATCAGATGCACGAGGGGTAAAAACCCACTTCGGCAGACGCATGCATCCGACAAAGTGGTTTTTACCCACGAAAGCTTCTGCCCAAACAAATCTGTTAGTCCCTAAGGTGCCACAGGATTCCTCGTTATTTTTGCAGATACAGACTAACCCGGAGACCTGTATGAGACATCGAAATATATATGCACATGGAGGGCCTGATTGTGAAGCCATGAAACGCTCCAAAGCTTTCGTAGAAGTTCCAGGTGCCGGGAGTAGATGTCGGGTGTTTCCTGGTTAAATCTTTGGGGTCACAAAGTTTGGGGACCCTTAAGGTAGAACATGTTCCTGCAGCTTCTCCCGCTGCTTGCTGTGCAAATCCCCATCTTTGGTCTGTCCAGAAACAGGGTGCTCGTGGACTATACAGAATTTTAAAGGGGGAAGGGATAAATCACGCGGGGAAGCCGATGAATTTGCTACAAACCAGGGGTCTGAGATCTTGGGGGGATCTGTTCTGCACAGAGTGTCTTGCTTTGTGATGTAACCTAGACGATCGGTGCGCTGGCCTCGAAATGGTCATTTCCCCACGCCCTACCCGCCGGTGGTCGGGCATCTTTGTCTGGAGAGAGCAGCGGGGCCGGGGTGCTGCGGGCGCGGCTGCCACACCAGCGTCCAGTGTCGCTTGTCTTCCCTGCTGGAGTCTGCAGCCTGCTCTAGTTTTACACACTGGATTGGCCGAGGGACATGGGCAGCAGGGCCGACAGCCTTGCTGGGTCCCTGGGCAAGAGGGAGGGGGCTACTCTGTGGCCCCAGAGAGGGCGGGGCCTTGGGCAGAAGGGGCGGGGCTTAGTGTTGCCCGGGGTGCCACACTGCGATTTAAAAGGCCTGAAGCTCCAGGCTGCTGTCCCCTAGTGGTGGCGTCCAGGAAGGCCGGGCCCCTGTGTAGGGCCGGGCCTCGGACTGTTGCCCCTTTTGCCCCCCGCCCCCCGTCAGTGGGCCTGCACCTCCGTCAGGGCAGTGAAAAGGCCGTGCCTGAGGGCCCGTGTAGACGCGCGAGGCCAAAGCAAGCGCTCCTGTAGGCGCAGTGGCTTAGCTACAGCAAGAGAAGCAACTTCTCCTGTGGGCGGAGGAGTCCTCTTGGCCCAGACTGGCCAGCCCTCTGAGGCAAGCTGGGCTCAGCCTTCGGCCTGCCCTCGCAGCCCTCAGCCATGGCCAGGAGCTGGCTCACGAGTGACCCCAGCTGGGGGTGATGAGGCCTAGGGAGAGAGACCCCCCTCCCAGCTGTGGGAGGCAGCAGGGAGCAGCTACTTCAACAGAGCCAGGACGTCAGAGAGGGGGAGCCCTGGAGGGAGGAACAAGGGGAGACACACACAGCCCGGGGGCAGCGCGAGGAAGTCAGGAGCAAGAGGCCCCCGGGGTGCACAGCCGGCTGGTGGGGGGGAGCCCAGAGCTAGGGCCCATGGCAGGAGCAAGAGGCCCCCGGGGTGCACAGCCGGCTGGTGGGGGGGAGCCCAGAGCTAGGGCCCGTGGCAGGAGCAAGAGGCCCCCGGGGTGCACAGCCGGCTGCTGGGGGGAGCCCGGAGCTAGGGCCTGTGGCAGGAGCAAGAGGCCCCCGGGGTGCACAGCCGGCTGGTGGGGGGGAGCCCAGAGCTAGGGCCTGTGGCAGGAGCAAGAGGCCCCTGGGGTGCACAGCCGGCTGGTGGGGGGAGCCCGGAGCTAGGGCCCGTGGCAGGAGCAAGAGGCCCCCGGGGTGCACAGCCGGCTGGTGGGGGGGAGCCCAGAGCTAGGGCCTGTGGCAGGAGCAAGAGGCCCCCGGGGTGCACAGCCGGCAGGTGGGGGGAGCCCGGAGCTAGGGCCCGTGGCAGGAGCAAGAGGCCCCCGGGGTGCACAGCTGGCTGGTGGGGGGAGCCCGGAGCTAGGGCCCGTGGCAGGAGCAAGAGGCCCCCGGGGTGCACAGCTGGCTGGTGGGGGGAGCCCGGAGCTAGGGCCTGTGGCAGGAGCAAGAGGCCCCCGGGGTGCACAGCTGGCTGGTGGGAGGATCCTGAGGCTAGGGCCCGTGGCAGGCACTGGGGGAGCCCCAAAATGAACCTGCTGGAGGCCTGGCTGACGGGAAGCCCCAGGGGAAGCAGCAAGAGAAGAGAAGCTCTGTGGGGGCTAAAAAGTGGGGGGCAAGTGGGGGGGAAGCCTCCAGCCAGCACTTTGCTGCTCTGCTGTTTCCCCAAAAGTAGGGGGGCAGGTGGAGGGGCAGTGGCAACGCATGGAGTTACTTCCTCCGCCCTTCTCCCCCGAGAGAGTCCTTGGGTCGGATCCAGCCCCAGGTTTGCCTGACTTGGGTCCCCCCCACTCCAGCCCCGTGAGGGAAGCATTCGGGGGGCTACAGGGCTGGAGCGCCAGCATTGGCTCCCCGACACTGAGCCTTTCCACAGCAGCCCAGTGGAGTTAGGTGCTCGAATCTGATTGGCTCGGAGCGCGTCTCTAACTCCCTGAGGCCACTTTGAAAAGCCTCAGACCAGGAAAAGCGAGTGTGGAAAGGCACGTCCAGAGCCTGAGGCACATTCAATGGGGCAGAGTTAATCTGGGGAAGGGGGGGTGACATTTTCTCAGGCTCCTGCAGGGCTAAATCCAGGCCTTTAATTCAGCGTTACCAGGCGTCAGTGGGGTTTCAATGGGAACGCTTAATCGGAAACACATGTGCACATGTACCGGGAGGCAGCAACATGAGACTTTTGCTTATGCAGCCTCTGCCCAGTAAGAGAATCCGACAGTCCCGGAAACACTCCGGAGAAACGTGCAATTCGCCTCGTGAAAACAGAGCCCCTCCCGGACAAGGCGTTCTGATTACACAGGTAAAACCTACGCAACGGGCCGAGGGAGTCCCCACACACAGGGCAGATGCTACACAACAGGGCTGAACGGCACATCTGTCCCGAGAGGGGGCGTTTCACAACTTGCTCCTCCCGTCTGATCCCCTCGAACTTTTGGCTTCTCCCGGAAAAGGGGGAAAAAAACGGAGACAGATCCGTGTGTTGCCTGTTCAGGCACATGACGCCACTTTGTGACACGGGGCATAAGCACGGCCAGACGGGGTCAGACCAAAGGTCCACCCAGCCCAGTGTCCTGTCTGCCAATCATCAAGCGTTCCCTCCCCTGTCACCCATTCCCAACTTCTAGCAAACAGGCGAGGAACACCATCCCTACCCATCCTGTCTCATAGCCATTAATGGACCTGCCCTCCATGAATTTATCCAGCTCTCTTTTGAACCCTGATACAGTCTTGGCCTCACAACATCCTCTGGCAAGGAGTTCCACAGGTTGATTGTGTGCTGGGTGAAGAAATATTGTTATGGCCAATGACCTCCCCGGGCAGGTCATGTTTTAGAAAGCCAAGAGGCCACATTGCTAGCTAGTATAATTCCTCTGGCGTTGGTGGCGTTACTCCAACGGAGAACTTAGCCCCAAGGCACCTCCATATCTGGCTTGCTCTGGCAGACCCCTGGAATGCATGTGAGAGCGCCAGTGTTTCTGGGCGGGCCATGTGTAGCAGGGGGTGGGGAGAATGTCACCTTCTCCAATTTCCTGGCACTACCACTGGCTTCCAGGAAAGCTTTGAAGAGCTGCAGCTGCGTTCAGCAGTTCTCTGCCAGCTCCTCTTGGCTGGGAGGCGCCCTGTCCCGGCCTGTCCCACAGATGGTATTTCCCTCTGATCGTGGTGCACGCAGGCGGGCTGGGAAGAGGCCGGTCTTGGTTTCCCAGAACTCTTCGCCTGCCAGGTTCACAAAAGACAGTGGGTGGCACTTTCAAAAGTCGGATCCATACACCTTAGTCATCAGAGGAACGGCTGCCTGGCATCCGGTCGCTGGATACCCCACGAGAACCCGCCGCTTGGCTGCAGCTAGAATTCCCCCCATGCACACACTTATCTTGGAAAGAGGGGGAGGCGCGGAGGACGTCTCCTCTGGCGTCTCCTACTTGGCTTCTCTCCTTCCAGGTGGAGATTCAAGCCAAAGGAGGCACTTTTGCGTTTGGAGGCAGGGGAAAGCGTTACAGACCTGTCCTGGTTTCTCCCTAGACGGGGTGTGTGGCAAAAGGGCTCCTTTCTGAACCCCATCCTGACTGCCCAAGAAGTCAGAAGGGGACCCAAGATGTCCCTCTCCACGGGAGGAACAAGCAACACAGTGGCCCATTGGGGAGGACTCTGACTGGGGTTGGAGAAGCCGACGAGCAAGGAGCTGGCAGGGTCATTCTGGCAGGCACATCGGGCTTGTCTGTGACGGAGACGCTGGCCCCGTGGATGTAAGACAGCGGCCGCTGCTTCGGGATTCCTGTTAAGGCGGGCAGGCCTGGGAAGAACGAGAGCAAAGGAGAAACAGACCCGTTCCAGACTCAGAGGAGGGTCGGCGTGTTTGGAGGCTCGGCGCGGTGGTTGGGTTTTGTAGCCCGGCGGCTGGCGCGTGGCCGTACTCTGCAGTGACGCTGTGCTGGTGGGAAAACACAGCCCTCTGAAAACAGCCATCAAGGAGCTCAAAAGCCCTATTAGCTTAGGAAAACACTAAGCAAACATGCCCAGGGTCGCTTGCCGTTGGGCTGAGCTTGCCGTCAGCTGCGCGGCGCTCTGCTGTGGACATGAAGGAGGCCTCAGCCGCAGCTTGGTTTCTGAAGGGATTTTCGGCGGACGCCACAGGATTTGAACTCCGGGTGTGGGGGGGTTTGAAAGTCGGTCACAGGGTCGCTGGGCCTCTCAGGGGAGCCAGGGCCAGCCCCGGGCGTGGCACCGGTAGCTCACCTCCCCAGGTGGAGAAAACGCGCCAAGTCACACGACTGGGAGGCCTTCCCGGGTGGAGTTTAGGCCGACGCTTGTGAGGAGCTAAGAGAGCCTGCAGGCCGGACGCCTGGAGTTGCGGGGAGCCCTTTGAAGGAGCTGAGGAGAGATTCTCCGAAAGGAGGGGTGAGGCCGACCTTGGACTCCGCTGTGTCTGGTTTGGACGTGGAAGGGTTGGACTGGAACCACTTCGGCAGAGAGTCACATCCGGCCGCTACCCAGCAGCCAGCTCGCGTGAGGGGAAAATGGCGCCAGGCCTAACCTGACGCAGACCAGGTCGGCGGCGCGGCTCCTGGCTCCTCAGGGCACGTCCACACGGCACTACCAGACCTGCCACTGGCCTGCGTCAAGGGGGATGGGGTGGGTCTCAGGGCCCAGGGTCCCGACCAAGCCCTAACATCTATGCTGCAGTTTTTAACCCCCCAATCCCAGTTGTGGCTCTGAGACTCGGTGTCCGGGTTTTTTATTGCCGCGTAGCCTCCACCCTGTGCGTCTAAGCCACTTGTGCCATGAGGATTTAGGCTTCTAAATCAGATAGGTGCTTTGGGGAGTTTTAGCTGCGCAGAGACTGCTGGAAAAACCCGTCCTAGGCTTTGCCACGGAAGTAGCCCAAGGGCTGAGCTCTTCTGCCATCCAGACACCGCAGGTCAGATCTCCTTCATACTGCGTCTGCTTCCCTGTGCTTGGTCTCCAGAGCGGTAGCCCGGTCTACAGCCCCGCATGCCTCCATCCCCCTTGGATGCAACCCTGCGGTTCAATCACGAGTCCCCCTCGCTCTTCGTACCGCGGCAGCTCCTGCCCAGGGAGTGTTTGAGCAACAGAGCGGCACGGGAGGTGCTTTCTGGACCCGAGGAAGGAGTTCTCCCACTGTGGTCCCACACCGCGCCGGTCAGGGAAGAGCTGCCCAGAAATCCCGCCTGCCTGGAGAACTCTCGCCCACACGCGCCCGACCCCATTCGCGAGCCGCCGGCGCAGCGAGCACGCTCTGACCTTCCATAGCTTTGAGCGTCGCCCCTACGCTGGCACAATGCCTCGTGTATCTTCAGCACCCTGAAGGAGCCGCCGTCTTCCAAGGGCTGCGTCTTTCCCTGTGTCTATTTAGGGCTTGCTCACTTCTCTTACGAGGCATCATTTTTGCCTGGTCCGAATCTTAGATGCTTGTCTCGCCCCCATTCCCAGAGTATCACAGTTGATTCAGCTGTAGCTTGTGGCCTGCTACGACCCCTCGCTCTGTTTGTGCAGGGCCCCTTCCTAGACGGTCGCTTCCCAATCTGTGTGTGTGACACGGATTGTTCCTTCCTAAGCGGAACACTTAGCACTTGTCCTTATTGAACGTCCTCCTTCTGACCTCAGGCCACGGCTGGGTTTGAATTATGACCCATCCTCCCAAAGCGCTTGCAACCCCTCCCAGCGTGGTAGTATCTGCAAGCTTGCAGACATGGACTCGATGCCACTATCTAAATCCATGGGGCTCAGACTTTCTGGCTCATGGCCCCCGCCCCCCGCTCAAGGCAAACCTTTCCACAGACCACCAGCCAACCGCCCATGATTGGGGGTTCTGTCCAGGCGGCTGGCTCCAGGAGAAGGCTGAGGGTTGGGGGGAGGAGGTGATTACAGGGGTGATGGGGCTGGGAGGAAGGGATGGTACAAAAGCGGGGAGGGGGGAGTTGGGAAGACTAGGAGTCTGGATATGAGGAGGATGGGGGGTGTTTACCAGGCTCTGTGCCTCCCATGTCCCAGGCTCCGCTGCCCTGCTGCTCCCATTGGCCATGATTCCGGCCAATAGGAGCAGTGGGGAAAGCCCCGGTCGACAGGTTCCTGGGCTGCTGTTCCCGCAGTGGGAGGCAGGGGGAATAGCAGTGCACAGAGCCACCTCCTTCCCTGCAAGCTGGGCCCGGCCCACGAGACTCAAACTTCCTCCCCAGCAGCGGAAATCCCAACTTCATGGGGGAGGGGGGGTGTCGCAGGGGGAAGGGGGAGCCCTGAGCCCACCTGCAAGATGGTCGTGGACCACTAGAGCTCCAGAGACCACACTCTGAGAGCCACGGACCGACATCGTGGATGAAGATAGTGAGCAGAACCAGACCCAGAACTGACTCCGTGGATCATGACTCTTGTGGGAGGGTCTCCTGGAAGCCCCAGCTCCCGGATTCAGGTGATTATTCCCTTCTCCACTTTCTTGTCAGAAGAAATTGAGTTTCTAGGACGAACGGTTGTGAGGCACAGTGTGAAAACGGGACCCCCCTAGAGAACCAGACACAAGAAGGCAAAAAAAGGATCCCACAAATGACTGACATGGAAATCTCAGGCTATTTAAACACATGTTATGATCTGGGAGGGGGGCAGGGACCCCTGACTCAGGATATTTGAATGCCTGAGGATTGTCAACCTGTGGAACTCCTTGCCAGAGGAGGCTGTGAAGGCTAGGACTAGAACAGAGTTTATAGAGAAGCTAGATAATTTCCTAGTGGTTAGGTCCATAAAAGGCTATTAGCCAGGGGATAAAATGGTGTCCCTGGCCTCTGTTTGTCAGAGGCTGGAGAGGGATGGCAGGAGACAAATCGCTTGATCATTGTCTTCGGTCCACCCTCTCTGGGGCACCTGGTACTGGCCACTGTTGGCAGACAGGATACTGGGCTAGAAGGACCTTTGGTCTGACCCAGTACGGCCGTTCTTATGTTCTTATGTACCATAAAGCCGTCTCCTAGCATGTGCCCTTGTACAGAGATTGTGAAATGCGGGAAGCTCTGCGCTATGACTCACTCACCCCCTGCCATCCCTGGCTGGCAAACCTGCTGCTTTTGGGGGGCAGCATTTATGGGGACCGCTGATTGTCATTCCCTCGTCTTGCCGGGGAGAGTTCGGCTCTGCAGACTTGGCAGCTTCAAACAGAAAAAGAATCTGTCTTTAATTTTCCACGTTGGGGGGTGGTGTTTCTTGCGCGACAAATAGATCCATTTCCAAAGGCCTGGCGGAGAAGCCAGTGGGAGCAGGGGGGGCTCTGCAGTGGTTTATGGGTTTAATCGTGGCATAAGCAGAAGAGACAGCCCAGAGAGGAGCTATCCGCCGACAGGCAATCTTCCCGTGGCGCCACGCAGCTTACGGCCTATGAGGAATGTATTTTGGTTGGACTCAAAGGAGCAATAGCTCAGTCCACTCCATGCTCATTTACTTTTAAATGCATCGCTGACAGTGGTCACGTGATTGGAGTGTTAATTTCGCCAGCGTCGCTCTCATAACAGCCTGGAATCCCCTTTGGCGTCACTCAAGGGCCCCAGGGTGCTCTGGAAATGGGAGGGGAAGTTGATGGTGTGAGTGTCGTTCTCCTCTTTGGAAATGGAGACGGGTGCAGGGTTCTGCGCCCGCCAGCGGGGAGTGAAAGGCAGGGACAGCAGAGGGACGCGGAGATGAAGAAGGGCCAACCCGTTACAGGCAAAGAGCCAGAATAGTTGCGCATATAGCGCAAAGAGCCAGGGAGGAAAAGTTGTCAAAAAAAAAAAAAAAAAGGACTGTCCCTTTAAGAAATAGGTTTAAAGGCTTTTTGGCCACATCAGGCTCCCATCAGCCGCCGCTATCTTGAAGATGCCATTTTGAATGGCCGTGCCGAACAGCACAGAGAGCCACACTTTCGGGGGGGGAAGAGCCGCATGCGGCTCACGAGCTGCGGGTTGGCCATGGCTGGCATAGGCCAAAGACCTGGAGCTCCGCCAGTGATTCCCAGCATGCTTTGCACAAGTCTCATCTGGGCTGATCCTGCTAAGTGCATGGAGGAGATAGACCAGCCTTGGGCAACCTAGGCCAGAGAGTGGGCTGCATGAATGGCCCTTCTTCATCTCCGCGGGCCTCGAGATTACCATCACCAAGACGGTTTTCGTGCAGGTCACTTTTGGAATAGAAAAAAAATGATGCAGATGGAAACCAGCAGAATTTGGCAACCCTGCAACAGTTAACAACATCTCGTGGCTCCCACAGAGAACCCTGATGGGCCACGGGGTGCCCACCACTGAAATAGACACAAGGAGACGCGCCTCGTAAATATCACTACGCCTGGGCGATCCGAATGCAAAGAGCTCCTTCAATGCCGAAATAGCAACACGTGGTGTTTTGCAAAGTCCTCCTTGCAAGCTACTGCGGGCCAGTGTGTTTAAACTGCCACATCATTCCCCCAAGGTCCTCCCAACACCATCAACGTGCGGGAGAACAGTTTAAAATAGCAGCATGCGTGTGCCTGAAAATATGCTCTCATGTGTGACTCTGGCTTCGGCCACTGTAGTGAAACAAAATTTTTCCCAGCGAGAGTCAGTAGCATCCAAGTGTGGCTCAGGATGTACCGTGGGTTGCAATAGAAGCCAGGATGCACCACGGAAGAGAAAAGTCAGCAGCGTGATTATTTTTTTAATTAAAAGAAAATATATTTGAATATTAGTAATACCCGTGCACTGTTTGCCTTCATTCCAACAAATTAGCTCCTCTTTTAACAGACCAGTGCTTATCCAGGACACGCATCTCCCCACTCCATACTCTCACACAACTGCATGCCCAGAACAGTGTTTCCTCTAATTTGTTTCCCATTCATGTGCGGAATAAATTTTGTTACATGCACCGAGGCATGTATGGCTGTGCACCATCTGCTAATAAGCTGGTCAGAACCAAAATCTCTCCTGGGTTGCCATCTAAGTGCTCAGCTTGCAGGGAATGCTGGTACAGTCACACATGTGCAAAGGCCACCACTAAAACAACCACACATGCATGTGCATTCACACACACACACACACACACACACACACACACACACACACACACACACAAAATCTTACACATATACATAAACACACATCCTGACTGAGGAAAAGCATCACTGTTTAAGACAGGGGCAGGCAATAATTTTTGATGGGGAACTGCCCCAAGATTTTGGTAAGTGGTCAAAGGCGGCACTTTTCTAGGGAGGGGATATGGGGTCTGGGACGGAGCTTGCTGATTTTTCCATGTGGTTCTCCACCCTGCAGGGATGGGGGAGGCTTCCAGGTTTTGGCCAATAGGAGCCTCCCCCATTCCCCCCACAATGCAGAGAGCCACAAGGAGCAACTAGCCACTTTGAGAAGTGCTGTTCTGTGCCATAGGAGAGGGCGGGCTGGATTGAAAGGCTTGGTGGGTGAGATCTAGCCTGTGGGCCGGATGCTGCCTGCCTTTGTTTAAGGACAGCATTTGATTAAATGCTTAACTTTCAACTTGTGTTTGACTCATTAAACCAGAGCACGGGCGAAGAGGTAAGCATGGATTTACGTTCTTTCCTAAGCAGAGATGCACTTAAGCATGTGCTTAAGCGCTTTTGTGCATTATGGCCTTATTTTGTAAATGCAAGAATCAAAAACAAAGAAATAAAACTCCGTTTTGTTCTGCGTAAATCTCTATCCATACAAAAGCAGGTAACATTTTCAAACGCACATATGGCCCAATTTAAAAAATGGCTTCAGTACTCAGGAGTAAAGCTGGAAAAAAATCAGGCAAAATTTTTTTTTTTTTTTGGACTGAAAAATGTAGACTCGGCCTCACCAAACATTTCATGAATCCAAATTGTTTCAGCTGGGGAAAAAAAGATCTCTAAGAAAATCAGAGAAAATCAAAAGATTTGGATTTGGATTTTTTTGTTTCAAACTTTGTTTGAAGTGTATGAAAACACTCACAAATGGTTTTAAATGGACAAAACCAAAATGAAACATCTAGATTTTGTCCAAACAAAATGATTCATCCGACACATTTTTTTTTTAACATTTTGAGTTACTGAAAAAAATTTAAGAAATTGCTTTATGGTTTGACCCAAAATGTTTTCCCCTTCTCCCATAGACAATCCTGGAACTGCTAGCAAACCAAATAATCCATCATTTGCCTGGATAGGTGTTGATAGTGGGTAGCTGGGCCTCTCAAGGATTCACCTGAGAGTGGTTAACTGGGATGCAGCTAATGAGGCAGGGAGGAACCTGACCATGATCAAAGGCTAAGGAGCTCAGTTAGTAGGAGAACCCTGAGGAGGAAAGCAGCTGTCAGAGAGATAGGATTCCTGCAGCAGACAGCATCAAAACTGCCTGAAAATCCAGCACTCCAAAGAGGGAGAAGAGATAAGAGGAGATCACCCAAAGAGCAGGAAGACACTGAAAAAGGTTGGTTCTGTCTGTTCCAAACAAGGACTCTGAGCTGGAACCTAGCTCTCTGCCAACACTTCTCCTTCCTTCTCCCAGACATGTCCTATTCCTTCTAGGGTGTAATGAGTATTTACAGTGAAAGCCAACAAAAGCCTGAACCTTCTCCATGGAGAGGTTGGTACTTCCTGCATGTTTTGTACAGCAGCACTTCACTTTACTTAGGACTTACAATGGCGCAAGGGACGCTTTCCACAAGGCAAACAGCTGTGTGGATTCACAGATCTTCACAGTGGAACTTGGTGGGGGAAGGTTGTGAAGGCTCAAACTATAACTGAGTTCAAAAAAGAATTTGAGAAGTTCCTGAGGACAGGTCTATCAGTGGCTATTAGCCAAGCTGAGCTCTCGCAATGCTCAGGGCGTCCTTTCTTTGCCAGCAGCACCTGGCTCCAGAGCACTGGGCTAGCAGGTGTGGGAGAAAAATCAAATAACTCCAATTGTGTCTAAAGGGGGGACTGTGCAGGAAATCAAAACTCTCTAAAAGAAAACTGCTGTAAGGGTTAAAAAGTTTTCCAGGCCTCTCTCCCTGTAACAGAGAGAAATCAAATTAACTCTAATCAAGACCCTTACAATGCCTCCTATCTCAAGTTCAGAGATACTCCTAGTCTGTCACAATTTGTCATGTAAACCCTTATCTTTGTCACAGTTTGCCTTGTAAACTTCTCCACTCAAGTTCTCATATGGCTTTGTTCTGTAAAACTTACTTCTAGCACTCCTGGGGTGAACAGAAACATCTCAGAGTACTTCTGCTGAGACTTTGATATGTTAAAGAAAACAATCAACAACTGAACTGTCTAAGCATTCTGTATAAAGGATCCCTAAACCTGTATCTCAGGGCTGCTTTCACTCTTGGAAGTGACAGCCTGCATGCATGCATCATAAAGTTTTTCCTTCTAGATTTCTCTCCTGCCTCACTGATTTGACCTCCGGACTCGGACCCTTCTGGGGGCTCTTTACCCCAGGGGAACGAGATTTCCCCCACACAGGCTCAATGGACCTTTGATCTGCAAACATGGACCACAGGGGGAGAAAACACTGGGATTGGACTTCTTGCGGTACCAGTGACCTTCCACCTGGCAGCCATGTTTGCAGTCTGTTTAATTTGCTTCTTCCTACCCAGCTCCTCTTGCGCCCCTCCGCGTGTTATGAGCCACCGTGCAAACAAAGCAGGCTGTGACTCGTGTTTGGTAACTTGGAATGGTTTAGCTAACTTTGGTGGGGAGGGAGAAAGTGGTTTATACATAGGCAAAGGATCCTAGAACTGGAAGGGACCTCGAGAGGGCATCAAGACCAGTCCCCTGCCCTCATCGCAGGACCAAGCACCAATTAGATCATCCCTGACAGATGTCTGTCCAACCTGTTCTTCAATATCTCCACAACTTCCCTGGGCAATTTATTCCAGTATTTTACCACCCTGACAGGTAGGAAGTTTTTCCTAACGTCCAACTAAACCTCCCTGGCTGAAGTTTAGGCCCATTGCTTCTTGTTCTATCATTAGGAGTTAAGGAAAATATTTTCCCCCTCCTCGTAACAACCTTTTGGGTACTTGAAAAGCTGCTAGCATGGCCCCTCTTACTTTTTTCTTTTCCAAACTAAACAAACTCAGTTCTTTGAGTCTTTCCTCCTAGGTCAGGCTTTCTAGATCTTTAATCATTTTTTGTAATTTGTCTCTGGACCTTCTCCAATTTGTCCACGAGATTCTTGCCTAGACAGTTGTAGTTTCTGCAGCTGGGAAGGGGAATGCCTGACCTTCCCTGAGCCATGGGTCCTTCGCCAAATAACGTCTATGATGTGCATTGTTTTCTTCTTGTCTTCGTAGGTGGAGCCTATTTTGGGATCAAGAGAAGTGGGATGGCTTTGAGGGCAATACGGTCTCATTGGTTATTAATCCGTTAAGGCATATCAGCCCATGTATTCCTTACAAGAAATTGGGATTGAATCCCAGACTTCTAAATCTAAAACCTCCTCTAACCAAAAAGTCCTCAGGCGAGGCTCTAACTCAGCCACTAGGTGGAGCCAGAGAACCACACTGGGTAAGTGGGAGGTGCACAAACACGAAAGAATCGATTGTCTGTCTCCGATTTGTAGTTCTCAATCTGCTCAACAGTTTTGGCTTTGGCAAACTAGCCTGTCAAACTCACAGAAACGGAAGACAGAAGGAGAGGGAAGCCTTTGAAAATGCAAGTGTGAATCCACTGGATTTTTTTCCCCAGTCCTGTCCAGCTCTAGCCGTAGGCAATATAAAAGAGGCTGTGTTGGGGTGGTGTGTTTTTATGGGAGGAGGCAAATCATGTGTGTGTGGCCCTCAACTGATTTTTTTTTTCTGTGGATCAGTGGCCCCCAGCCCAAAAAAAGGTCCCCTACCCCTGTTGTAAAGGATACTGTAAATAAGGAGGGGAAAGACACAACCATTCCTTTTCCTCGTGGCCACGGCCTTTTTGAGCCTATGACTGTTTTCTTCAAAAAGTTTCGGTTCAACTGGCCTTTTTCACTCTTTGATCACAATGTTCATTTGGGGTGGATTTTTTTTCCTTCCTCTTTTTTTAAATTCAGCTTCTCCCCTTTTTCCAAAGGAAAACAATCTGAAAAAGCAAGAGCAAATGATGCTTCCCTCCCCCCCCCCCCACACACACACACGCAAACTGAAATCATTCACCGCAAAAGTGAAAACTTGAAAAGCCAGGGGGAGAAAAATCCCCAACTTTTTTCATTAAATCCACTCACGTCTTTTCCACCTGCTCGAAGCGGCAGTTTTATTTTAGATTGTGCAAATGTGTAGTTACGCTGTCCTGAACGAGCATGGTGTGTCCTTAGAGAAATGCTTCTTGAGACTGGGAACCAAGGGCAGTTCTCCAACTTGCCCCCTTGCTAAGCATCCTATGACTTACGCCAGCTGGCAATCTGACCTGTGTTCATACAACAGACAGAGTTTTTCCTTCTACCCATACAGACCTTGTCTGACAACTCCTGGGCTTCGCTTGGTTCAGAGGTGTCTATGCTATAAAACGGCTCTGAATAATCTTGCACAGGTCAGCTCTGAAGGGATTAGTGAAGCCAGGGGAGCATCTGAGTGCCCCTTTTAATCAGGCTGGACAAAACATGTTTAAAGTCCATGTTAGGGTTGCCAGATACCTTTACAAAAAATCCTGAACAGGCAGGAAAAAATTGGTTGAGCAGAAAAAAAAAAAAAAAAAAAAAAAAGAGGTCACTGCGCCTTTAAATTACCTTGCTCCTCACTCCCTCCATCCTTGCAGATGCTGCCGGCCTTCTGTCTGAGGAAAACAAAAAATACCAGACATTTTACATGTCCGGTATTCTCTGTTGTTTTTCTTTACCGGACGGAAGGCCAAAATACTGAACTGTCCAGGCGAAAACCAGACACCTGGCAACCCTAGTCCATGTTGTTGTGAAAGGTGAAATATTGGGGGTGCCGTGCTCTGGATCGTGGAGTACCCACTGCCTTTCAGGAGAAACAGTTTTTCCCCTGCCATGAATCAGCCCTGACGTGACACAAGAAGAGACACTTTTGTCTTAAGTGTGTGCCAAACTCACCAGACAAAATAGCTGCCTGACAATGCCTGGTTTTTTTTTCCATGAGAGAGGCTGAAGAAGACCACGGTGTGCCTTGAGGTAGGTTTGGACCACAGTGGGTTCTCTCCCCCATGATGTAGGTGAGGCAGGACTTGACCTGGGGGAGGCAGGACTTGAACCAAGGACCCTGTCCCCCCTAAGTCCCTGCCAAAATGTTAATTGCTGAATGGGGTGTCCCCTCGTGCCTCCTCTCTGCCCCCTCCCAGGCACCAGTCCTCTCCGCCCTGTCTCCTTCTTCTCTTTCTGCTCATTAACAAAGTGGCTTCCGCGAATCGGGAAGGATGGCGACACGTTGCAAAGCCAAGCCCCTATTTCAATCCTTGTGTTTATTTTTATTAATGAAAAACATTAGCAGGGCGATACGTTAGCAAGTCGAAAATGTTCCAACGCTCCGTGGGCCGCCTCCCCTGCCAGCAATAACAAATGCGTCTCTCCGGCAGCGTCTCCTGGAAGTCTACCTCTGATGGGCGGGATAACTCGGTCTTGGATGGCTGGCAACTGCAGGCATGGCTCTGGGTGCAGCCTCGCTGCTCACCCAGCGTTATTGCATTAGTGCGGCATAAAACCCACGCCCGCGCCGAGAAATGTCTGCGGCTGTTGATTCAACCAAGTCAAGGCAGATACTTCAACTAGTCCCAAACATCTGTTCATTAAAATATGGACATGAAGCACGCAAATGGCACCCCTCGGAGATGGAATAGGAGCAGCCGTTTGCATAGCAGGGTGCTGGTTCTGCTTTGGGAGACCAGAGATGTTTCAGGTATTGACAGGGAAGAGGGGACTTTGGAGGTGTCATTTTGCACCCCCCCCCCAATGTTCAGCTGCCAACCCGGCTGTAATGCAATTGCCAACTTCCCCATGAGAAGGCAGCGTGGTTCCGTGACCCGCATCAGGAGGCGTGCCTGGCTCTGGGAGATCTAGGAACGTGTGGACCCCAAAATCACGAGCCACTATGAAAAACGTCACCACCACATCGTGTGTGATTCGGTCGCAAAGCGTCCACTGTGATCTGACACGTTCACATTCTCTGCAAGGCTTCTTCCCATCCCACGGCGCAGGCCTCGCCGTTGGCAATCCGTTTCTGCCGTCGGAAGCCAACTCAAAGGGGGTTAATAACAGAGTCGGGCTATGGAGCTATGGTGGGAGGCAGAGCCATTCGAGGGGGGCGTGGGACCTGTGGCAACCCCCCCACCTCACTTCCATGCCACTGTTTCCCCAAGCTCCAGCCCCTCCCTATGCAACTGTGTGCCTTTTTAATATAAACATCTCGCAGCATTTGAAAAAAAGGCCTATTTTCCCCATTGGGAAACTGAGGCACAAAAGTCATTTGCTCAATGAATCAACAGCTGAGCTCCAGACAGAGTCTTGGACTTATTCTCTAGGATTAACTAGTCCAGACATTTATTTATTAAATGACTATTGAAGAAATGCTATTGAAGGAAGTCCAGTGAAATTGTAAGGGGGAAAGCTTAAAGAAAAAAGCTCCTGGAAACAAATGGGAAGGATGGCAGAAGAGAGAAACATGAGCTGAAGAAAGCATAATGCTAAAAGGAGAAGTGATCGTAGAATAGCATTGTAGGACTGGAAGAGCTCATGGTAGGTCTAAGTAGGATGTTGACCATCCCTAACAGGAATTTGGAGACATGTTGTCTCTGTTTCTCAGCAGACCCCCAAAGCTGGCTTCCTGTAGGCTGTTTCCTGGGGCCATGAACAAGGGGCACCCCAAACTTTGTGACCCCAAGCTCCTAGGAGCCCCCCGTGCCAAACCTGAAACTCAGAGCCACCGTCCATCTCGCCGCGTCAAGGGCAGAGAGGCGAGAGGCTCTGAAGTGGAGAGGTTGCCTTTCTGGGCGAGGAGTCGCCTTTCTGCCCTTTCTCTACCTCGGGGGGCCTGCGGAAGATGGGCTGTCGACTCAACGAGTCACCGTCTTCCTTCTCCATCAGTGGTGAACCTTGGCCCCAGCCCACAGATCCATGGTGCTGGAGGAGGCAGCAGTACCATTGAGCTCCTGATTGGCTGCCGTTGCTGAAGACTCCTTGGAATCTTTCGCAAGACCCAGGGAGCTCTCCCTGAATTCTAGCTGCGGTGGTTATTATTTTCCCCTCCGCACTTCCTTTGTCATTCCCAATGGATGGCGCATTCTTCACCACTTCTCCTAGGCACTGTTGTGTGTTTTGGGGCGAGGAGGCTAATTCTAGGCAGCACGCGAGAACTTCTTCCTGCTCTATCAACTGCAGTTCTTCACCTCTTCCACATAGCCTGATGTTAGGTCAGCAAGCACCTGATGATGTTTAGCATGGTGCCTCTACAAGAAGGGACTTGCTCTTCCATATACTCCTAGAGACCTTTTCTGAAAAGTTCTCTCGGTCTTCGGACCCAACTGGCTACACAAACATGCCTTTCCAGCGGTCTAGAATCCACAGAAACGTCTACGAATGTAGCCCTTTGACTTTCTCTCTCAAACAAATGCCGGAGCTGGTGCTATGGCTCCCTCACGCTGAGAGGTGGAGCTGCCAAAAAAAACATCTGGCCATACTTGGTCCTTGATGTCTTGCATTATAGCTCCCAGCTCCGCTCCCCAGCCCGTCCTTTACTCCCAAGACGGATGCGTACTTCTCGCTCTCCATGAGAAACATCCTTTTTGTGGTATTTCCAAAAGGAAACTATGTCCTTTTGGCTTTTGTAAATAGCACAAAGAAATCTTTTCTCATGGCCTTCTGGCTAGAACTGGTGGCATCCACCACTGCGACATGGAGGGTTTGTAAGCCAGACTTCTGTGGGGAATCACCCTTCAGACTTACAGAGCAGAAAAATTCCTTCCCAG
Organism: Pelodiscus sinensis; assembly: GCF_052426305.1. Classification (NCBI taxonomy): domain Eukaryota; kingdom Metazoa; phylum Chordata; order Testudines; family Trionychidae; genus Pelodiscus; species Pelodiscus sinensis. The sequence continues at coordinate 66,064,705 of NC_143060.1, forward strand.
GTTGTCACTGAGCTTAGGGAAAGATTTTAAGGCCCCACGTGAAATCCGAGCCCTGTTATGCCAGATGCGGCACGTGGTTATGCTGAACAGAGCTGGTGACTTATGGGAATCAAGGGGTGTACTAAAAAGCTCCCTTTCAGGCTAAATGACAGAACCATTAAACAACACGTTGCTAGTGAGAACTAGAACCAGTGGCTACATCATGTTGGCTCAGGGATTTCCATGGAGGCTGATAATAAGCGTAGCGATTGGGGCAGCTGTACGTGACAAAGACAGAAGTGGCCACAAAAACCAAGGATACGGCAGGGGACTGGCCTTGATGAGGTCCCTTCCTGCCCTACTGTTCTGTGAGTCTAGACAAGGCGAGCATGGGGCATGTGCTCCTGAGGGAGAGCTTTTGGGCTACGTACTGATGAGAAAGGGGCTTGGGCCAAAATTCTGTCTCTTGTTTTATTGCTCCTGGGCTCAGGAAAACAGGCGGCTGGGCGCTGTTTGTTTGTAACTACCCAGAGCTCTCTCAAAAGGAGCGCAGTCCAATTTCTGCTCCGACCTGGACTGACCCCGCTTTGCGGCCCAGCTGCGTGACACTACAGTGACTGACGCCGTTGGCCCCACAGTGTTCGCAGACCGGGTAGCCAAAGGGAAGGGTCTCCGCTCAGCTTTACCGCTGGGGAAGTGGTACATGAGAGAGGCAGGCAGGGACCCCTTTAGGCGAGCAAGTTCCTTACAAAGTCAACGTGCTTGGAACTCTCTTGGGGGAGCTTAAACGTTCCACCCCGGCTGTCCGGCCCCAAGTTACGTACAACATCTAGAGCCTGACAGGAGGCCGGGGGCCGGTCCTTGACCTTTAGCCTATTCCTCCTCCCATGAGGGTTGTCTCTTGGTCAAAGAACCTGGTCATCGTGAGGGAGAAGAGCGTGCCGCGCTGGCCCCCGGAGGGGTATTTTTATACTGACGTAAGGAAGGCCAGGCCCTTTGGGTATCTCTGCACCACTCCCCTGACTACAGGCGGTGTTAAATGAAGGCAGAATGTCGTCTTCATGCTGCATGTCTCCTACTGACACGGGAAGGGCGACTTGGATTGTGAGCGTGCCTGGATTTAGCCTAGGTGACACGGGTTGTATTAACAGATGATCAGAACCGGTGACCTCTGTCTTATCAGAACGCCAACACCCCAGCTGCTTTGCTTCAAATTGCCAGCTGGTTGGTTCCAGCTGTTCTGCTTCTCTTGTGGCCAGTCGTTTTACCGTAGCGTGTAGGGTTGGGGGTCTTCTGCATCTCCCAGGCAATTGGAGTCCGGGCCACACATCTCACTGATGTGTGTACGCTTCCTCCCTTATCCCCCTGCTGCAGAGGTGACAGTAACTCCCCCATAGGTTTGAAGAGCAGGTGGGATAGACGGACGTCTGTCAGGGATGATCTAGAAGGTCCTGCTGTGAGGACTTGAGGGCCACTCGACATCCCTTCCCATGCGAGTGTACAACAAATATGGGCACTGTGAGCCTTCCCACCCCCTCCTCCGCTCCTGGCCCTGGCTGTGGGCCCACACCTGGTACCCGGCTCTGATGCCCGGCATCCCAGCTGTGGCCCCTGGCTCTATTCCCTGTCCCTCTCGCCGTGTCCCACAGCCTGGTGGCTCGGGGAGGGGAGGGAGCACGGGGGAAAGGGAGGGGTGGAAGATGAAAAGTGGGGTGACCCCTGCTGGATGTCACTACATGGCCACGTGCACCCTGATCTCACAGCACTCTGACCACCCGACAGCTTAAAGTATTTGCCAGGCATGGACCACGTCTGCAGGTGCTGCCACATCGGGGCCCTTCGGTTTGTTCCCCTTTGTTGCCCACCAGTGGGTATGTCCACAGCCCCGAGGGACGGGTCTGTTCCCACTTGTACGGGAGGCAGGCAGGAGCTCACACATAGATGCCCAGATGTCTATGAAAACAAGCGGGTTTCTCATGGCTGTGATACAATCTCCTGATTCAGTTCCAAGCCGATGCGCTGAGAAACCTGGCCGGGGAGAGAAGTAGGGTGTTTCCCACACGAAAATCAGTCCTTATATAGGAAGTTCTGCTCTTAAGTCCATTGCCGCATTGACTCACCGTCTTCCCCACCAATCAGGGCTGTGCCGTGAAAGCCGCCGGCCGGTGGAAATTTCAGCCCTGACGTCCGATGCCATTTCAAAGTTGATGACAAACAACATCTATTTTTTGCCGGGGTCTTGTTTAAAATATTTCCCCTTCGTAGTCTGGAAATGGTCCTAATTGAAACCAGGACTCCTGAAATGCGTCTTTCGTTCGAGCCTGCGCCGTCTGGTTGCAGTGAGCGGCCTGATGAAAACCAGGCTGGTACCCAGGGAGACAGAGACCGAAAAGAGAAAATATTTTCCCTTCCGAGGCCAGTTAGCTTGAATCATGGCAGAAATCTCCTTGTAAAATTTATTTCCCATGGGAGGGCCCATCTGGGTCCAGACCGGCCCGGGTGGAGAAGCGACAGTGGGCAGAGGAAGCAACTGTATTTTCTAAGTTCATGGCAGAGCCGGGCATCACATCCAGGTCTCCCAGTCTCCCTGTCCAGTGCCCCAGACCATCCACTCGCTTTATATTTACATCAACAAAACCTGACAGCATGTCTTGAATTTGGGGGGGAACTATTTCCATTTTGAAATTTAAAAAAACCCACATTTTGCTTCATGTGTATTTACTGGCTTTTTTTTGACCAACTCTACTCTTCTTCCATTTTGGGGTCAACCCTCACACCTGCCCAGCATATGTGGGCCTCATCCGCTCTGGAGAAATATCCACAGGGCAGAAGATACCGTTGTGCGAGCCATTTAGCAACCAGTTCGGTTACTTACAGTCGTGCCTCCCACAGAGTTCCGGATGGTTCCAGGCCTTCGGTGGAACCCGTCTTAACGTTGGTTAGCTTCTGGGAAGCGTGGCCTAGTCTAGACATGGTCGATGGCTCGTCCATGTGGTGTTTCCTTCTGCTCTTTCCCTGAAAAAGGCAGATGGTGACAGAAGAGCCCGGATACAATTTGTGGCCTCCCTGCATAGCAGAAGAGGACAGAGGAAGGCAGCGTGGTGAGGGCTGGCTCTCCCTGGGCTGTTGAACGCCATCAACCAGACGGACCCTCTCTATGAAGCAGGCTTCTTGTCCAAACTTCAGAAGCTTTTCTGCTCATCTGTCCTAGTTTAGTGCCTCGCTGCCGCCCTACTCCGGGGGCTCTGGCAGTCCTGCTTTGTACAGCTCTCTCCTAGTGGGAGGATCTCAGACTCTCTACCAGTGGTCTCCAACTTTTTGAAGCGCGAGATCACTTTTTTAATTCATGTACATTCCGAGATCTACTGCGAACCCAAATACCCTGACCCCGCCTCCTTTGTGCCCCTTCTCTGAGGCTCCGCCCCCTGCTCACTCCATCCTCCTTCCCCCCCCCCCCCTTACTCCCTCACTTTCATCAGGCAGGGGCAGCGGGTTGGATTGCAGGCTCTGGTCTTGGATTAAGGGATTTGGGGTGTGAGAGGGGCTCGGAGCTGAGCTTAGAGCAGGCAGTTGGGGTGCTGGAGAGGGTTCTAGGTGCAGGCTCTGGAAAGGTGTTTGGATGCAGGGGGGCTCAGGGCTAGGGCCGGGGTTTGGAGTGCAAGAGGGAGTTCGTGACTGGGGTAGGGTTTCAGGATGTGGGCTCCGACTGGGCCCTGCTTACATCAGGTGGCTCTTGGGTGGCGGTGCAGTGGGGCTAAGGCAGGCTGGCCCTGCACCGCTCCCAAAGGCATCCAGCAAATTCCCTCCCAAGTCCTGTTGGGTCCCCACTCTGCTCTGTGGAAATAGTATAGAGGCTGGGAGAGGGGGCACTTGACATCAGCACCCCTCCTCTTCCTCCCCTATCCTGCACAGCAAGCGGGAGGCTCCCTGGGGTGGGGGAGGCAAGTCCAAGGCGAAGGGCAGGAGATGCGCAGCAATGGGAGGAGGGGCAGCTGAAGTGCCGGCACTTGACAGCCTCTTGGCCAAACCCATCAGGATCACCTGCCAGAGGCTCCAAGATCGACCGGTAGATCCCGATCGACTGGTTGGTGACTAAAGCTTTATACTCCCATGTACAGTCTCCCCCCACCCCTTAATTGGACCACCTAGGAGTATCTGTTCTTGTCCTCTGTGGCACACCTCCTGCTTCTTTTCAAAGAGAACCCAGCCTCTTTCCCGGGCCAGCTCTTTCTGCCCTTTGGAGGCCGCTGTCACCTCACCCCCAAACCAAAACCCCAGAGAAGCACCCACATACAGACTCCTGCCCTGCGCTGTCCCCTTTCTCCTCCACATCTGCTTCCAAACTCAGATTCTTCCTGGTGTCCTGTCCACCCCACTTCCTCCTTTCCAGGGCATGGAGGTCTCTGCAGGCAGAATCTCTCCTTCCCCCTCACATTCGCTGACCAGAGGATCAGGCAACCTCCCTTCCTGCCTGGCCAGATGGTCTGCAGCAAGATCCCTTTTCTCACGGCATCCGCTGTGTCTTGGGTTCTGCGGCCACTGGCTGCTCTGGCCGCTCCCCGGTCTGTGTAGCGGAACCTGTGCAACAGGACCTCTATCTCGCCTCCCGCAGAGGGACACGGCCTGTTCCCCCGGCCCCTTGCCTTAGCCTGGGCCTGCAGGTGAGGTAGTGTCTGTGTCCCCATGCACCTGGATCCGACTCCATCAGTCTGTTCCCCTGCCCCCTTCTCTACCTGGAGCTCGGCCATCTCCCACTCCAGCCTCACTTTTCTGCCAGGTGCCGTCCACAGCTAACAAGCGGCCCACAGGATGAGCACAGTTTGCCAGGCCCCCCCGCTTCCCGCAGCTACCACTGGCCGAGAACAGCAAACTGCGGCCAACGGGTGCGGCAGGTGGGCGTTCATGTGGACACGTGGGTCCAGAGAGTGTCCGATGGCCCACGAGGGGCTGACTCTGGTGAACGGCGGCTGCTGATGACCCACCCTGGGCTAAGGAGAGGTTCCATAGCTAGGGGTTCCTCTACCAACTCAAAACAGAAGGGCCTCGTGCCATCACCTGGAAATCTACGGCTATTAAACTTCACCCTGGGCACGTGTTTCTTAGGGGAAACACCACAACCATGATGCAAAGGTCTGCCAACAATCAGTAAAACACCTGTCCTCCCAGTATCCAAGGCAATGGTCCCTTTGCCTCAGTTTCCCACCTTGGCATGTTTCTTCAACTTTTTAAGACTGAGGAACACCGAACAATAATATTTTTTATGCAGAACACCAAGGATTTTTTTGTTGAGCAAAAAGGAAAAAAAAGTCACCTGCCCCTTTAAGGGAGGCCATTTTGAACTCTGTTCTGCCATGGAACACCGTTTACGAAACACTGCTTTAGTACATCACTCCCCTTTTTCGTCTGCTTTCGCCCACCTAGTGGGTGGTCAGATGTTATCAGGATCCAGGGGTATCCTCTCGTTCCCTGGGGTGGGATGGCAGGGTGATGTAGCTGCTGCCATCATTAGTTGCAATACCACGTCCCGAGGTTCCACCCTTAGGGTACGTCTACACAGCAGCGTTAGTTCGGAGTAAATGACATTAGTTTGAAATAACCAAATGCGCATCTATGCTACAAATCTTTGTTCCTAAACAACGTTGAGCTGGAGGTTTTCTTACTCAGACTCATGGGAACCCTCATTTTGGCTATGTTTATACTGCAGCACTATTTTGGGATACCGAAAGTATCCCAAAATAGCTATTCCACGTCTTTTGAGCACGTCCGTTATTTCGAATTATAACAAGCTCCCTATTCCAATGTCCCTGTAAACCTCGTTCCACAAGGAGTAAGGGATGTTTCGGAATAGCGACTTCTTTCTAAATAAGCGCTGTGTAGGCAGCGTCAAATTTCAAAATAAGCTCTTTCGAAATTGACTCGAAATAAGCGATCCAATTTGTGTCGCTTATTTCTAGCTTCGGGTGCAGTGTAGACACATTATGAGGAGTAAGGGAGAGTGCTCTTCCTTTGACTTCTTGCTGTGTAGACAGCGCCAGAAGCCGAAATAAACCCTTTCGGCTTAAGCTACGCCATTGATGTAGCTGAAGTTGCGTCGCTTATTCCGTCTTTAGCCCTGCTGTGTAGATAAGCCCTTAGTGATTTCACTGGGGAATGTGGAAACCTCACTGCTGCTACCTCTTCTGCACTGTCACTGGGTAACTCTCCCCCGACCCAAGGTAAATCTCTGTAGACCAGCTTAGCAGTGACTTCAGCTCTAGTGATCGCTGGGCAGAAACAAGGTCTCTTGGCTGAGTCTAACCCCTCTGCCTTTAAACGTGAAGAGGCGGGGGGCACACAGGTGTAGCTTGGCAGGGACGTTTTATCGGTGTCCAGTCCCGTCCTCCACATTCCACCGAAGAGGATGGTGCAAAAGCAAAGGTCTAGCCAATTGTCATGGGTCTTGCACGATGTTTACCACTTGTAGGCCTCTATGCTCCAGGTCTGATACCACGTGAGGAGGGGAACCGGCGGCCGACTGAGTCACCTTAAGAACAACCAGCGCCCACAACGACAGCCTTGGTTTGCTGGCTGGAGGACCCCATGAGCGCTCCTAGACAAAGGCGGCCTTGGGCGAAGAGACAGTAGCTGAGGATTGTACACAAAAGGTCGGCTCTAGTGGCTTACCTGTTACGGGGGGGATTATGTCAGCATGCGTGTCACATGAACAGTGGGTCCACCCTACGAAACCTCAGACCCTGTCTCAGAGCCTGCTGTGAGGCAACCAGTGGATTGTGGTGACCACAGCGGCAGCAGCTCGGGGTGCGTTCTGGATGCCCAGAAGAGTGCGGACTGGGCGCTGGAGTGTACCAAAGCGGGGGGGGAGTGTTAAAGATTAGGCTGCCTCAGAACCTGGCCTGGTGTTGCCAAGTGGTTGGGGAGAGTTTCACCAGGTGGGCACACAGGGCTCCCTCCCATGGCCAGCAGGGAGCAGAAATTCACCCCCAACATCTCAGGTGATCCTCAGAATTATCTCTGAGGTGCAGATGGCGTCTAAGAGCCTTTAAACCCAAGTCCTCATCACCACGTAGGAACGTCTGTCATCGCTCAGTGGACTGTCACTTGGGCTCAGCCTGGCTACCCCGTCTGGCGAGTGAAGTTAAACTTGAGGTGACACTTTCCAGCACCACGAGGTACCGCTGAGCATCCGGGAGTTTTGTCCGTGCCTGGGGTGAGCCATCTCCCTGAAACCGCCCGGCTCCAGCAACGCGAACGTTGCCTGCCAGCTCTCCATGCAGGCTAGCTAGAGGCACGCCCCAGCCCTCGAGTCCCCCAAAACAGTGTGTGTTATCAAAGAGCAGTGTTTCAAAGAGGAGTATTGGGAATAGATGGTCACAAACAGAACAACATACTAGGCTTTTTGGAGCCTGGCCTTGCCTCACAAGGCACTTCCCTTTCTCCTACAGGCTACCTTACCCAAGTCCCTGCTCCAGTATTTTCAACCACACTGGCTAAGATGCACCCCCACGTCCCGCCACACGCCCACGCTTTCATAAACGCCAACTTGGTCCTCGCTGAGAGAATGATGCTCGAGAGGTTCTTCTGCACCCCAGAGGTACCAGACTTGCCTGCTAACGCCCAACTGCAAAGGAGGTCCTCTCCTTCCTGTTCCTTTCTTTCTGAGGTCGCTGCAAGCTCTTTGCTCGCGTTCGACTCGGTATTGTCGGTAGCCTTAGGATAGACAATGGTCCACCAGGATGCTAAATCTCTCCCACCATCAGTTTGGAGAAGTTGGTCCCCGGATGCATTGCCCCTGAGTGACCTGTCTTTAAGTACAAGGCCTTGACAACCTGACTCTTCATGTGTACATACACAACGCCGTTCTGTAAGTACATCTCCTGCAGTGTGATGGTAAGAACATAAGTACAGGCAGTCCCTGGGTTACATACAGGATAGGGACTGTAGGTTTGTTCTTAAGTTGAATTTGTATGTAAGTCGGAACTGGCACATATTGTAGGGGAAACTCTAGCCAAACATTTCTCCAGAGCTCAGTTTTATTCTCCCACACCTCACTTCCCTCAGTCCTTTATTCTCAAGCTGAGGTGTCTGCTGAGAAAAGCCGCTCCACGTCTCCCTGGTCTGGTGGGGGGAAGCAGCTCGTGCGGGGTTGCCTCACCCTGTTTGTAAGTAGGGATCCGATGTAAGTCGGATCCATGTAACCCGGGAACTGCCTGTATGACTATACTGGGTCAGACCAAAGGTCCATCTAGCCCAGCATCCTGTCTACCAACAGTGGCCAGTGCCAGATGCCCCAGAGAGAGGGAACAGAGCAGGTAATCCTCACGTGAACCCTCTCCTGTCACCCATTTCCAGAGAAACAGAGGCTAAGGACACCATTCCTACCGATCCTGGCTAATAGCCATTGATGGACCTAACCTCCATGAATCTATCTAGCTCTTTTTGGAACTCTGTTAAAGTCCTGGTCTTCACCACATCCTCGGGCAAGGAGTTCCACAGGTTGAGTGTGCACTGAGTGAAGACAAACTTCCTTTTGTTTGTTTTAAACCTGCTGCCTATTCATTTCATTTGGTGACCCCTCATTCTTATATTGTGGGAATAAGTAAATAACTTTTCCTTTTTCACTTTTTCCTCAACAGTCATGATTTCATAGACCTCTATCATATCCCCCCTTAATCTCCTATTTTCTGAAATGAAAAGTTCAAGGCGTTTTAATCTCACTTCATATGGGACCTGTTCCAAACCCCTAATGATTATCATTTTTGTTGCTGTTTTCTGAACCTTTTCCAAGATCTCTCTTTTGAGTAGTTGTAGCTAAATTAGTCCTCATCATATTCTATGTCTAGTTGGAATTATTTTTTTCCAATGTACATTACTTTACACTTATCAACATTAAATTTCATTTGCCATTTTGTTGCCCGGTCACTTAGTTTGGGGAGATCTTTTTGAAGCTCTTCACAGTCTGCTCTGGTCTTAACTATCTTGAGCAGTTTGGTATCATCTGTAGATTTTTCCAGCTCACTGTTTACCCCTTACTCTAGATAACTTATAAATAAATTGAATAGGATTGTTCCCAGGACAGACCCTTGAAGGACCCCACTAGTTACCTCTCTCCACTGGGAAAACTGACCATTTATTCCTACCCTTTGTTTCCTGTCTTTTAACCAGTTATCAATCCACGAAAGGATCTTCTCTCTTATCCCATGACAACTTACTTTACTTAAGAGCCTTTGGTGAGAGACCTTGTCAAAGGCTTTCTGGAAACCTAAGTGTACTATATCTACCAGATCCCCCTTGTCCACATGTTTGTTGAATCCCTCAAAGAATTCTAGCAGATTAGTAAGGCATGATTTCCATTTACAGAAACCATGTTGACTTTCCTTCACCAAATTACGTTTGTCTATGTGTCTGACAATTTTATTCTTTCCTATAGTTTCAACTAATTTGCCCAGTACTGACATTAGACTTACCGGTCTGTAATTGCCAGGATCAACTCTAGAGCCCTTTTTAAATATTGGCATCACGTTAGCTATCTTCCAGCCATTAGGTATGGAAGCTGATTTAAAGGATAGGTTACAAACCACAGTTAACAGTTCCGCAATTTCCCATTTGAGTTCTTTCAGAACTCTTGGGTAAATGCCATCTGGTCCCCAGTGACTTGTTACTGTTAAGTTTATCAATTTGTTCCAAAAACCTCCTCTAATGACACCTCAGTCTGCGACAGTTCTTCATATTTGTCACCTAAAAAGAATGGCTCAGGTTTGGGAATCTCCCCAATACCCTCAGCTGTGAAGACTGAAGCAAAGAATTCATTTAGCTTCTCCGCAATGACTTTATCATCTTTGAGTGCTCCTTTAGAATTTCGATCCTCCAAGGGCCCCACTGGTTGGTTAGCCGGCTTCCTGCTTCTGATGTACTTAAAAAACATTTTTCCATTACTTTTTGAGTTTTTGGCTAGCTGCTCTTCAAACTCCTCTTTGGCTTTTCTTCTTATAATTTTACACTTAATGTGACAAATGTTATGCTCCTTTCTATTTTCCTCACTAGGATTTGACTTCCACTTTTTAAAAGAAGTCTGTTTATCTGTCACTGCTTCTTTTACTTGGTTATTAAGCCACAGTGGCACTTCTTTGTTTCTCCTTCTGTGTTTTTTAATTTGCAGTATACATTTCAATTAGGCCTCTATTATGGTATCTGTGAAAAGTTTCCATGCAGCCTGAAGAGGTTTTACTTTTGTCACTGTACCTTTTAATTTCTGTTGAACTAACTTCCTCATTTTTGTGCAGTTCCCTTTTCTGAAGCTAAATGCTACAGTGTTGGGCTGCTGAGGTGTTTTTCCCATCACAGGGATGTTAAATTTTATTACATTATTGTCACTATTTCCAAGAAGTCCAGTTATATTTACCTCTTGAACCAGATTTTGTGCTCCACTTAGAACTAAATCAAGAATTGCCTCTCCTCTTGTGGGTTCCAGAACCAGCTGCTCCAAGAAGCAGTCATTTAAGGTATCCAAAAATTTTATCTCTGCATCCCATCCTGAGGTGATGTGTATTCAGTCAATATGGGGATAGCTGAAATTCCCCACTATTATTGAGGTTTTTTATTTTGATAGCCTCTCTAATCTCACTTAGCATTTCATAGCCACTATCACTGTCCTGATCAGGTGGTTGATGATATATCCCTACTGCTATATTCTTATTATTGGAGCATGGAATTACTGTCCATAGAGATTCTATAGAGCATTTTGGCTCATTTAGGATTTTTACTTCATTTGATTCTACATTTTCTTTCATGTATAATGCCACTCCCTCACCAACTCGACCTGTTCTGACCTTCCGATATACTTTGTCCCCGGTTACGACTATGTCCCATTGATTGTCCTCATTCCACCAAGTTTCCACTATGCCTATTATATCAATATCTTCCTTTAGTATGAGGCATTCTAGTTCACCTATCTTATTATTTAGACTTCTAGTGTTTGTGTATAAGCACTTTAAAAATGTCTCACTATTTATCTGTCTGCCATTTCCTGATGCTTCAGGGGGTAGCCGAGTTAGTCTGTATAGAAAAAAACAACAAATGGTCTGGTATCACTTTATAGGTTACCAAAACATGCAGATGATATCATGAGCTTTCATGAACACAGCCCACTTCTTCAGATGACCAGAGTTTTGAGTTTAAGATGTGCAAACCCAAAATAAATAGAAGAGAAGGGGGGGGGGGGGACAGGTAGCAGAGGGTATAGAAAATCAGGAAGGTAGAGGGAGTCAGAAAGTATCTGAAGATTGGGTAGTTAAAACGAAGCAGATAAGAATCCAAGTCAATTGATAGTATACTTCCTGACATGTTAGACTCTTTTTCATTTGATTGCGTCTCATCCGATCTAACTCATACTTACCCCAAGGGTAACATTCATTTACCCCTGCATGCAGGTCTCCAGTGAACAGTAACCCACGCGGCCATATTTTAATAAGCATGTTCACGGCTTTAACTCAGTTTGCTTCTGCGTGTTGATAGCGAAAGCACCTTTCATGTACTTCCCCAGTTTTTCCAGGCACGGTGACAGTTCTGTAATTGCTTACTGTGGTCTCGTAGCCCTTGAGAAAGAGAGAGCAATCGTTCTAAGTCACGGGGCAATGGGTCATGAGTTATGATATGGAAAAATACTAGGCCCTACTAATCAAGAAGCCATTTAGGAGCCTTGACTGCTGACCCAAATAAGGGAGGTTGAGATTTTTGGCCAAGTCATGATGACCTCCTGTTATTCCCCTAAGATTGCTTGCTTGGGGAAAAAACGATGGCCTTGTGAACGTGACAAAGAACCAGTACATTCCGAAGGAGGGCCCCATGGGTGGACCAGAAGTCAGGATTGGATGAAGCTGTCAGGGTGCAAAACCTGAGAGCCCCTGATTCGGTGAGAAGATGGCCAGGGAGGTCTTGTAGGATGATACTAGCCTGAGGTTCATCCATAAAAGACCCAGCAAATGAGACAGCAAGCTTGCTCCTCCCAAGGTCACCTGGACAACAGCCAGATGCCCAGGCTCCTACTTTCCCTCCCATGGAAAGTAGAGGCACAGACAGCATAGGCCGGCCAGTTGACTGGAGGCCAATCCGCTCTGGCATGATGGTACCAGAACACATCATCTGGTACTCTGGACAGCTGTTCGTGACCAACGCTGAAGTGCCACAGAGCCAGCAAGCTAAAGAGTAGAAACTTTTTCTAAGTAACTTCTTTTTGTTTCCTTGACAGGACCTTTACCTACCTGTACTGGAACGCTGATCGGAAAAGACCTGTCTGAGCCTTTTGGGGGCAAGAGCTGTGCATGTGTGTGTGGCACTAATAGTGATATCTACACGCAAACCTATATATGAGTTGCCCTTTAGCATTGCTTAACCTAGGTGCCAAACAAACCTTGCCATAGCTCACTAAAGGTCCAATCCTTACATCTTGTTTCCACAAGGGAACGTATAACCTGCTAAACTAAGGGCATAGAGATTGGATATCGTCCTTAGAGTCTATCATTGGCTCATGTTCACTTCTGTGATTTGATTACTGATCATTCTCATACAATGATTTGACTCATTGTCGGTCTCAAATGGTCCTCACTGGATAATTCTCATGTGTCTTGTTATCTCCTTGGATTGATGTTGTGATTTCAGCTGAATTTTCATTTTGTTTAGCACTTGAGAGAAGTGTAAGAAATTAGCTACCATTCTAGTTGTTTATGCTCGTGAATAAAAGTTATAAAAATAACCCAGATTGGTTTTCTCTGCTCTGGTAACTAGGTACAAACTAACTTAATTAACGGGAATTTTACATTAAATAATCAAATATTTGACGCAGGTCCTGAAAGCCCTGTTATACAGAGCCACACTGGCGATCTTGCGTAAGGCTGTATGTGGAGTGGGCACAATGATGATGAAGTCCAGGAAACAGAATCCACAACCTCGTTCAAAGAGCTGCGAAGTTTTCTGAGCGTCTCTTGGGGAATTCTTGGAAATTGTACCGCTGCTTCTTGGCCTGGTATAGGAAGTTTCGCCGCGCAGGTGGGGACAAGGACAGAAAGACCCAAGAATGGAGTTTAAAAGAAAAGCATAATCCCAGGCTTGCCTGGTGTATGGCAAGGGAGGGAATCCCTTTCCTGAAGTTGGATAGCACTAACTGCTGTGTCCGTACGGTGGTGTGCCGAAGGCATGAAATCGAAGACAGAGCAATGATGTACACCAGCAGGATCAGCTGAGTCATCGAGAGGAAGGATTTGGATTGTGAGATCCCTCCAACTTTTTCAGGAATATTTTCAGGGGCATCATTTCAGAAAAACCCAAGAGGAGAGGGGGGCAGAGGTATATTGGCATTGCCACTTCTGCCTGTTCAGCAAGGCTGTAGCTGCTGGTGGGAGTTGGCGGGAGAAGCCCATCCCAGGACAGAGCTGGGGAGGTGGCAGGACCATCCTTTCCAAAGAAGAGAAGGCCACAGATCTACATGTCTCATTAATGGCTGGTCAAGCACAGGGGTTAGGGCCACACTCGGCTCCTGCTCAAGTTACTGCTGCTGACTCCTGGCAGGGAGGTAGGGTCCCAGTACCAAGAACACAACCGTTCGGAAGACCCCTCAGAACCAACTGGCAAGGAGCTCTGAAAGTCGGGGAGAGGCCAAGCGAGGTCTGAGGGGAAGGCAACTAATTTCCTTGCCCATCCCATAGCAAATGCGGCCTCTGGGGAAGTTGGCGAACAAGTTGTGGTGGGGTCCTGTCACCGGCCTACTGGATTTTTGGTAAGTGATAAGAATGGAAAGGTTCCCAGATGTCTCCTTGGAACCTGGACATTAAATCTTCTGCATCCACTGCACCAGAAGCAAGGACCAGTGAGCAGCAGAGGGGTGAGCTGAAGTTCACGATTGCGAACAGGACAGGGTGAGCTGAGGTTCTTGCCTGCACAGCTGCAGAGGAGACCTTCTGAGGAGAGGAAGTAACCCTCAGGTCTGGCCGGCCTGCAGTGCTGACCAGGCACTTCCATTATGATAAGGAATGCGTGAGAAGTTCCCCATGGCTTGTGTAGAAAATGATTCACACCAACATGGTGGTGAACCCGTTGCACCCTCCCGGCTCCCAGTACGTGCTGGGGCCAATCAGCATGGAGCGATGGTTGGAGTTCTAACTCCACTGTAGTTCGTTGCAAGTCACCCCCTTTAGCAGCCTACCTGTCTGTGCTAATTTCTCCTACACCAGCCAGGAATATTAAGCATAATTAGCTGATTGGAAAAGGTCATAGAATCCTAGGGCTGAAAGAGACCTCAGGAGGTCATCAAGTCCAGCCCCCTGCCCAAAGCAGGACCAACCCCAACTCGATCATAACATGGGAGAGGCTCATGTATGTTGAGTTAACGGAAACTAAGAGAAGTTTTTATGCAAGAAGCCAAACTATCAATGTCTTGGGGAAGGTCATTCTAAAACACAGGACCCCGATATGCAAGGAAATAATCCAGCTGACCAATTGCACAGGCAACGGACCCTGCCGACTCTGGCTGATGCTGCCAACCCAAATCTTACTTGACTCGCCTTCCCATGCAAACCCAGCAACGTTGACTAGAAGGTGCACCGTCCATTCTTGGTGGCACCCTATTTCCTCCAGAATGCCTCATCTTTCATACCCAATGTCTTGATGTCCTTGCACCGTCAAACCCATTCTTCCTTTGCTTTCACTCTTGACAAAAGTCTCTCTACTGTCCAACAAGAGAAAACGAACATCTGCCGTTCTATGATCACGTTGCGGTCGTTTTTCTCAGCTATGCACTTGGGAATAACAACTTCATTATGAAGTGTCGGACCAGTTGCTAGTTTAAGAATGGGAAATTAATCATGCAATTTGAAATGCTAGTGTGTTGTGTTTTGAAGTGTATCTTGTGTAAGGATCCTCTGATGTAATGAGAGATTGTCAAAGTAGACTCCTCATTCCATCAATGAAGGTGGGGGAAGATGTAGGACCAGAGAGGCCTATGGTAAGACAGACATTAAACATACATTTTGCCACGTTTTTAATTTCTGTTAATAGATTTTACAAGCAGTTTTGAAGCAACTTGGCTTTGAGCTTCAATAGAGAGAAACAACCTTTCATGCAGTTCCCAGGTTTGCAGAGAGAGTGGTAGTTCCGTAATTTTCTGACTGTGGTCATGAAGTCTCATAGGCCTTGAGAAAAATGTGAACATGAGAAGTGTGAATGGGTAGGGAACAATCTTTCTTCATGAAAGGACAATGGGTCATAAGTTTATAACCAGAAAAGCAGCAGACCCTAACAGTCAAGAAGCCCTGTGGAAGCTTTAGCATTCACCAACGTAAGAGTGGGATGAGGTCAGTTTGGAGTCATGACCTCCGCTTATACCCCTAATATTGCGTGCTTGACAAAAACACATGGATCGTGCACGTGACAAAGAGCCAGTATGCTAGGAAGGAGGGTCTCAAGAGTGGACCAAAAGTCATCCTGACATCACTTGGTCAGGATTGGACGCCGCAGTTCGGGTGTGAAACTTGTGATCCCCCGATTCGATGAGAAGAACCCAAGAGGGGTCTTGTGGGACGGTACCAGCCTGAGGTTCATCCATAAAAGACCCGATACACAAGGAAGAACGTGTGCTCCTCCCCGAGGTCACCACGACAACGGCCAGGCGGTTGATACTCTGCCTTTCTCTCCCAGGGAAAGGCAAGCCAAAGGCATCGCAGGCCAGACAGTGGACCAGAAGACCGTGTGTGACGGTACCTCAGGCAGAAGACATCACTCGGTTCCTGACCGACTCTGAGGCGCCCAAGCCAAGCAGGCTGAAAAGCAGATCGGTTTTCTCTTTCGAAGTAAATTTCTTCTTTTGGTTTCTTTAGCAGATTATTTGAATTTCTGACAAGAAAGACTGGTCAGGGTAGAGATTCCTGTCAGAGTAGAGATTCCTGGCAGGAATGACAGGTCTGAGACTTTTTGGGAAGATGGGAGGGGGCATGATAGCATATCCACATAAGCCCATAGTATGAATTCCCATAAGGTATTAATTAATCTAAATGCAAATTGTCACCGATAAGTTGATTGGGGGGACTGTAAACCAAACCTTAATCTGTAGTTATCATGGGGGAAAGTAGAAGTAGACAGACTGAGCGTAGGTCCATGGTTGTGGTGGCGCATAGAGTAGAGGCAATGCATGTTCCTGTCCCCTATAGAGCCGTGTAGACTGGCACTGTTTTAGTGTGTAGAAAGATGCCAGGATCCTGGGGTATATACCCTTCTTATCCTTCTACATGCCCAAGCAGTGCCAACCACGTCTACGTGGCTACTTTTAGCAGTGAGGTGTCCTACTGCCACAGCCTTTGACCACAGCATGTAGCCATGTGTACGTGTCCATGCAAATGCCAATGCAAATGTCCATGAGGCCTCGTTAGCATTGTATCATTGGAGCCTGTTAGCTTCATGATGTGATTGTGTTCATGGCCGGACTCTAGGGGCCCATTACTGAGAGGGTACGTGGAGTGCTCTGGATTTCGCTATTTATTAAACAACTTTCGAGGTGCCCAAAGGCTAATTAGATGTCCTGGAAGATCTTGGCTTGTAAGAGTCAGTATTTTGCTGTGATTTATCATGTATATAAAGGATGCACATTGTGCCCATTTTTTAGCCTTTCTGACGATAATTTACGGGTGACAATATATCGTCTCCTCCACCCCCCGGTAGCTCGCGGTCTTAGCTCATGCAGTGATTTCACCCTTTACTGGTGTTACATTGTCCTCTCTTGAGCTAAGCTGTTCTAATTTGTATTCTTCTTAACTCCTTGATTTGACTAATTTGATATACATGGTCACTTCCATCTAATGCGCATATTCTTTAGTACTTCAGGGAAGTACAAGAAAATAGCTAACCTTCTAATGGTTTATGCTCTCAAATCAAAGTTCTAAAAACCACCGCAAACTTGGTTTTCTCTGCTCATAATGATGTCAGGCAAAAATCACCTGAGTTAGAGACTTTTTATATTCAATAGTAATAAACCATTTGATTAAAGTTGTGAAACTGCTCTTTTTACACATTGGAACCGTTGATAGGATGTCGTGTCCGTCATTAGGAGACACATCCTTGCAAAGTGCCTTTGATCAGCCTATCTGTGACGGGGCTGGATTAAAGTCTTTGTAGGCCCTAAGAACTCTCATAATCCTAGGCCTTGAAATTATATATAATCTATAAGGAAGAAATGCCCTATTGCCTGTACGCCTAATATGTTATTGTATGTTATAACTGTATATTGCTTGTTGACTAAAAATAGCAAATGTAGTAGTTTTCTTATTTTCAAGTCCATTCAAAAATTTTTTTAGGCCTTAAACTTTTCGTAGGCCCAAACATTTTTCGTAGGCCCCAGGCACTGTACCTCATGGATAATCTGGCCCTGATCTGTGACCTCTCTCGGCAGTCTGGTAAAGAGTTAATAAGTTCCAAGGGGAAGGTTGGTCAGTGAGTGAGAAAAGAAGAAGTTGCCTTCTGATGACTGGGTTCCTAAAGCGCACCCAGCGAGGAAGTGAAACTTCCTGGTGAGGGTGCCGGGAGAGGGCAGAGGTACATGTTTCACTCCCGCCAGACGCAGGTTGGGAATAGAGGATTCCCTAAGGCTACGTCTACACTGGCATGATTTTCCGCAAATGCTTTTAACAGAAAAGTTTTCCGTTAAAAGCATTTTCGGAACAGAGCGTCTAGATTGGCACAGACGCTTTTCTGCAAAAGCACTTTTTGCGGAAAAGCGTCCGTGGCCAATCTAAACGCGCTTTTCCGCAAAAAAGCCCCGATCGCCATTTTCACGGTCGGGGCTTTTTTACAGAAAACAAATCTCAGCTGTCTACACTGGCCCTTTTGCACAAAAGTTTTGTGCAAAAGGGACTTTTGCCCAAAAGGGAGCAGCATAGTATTTCTGCAAAAAGCTCTGATTTCTTACAGTAGGAAGTCAGTGCTCTTGCAGAAATTCAAGCGGCCAGTGTAGACAGCTGGCAAGTTTTTCCGCAAAAGCGACTGATTTTCCGGAAAAACTGGCCAGTCTAGACACATAAGAACATAAGAGTTTTGAGAAAGTTGTGAGATGAAAAGCTTCCTGATGTATTTTCATAGACTCATAGAGCTGGAAGAGACCTCAGAAGGCCATCAATCCAGCCCCCTGCCCAAGGCAGGACCAATCCCAACTAAATCAACCCAGCCAGGTCTGTGTCAAGCCAAGACTTAAACACCTCTAGGGATGGAGACTCCACTACTTCCCTAGGGAACCCAGCCCAGTGCTTCACCACCCTCCTAGTGAAATAGTTTTTCCTAATATCCAACCTGGACCTCTCCCACCAACTTGAGACCATTGCTCCTTGTTCTACCATCCATTCACTACTGTGAACAGCCTTTCTCCAGCTTCTCTGGAACCCCCCTTCAGGAAGTTGAAGGCTGCTCTCAAATCTCCCCTCACTCTTCTCTTCTGCAGACTAAACAAACCCAACTCCCTCAGCCTCTCCTCGTAGGTCATGTGCTCCAGCCCCCTCATCATTTTGGTTGTCCTCCGCTGGACCCTTTCCAATGCGTCCACATCCTTCCTGTAATTGGGGGCCCAGAACTAGACACACAAATTTTGCCTTTTCTATAGGAAAGCTATTGTTTCAGGTTGCGGAGAAGCTGAGCTGCCTACCCCTCTCCTCAGAAGAAGCCCTGTCACCTGAAGCCACACCGGAAGAAGGGCTGTGGTCACCACACCTGGCAGAATCAAACGGTGAGTGACGTTTCTTTCCGTTCTCCTTCCACTCCTACATCCAACACCGCATTGTGATAACGCAAACAAATTCCAATCCATCAAGGTGAGTCCACCAATTCATTTGGAACATGAAGCTGAGGTAACGTCCTACATTCTAGGCCATCTAGCTCGGGAGATGGGGACAAGGGGGAAGTTGGCGTCCCACAATGGAAGAGACAATATTGCAATCAATTGACAAAAGAGGGATCACATGATGGTTCCCTGTTGGGTTCCCTCCTTCTGGGGCATCTGGTATTGGCCACTGTTGGCAGACCAAACATTGGGGTGGACGGACCTTTGGTCTGACCCAGTATAGCCGTTCTTATGTTGAAAAAGCCCCTTAGCTGAATCCTCAAGATACAGTGGCAAGTACTATATTCTAGAAAGAACCTAAGCAGACTGAGATCCTAGATCCCCTAAGAAAGGAGCTTGAGGTCACACATAGTTAAGACGTCCCAAGCAAACGCTGAAGGAGTTTCCGTAAATCAGATGGGGAAGTTTCTGAAAGGGGACTTCAACCACAACAATAGCTCTGGAAAAGTACTCTTGGGGTGGTTCATTTGGAACCAGCGCCAGCCTACGTCAGAGAAAGGAGAGGGCCTAATAAAACCACCATGCGGCAAATTGTCCTGCTAGCCCAGGAGGTGTTGGTGACCAGAGGCATGGTTCAGGGAGGCAGAGAAAAGACCTCTAATTGGCAACCCTTCTGATCCCATTCTTCTGGGACCCGTTTGGGAAGATCCGACCATAGAGTAGCGATGTAGGCAGTCCTCCGCCATTGGCCTTTGAGCAATAAGTCAGGGGAAAGGTACAACGGGCAGAGGCTCTAGAGCAGGGGTTGGCATATACTGGCCCATGGATCTGATCCGGTTTTCCAGGGTTAGCCCTGCACTGGCAGCTGCTGCATGGTCCCGGTCCATGCCACTTCCCACCGCTCCCATTGGCTAGGAACAGCAATTCCCGGCCAATGGGAGCTGCAGTCGCCCGTACCATGGGAAAAGCAGGTAAATATAGGAATTAGAGACACCACATGTGATTTTCCTTTCTGAAGGTATGTCTTGACTACATCCCTCTTTCGACAGAGGGATGTAAATGAGACCCTTTGAAATTGCAAATGAAGCTGGGATTTGAATTTCCCGTGCTTCATTTGCATAATCACATCGTGGCGCTCTTTTGAAAGTAAAACCAAAGTCTAGACGCAGCCCTTTCGAAAAGGGAAGGCTTTTTTGAAAGATCCTGTAAACCTCAAAAAATGGTCTTTTGACAGAGGGATGTAGTCTAGACACACCCGAAGAGTGCAGTTCTACAGGTAATAGCCTAGTCTGGCCTGTTGCAAAACCCACTGGGACTTGGCAGCTCAAGGAAGCCTCTAGCCAACTGAATACATGACGAGCATTAGCCCAGGGACCAATGGGGAAAGCTTTCATCTCCAAGGCAAAACCTCTACTCTGGGCCGAGCAAATGGGTTGGGAGCGGCAAAAACAGAGCCAGGAGATTTTGTTGCCTAGAGAGCAAGGATGCAGGAAAAGGTTGGGATACCCTGGAGTAGAGTCCAGAAGGTATTTAGCCACCAGTCAATGGGGACACAGACAACTCAGAAAATAAAATCCCCAGCCCCTTACATAGAACCAAGAAGTCTCATGGGCATCTGTGATTGCCCTAGGCAGTAGATTAGTGAGTACATGGAACTTGTCCAGCTGCTTGCAGAAAGATACCGTGCACCATCTGACACAGTGAAGTTCTTGAGAAGATTGCTCCAGGCTCCATGCCTCGCTTATCCCAACGGAGGGGAAACCCTTTCCCTTTGCAGTGGGTCCCACTAACCAGTCCGGCACCCCAGGACAGAATCCGATCTGGGGGTGGCTTGCGACTGTCAGCGCCGTCCAAAAACGTCAGGACCGCACTGGTGGCGAAAGAGTTCTGGCAGTGACGTTCCCGCTAGATTTCTGGTTCGTGACATGGCCGCGTGGAAAGATTTCCAGGCCCTGGACTTTCGCTCTGAGAAAGCGACTGCACCCGAAGCAAGACATTCCGAGGTGCACAGGGGCTAGTGACGTTTAGGGCGTTCCTAGTACGGTCAGGAACGTGTGAGATGTTCCCCATGGCTTAGGTGGGCAGCTGTCCGTAGCAGCCCAGCGGTGGATCAGGTGCAGGAGTAGGCCTTGTATGGGCAAAACGGGACATCACCCCCTTGCAAGTCACCTTAGTGACCCTCTTTTCTGCACCGATTCCACGTGCCCAAGACCAACGATTCTTTGCCATAAAAGCACATGCATCTGCGCCAGTGGTGGGCAACCTGCGGCCCTCTGGGGCTTCCACTGCAGCCCACAGGCCCCCTGGCTGTCGCCTCCCCCATGCGCCTCGCATTCAAACTTCCTGCTCCTCCCCCCCACCCTCCTAACACTTTTGGAGGAGTCACCTGATTCGGGCTCCGCCCCTGCTCTGTTCACAGCTGGTCCAACTCTAGGGGGGAGCACAAATCAGGTGATTCACGGGCTCTGACGGTGTTGAGAGGGAGGAGAAGGGACAGGTAAAAGTGCGGGTCCGGGGCCCAGGTGTGCGAGAGGCACATGGGGGGGGGGGGGAAGGAGGGCAGATGGGGGCCACTGGTAGAACCCCAGTGGGTCGTGAGCTGCTGTGGCCCACTGAGGTGAAGGAAGGCAACACACCATTCCTGGTTGCCAGTCCCAGATCTAAGCCCATCATATCAGGTCCCTTATGTTCCAAGCAAATCTGGCCACAGACCCTTAGACACCCTGGAAAAATCCAAACTTTACCAGACGTTTTCCCCCAAGGGAATGTACAGGCTGCTAATTAAGGTGCCCGGAATAGAGAGACCAGGTAAGCCATTCCATCGTTGGGGTACATTCCCTTTGGGGTGTGCTTAGTCAAGACAGAAGCAGACTGTGAGGGACTCCAAGAAGATCTCACCAAACTGAGTGATTGGGCAACAAAATGGCAAATGAAATTTAATGGGGATAAGTGTAAAGTAATGCACATCGGGGAAAAATAGCCCCAACTACACATACAGTATGATGGGGGCTAATTTGGCTACGATAAATCAGGAAAGAGATCTTGGAGTTATTGTGGACAGTTCTCTGAAAACTTCCACACAGTGTGCAGCGGCCGTCAAAAAGGCAAATAGGATGCTAGGAATTATTGGGAAAGGGATAGAAAATAAGACCCAGAATATCTTACTGCCCCTGTATAAAACTATGGTACGCCCACATCTTGAATACTGTGTACAGATGTGGTCTCCTCATGTCAAAAAAGATATTTTGGCCTTGGAAAGGGTTCAGAAAAGGGCAACTAAAATGATTAGGGGTTTGGAACGGGTCCCATATGAAGAGAGGCTAAAGAGACTGGGACTTTTCAGTTTAGAAAAGAGGAGACTGGGGGGAGGAAGGGATATGATAAAGGTCTATAAAATCATGAGTGGTGTGGAGAGGGTGAATAAAGAAAAGTTATTTATTAATTCTCATAATAGATGAACTAGAGGACACCAAATGGAATTAATGGGTAGCAGGTATAAAACTAATAAAAGAAAATAGTTCTTCACACAGCACGTAGTCAACCTGTGGAACTCCTTGCCAGAGGAGGCTAGGACTATAATAGAGTTTAAAGAGAAGCTAGATAATTTCATGGAGGTTAGGTCCATAAAAGGCTATTAGCCAGAGGATAGAAATGGTGTCCCTGAACTCTGTTTGTCAGAGGCTGGAGAGGGATGGCAGGAGACAAATCGCTTGATCATTGTCTTCGGTCCATCCCCTCCGGGGCACCTGGCGCTGGCCACTGTCGGCAGACAGGATACTGGGCTAGATGGACCTTTGGTCTGACCCAGTACGGCCGTTCTTATGTTCTTATGTACCAATTCAAGAGCCAAGCCGGGAGAAGTAATATCCTCTATTGGACCAACTTCTGTTGGCTGAGAGAGCCAAACTTTCGAGCTACACCGAGCTTTTCGTCCAGCCGGGGAAAGCGGCTTGGTGCACCTCAGAGAAATGCCGAATCGAACAGCGTCAGGTCAGTCTGATTTTCAGGCTGTGCAATACGTCCAGGAAGCCTAAGAAATGAGTTAACCTTCTAGCTATTTGTGGTCTCGAATCTGAGTATTATACAAAACCAACCAAACAACCCACGCAAATTGTTTTTGTCTGTTCAAGTGGCGCTGAGGTAAAAAAACAACCTTAATTAAAGGCACTTGAATGAAGTAGGAATGAAAACATCCGGGAGGCGTGAAAAGCCTGTTGTTGCTACTGCCCCCTGTTGGCAAGCTCAGGTATGGCAGTGTGAAGAACGGGTTGGAGTGAGGAGAAGGGAGGCAGAACCGGTTTGACTCTGCTTTACCCTTCCACACGCAGAAGGCCATGGCAAAAAGAGTTGCCGTCATTGGAGCAGGGGCCAGCGGCCTCACAGCCCTTAAATGCTGCTTAGACGAAGGACTCCAGGCAACCTGCTTTGAGAGGAGCGAAGACATCGGAGGGCTGTGGCGGTTCCAGGTGAGTTATTTGCCTCCGAGGTCTTGTATTATAGAAGCCACAGGGTCCCCAATGCTCCAGCTTTTCCTGCCCCCTAGAGCTGTCCCTTCTCCAAGAGAAACGAGCAGAGGTTGAAGGTTACTCTAGAAAACGCCTGTTCCCCCAGGGCGATATTCGCAGAAGTGTCGTGCTCCAAATCCGAGTGGACACTGCTTTGCTGCTTGACTTTTCTCTGCATATACCTCTTTAGGGTCAGAGATGGGGGAGGGAAGAGAAGATGGTGAGGATAAGTGAGATCCACCAATGCCCGAGAACTGTGCCATTCAGGGGAGTCAGTCAACCTGTGGAACTCCTTGCCAGAGGATGTTGTGAAGACCAGGACTTTAACGGGGTTCAAAAAAGAACTAGATAGATTCATGGAGGTTAGGTCCAGCAATGGCTATTAGCCAGAAGGGGCAGGGATGGTTTTCTTAGTTTCTGTTTGTCAGAGTCTGGGAATGGGTAACAGGGGAGGGATCGTGTGAGGATTCCCTGTTCTGTTCACTCCCTCTGGGGCATCTGGCATTGGCCACTGTGGGCAGACAGGACACTGGGCTTGATGGACCTTTGGTCTGACCCCGTGTGGCCATTCGTCTGTTCTTATGAGTGAGGTCTGCCTCCTAGCGCTAGCCAAACGTCTGCTAGCAATATGGATTTTCAAAGGAAAATTGGGAGTTTGTATGTTGTGGAGCTCAACAGTGAAGACAAAGCAGCGAGATGCTGTTCGGCGGGGTTTAAAAAATACCAAGGCGGTTTTGAAATTAAAAAGGGCAGGGGGAGGGATCACCAACCAGGATTAACAACTCCGCAGGCCCTGCGTCCTCCAAGAGACCTGTCCCCCTGCAATTCTGACCGCCAGCAGGAAGACAGGGAATTTTATAGCTGGCCTGCAAAGGGTTCTGGGAAAGTCTCACCCTGTCTCTCTGGGTGATTGACAGCCCATCCAGCCAATCAGGTCTTCCCCTCACTGCAGGCTCTCTAGGCACTTCACATCATCACGTTGACGCCACGATTTTTTGTGTGTGTGAAAAGTGCTAAGGGAGGCAGGGAAGGGAAACACTTTCTCGCAAGCCCTTCTGCCTACTCTGTTGGCATTCACCGAGGAGGGAAAGTTGCGTCATGTGGCTGGTGCATAGCCATGGGAGTCAAGATGTTGACGTTTGGATCCCTGCACCCCCGCACATTTCCTGTGAGGCTAGGCCATGCCTCAGTTTCCCCTCCAATTACAATGATAGAATCGTGGCAATGTCAGGCTGGAAGAGCCCATGACGTGTCATCAAGTCCAGCAGAACCACGTAAACCTAGACCATTCCTGACCCGGCTTTGTCTGATGCTTTCTTAAAAGCCTTCAATTATAGGGATTCCCAAACCTTCATTGGTAGACTATTCCAGCGCTGAAGGACCCTCATAGTTAGCGAGTTTTTCCTAACAGCTAGCCTAAATTTCTCTTGCAGCAGATTAAGTCCAATACTACTAAGGTGCCACAAGCCTACTCGTTATATCTAAGCACGTCTTTTGTACCCAGAGATATTGATTCCTGCTAAGTAACAGGCTCTCTCTCCATTTTGCCCCGATTTGGGAGACTTTGCCAATCTAGAAAACTCAAGCTAAAACACAGCATCGGTCTGGCTCTCTTTCTCCAGGGGATCCCTTTACGGCTACGTCTAGACTGTATTGCTTTTGGGGGATACCGGAAGTATCCCAAAAAAGCAACGGTGCATCCAAGGACCCCGACTGCTTTTTCAAAAAAATTTTCGAAAGAACGGACACGCTCTTTCACCATCCCTGCAAACCTTGTCCTACGAGGAATAAGCCACGGCTCGAAAGAGCACTTTTTTCTGAAATTTGGTGCTGTGGAAACACGCCACGTTTTCAAAAAGCCTCCTTTGAAATTAAATCGAAAAAATATATGCAATTCGCACAAATTGCGTATCTCTTTGCAATTGAAGAGTGAAGTCTAGATGTACCCTCAGTCCACTCCGCATGAGATCTACTCACTGCCAACGGGCTGACTAAGGTGTCCGAAGCAGTAATGTAGCACGGCCATATTGTTTGGGACATTTAATATCTATCAACTGGGAACCCAAATGAACAACATTGCTCTTTGCTTTCTGGAAAGCAAAGTCTTGAGGAGAATTTCTAATCCGACAGAAAATTCCTCATAAGACAGGCCTGCACAACATACGGCCCACGAGCCGAATAGGGCTCACTGTGCGGCCCATGATGACTAAGGGCAGCATGGCCCCATCCGATCCGCCGGCCAGGCGGAGGAGCGGAGCGCCACCAGGGAGGGGGAAGTGCGGCGATTCTCGCCATCGGGCTGCCTGCGTGCAGCTCCAGCATGAGGAGGTGGGGCACGAGCCAGAGGGCGGGACGCCGGCAGACGCCAGGATGCTGGTGTGACATGACGTCGTGACGTCACAGCTGGCGACCGCCGGATTCAAAAAGGCTCCGGCAGCCCCGCAAACTTGAAGGCAGAGGCCAGGTAGGGGAGGGGAAAGGGCTTGTACTGAGGGGAGGGGTGGCAGGTCAGGAGAAAGGGGAAGGCACCAAGGGACAGGGTGGAGGAGAGACAAATGCCAGGGGGCCAAGTGCAGACAATGAGGAAAAGGGCAGGAGGGGAGATGTCAGTGGGAGGGGGGACAGGGTGATGCTGGGAGAGGAGAGGGGAAGGGCATTGGGAGCCGTATGTTGTGCAGGTCTGATTTAATTGCATGCCCGACACGTGTGGGTTTTTGTTTTTTTTTGCCCGACAAAACTTTTTAGCCCACGTGTTCGGTATTTTTTGGGAGAGCATCGGGCAGCCCTATTTGCGGCCTGCAGCTGTTTTCTTTGGAGTAATATGGCCCTCACCGCTTTCCGAGTTGAGCAGGCCTGTCATATTACTTCACCTGCAGGGGAGGCCTGTCGAGTACTTCTGCTCTAAGGTTAGCTTTGGAGGTGGAGCGTTTGAATGACTATTTTTGTCAGGAATGACATTAGGTTGGTGCAGGTGGAATTGAACCTGGGACTTCTAGAACTTTGCGCATGAGCGTCTACTGTTTGAACTAAAGGCCAGCTGGCTCCCAGCTAAGGTTGTAGAACAGACTCATTCTCTCTCTCTGAAAGTGGTCTAGGTGCCACGGTGCCCCGCACCTAGAAGGAGTGTTGACTAGACGTGCCTAGATTCCCGTTGAGCTATTGACAAATTCCACAACTTACATCAATGCTTCCCCTCTATTTTAAAAATGTGATGTCCACAGTCTTGATTGAAATCTTCCGATTTCACTCCCTTTCCGAGGATAATATTCACAGCGAAAGGTGAACAGCATCCATTGAAACAAACCTCCCATTCCCTCTCCGATTTCACCCAGAACTCAAATCACACCCAGACAGGTAGAGAAATGTTGGTTCTGTTGCTTCTTCCCTCATGGGTCCCAGCTGCGCTGTAATTGGGAGCGGCGAAATGTTGTCAGTCTGTCAGTCCTCGTAAAAGGTACAGCCTAGATTTTTCAAGCTCGCAAGCTTTGAAGGTGGTTTAGTTAAGCGCCCCAACTTTTGAACGCTTTCCATCATACAAACTTGAAGGCTGAACCTTTTTTGCATTGTCCTCGGACAAATGATCTGAAACTCCTCTCCTGGTTTGGTGGTTTCCTGTAGGAGCGCGATACGGATTGGAAAGCCAGCATCTATAAATCTGTGACCATTAACACTTCCAAGGAAATGATGGGTTACAGCGACTTCCCCATCCCAGAGGACTACCCCAACTACATGCACAACAGCAAAGTCATGGAGTACTTCAAGATGTACACCAGGCGTTTTGACCTTCTGCGACACATACGCTTCCAGGTAAGAAATGGCGTCTCTTTGCAGGTGTGGAAGTCAAGTGCAGTTCTGCTCTCACAATCCAACAAAATACCAGCCGTTGGGTGACATTGCTGTGATATTCTGACACGTGACGTGACATGACACCATCACCAAAGGAAGTCTTGTGCGGAGATATTCCAGCAAAGCTTAATTGCATCAGCTCTCTTGGAAGGTTGGCATGTAGTAATAGCATGCCTCGTGCTACTCAAAAACACTCTTTTGCCCTGCTTCTCTTCCAAGCTATCCTGCAGAGGTTCATGAGCATGAATACCAACCTCAGCGCAACTGTTAAGGAGCCAGGCACAAACCCCAAACTGGCTGTGAGTTCTATACTTAGCCCAGGAATACACTGGGGACAAAATTCAGTGTAAGATACGCAACTCCAGCCACATTAATTGATGTGCCTTACGTCGATTTTTCTGGGGCAGCCACACAGTTGGAGGTTGACGGGAGAAACTCTTCCATCCAATTCCCTTACTCCTTGTGACTCTGAGGAATACCAGGGTTGTCTTGGCACCATCAGCATTTGATTTAGTGGGTCCTTACTAGACCCGTTAAATCAAACCCCAGAAGATCGATCTCCAGAGCGTCGATTGTCCAATAAGTAAAGACAAGGCCTTAGATTTGACCAACCATGTATCAAATGTCCTCAGCCTTAACATGGGGCTACAGACCGTCAGCTCGGGTACTCCAACTCATCTTCTCACCTCAGCAAGCTTGCCTCTGTGATACAGTCCAAAAATCACAACAATAGTCATGTAATTCCCTGGATCAGGCTTTTACCCCAGGTTATTGCCTCTTGAAACTCACGGGCATGCCAATGCTTGTAGCCAATCCCAAAATAAACTACCTAAAGATCTATTAACTAGGGAAAAGAAAGAGTTTTACGTATGAGGTTAAAGAATGCTTCGTAATCCTTGCCCTTTAGAATCCAAAAATCATAGATGATACAGTTCCTCCTTGTGCAGGAATTTGATTCCTTCCCTCTTCTCCAATGAATTGCTAATTCAACAGTTGGAAGAAACTCGATTGCCCATCTCCTCTTCATTAGGAAAAGTAATTAACAACATCTTTTTGTCCTCTGATGTTCCACAGTGATTTGTCTGGTGCTGATGGGCCTTCGTTTGATGGGCAGCACATAACACTTCCTGTTGGAAACATGCATTTCAGTCTCTTTAATAGTTCTCTCCTGTCGGGTGATCGACAGTTACAGAGCAAACACTTAAATGTTACCTTATGACATGGGATACAGATGTTGTAAATGAGATGAATGCAGGCAGCAATCTGCAAGCATCCGATAAAATCTAAACACATGCCTGTAATTCTAATACCTCTTGTAACCGAGCTAAGACACAGGACAGTCCAACTGATTTTTACCTCTGCATTTATCAGTATTTAACAATATCTGCTCTGGCACGGACATGAGCTTTCCACTGGCCTGCCAGCATCCCACCCCCAAGCAAAAGTTTAATGACAAATAACTTCTCTGACGAGAGTTGAAAACAGCCCCAGACCAGCCGTAGTTGTCGGCCGTTCCGTGGCACAGTCCCCCAAGAGGAAGCCGGTAGCTTTGACACCCTGAATTGCTCCCATTCTCCTTATCCTTCTGTAATTGCCATTTTAATTGGCGGCTTCGCTTCTTAACTGTCGTCACACTTTTGGCGTGTGCGGTGTTATATGGGACCTGTCCTACGGGGCTCACACCAGGACCCCGGTATGCAGGGCCAGCAGCTGAACCCCCCAGGAGCAGTATCTTGGGGAACTATTGTGTTACTTTCCTGCATGGTGTCTAAGCCAGGGACGGTCTGCTGGCAGATGGGGCAGAGCTACCGAACTCTGGCCAGGGACTAGACTCGAGGGATGGGAGGGGAATAAGTATGAAGGGACTGGTGAGCATGCGCTGGTCATGGCCCCTGGAGTCAGAGCAAATCGTGGGGCTGGACCGCCGGCAGTCCTGGTGCAATAAGTACAGGGAACTGCAGCTGGGCTGTGTAGCCGAAAATTCATGGTCAGAAGGAAGGACACAGGGCTCTGCCCAGAGCCAGGTGACACTGGGGCTAATGGGACATTCCCTGGAGCAGGGACCATGAAGCAGGGAGGGGGAGTCGAAGGTGCCGTTCCCCCAAAACGGGGACAGCTGGTAGCCAGTATGCGAGTATGTTTTCTGGTCTCCCCCATGCGTTTCTCCATGCCGCCAGCTACTCCAGCATCAAGTGGGGTGCCTCGTGACACAGCTAAGAGGAGGACATTAATGACCTGCCAGGAACCTCGTGGTGCCACTGTGGCTGGAAGGGGGGGGGCACTATATATTTCCCCGCCCCCGCGTGGCCAGCTCTGGGGACGTGGGTTCTCGTTCCGCGCGAATGGAGGGGCTAAAGGAAACCGAGCCCACGTAAGGGGTGGCGTCTCCACTTTTCTTCCAGACAAGCGTGCTCAGCGTAAGAAAATGCTCCGATTTTTCCACCACGGGCCAGTGGGACGTTGTCACGGAGACCGACGGGAAGCAGAACTCGGCCGTCTTCGATGCCGTTTTGGTTTGCACCGGCCACCACATAGACCCATACCTGCCCCTGGAATGCTTCCCAGGTGAGTGGGGTGCCAAGTCTTGAGTCCCACTGGGATGGGACCCGCTCTAGCTGGGCACGACTGGACGGTAGTGGGTCGAGATACAGGTGGAAGGGTGTAGTCAGAGTCCTAGAGCTTGTGAATGTTTTCTAAGGCATTTAACTCGTTGACTGTAAGGCCAAAAGGGACCATTGTGATCATCTAGTCTGACCTCCTGCCCCTCGCCGGCCCCAGAACCTCCAGCCCCAATAGACCCTAAACTCTGTTAAGCTAGAAGAGTCCTTACACCATGGCGTAAAGAACGTAAGAACGGCCGTACTGGGTCACACCAAAGGTCCATCTAGCCCAGTAGCCTGTCTGCCGACAGTGGCCCAGAGAGGGTGGACCGAAGACAATGATCAAGCGATTTGTCTCCTGCCATCCCTCTCCAGCCTCTGACAAACAGAGGCCAGGGACACCATTTTATCCCCTGGCTAATAGCCTTTTATGGACCTAACCTCCATGAAATTATCTAGCTTCTCTTTAAACTCTATTATAGTACTAGCCTTCACAGCCTCCTCTGGCAAGGAGTTCCACAGGTTGACTACACGCTGTGTGAAGAAGAACTTTCTTTTATTAGTTTTAAACCTGCTACCCATTAATTTCATTTGGTGTCCTCTAGTTCTTCTATTTAGGGAACTAATAAATAACTTTTCTTTATCAGCCCACTCCACACCACTCATGATTTTATAGACCTCTATCATATTCCCCCTCAGTCTCCTCTTTTCTAAACTGAAAAGTCTCAGTCGCTTTAGCCTCTCCTCATATGGGACCCGTTCCAAACCCCTAATCATTTTAGTTGCTCTTTTCTGAACCCTTTCCAAGGCCAAAATATCTTTTTTGAGGTGAGGAGACCACATCTGTACACAGTATTCAAGATGTGGGCGTACCATAGTTTTATACAGGGGCAGTAAGATATTCTGGGTTTTATTTTCTATCCCTTTCTTAATAATTCCTAGCATCCTATTTGCCTTTTTGACTGCCGCTGCACACTGCGTGGAAGTTTTCAGAGAACTGTCCACGATAATTCCAAGATCTCTTTCCTGATTTGTTGTAGTCAAATTAGCCCCCATCATACCATATGGATAGTTGGGGTTATTTTTCCCGGTGTGCATTACTTTACACTTATCCACATTAAATTTCATTTGCCATTTTGTTGCCCAATCACTCAGTTTGGTGAGATCTTCTTGGAGTCCCTCACAGTCTGCTTCTGTCTTGACTATCCTAAACAGTTTGGTATCATCTGCAAATTTTACTACCTCACTGCTTACCCCTTTCTCCAGATCATTTATGAATAAGTTGAAAAGGATTGGTCCCAGGACTGACCCTTGGGAGACACCACTAGTTACCCCTGTCCAATTTGAAAATTTACCATTTATTCCTCCCCTTTGTTTCCTGTCTTTTAACCAGTTCTCAATCCAAGAAAGGACCGTCCCTCTTATCCCATGGCCATGTAATTAACACAAGAGCCTTTGGTGAGGGACCTTGTCAAAGGCTTTCTGAAAATCCAAGTATACTATATCTACTGGATCCCCCTTGTCCGCATGTTTGTTAACCCCTTCAAAGAACTCTAATAGATTAGTAAGACAGGATTTCCCTTTACAGAAACCATGTTGACTTTTGTCCAACAAATTATGTTCTTCTACATGCTTCACAATTTTATTCTTTACTATTGTTTCAACTAATTTGTCCGATACTGAAGTTAGACTTACCGGTCTGTAATTGCTAGGATCGCCTCTAGAGCCCTTCTTAAATATTGGTGTCACGTTGGCTACCTTCCAGTCATTTGGTACGGAAGCCGATTTAAAGGATAGGTTACAAACCACAGATAATAGCTCAGCAATTTCCCATTTGAGTTCTTTTAGAACCCTTGGATGAATGCCATCCGGTCCCCGGAGATTTGTTAACATTAAGTTTTTCTATTTGTTCCAAAACCTCCTCTAATGACACTTTAATCCGGGACAGTTCCTCAGATTCATCACCCACAAGGGATGGTGCAGATTCGGGAATCTCCCCAACGTCCTCAGCCGTGAAGACTGAAGCAAAGAAATCATTTTGTTTCTCTGCAATGGCTTTATCGTCCTTGATTGCTCCTTTTATAGCTCGATCATCTAGGGGACCCACAGGTTTTTTAGCAGACTTCCTGCTTCTAATGTACTTAAAAAACATTTTGTTATTTCTTTTTGAGTTTTTGGCTAGCTGTTCCTCAAAATCTTTTTTTGCTTTTCTTATTACATTATTACACTTGATTTGACAGTGTTTATGTTCCTTTCTATTTATCTCACTAGGATTGGACTTCCACTTCTTAAAAGATACCTTTTTGTCCCTCACTGCTTCTTTTACATGGTGGTTAAGCCACGGTGACTCTTTTTTAGGTCTCTTGCTATGTTTTTTAATTTGGGGTATACATTTAAGTTGGGCCTCTATTACGGTGTCTTTAAAAAGTTTCCATGCAGCTTTCAGGGATTTGGCTCTAGTCACTGTGCCTTTTCATTTGTTTAACTAACCTCCTCATTTTTGTGTAATTCCCCTTTTTGAAATTAAATGCCAGGGTGCTGGACTGCTGAGGTGTTCTTCCCACCACAGGAATGTTGAATGTCATTATATTATGGTCACTATTCCCAAGCGGTCCTGTAACGGTTATTTCCTGGACCTGATCCTGCTCTCCACTCAGGACTAAATCAAGAATTGCTTCTCCCCTTGTGGGTTCCTGCACCAGCTGCTCCAAGAAGCAGTCATTTAAGCCATTGAGAAATTTTATCTCTGCTTCTCTTTCTGAGGTGACATGTATCCAGTCAATATGGGGGTAATTAAAATCCCCCATTATTATAGAGTTCTTTATTTTGGTAGCCTCCCTAATCTCCCTCAGCATTTCAATGTCAGTATCACTGTCCTGGTCAGTTGGTCGGTAATATATCCTACTGCTAATTTCTTATTATCGGAGCATGGAATTACTATCCATAGCGATTCTATTGAACATGTTGATTCACTTAATATTTTTATTTCATTTGATTCTACATTATCTTTCACATACAGTGCCACTCCGCCACCCACCAGGCCTGCTCTATCCTTTCGATATATTTTATATCCCGGTATGATTGTGTCCCACAGATTTTCCTCATTCCACCAGGTTTCAGTGATGCCTATTATGTCAATCTCCTCATTTAATACGAGGTACTCTAGTTCACCCATCTTATTAGTCAGACTCCTAGCATTTGTGTACAAGCACTTTAAAAATTTGCCACTGCTTATTTGTCTGCCCTTCCCTGATGCATTGGATTCCTTTGTATGCGGTTGTTTGTCTGCTCTGGCCCATGGTTTGCCCTCTCCCCTCCTCTCTTTCCGACTACAGCTTAGAGAATCTCTATCAATGGATTCTCCTCTAAGAGAAGTCTCCCTCCGATTTACATGCATCTCCGCACCGATTGGCTTTCCCCCATCTCTTAGTTTAAAAACAGCTCTACGGCCTTTTTAATGTTTAGTGCCAGCAGTCTGGTTCCACCCTGGTTTAGGTGGAGCCCATCCTTCCTGTATAGGCTCCCACTCTCCCAAAAGTGTCCCCAGTTCCTAATAAATCCAAACCCCTCTTCCCTACACCATCGTCTCATCCACACATTGAGACTCTGAAACTCTGCCTGCCTACCTGGCCCTGCGCGTGGACCTGGAAGCATTTGCGAGAATGCCACCATAGAGGTCCTGGATTTCAGTCTCTTTCCTAGAAGCCTAAATTTGGCCTCCAGGACATCTCTCCTACCCTTCCCTACGTCATTGGTACCTACATGTACCACGACCACCGGCTCCTCCCCAGCACTACACATAAGTCTATCTAGATGCCTCGAGAGAACCACAACCTTCACAGCAGGCAGGCAAGTGACCATACGGTTCTCCCAGTCATCACAAACCCAACTATCTATGTTTCTAACAATCGAATCACCCACTACTAACACCTGCCTCTTCCTAACTGGCATTCCCTCCCCCTCAGAGGTATCCTCAGTGCGAGAGAATACTGCAACATCCTCTGGGAGATTTTGGGTCACAGAGAATCCACCATTTACGGTCGCTCAAGCCTGTAAAGGACCCATGCCCCATGCTGCAGAGGAAGGTGGAAAACCCCCAGGGTCTCTGCCAATCCCCACCCCCAAACTGTCGGTTAGTTAGACCCTGAGCATGTGGCCAGGACCCACCAAGCCGATAACTGGGATAGAATTCTCTCTAGTAACTCCGAGCCCTCCCCATCCAGCGCCCGGTCTCCAGTCGTTGGGGATTTTTGTTGCTGTCTGTCACCGATGGGACACGAGCCGTTGCAGGCCGTCCCATCAGACCATCCCCTCCATGCGCTCCTCCAGCTCAGTCTTGAAGCCAATTAGGTTTGTGGGGGTTTTTTTACCTCCACTGCTCCCCTGGGAAGGCTGCTCCAGAACTCCCTTCCTCTGAGGGACAGACACCTTCACCTCATACTGAGCCTCCTCAAACCATAGAGAGAGGCAGGATGGGCAGCAACTCACCCGGCTCATGTCTGTCACCATTCCTGAGGTCTTGTCCCCAAAATCCTGGAGTTCTCAGGCCTGTGGGGCATGTAGGCCTGCTTGCGTGTAGACCGAAAAGCCACACGTACCCCCTTGTAGCCTCTGTCCTCCCCCTCTGTGGACTTTTTCTCACCCTCCCCAGACTCTGGAGACACGTCTTGGTCAGGTGAAGAAGCTCCCTTTTTATAGCTCCACTTTGTGGCTGAGGTTTCACCTTCTGCTTCCTTCTCCTCTCGCAGGCATAGAGAAGTTTAAAGGACGCATAATGCACAGCCGGGAGTACAAGTATCCGGAAGACTTTCGGGAGAAGAGAATGGTGGTGGTTGGCTTGGGGAATTCTGGTGTCGACATCAGTTTGGACCTCAGTCACACAGCCAAACAGGTACTGTGGGCTATCGCCCTCCAGCGATAGTAGCCTCAGAGGATGGCTCGCGCTGGGTCGTCTTGTTTAGCTACCGGGGATAAGTAAAACGTGTTCTTCGCGGAGTCTCTGCTCAAGACTTTTCTTCCTCTCCGGCCTCTGATTCGATGCCACATGCTCCCTTCGTGCTGAATCGTCACCGGGCAAGGACAGAACAGTAGGGTGAGGGCCCAGCAAGATAACTCATCTCACTTTACAAATGCGTCTTGGCCGAAAAGCATAACACAGCAGCCTCAATCCCATTCAAGTCACTGAAGGGACTCCCACATACTTCAGTGCGCCTCACAGCAGGACCAAGCACCGTCTAGATCATCCCAGAAAGGTCCCTTCCAGTCCTAGTAACTTCTGGCTTGTCTGCGTCTCTTCCGGCAGGTATTTCTCAGCACCAGGACCGGCGCTTGGGTGGTGAATCGCGTCTCTGACAACGGCTTCCCCCTCGACGTGACCCACTTCACGCGCTTCAGAAACCTGCTGCGCCACGTCCTCCCTTTGTACCTGCTGAACCGGTGGGGTGAGAACAAACTGAACGCGAGGTTTAACCACGAGAACTATGGACTGAAGCCTCACTTCAGGTACCGTCTCTTTCAGCTCTCGTACAGCCCAGGGGCGTGTTGTGGGTAAAAATTTCGAAAATACTCCTAGGTGACTTGGGCAATTGTGTCCCAATTTCCGAACTGACTCAGGCACTTCAGTCTCATGGAAAGCCAATGGGTTTCAGGCACTAGGGTGCCTGGGGTTCATATTTTCCAGCTTTTGCTCACAACCGCGAGGGCTAGAAATGGGGTTTTCATCGGGAAAGCTGAGAGTCCGGCCTGTTCGTTTAACTCCTGCCACTGAGTGTAGAAAAGCCTCTACTGTTGGAGATGTGCAATAAAATCGCAAGAGGGGACAACACTGCGTGTACCGATGCACTTCATGCTGGGGAGGTAGCTCCCAGAGCAAGTAGATGCACCGGCACTAGCTCTGATGGACTTTTAAACGAACCATGGACTTCTAGAATGCTAAAACTGGAAGGGACCTCAAGAGTAGGACCAAGCGCCATCTAGATCATCCCTGACAGGTGTCTGTCTAACCTGCCCTTGGAGATCTCCAGTGAGGGAGATTCCACAACCTCCCTGGGCAATTTATTCCAGCGTTTCATCACCCTGAGAGGCAGGAACCTCATGTCCAACCTACGCCTCCCTCGCTACAATTTAAGCCCATTGCTTCTTGTCCTAGGTGACTTGCCCAAGATCACACAGAAAGGAGCAAAAACCAGGAGGGCCCCTCTCTAATTTCCCCTCACTAAGCGCTAGGCAACCAGCATGGCTACGAGAACTCGGGCAGAGAAATTCAAAGCCCACCAAGTGGGTTAGGCACGTGTCCCCTTTCAATGAGATTTGGGTGTGGCCAGCCCCTGTAAGTGAAGTGGGGCCACTCCTTGGATGACTGAGGCTGGGCCTTAATGCCAGGCCAGGTGACACCGGAGTCAAAAAGCTGCAAAGAGGCAGCCTGGGCAGGAAGAATGTGCCAAAAGAGCAGCTCCAGAAAGAGTCTAGGTGAGGTCCTGGGGCCAGGCCAGGTCCCTAGGAGGTGGCCAAGGGCTTGTGTCCAGAAATAAAGAACCATAAGTAGCAGGAGGAAACCGCTTGCCCCCTGTTGGCAAGGTGGTAGCGCCACGGAGGGGCAGTTATGGGCGGCCATTTTGGTTGACTGTTTCATTGGGTCTTGGCGCAGGAAGAGGGAGCTGAGTCTCTGAAGAGCTGGGTGCAGAGAAGAGGGACTTTAAGATTTGCTTGATGATTGTGGAGAGTTATTTGGAAAACTAGTAAATAAACCCATGTGTGGGTGTTTCTGTGCTCAAAAGGGGTTGGAGTAAGATGTGCTGGGACCCTCAACCAGCAGCCAGGTGCCCAGAGAGCTGCCGCCTGTGACAGGGTGTCCAATAAATCTAGGGCCCTGTGTCCGTTCTAGCGTTGGCCAACGTCTACACTGCCCGTGCAGGTGTGACTGCAGGCCAGGCACACCCTGCGAGCAATGGGAGGAAAGAAGACAAGCGGCAAGAGCGGTGTTGCCATGGCAGTGGGCCCTGTGGCCTAGGCTAGGCTTCCAAGTACCACCCCCATCCCAGGAGCCCTGGTGCATACTTGGGTTGCCTGTACCACTATGGTGATTGGCGGCCAACAGGAGCTGTGAGTAGCTGTACTTGTGGACACGCAGGTAAACAAAACGCCGGAGGCCTGCCGGGGTAACCATGGCGACCCGTGTCCAGGCCGACAGCCGCTCACTGCCCACTCCTATAGCGGATTAAAACTAGGATGCGTATAGATACCCACACTGCAATCCAACCTTCACTTGAGTCTTTACCTTTCTCCCCAAGCACTGCCCATCGCACGCTCAGTTCTCTCCTCCTCCCTGACTTGGCAGGTTCCTCAGCAAGTACCCGATCGTAGGGGACGACCTGCCCAATGCCATCGTCTCCGGCCGGGTGCTGATGAAGCCCAACATGAAGGAGCTCACCGAAACGGCTGTGATCTTTGAGGACGGGAGCCGGGTGGAGGACATCGATGTCCTGCTCTTCGCCACGGGCTACAACTTCTCTTTCCCCTTCCTGGAGGAGGACGTCCTCAAAATCAACAACAACCACGCGCCCCTGTATAAGTTCGTCTTCCCGCCGCACCTGGAGAAGCCCACGCTGGCGGTCATCGGCCTCCTCCAGCCCCTGGGCGCCATCATGCCCATCGCAGAGCTTCAAACGCGCTGGGCCACCCAGGTCTTCAAGGGTAAGGAGAATGGGCAGCAGAGCGTCTACGTTTACCCCTCTGCTACTGCTTCCCCGGAGGAGTCCCCACATAACTCGGCATCTCCACATGCTTACGGGGACAGGCACAGCTCAAGGACTTCTAGAGAACGGGGCAGACCTAACACCGGGGCTAGAGTGGGAGGCTGATGTGCAAGAGAGGGCTGACCTCCCTGCTTGATAGTGAGCCATGGGCCTGGTCATCATCGCAAGAGAGGTAGCATGGCCTAGTGGCTAGACTGGTGGTCTGGGTTCCATCCCAGCAGCCTTTACTCAGAACTTAATGTTCAGTGACTTTAGTACCATGTTCTTCACTCAGGCAAGCTGTCTCCTCGTAGGCCACTGATACTCTTGTTCTCTCCCCTTTCCTGTCTCTCTTCTGTTCTTTCCTCTGCACGGTCTTTCCTGAAGCAAATCTCAAGTCCCCAGCTTCACCCGTCTGTTTAGCTTGATACTTTTGTGCTGCCAGTTCTCACTCTGCTATAAAACAGATGGGCCGTAGCATGGTTCCTAGTCAATGCCATGGAATCTCTGGTCCATTGTCTTGTTCGGTTTAGAGGAAGCTCAGTGTAGGGACAGCTGCGCTGCTGCTTCGCTGTGTTACCTTGTGATGGTCCTTGAACTGCCCCCCACTTTGTTTTGCCCATCTGTAAAGGGCACGTAGAAATAAACACAACAACGTTCCTTTATCGGAGGGTGTAAAGCGCTTGGTGGCTTCCCCCGAGAGTCACCCCATCTAAGCGCAAACTATTCTGCCTTCTCAGGTCTGCTTAAGTTACCTTCCGCAGATGACATGATGGCCGACATCGCCAAGAAGATAAAGGAGAATGAGAAACGGTAGGAGACCACTCGATAGCGTTGATAAAACGTTGATCGTGATGAGCAATGGTGACCAACACGACCGTTACTACTTTTGCGTAACTTAGTCGTGTGTCTCTGCCTCCCCCTAGTGGCTGGACTGTCTAAGGAGGCTGGAGTTTGTTCCAAGCAGGCACTTTTGTTTTTGGTTCCCTTGTACAATCCCTACAGACAAACCTGCCCAGCGGTGCTGTGTGGATCTCGCTATTGTTGCTCTTCTCCAGCACCTATGTAGAATCCCTACGGCTTCTGCCCGATATCAGAGTTTGGGTTTTTATTGCCCATGACTGGCTTTGGGGCTGGTATTAGCTATCAAGTACCAAACAGGGACAAATTTGCTTCAGCTGGGTCATACGCCAGGGCAAATCGAGGAGGATTATACTGAGATTTATTTTTCTGTGTGCTCCAGGAAGTACATTTAGAAATGCTATGGAGTGTGTTTAGCTTCTGGGGACTCAGGGCCCAGTGACTGGTTGACAAAGGTCTGGAGCCTGATGCTTGTCTTGCTTACACCGTTTTTACTCCAGGGCCATTCCATTGACCTCGCTGGGGTTACTCCCGATTCACCCCAGAGAAAATAAGAACCGACTGGGCCTGAGGCTTCTATGTGCTGATGTAAAGAGCTGCCCATTGGAAGCCATTTCCAGGCTCAGTGCGTTTTACTGAGCCTACAAAACGTAGGAGCCCTTCTGCATATTCTTGAGTGCCACCTAGTGGTCCCCCATGGTACAAGAGCTGGTCGGGAATCTTTTGACAAAGCAGATCTTCCTCCGCAAACGCAGATTGGCCCAAACTGAAACTTTGCCGAAACGTAGCCGTTTGAGCCAAACAGTCAGCAGGAAGGTTTCTCAGGTCCAGACTGGCCAGTTGCCCAGTAGTCTCCTAACTGGAGACGTGAGCCACTCAGGTTCAATCACCTGCTCCATCTGCTCCCAAGCAGGGAGTCGAACGTGGCTAACTGTCACCTCTTTATCTCCCGTAGAACGCAATCCCTTCACCACCGCTTTCCGTCTTTGGCACTCCTGCTCCACTCCTACCTTCTTCCCGTGCCGTTTGGTGCCTCTCTACTCTGCTCTTATTATGTGTTTCCAAGTTGTCCCTAGATAGCTCTTTGCCAGGGAATCCCAATCCAGTGCCTATCTCGTTATTTCATTTCGTCCTTTCCTCCATATGCGTCAGAGGCTTTGATACCCTAATTTCCTATCCTATCAGTCTGTTTCTTCTCCTCCAAAGCTCTTCATTTGTGGTTGTTTTCTGGACGTCAGATATTGAGGATTTGTCTACGGCTGCTGTTTATAAACATTTGGAGTTTAGCTAGTAGGGTCTTGCTAAGTTCCCGATTTCTGAAGGCGGGCTTTACAGATATTCAAAGCTGAGCTCAGGGAGCAAGGTTTCTCTTTCTCCAGATGGGCCATGGGTTTTATCTGGAATAGTTTGATGTCTTTTTCAGTTTCATCTGGTTTGCTTACAATGCTGCCAAGATATGTGACATGTCAGATCCCATTCCCCCCCACTTTAATCCCAGAAAGTTATTGCTGTTGTGTGTCGATTCTCGTGGCTTCTGTTTTCTCGGTGATGATTTTCAGCCCTCCTCACTGCGCATAGGACCGATGAGCGTTGATTTAAGCTTGCGTATCTCTGTGGGCACAGGATAGCAAGTCGATCGTGCCTGCAGAAGTCAAGAGGCTTCTAGCTTCTGGGTGAAAGTCCATAGCACACCTCGGAGGTGACGGGTGTTCTTACTGCCCGAGCTCTTATCAAGAGGGTCATGGGTGATGCCAGACATCTTTGGGTGATGCTGGTAGTTACGTTGAATGCTGTGGCCAATTTGCTGCTGTGAATTACCTGACTCGTCTTATTTTACTAGCCGCATTGATATTCACAATAGAGGCAGAGAGCCTTCTATAAAACAGGTCTATCCACTGTGCCAAAGACTTTTTGGAAATGTATTAAATTCGCATAGAGCAGTAACTGCCATTCACTTGACAGTTGTAGGTTGAATCATAGGATTACTGTTGGATCTATCTATGCCTGTTGTTGCCATATCCTTAGATCTGCTGCCTTCTTCAGTTTGTCTATGATACTGTGTGTCAGCCAGTTTGGGGACTGACTGAGGTTTTTGGCAGCTTCACTCTAGGATTATTCTCCCACTCGTTGGGTAATTTTTTTCCCTCTTCCCACATCTTTTATAAGAAACCATAACGAGACACAAAGCAGGCTGCTCCCAAAGACCAAGTGGCATAATTCAGCCACCTGGTTGTCGTCTGGTTCTTTGCAGACTAACTCTGATCTCATGCGTCCCTCCGAGTTGATCCCAAGAAACAGCCCTGACATTTCAAGGGGTAGATCAGTGTTTCTTAAACTTTTTAAGTCTAAGGAACGCCAACAATCTTTTTTTTTTTCATGGGGAACACCAAGGATTTTTGGTTAAGCAAAAAAAAATTCAGGGGAAAAATTATTGAGGGGAAAAAAAAAAAAGGACGCCTACCCCTTTAGGGATTGCCATTTTGAATTTTGTTGTTCTCCGCAGCACACCTCCGACTGCCTTGCAGCACACCGGTGTGCCACAGAACACAGTTTAAGAAACACTGTGGTAGATAAATATAGTTTTCAATATGCCGCCGATTTCAACATCTTTACTTCTGGGGAAGGTGAGAGCGGAAGCTCACCCTCTTAGGCTCAGCCGTGTCCGAGTCAACATTCAACCTCAAACCAGTGTGGGTCCATGTGGTTTTTCTCTTTTGTCTCAAGGTATGTCCCAAGCCAGCACATCACGCTGCAGGTGCAGTACATCGATCATGTGGACGAACTCGCCTCCCTCTTGGGTGTGAAGCCCAATCTGCCGTTCCTCTTCCTGACGGACCCAAAGCTGGCCCTGGAGGTGCTGTTTGGCCCCTGCACGCCGGCCCAGTTCCGTCTGACTGGGCCAGGGAAGTGGGATGGGGCTAGGAAGAGCATCCTGACCCAGAGACAGCGCATCTTACAGGCCACCAAAACTCGGGTTCTGAAACCCAGCGCTGGCAATGACCCCTGCCTGATCTGCTCGCTGGGCGTTAAAATAATGGGCTTCTTTGTTCTTTTCGCTGCCATTTTTGCTTATTTGTAAATATCCCTGTGTGACTCTCCCAAGCCACCATACCGCGACAGCGCGAGAAGAGCCCTAATGTTAAACCGGCCTTTGCTTTGTGTCGCTCGCTCTCCGGGGCTTGCTGCTTCCTTCCTGCCCACGCTCTGCGTGGAGGTGTCATCGTGGCATCTGCTAGGAGCTCTGTGAGAGTCACTGCGTTCTCCTCCAGGCTCACCACTCCCCTTGCTCCCTGTGCGTCTGGACTTGGGAGAGGTTCTCTACCTTCTCTCCACTGCACCGTGGCTTCCCTTACTCCACTTGACTTCCAGCAGTACCGGCGTGGACCGGAGCCACCCTCGGCGTTCGATTT
The DNA here is from genome assembly GCF_052426305.1 of Pelodiscus sinensis. Taxonomy (NCBI): domain Eukaryota; kingdom Metazoa; phylum Chordata; order Testudines; family Trionychidae; genus Pelodiscus; species Pelodiscus sinensis. Next base: position 66,106,444 of record NC_143060.1, read on the forward strand.
AGCGGGTCTTAACTAGACCCACTAAATTGAATGCCGGAAGATTGATCTTCAGCACAGAGAGGGAAGGCATGGCCTTAGAAAACTAGTGTGACGTCTAGTCTTAGCAAACTAGGGAACCTCCCCAAAATAATTCCTAGCATGTACTTTTAACATCCAGTCTTGATGTAATGCTTGTAATGTAGGACACAATTGCTTACAGGCGCAGAACTGTAGTCAAACTGTTGATTATTTCCACGTTTTCTATCTGCTGCCTAAGTGTCTCTAAGTGCTTTTGCAATCATAAGTAAAAAGCTCAGTTCTGTATAACTCAGCTGTTTGTATTCCGGAGTGAAATTGGACGTACGATGGCCCGGGCAGGGGATTGGCCTTTAATAGGTAATAATAGAAATCGTGGAGTTCCCTTAATAGTTTCTTCATGAGCAGGCTATTGTGAGCAGCGTGTGTGGCCTACCCTTCTTGACTTCCCATGCTGTCGGTACCAACCTGCATAGAATATCTGCACTGAGCCGGCAGGCTCGCCTCGTGTGTCTGAAAATACATATCTCCTAAACCAAATTCTTCCTTCTGACCAATTATTGTATACGCCAACGTCAGAGAAAAAAGTGGAGAATTCACTGAAGCCAGATGCCTTTTTGGAGTCCTCCAAACGGCACATGACTGACAATGGTTTATGAGGAGGGTTCAGCTTTGCCCCAAAGGCCCCACCCTCAGGGGCGATGGCTAACCCTGACTCAAGGAAGAAGCAGCTCTGAGTTTCAGCTTCTTACTTTGTATCCCGGTAGTGCCTAGGTGCCCCGAGATTGGGTCCCGTGCCGTGCGGAGCAACAACAGCCGGCTGCCCCTGTATCCGTTCATCCTCCCTCCGCACCAGGCTGACCCATGCTGGCTACGACTGGCCTCTTGCTGGGCCTCCAGGCTCGTTAAGGGTCTGTCTACAGTGCAGTAGGGAGAGAGTCTCCAATCCAGGCATTGCACATAGCACCTTGAAAATACAGGTTGAACCCCTCTAGTCAGCACCCTCGGGACCTGACCGGTGCTGAACCAGAGAATTTACCAGACCACGGGAGGTCAATGTTGTCTAGCAGCATTGCCAACACTTCCCCTGCTTGCTGGGCTCTTGGACGACATCGAGGGGTAAATTAGAGCTAAAGACCAGCACTGAACACTGAGCGCCAGGACTGGTGTCTGTAAACAAACTTTTAGGGGACCGCAGGAATCTCGGCCACACCCAACATCACAAGAACGGCCAGACTGGGTCAGATCAAAGGTCCATCTAGCCCAGTGTCCTGTCTGATCACAGTGGCCAATTCCAGATGCCCCAGAGGGAGGGAACACAACAGGAAATCCTCATGTGATCCCTCCCCTGTCACCCATTTCCAGACAAACAGAGGCGAGGGACACCATTCCTACCCATCCTAATAGCCATTGCTGGACCTAACCTCCAGGAATTTATCTTGCTCTTTTTTGAACCCTGTTAAAATCCTGGTTTTCACAACATCCCCCGGCAAGGAGTTCCACAGGTTGACGTGAAGAAGTACTTCCTTTTGTTTGATGTAAACCTGCTACCAATTAAAATCTGCTATCCATGGTAAGTGGACTTCCAGCTAACTAAAACCATGCTGGACCATGGAGAGTACTGGGCCACAGAAGTTCAACCTGTAAGACTACGGGTGCTGTGGCTCTCAAGCTCACCTTAGCCCAGACCAATCGGTTCCAGAGCATCCTTCCCCATGTTTAGCCTGCTAATTCAGGCTCCACTAGTACAAGGCTGTCCCCAGGCAGGGAGGTTTGCTCCCAGCTGCAGTGTAGACCCATACTAAGGGGAAGAGAAATGGGCAGGAATCTAGAAATTTCTGAGCACATCAGCTACTCTGGTGCGCAGCACAGCCGAGGAACCTGTGTAGAACAGAGCAGAGTCAGGCGCTGGAGAAGGGCTGCCTGGCTCATTGGGAGGAAGGGGCCGGATTCCATGCACGACAGTGACTCATGGGGAGGAGGCGCTGCAGGAAAGGTGGTGTGACCTGGGGCTGGGGGCCTGTGTTTGGTTCCTACTTTGCTCCCTGGCTGGTCCTGGGCAAGTCACTTCACCCCCACCCCTGCCGTGCTTGTCCAGGGGGATAGCGAGGGGCTGAGGTGAATTGATAGGCAGTGTGTATGAGCGGTCGTATCGGTGCTGCATTCTACCCATGATTTGCAGCAGCACGTCCACACCCGTCACAGAGGGGCTGGCCCATCTAGGGCAGAATACGACCCCTACAGTACATGAACGGTCAGTGAATTCCAGCCCCTTATCTGCACATGAACCACACCAGGAATAATCTACTTCCTGCGAGACCACCGTTACCACTGCTGTTGTTCCTCTTCCCTCCTCACCCTCCCTTAGCCGGCTCTTTCCTTTCCCCATTTCTTCTCCATTCTGCCCTCAGCATGGCCTTCCCTCCCTGCTTGGCTTCTCACATACAGAGCAGGGTCGCTGTTGGGTTTCAGAGCTGACCTGATTAAGAGATTAACAAGGAACAGAGGCCTTCTCTCCTCTAAGGCCACGTCGCCACTTGCCAGACAATCGATTCCCCGGGAATCGATTTAGTGGGTCTAGTGAAGACCCGATAAATCAAACACTGATGGCACCCCCATCGGCACTGGTACTTCCCGCTGTTGTGAGGAGTAAGGGAAGTCAATGGGCGCATTTCTCCCATCAACCTCCGTCTGTGGGACCACTCCAGAAAAATGGTGCAAGGTACATTGACTCCAGTTACACTATTCACCTAGCTGGAGTTGCGTATCTTACATCGATGGAAGTCATTGGCCCACCTGGCAGCAGGCTAAGGAAACTACTGCTGCCCTGAGTATATTCAGGTTATGAGTGGAAAGTATCTCTTCAGCCACCAGGGCTAGAAACTTACTTTTTTATTTTGCAATCTGGATATTCCACCTCAGCAACATAAACACCCCCTGTCATTCAAGCCCTGGATTCCTCTCTGCTGTGTGTAGCGGGTAGAGAGATGGGGCCATAGCGGAGCTCTTCTCTTAGCAGGCTCTGAGCACATCGAAATCAGGAGACGACGTGGCCGAGTGGGTTTTATACCCTGCTGAAGGATGCTTTGGACTCGGGCACATTTGCCTAACTTACTACACCCAGGATGGGAAGAGGCCACTGACCAACTTCATCCACTAGGTGGCAGCGATGAGTCACGGGAGAATTTATTCCGTTTTCTTCCAGACTCCAAGTCACTTCCCGGGTCTGAAGGCCGGATGCTTCATTTAGCACTGCTGGTTTCCAGCACCTGTCTAGGAACGGCTCTGCTTCCTGGGCCGGCAACCTCTCTGTAGCGAGAGGCTGGATTTTACAGCCTTGATCAGGACAGCACAATCCAAAACTAGGCCACAAAGTACCACCAGAAATATTCCAGCGGCTCTCCCAGGTGCACCAGAAACACCACCTGGCTCCCCAGTGGCAGAGAAGGAAAGTTCCCGTGAGCAGCCATGCACGGCAGCCGAGGGCAATCCCCATCCTGAGCCGACGTGCTCGCGCCCGCAAGAGCAAAGGGGCAGGGTGTGTACTGTCGCCAGCCTGGAGGAGGTGGGCCAATAGGTTTGCAGTGGCTTTGGGAATTGATAATGGACCACAGGGTGGAAGGAGTGGGAAAACTAGGGTGCAAGGGGTGGGGTGGGCGGAGAACTTCCATTTTTTTGGCCAAAACGTACAATTTGGGCCCCGACCAAACTCTGGACAGCACCTCCCTTTTGAGCGCAGCCGTCCATCCAAGTCCACCTCCGAGAAGAAAAAGGGGATGGGAGGCCGGAGGGGGTCGGTGGATGTAAAATCCAGTCTCTCCCTACAGAGAGGTTGCCGGCCCTTACCACGAAACAGAGCCATTCCTAGACAGGCGCTGGAAGCCAGCAGTGCTAAATGAACTTCCCAGGAGGCACCGCAAATGGAAACGCTTCTGGGGTTTTGCCTGAAAAAAATTCCTTCAGTCAACAACCCGATTGTCCTTGAAAACAAAGTTTCGATGGAAAACTATTTGCCCAGTCCTAGGGCAGACGCTTTCACCCCACGGTGCTTGGATCCGGCACAGCTCAGTGGTTCAGAACGGTGTTACAATGAGGAGCGTGTGTCATGGAGCAGTCATCCCCGGAAGCATGCTTGTTACTTGGAGGGGCTTCTTCCGCCTCCTCCGATGGGTGGGGTAGTGGTGTGACGCTGCACAGAATGTGGGGGATATTGTAGGATATTCTGAATATCGATACTGCGTTCTGCCTGATTTGCCATGCCAGAGAGCTGCAAGAATGTCATCCTCTACCAACGCTGGTGGTCTCGTTTATTTTTGTATCACCTTGGAAATGTTATTTACTTAATCCCACAATATAAGAACGAGGGGTCAGCAAATGCAAGGAATAGGCAGCAGGTTTCAAACAAACCAAAGGACGTTTGTCTTCACTCTGCGCACAGTCAACCTGTGGAACTCCTTGCCAGAGGATGTGGTGAAGGCTAGGACTTTAACAGGGTTCCAAAAAGAGCCAGATAGATTCATGGAGGTTAAGTTCATCAATGGCTGTTAGCCAGGATGGGTAGGGATGGTGTTCCTAACCTCTGTGTGTCTGGAAATGGGTAACAGAGGAGGGATAATGTGAGGATTAGCTGTTGTGTTCACTTCCTCTGGGGTATCTGGAATGGGCCACTGTTGGCAGACAGGACACTCAGATGGCCGGACCTTTGGTCTGACCCAGTATAGCCGTTGTTATGTTCTTATGTATTTTGGGTGCTGGATATGTCTGTGCTACAAAACGTGGGCTATGCCTCTGAGTGACACCCACAGGCAGTTTTAAAAGCACCGCCTAGCTGGTTTGATGAACTATCAGCTACATCAGTGGTTTTCAAACGAGGGTCACGGCTAGGAACCCGATGGACGCTGAAGTCTCTGTATATACGGGACAGCGTGACTATTTCGCCGCTCTCCTCTCACTTGCTTGTTTGTTTATACTAACCTGATGGTTTGAGACAGCCTAGGACTAGCTAGCACCGTGGTATTTCGGGTGAGATCCAGGCCTTAGACCAGTGTTTCTTAAACTTTTTAAGACCGAGGGACACCAAACAATCATATTTTTTTTTATGAGGAACACCAAGGGTTTTTTGTTGAGGGGGGAAAAAAAAGGTTGGGGGGAAAGTTAAGAAAAAAAAAGGTTGCCTGCCCCTTTAAGGGGGGCCATTTTGAATTCTGTTGTTCTCCGTGGCACACCTCCAACTGCCTTGCGGCACACTGGTATGCCACAGGACACAGTTTAAGAAACACTGACCTAGACCGACCTTGCAACATGTCGCCCCTTTTGGACTGAAATTATGCTCTCCCCTGGTAGAGCCAGACCAGAGCTGATCCATGCACATCCGAGCGTACAGCCCAAACAGACGTGACAGGCAGCATGCAGGAAGGGAAACCGAGGCACAGAGCTGAGGTCACACAGCAGGCCAGAGGAAGCGCCGAGTAGGACCCAGGCTTACTGGAGTCCCAGCCCTGCCCCTGGCCCACTCGCTCATAAGGCGCGTCACGTGGGGGGTGGGTTTAACGCGTTCTAGGCCAGCTCTTCGGCTGAGGCCAATTGGCATCAGGCCTGCACGGCCCGAGGCTTTACTGGAGCCCCTCCCCCCCCCAGTCCCTTGCATGTTACCCCACAACGCTGCTTTTGCCAGGCCGTAGCAGAGCCCTCTGCCCTAGAGGTCTGTGGGGCCTAAGAGCCAGTGACGGGCCATGGATCCTGCTGGTGTCAATCTTGGGGGGGGGGGGGGCGGGGAAGGCTGTGTAAGGAGTGGGACAGAGGGCAGGCCACGGTAAATACCACACGTGGTTTGCATTGCAGGAGTGGGGGGGCGGGGGGAGATCCCACTTGAGTTTGTAACCGAATTCTTTACACCCCCGTGCTTCCCGGCTGCGGCCTCCTCCAGCAGGGGGACTGATTGGGACCCGGGATAAGGGATTCTTAAAAATCTGGCGCCAAGGGCGGATCCCAGTGCTTGGCCTATCTCGGGGTGCTCAGCGGGTTCCTGGACGATGGGGGAATGGGAGGGACTAGCCACAGGCAGGCAGGCCAGGCCTGCAGGGCCGGGGAAAGACCGTAGGTGCGACCTAGCACCGAGGGTGGAATGAGGGGCACCTCTCCGCTGGGGCACATGGGCGGATGGAAGTGCACGTCCCACGTAGTCCCATGGAACGACGGCCCTTGTATCAGGCCTGATCCTTGTGCAGCAGGCTCCCCCACAGACGTGGGGAGGACAGGGGGCTGTTGTCCAAGGCTTCAGGCTTGGTACAGAGCCACGTCACCCCGGGAGGGGTCGGCTGAAGCCGTACAGAGGACGAGAGCACACACGTGGCCCCTGTAGGAGTCAGGAGGGAAATGGCCCCCTTCCGCAGTCCGTAGCGTGGAACCACTGCGGGACGCTGGCTTCCTAGGACGCACCAGCTTTTGGCCTCCACCGGAGAAAGAACGTAGGACCAGATGTCCCAAATCCGAGTCCCTCGGTGTCTTCTGTTGGAAAGGCTGCCCCACTCCTGGGCCTCGCTAGTCGGGACCAGCGTTCGTTCCTGTGCGGATCCTTTCTCTTGTCCTGCAGGTGTGTCGTTCTGACCTCAGCAAACACTGACGCCACCCGTGTGCTTGGCAGGGCCGGATCACCTTCACCGCAGGCGGCTCGGGCGCCGGAGATGGCTCTGAACAAGAGACACCCGTCTTCCCGGCACACGTTTCAAGTTTCCAGCGTTCATCTCCTGCAGCACGGACGCACACATGGAGAAAGGCCCTCCCAGAAAGCCAAGGCCCGTCGGTACAATGGAGCAAACTCATGCTGGGCATCGGTAGGTTGACCTCCGGGGATTGCTCGTTGCGATGCATTTCTCCGATGTGTGTTAGAATAACCCACTCGGAGCAACTCCAGCTCTTCTGGGCCTGTCCGCGTCTTGCTGTCTCGGGCCTTTCTGCTGATACGCTCCGTTTCCTACGCTTCTTTTCAAAGGAGGGCCAGGAGCAGACCATCCCCGCATGCAGATTTGAAACGTGATTTTTTTCCCCCCAGGGAGCGTCATTCCAATAATACCATTGCTCACCTTTCATCCGTCGGTTTCAAGCCACTTTACAAAGCAGATCAGCGTCTGATCCCCATTTCACAGGCGAGAAATTCACAAGACTCCCCTTTAAAGCCTTACAAACCACTGTTAGTTGGACGGGCTTCTGCCTCCTCCAATGGGTGGGGTGTTCGTGGACAACGGAAATAAAACTCGGGGATGGGCAATGCCGGAGCAGCTTTTGATCTATCCTGTCCATGATGTGCCCTTGGGATGGCATCCAGGCTAATAAACATTTGCCAGGCCTACCCGTAGCTAATCACACCACATGCTGTGACACACGGGCTGTGTCTACACTGGCATGAATTTCCGGAAATGCTTAAAACGGAATACTATTCCATTTTCAGTTTTTCCGGAAAAGGAGCGTCTACATTGGCAGGCTGCTTTTCCGGAAAAGCCCTTTTTCCGGAAAAGCGTCTGTGGCCAATGCAGACGCGCTTTTCCGGAAAAGAGCCCCGATCGCCATTTTCACGATCGGGGCTTTTTTCCGGAAAAGACTACTGGGCTGTCTACACTGGCCCTTTTCCGGAACAGTATTCCGGAATAAGGACTTATGCCCGAGCGGGAGCAGAATAGTTTTTCCGGAATAGCGGCTGATTTTGTACAGTAGAGCGTCGTTGCTTTTCCGGAAATTCAAGGGCCAGTGTAGACAGCTCGCAGCTTATTCTGGAAAAGCGGCTGATTTTCCGGAATAAGTAGCCCAGTGTAGACACAGCCACGGGGTTTTTCCTGCTAAAAACTCTCTGAAGGGAACAAGACTAGACGTCCTGGCTTAATGCACCATATTTCCAACCCTTTTACAACTGTTTTGCCTCCCCTCTGTATCCCTAACGAAAGGTTAACGGGTTTTTAATGGCATTGTTGGCGTGATGCGGAACAGGTGGAAATGTCTGTATTTCAAAACCTGAGGCTTGTTTCACTCTGATTTATGCTGGGCAGTGAGTTGCTTACGTTCAGAATTTTGGCCCATATTGACCATCGAAATTAACACGGCAAGCCTGACAGAGTCCAGGTGTGGATAAGGCGCTGGTACGAGAAGGAACGTTACGTTTTAATGACTGCTTACACTGGGGTGAGACGTGGGCTGTCTGTCTAGAATGTTGGTGATGAACTTTTTTGGACACACAGTTTTATAAGAAGCCAGCCCCACGCCGGGCACTGTGCAAAGTGAGCCTGAGATAAAGTTATGGAGAAACCCGCTTGCCAAGGGTCGAGTACGAGCTGAGTTAAAACGCAGGCCTGGGTCCCGAAATACTGGCATGAAATCGGGGGCGGGGAGGCTGCCGCGGTGCTGGCGCTGTTGCAACCGTTCTCTGACTCCTGCATGTCAAACGTGAACGTCGCGCGCACCCTTGGGGCCCGGTGCCAGAGCTGTGAGGGCCACGACCCCGGAGGTCGGCGCCCTCTTTGCTGAGTCGCTAAGATCACACACCGGGCTGTGGGAGCGGCAGCGTGGTGTTCTGGAACGGCGCGGGAGGGGGGCCGGGCCGCTGCCCCGCGGTTCTGGCTCGCCGCCGCCTCGGTACCTCGCTGTTTTTCACGGCTGGTCGAAAACCGTTTTTTGTGGGCATTTTTTTTAAAAGGCTGGGATGTCTCATTCCAAGCTCCCCAAGCAGCCTATGTGTTTCCCTGCCCATTGCCTGATGTGACTAGATCAGGGTGGGCAATCATTTCTGCCCGGGGGCCACTTCAAAAATTTGTGAAGTCACCCCAGGCCACCCTGGAAGGGGCGGGGCCTAAACAGGAAGGGGCAGAGCTACCCCACCTCCAGTCCACGATTGGTCTGGGGGAGGGGGAGCCCCTTTGCCCCCCCTTCCCACTAGACACCCATGCCCTAGAAGAGGCTTGGCATGCTCCCCCACCCCCAGGCCAATCAGAGCCTGGGGGCGGGCAAACACAGGAAACCTCCTCCCACCCTGCAAGGAGCACGTGATACTTTGAAGTGCCGCGGGCTCCTTGCAGGGCCGGGGCAGGGCAAAGGAAGCATCACCCAGCTCCCCCGCCCACAGGCCCGGATTGGCCTGGGGTGGGGGAGAAGCATGTGAAGCCTCCTCCACTCTCCCCCCCGCCCTGCAAGTAGCCCGGCGGGGACAGAGCAGAGAAGGGCTTTGGGCGCTCCCCTACCCCCAGGCCCTAATTGGCCTGGCGGCAGAGGAACAGCAGGGCCTCCAGGGGCCGGATCCAGCTGGACTAGATGGTAAACTCTTGGGCTGTCGCTCACTTTGGGTTTGTACAGCACCTAGCACACATGGGGCCCAGTCTGGGTTGGGTCCTCTACTAATAGCACAGCAGGGTCGTGTTGTTCCAGATGGCCGGCGAAGCTAGTTCCAAAGGCCGGATGACCCGGGTCCGCAGAGCCCCCCAGAAAGCAGGGTCCGGAGCTGCCGCTCCTCTTTGCCAGACCTAGTAGTGTAGAAGAAATGAGACAGCTGACTCAGGCTGACCATAGTGATGAAACAACCGGCTGCAAGGTCTCCTTTCTGAACTTCAGCCTGAATCAGCCAACGGACGCGGGGGATTAAAGCTTTTCAGGTCAAGAGTCAGCCTGCAAATAAGCTGAGTTGTTTGCTTAGCCGATGGCATTTGCAGGACTCTATGGAACGGGGCCAAACCAACGTGGTGCCCGTTCGGACGGCCCCAAGCTTCTCCTGGGGCCGGCCGGCCACTGCAGCGCCTTAGTCCCTTTGGCTGCGAGGTTTGAGTCGACTTCCTTCCGTGTGCCATGTGGGATTTTCACCGTGGGCCGGAAAGTGGGGCTGGCAGGGCCCGCCCGAGCCGTGTCCTCGCATGCACAGAGGCTGCCGGCCAAGATCTTGTGTCCGGAATCCAAAAGCAATGTGTCCCTTTAATTGTAACCCCGCGACCACACCCCTTTGGAAACGGCCCATTTCGTCCGAGGCGCAGCAGGGCGGGGGTTGTATCATGGCATTTCAAACTGCTGGGTTACACAACATTCTGCTCTCTGCCACTGCCTGGCGGTATGACCTTGGGTAAATCACTTTGCTTCACTGTGCCTCAGTTTCCCCCCACTCTTTTTTTCTCAGGCTGTAAGTTTTGTGGGATAAGGACTGCCTGTGAGGAAGTGGGGGGGTTGGGGGGCTCAAAGGGGGGGGTGTTACATACAAGGGGGCACTCAGTGCCCAGCAGTTACTGGTTTAATATGACAAAGGCGGGGAGTTTGTTGTTTCAGAGAACAGCCCAGAGTTGGAGCCATGGTGTCTGGTACCCTGATGAGCCCAACCCTCCTTGGAGGACACAGCTAGTTCTGGCCAGATGACAGACAAGGGGCTGCAGAGAGGGACCCGGGCAACCAAGGGAGAACATTGGACAGAGGAGAAGAGGGGCCCCAGCGACTCTCTTACCTGAGGAGACAATGGACAAGGAGGGGCTGTTGCTGGGGGTGTTGGAGGCTCTGCTGGGGCCTGAGGGCAGAGCAGGCAGAGCGGCTAGCTCAGGGGAGACTAATGTGTGGGCTGAGGGCCCAGGAGACCCGTTGCTGTTCAGAGCTCAATACACCCTTCTGTTTGGTGCTGGCTGACAGCCGCTCTGGTCTAGAGAACGGGGGGCGCTGTTCCTCCTGGGAGTGGAGGCCCCAGGGGTCCAGAGGGAGGGGACCCCCCAAAGGGGCTCATGGCAGAGGCAGGCGGCTGGAGGCCCTGAGAGGCACCACCCGGAGGCGGAGGGCCGGACCCCCCAGATGAGAGTGGGCCCCCCGAGAGAGGGTCGCCGCACTGGAGTGGACTCCCTGAGAGAGGCTGTCTCACGGCCGCTGGAGGGGGGGCTCCCCGAGAAGGGGCTGCCACACTGGGGGGGGGAGGTTCGCCCAGGAGCCGAGGGCCAAGTGTGGGCACGACCGGTGAGCCGTGACGCTGCCTAACGGCGGCCATGTCGGTGCCGTGTGCCGCTGGCGGTGCATGTCAGGGAGACTTAGCTGCGGGCCGTGGTGAAAGCTGCAGTCTGTGGCCACGAGTGTCGGTGGCAGGGGGCGGCGAGGGGGCTCTGGGCCTCGTTTGCGGCGGGTGAAAAGGCTTTTGTGCGGCGTGCAAACCGGACCTAGAATCGCCGCCCGCTTGTGTCCCCACCGCCCCCTCTCGCCGCTCCTCGTGTCGGACCGAGCCCTGCCTGAGCGGCTCCCCGAACTCCTCCTCCGGACCCCGACAGCGAGCGCGCTGCTGTGTACCGATGCGTGGCAAGAGCTGAGGAGGCCCCACCCTTCTGGGAAGGCCTGGCAGCTTCTGGGACGGGACGGGGGACCAGCCAGCCTGCCGGCAGGTACAAAACCACCTCAAGGCCAGTGCTGGGGTGAATGGGGGGTAGGTCCCCAGAGCTGTCTGGGAAGGACCAGATAGCTCCATCCTTGTTCCTCCGCGCTCCCTGGCCTTCTCCTCCCGGCCGTAGCCTGTGGCCAGGATCTGTGGCTTCTTGGTGGCGCTGGAAAGGGGCAGCCGAGCCAAGTGGGGAATGGCTCAGTCATGCAAGCTCTGCGCAGGAACCCGTTTTGGTCACGACTGGCCAATGACCCTCGGTGCTTGTCCCACACAACGTATTCCCGGTAGCGGCAAATCTCCCAGCTCCTCCACACCTTCCACTCCACCACGCCGAGGAGCAAACCCGCCAGCGCCACTCGTACAGACGCCGCGCAACCCGCCTGCCAGGGGACGGCATGGCAACGGGGATTCCTCTTTAAGGGAGACTCCTCCCACCTTTCAGCTGCTGGCCTCAAAATAAAATACGTGCACGGCAAAGCATTTTGCTTCTTCCCCGCCTGCCTGAAGCCCACGCGCCAGCCTCCAGGACCGGGCGGGAGAAGAGACGGAGCAAAGGTAACGGGGCAAGCGGGCTGGCGCTTAGGGGAGGCTGAGGAGAGAGAACTGGCGACATGCTTGTGAAACCGAAGCGTGGAGGCGACAGCCAACAGTGCTGAGGTTCACAGTCCGGCAGGTCTTGGGCAATCCAGCCGCTCGCCTCCCTCCCTTCTTGCCGCTGGCTGTTTCGCAGCCCCGAGTGGGAACAGGCTACGCCGGAGGGAGAGCAGGCCTGGGGCGTGAGGTTTCACATCATAATTTGGCCTCATCCTCTCTCGCGAGGTTCTCAGCCGGCCTGCGGAAAAGCCGAGGTCGCTGCTCACCGGCGGCTCCGTGCCCTGAAGAGCTCTGGTCCTTTTTTGCCGTAGGCGGCCATGGTGCACAAAGTGGCGATCATCGGGGCCGGCGTGAGCGGCCTGGCCTCCATCAAGGGCTGCCTGGACGAAGGGCTGGAGCCCACCTGCTTCGAGAGGAGCGACGACATCGGGGGGCTCTGGAAATTCACGGTAAGCGGGCAGCGCGTTGGCCGAGGAGGAAACAGTCTGGCCGCACACGCCCGGCCTGGCGCCTTCCTTTCCCCAGCGCCGATAGACGGGTGAGCTCGTCAGGACATGCGCCTGATGATTGTTTAGCGCAGATCACGGCAAATCAGGCCGTAGGTGCCTGTACCAATTCCTCCGTGCTCATCCCAAGGGGCCGCGGTGTTAGAACGGGGGCTTTGTGGCGCAATGGACGGGCATGTTGGACTTCTGAGAACTGTTCCCGGGGGTGGGTAGGAGAAGTCATTCAAAGGTTGCGGGTTCAAATCCCTCCAGCGTGACTTGATGGCCTCTTGAGTCCTAGTGTTCTATGATTCTATTAAGCACTGGAATAAATTGCCTGGGGAGGTTGTGGAATCTCCATCGCTGGAGATATGTAAGAGCAGGCTGCTAGACGCCTATCAGGGATGGTCTAGACGGTGCTCGGTCCGGCCATGAGTGCAGGGGACTGGACTTGATGCCCTCTCGAGGTCCCTTCCAGTCCTAGGAGTCTGTAATTCTATTAAACAGCCAGAAATAGACACACACACCCCTCCCCTCTGGGGGCTTGTGTTGACATTTCACCGCTTGAGCTAATAGGCCGTCCTAAGAAGAAAGCAAACGCTCGGTCCGGTCTGGGGCTCTTAACAGCGAGGCTGAGTGCTCGTTCTGGGACCTGCCGTGTTGCAGCCCCGCGGACTCCGCTCGGACGCGTCTCCTTGGGCAGGGAAGGGGCCGCCACGCCCGGTCCTTCTGGGGCTTTGTGCTCAGTCCGGCCGGCGTGCAGGGAACGAGTTTGGGTTTGCTTCCCCCTAGCCCCGAAAGCTCCGCTCCTTGCGGGGTTCCTCCACCCCGAAGGGAAAGAACTTTTCAGTAGCCCCCCACGTCCCCTCCTGCGTGTGCGTTGAGCAGGCTTGGGGAGGAGGTGGTCGCCGACAGCATCGCTCGTGAGCCGTGACAGGGGCTTGTTTGTGGGACGCTGGGCCTTAGCCCCAACGGCCTGGCCAAACGCCAAACTGGCAGGTCTGCTCTGCCCAAGGGAGAGTCGTTCCCTCCCTGTCCAGTGTGCTCACAAACAACTGCCAGGGGACCTTTGATCATTAACCCCCTCCTAGGGCCCTGCACATCCGGCACCCAGAGCTTCCCAATGGTCTTATAAGATGACATTTGGTCTCTAAAACAGACAAAAGGACGTTTTTCTTCACTCCGCGCACAGTCAACCTGTGGAACTCCTCGCCAGAGGATGTGGTGAAGGCCAAGACTTAAACAGGGTTCAAAAAAGAGCTAGATAGATGCATGGAGGTTAGGTCCATCAGTGGCTATTAGCCAGGATGGGCAGGGATGGTGTTCCTAGCCTTCATTTGTCTGGAAATGGGAGATAGAGGAGGGATCACGTGAGGATTACCTGTTATGTTCTCTCCCTCTGGCGCACCTGGCATTGGCCACTGTCGGCAGACTGGACCCTGGGCTAGAGGGACCTTTGATCTGACCCAGACTGGCCATTTTTATGTTCTCCAGCCAGTGTCTGTCTGATCCAAACTGGTGCTGGACAGGCAAAGGCTGTGTGGCCACCTACTCTGGCTGCTCCATGTGCTGGGGCAGCCAGGACCCACCTGGGGGCAGACTGGAGGAAATGGTGCCATGTTGGTATCTCCCAGCCTCTCTTCCATGGCTCCAGCCCCCCAGCCCTTTCCTCCTGCCTGTGTCTCATGTTTCACTTGGAGAGGGTTGTCAGGCGTGACCCGCCAGTTGAAGAGGGACCGTGGAGGCTCCAGGCAGCACCATGGAGGGGGCCGTGAGAAGTCCGGCCAGTGGCACAGTGGGGCTAAGGCAGGCTCCACCAGGAGTCTGAGGCAGCCGGAGTGGAGAGAGCTGAAGAGGGAAATCAACCTTTCCCCATCCTGGGCTCAGGGAACGCTGTTCCCACACCCCTGCCAGATGCCACGCGTGGCCTGCAGGCCTGGCCTCCTGCTCCTCCAGCCCTGCCTCTCGTTGCTTCCACGAGCCCTGCGGCGTGGCAGCACAGAGCTGAAGGGGAGGTTGCTTGGGCAGGAGCAGAGATCAGAGCCGGTCCCAAAAGTGGGAGGAAGAGGCCAGGGGAGGGAATGTTCCCCATCTTACACCATATCTGGGGTGGCAGACAGCGCCCCCTGGATTTCCGTGGCCCCTTGATTTCTGTGGGAAGAAGTATTTTAAACCTGCAGGGAAGACATTAGATAGCTGTCCCTTTCTCCACCCCTGCTGGCTGAATAGAGCTGTCCCGGTGTCCTGGCTGCCCCCTGTGGTCATTCTGCAGTATAACAGTCCCTCCTACCAGACCCCTCCCTTTCCATTTTATGAGAAACAATCGAATTCCAGGCACATCCCCTTGTCCTGGCACAACCAAACCCCTGTCCTTGCTTTAAGTTATGATTAAAGGAAACTGCCTACCCAGTTTGGTGTCCCTTGCTCTTAGCGTCTAGGGGGAGTTCTTGAACAAACAGACTCTCAGACACACGTTTCTAAAATAATATAAGATCCTCATTGAAGACCAGGAATTCAAGTTCTAACTTTTGTATGCAAGTACTTCTAAAACCCGTCAGTACTTAGTTGTGTGCCTCCACGGGAGGTAATTCATCTGGACTCTTTTCCATTTGACTGTTTCTCGTCAGTGCTCGCCTGTACTGTATCAACTTCTATCCCTTCCTCTTCAATAAGATCTAGAGAATCCCTTTTAATAAATCCTCTTGTAAGAGATGTGTCAGTCTAAACCACAAGCACCTCCGCACTTGTTGGCTTTCCCCCCAGCCCTTTGTTTAAAATCTCCTCTACGATCCTTTTAATTTTACATGTCGCAATTCGGTTCCTTGAACAGCCACCTACTTTCCTGAAAGGTTCGCCAGTTCCTAAGATGCCTAAATCCTTCCTTCCAACATGAGCTTCTCATCCTCGCATTGAGCCCTGCTGTTCTGCCTAACTGGCCCGGAGCATGGAACGGGAAGCATTTCAGAGCTCCTGGATTACGATTGCCTATATTGGCCCACCAGGACCTCTCTCCTCCCTTTCCCTATGTCTCTGGCTCCTCTCCCCGCACTGCACAGAAGTCTGCCCAGACATCTCGAGATGCCCCATGGAGTTCTCCCGGCCATCGCTTGTCCCAGCTTGCTGAAAGTGACCTTGTGTTTAAACAACGGGGCTGTGGTTTCTCTGCCTCTCACCAAATGGCCGTACAAAAAGTCTTGAATGTGTTTGCACCTGAGACAAAACAGCAGGGAGAAGGGAGTTCCTGTATTTCTTCAATCGGTTAGACTGAGTGTGGTGGCTAAAAGCAGAACAAATCCTGGATGTTTCTAAAGTTTCCTCTCTCACCTGGTAACGATACTTGTGTTTGCAGACGAAATCCTGCCCTTGACAAAGGTTCACATGGCCCTCTCTTGCCCATTGTTGCCTCTTAATTGGGAGCTGCGTTTTGTTCTGTTTCCATTGCATAACCCTTCTTACCTCATATTCCCATTTGCAGAGCACGAGTACAAATGCACCCATATCAGGTAACTTTACATAATCCGCATGAATTGGCAACCAGCTACTTTAACCCATAGGTCACTGGCAACTTCCCAACTATCGATCAAATTAATGTGACCTCCGAAATGTCAAGGGAAGAGCTATCTACTGAACCTCATCTTGCCAATGCCAGATTCTTTCCACTCATTTTATTTCTCAATGCCTTGCGCAAATTTTCAATGTCCCAGGAGATTGCTGCTTGCCCTGCAGTATGTTTCAGTATGATCTTCAGCTATTCGCTGTCTCTGGGTATGCCTACACCATGAAAAATAAACCCACTGCAGCGAATTTCACAGCTTCAACTACAGTACTAGAAGTAGCCACATCGATGTTCTGGCTTGGGCTGGAGCTCTGTCTTTGGAACCCATCCCTCCCCTGGTGAACGGAAGAGACAAAACTGGAACTCAAGCTGTGTTGAAGGCTGTTTATTTTTTGTAACATGTAGCTGTTTTCTTTAATCGTTGCCTTCCCAGTGAAGACAGTCAGCAAATCCACATGTGCCTCTTCCCCCCGGGAGCTTCGTCCACAATAAAATAGGTCGGTCAGGGTGTTTTGTCCAGCTCTTTTTTCTAAGTGCCATACTATTGCTCCAAGCTAGTTCCCCTTGCACCATCCCAACTAAGTCCAGCCACATCCTGGTCCCACTATCGGATTTTTGGCACTGATTTCAATAGGATCCCATTCACCCTTTGCATTTCACTAGCAGACAGCCAGATAACGACACGGTTCTCTGCATTTTCCACATGCAGAAATTTCATATTCTTACTTAAAGGGAGGGCGATTAAGGCATTGAGCTCACATCCTGCCTCGGATCACAACCAAGACTCGTATGTGGTTGTGTCATGTGAGCTCCCAGCAAGGGCAAATCTGCACACTGCTGTTGTTTGGGGTAGCACCGGGGATACTCTAGGTGCCTTGCAGACCTTTTAAGACAGGATGAGAGGCAGGATGGGAGGTTGGAGAGGGGAACGATATGGCAAGACCTGTATGTGCATTGGTCAGACTTATCAGTAGTAGCACAGTAGGGTCTTTAAATAGGGACAGGGAGGGGCCTTCAGAGGAGCGCAGAGAGATTGAGCGAGGCATGGGGGGGATGCAAAGAAGGAGGGGGATTGTGCAAAACTCTGACATACAGGTAGACACGGAGGTGGACCCTGGTGGAGCAGTGGAAGGGAGCGCTGAGCATTGGTTTTTTGTTTCGTTTTTGCTTTTTTTGTTAGCAGCTCTCTGCAGCAAAGAAACCACAGCTCTCCTGGGGTGCATCTACCCAACAGGGCTTAACTTGAAATAAGTGTTGCAAATTGAGCTACGTTAATTGCGTAGCGTATTTCGAAACAGGGAGTGTCTACACAGCACTTATTTCGAAACAGAACACTTTTCCTCTGACTTCCCTTACTCCTCGTGCAATGAGGGTTACAGGAGTTGGAGTAAGAAGTCCTCCAGCTTGACAGTATTTTGACACTATTTCAAAATAACTGCCTGCTGCGTAGACACGGGCTAAGTTATTTTGGAATAGAGCTAATTATTTCGATATAGTGTTGCAGTGTAGACATACCCCTGAAGTCCTGGATGGTGGTTTCGGCAGGGAAATGGAGGCGGCGTTGAGTATGCTGATCTGTTTAGCACCTTTCATCGGAGGATCTCAGGGTGATCGTAATTAATGTCGCATTATCTCCCTTTTAGACATGGCCAAATGGCATCATGGCCTTATCTCACTCAGCAACAAGTGACTTTCCCAAAGTCCCACAGCAGATCTGTGGCAGAGCTGAGGAATTTATTTCAAATCCTGGTTCTTGGCCACCTCCTCTAACCTCTAGTACGGCCTTCCCCAAAATGTGCTCCTTGGAACCCTGGGGCTCCGCGCGATGGGTCCGGGGCACCCCAAAAATATTAATGGCAGTTGTATGCCCCTGTTACTTTGTTACTCATTTTCTGAAACTTTTCTCGGAGGGAAAACAAAAGTTTATAAGGAATATGCGAGAATTAAAAATAGAATCCCAAAACTTTGTCTAGTTTGGGTACCTAGTGAATTAAAAATCACAATATTTTAAGGGTGCCGCCAAAATTTCAGGACCGCGTAAGCCAAAAAAGTTCGGGAAACTCTGCTGAAGACCACACTTGCTCCTAATTTTAATTTTAAAGAGGATTGATTAGAAGTTTCTTCCCGGCTCTAGTAGGCACTAGGAAAGGATAACAGTTGGAGAAGGCAGCGGTTCTTTTGTACAGCTATCGTGTTGAATGAAATCCCCGTTCTTGGCTGGATTTATTTTTGTCCCAAACGTTTGTCCCTCTTTAGCTGGATTTAACTGGCGAGTTCTGTCCTCAGTAGCCACGTGGTAAAAAACCCGGGCCCTGATTCTGGAGAGCTCTGAAACGCACACTTAACTGTAATCCCATTGAAGTTGGGACTTAAGCAGCTGCTTCAATTTGAAGCACCTACTCAAGTCCATCCCTCTTCAGCCAAATGTGCTAAAGGGTGGAATGGGGGCTAAGGAACCTGATCCTCTTCCCATCGAAGTCCATGGGAGTGTAGACCTGGGCTTCGGCAGAGGCAGGAATGGAACCTTCTTCTTGCCGCGTATTTCTCTGCTACTGTGGGATGGTCGCTGTCTCTGCTGGCGCGCTGGTGTTCCAACCACGGAGCGCTCCGCTATGTGTCCATAGCTGGCGCTGAAAAGCCCTATCAGACTGGCCCCGACTGAGAGAAGACCGGATGCCCACTGAGCACGGGCTACAAGGGCATCTCCATGTAGTTCAGCATCAACTCCCGCGTCTCGCTTTCTACCCACGTGAATCCTGAACGGAGCCTCCCAGGTGAGTGGATTAGGGCTACTCCTTTAGCGAGGGAACCTCCACCATGCCACAGCCGGTCTGGCGGCCCCCTTCTGGGCGGAGGTCGGTGCTGGTTGGTGAATTGACATTGTTGCTCTCTGCAGGAACACGCAGAAGAAGGCAGAGCCAGCATTTACCGCTCCGTGTTCACCAACTCCTGCAAAGAAATGATGTGTTTCCCAGACTTCCCGTTCCCTGACGGCTTTCCAAATTACATGCACAATTCGAAGGTCCAAGAGTACATCAGGATGTTTGCCAAGCACTTCGATCTTTTAAAATACATAAAGTTCAAGGTAAGACTTAGAGCTGCAAAGGTGAGGGGCGGAGCTCTACCTACTTCCTGTCATCTACTTCCTGTTTCCTAGTGGAGTAACTCACTCTCAGCCCCTTATTCCTTTGACAGCGAAGGTTGTTGAAGGGAGTTCTATCCCCGCTAGCCTCATCTTAAAAAAAAGAGCAAAAAAAGCAAACATGATTTTGGGCTGCATTAACAGGTATGTTGTGAGCAAGACATGAGAAGTCATTCTTCCGCTCTACTCTGCACTGGTTAGGCCTTAGTTGGAGTATTGTGTCCAGTTCCGGGCACCACATTTCAAGAAAGATGTGGAGAAATTGGAGAGGGTCCAGAGAAGAGCAACAAGAATGATTAAAGGTCTAGAGAACACGAGCTGTGAGGGAAGGCTGAAAGAATTGGGTTTGTTTAGTTTAGAAAAGAGAAGATCGAGGGGGGACATAATAGCAGTTTTCAGGTAGCTAAAAGGGTGTCATAAGGAGGAGGGAGAAAATTTGTTCATCTTGGCCTCTGAGGATAGAACAGGAAGCAATGGGCTTAAACTGCAGCAAGGGAGGTTTAGGTTGGACATTAGGAAAAAGTTCCTAACTGTCAGGGTGGTCAAACACTGGAATAAATTGCCCAGGGAGGTTGTGGAATCCCCATCTCTGGAGATATTTAAGAGCAGGTTAGATAAATGTCTATCAGGGATGGTCTAGACAGTATTTGTTCCTGCCATGGGGGCAGGGGACTGGACTCGATGACTCTCGAGGTCCCTTCCAGTCCTAGTATTCTATAATTAAATGGGCTCAATCAGACTGTAACTGACTCATTCCGAGAAACCAACAAATGTCGCCATCAATCTGTGGGTAATTCACAACGGCAAGTAGGTCACATCGCACAGCTCAAAGCAACCCCCCGGAGTCTGTCTTCTATTCACACCATGTTTTGGTCTTGTCCTACTTGACAGGAGATGCACCGGGATTTAAATATGAGTTAAGCCTTCCTCCTGGTTCTAAAATAAGCGTTTCAATCATCCAATCAGAACAGTCCCATGTGGCTCATGTGACATCATACAACAAGAACTGGGAATTAGGAACCAGCAAAGAAGTGGTCAGGTGTAACCCATCCACGGGCTGAAATCTGCCAGGAGCGTTAATTGAAGGAATCGCCTAGCTCAAAGGGGATGATTTTTATTTATCTTTCCTACAATAGCACCTGGCATGACCCATGAGCCCACTGTGCAAGGCCCTGTAGAAACACAGAACAGAGAGACAGTCCCTGCCTGCCCCAAGGCGCCTTCCATCGAAGAACGGTACCTCCCTGAAAACACATCTCTGGAACCGGCTTCCATTGTGGCAAGGCATTGCAAAGAAGAATCAAAATAATTCGGCACGTTGTGATTGGGCATCAAAGCCAGCTCGCTAGCTCTGATGCCTGTACCCCAGCATGAAATCGTGGCCCCAGTAAAGTCAAGGGCCAAATTCCTGTGGACTTCAGTGGAGCCAAAATTTCACCCCGTTCTCTACTGTGAATTCTGAGGGACCCATAGGGCCGTCCCTACCAATATGCAGACTACGCCGTTGCCTAGGGCACCATGAAACGTCGGGTACCAAATTGCCCCACATTTTCTGGTGCCCCAGGCATCTGCATGGCATCCCCCAGCCAACCCCTTCCCAGCTTCTACTCCTGTGTCCCCACATCCCAGGGTTCGTGCTGTGAATTGGTGGGGTTGGACCCGAAGACGGAGGACACTTCCAAAGCTCTTAGCCTGCAGAACTGTGTGCCGAGGAAAGCAAACAGACTCGCGTGCTTGTTTCTTTTCAGACGATGGTCATCAGCATTCAAAAACGCCCCGATTTCTCTGTCACCGGCCAGTGGGAGGTTCTTACCAAACGGGATGGGAAGGAGGAGTCAGCTGTCTTTGATGCGGTTATGGTTTGCTCGGGGCATCATGTATATCCACATTTCCCAGTGGATAGCTTCCCAGGTGAGGGGTGTGTGTGTGTGTGTGTGTGTGTGTGTGTGTGTGTGTGTGTGTGTGTAGCGCATTTTCATCAGCACACTGGGGCAGTTTTTAAATGGGAAAAACCAGAAACTACAAAAAAAAATCAATTTTTGAAAACGTCATCCCAATGTGACACGTTGTACTAAAAATGATTTTTTTGTAAATGAAATCATTTCAGTTTCTCGTCTTTCACAGGCACTTCAAATCAAGAGTGCAGAAAATGGTGGGACAGGCTTTTAACGTGTCACACACACACATGCTGTATGCAGCATTGTTGTCCCAAGATATATGAGAGGCAGTATCTGCACCGTATCCCCACCCTAATGGTGGGCTGGGGGCGTATCTTTTATTGGACCGATTTCTGGTGTAAAAGACACGCTTCCAAGCCACCCGGACTTGACACCTCTGTGTGGCCCAAAAGCTTGTCTCTCTCACCAGCAGAAGTTGTTCCTATAAAAGATATCACCTCCCCCACCTTGTCTACCACAAAAATAAGCGTTCTTTCAACTTGTTCTAATTCTAGCTTTACAAACTTGCCAAACTTTCTTCACTGTTTAGTTCAGAACAATACGCAGTAATAAATATCACGGCCGCATAACCATCAAATACAATGTTAGCAACGATATAAACACTAGCTTTTTGTTAAGAGAAACGTTATGCAATGGTGTAGTCATTCAATTTTACTATTTGATCCTGTGCCGTGGTAATAGCCCGCCAATCTCCTCACAACAACGAGGAGAGGTTGTTTCTGGGGATTTTGCTCTGCCCTTTGTTTGTGTTAACAATCCCAATTCTCTCAAATGACGGAGGCCAATTTTCAAATGCCTTTTTTTTTTTGTTTGTTTATGCGAGCAAGTGTTCTCTCGCCTTGAGGTTGGGAGTCTTAGCAAAAAGGTCAGCAAAATATTCAAGGCGAGTTTCTGCTCTCAGTGACCTGAGAGGGCTTGTGTTATCTGCAGTTTCATTAAAGTACTGTGGATTCATAACGTGGCTCCCAAATACCAAGGCAGAACCATTAGGCCTGGTGCAAAGGATGCTATTTTGCATCTACGTCCAAACATCTCCAAATTCTTTACTGGTGTCCGTGAATTTGGCCTCTGCACGCACAATTTGACAGCTGGAAGACTGAATCCCAGAGAAGTCACGAGTCGGGTTTTCATAGCTGCGGGTCGCCCACCATGCCTTCTGCAGGTGCCTCGGGACTTCAAAAAACTAGAAAAACTAGACAAAGCAGAAGAGCTGGGCGCACAACCCCGCACTATCTCCTGCTTCCGCGCCTTCAGCGTTTCCTGAGGTAAAAAGAACCCCCTGGAATGATCAGATTCTAGGAGCAGCTTGAACAATTTTCCTTGCGTTGTGAAATGGGCAAATCTGCTGCAGAAAGCAGAGGGAATAAATGCCGAACTCCACAAACGTATCACAAAGGAGACGTGCCACCAGGGCGCAAAACCTCCCCTCTTGAATCGCCAGATGAACTCATTTTACTTTCCACTTTTTTCTCTCAGGGCTAAGCAAGTTTAAAGGTAGCTACTTCCACAGCCGGGGCTACAAGGAGCCGGAACAATTCAAGGGGAAGAGAGTGCTTGTGATTGGCTTGGGCAACTCCGGCTCGGACATCGCGGTGGAGCTGAGTCACATAGCCTCACAGGTACACCTGGAACGGTTACGTGGAGGAGAAATATGGTAGAAAGGGATCTAGGGGTCACCGTGCACCACAGTCTAAACACGAGACAAAGGTGTGACGCTGTTGCAAAAAAAGCAAACATCGTTCTGAGCTGCATTAACAGGAGTGTTGTGAGCAAGACATGAGAAGTCTTTCTTCCACTGTACCCTGCACTGATTAGGCCTCAGTTGGAGTCTTGTGTCCAATTCTGGGCACCACATTTCAGGAAAGATGTGGAGAAATGGGAGAAGGTCCAGAGAAGAGCTACAAAACTGATTAAAAATCTAGAAAACATGAGCTATAAGGGAAGACTGAAAGAACTGGGCTTGTGTAGTTTGCAAAAGAGAAGACTGAGAGGAGACATAGCAGTTTTCATGTACCTAAAAAGGTGTTACAAGGAGGTGGGAGAAAAATTGTTCTCTTTGACCTCTGATGATAGGACAAGAAGCAATGGGCCTCAACTGCAGCAAGGGAGGTTGAGGTTGGACATTAGGAAAAACTTCCTGTCAGGGTGGTGAAACCCTGGAATAAATTGCCCAGGGAGGTTGTGGAATCTCCATCTCTGGAGATATTTAAGAGCAGTTTAGACAAACATTTGTCAGGGTTGGTCTAGATCAGTGTTTCTCAACCTTTTTTTGCTCATGGCCCCCTTCTGAGCCTCGTTTACCTCTGTGGCCCCCCTCATAGCCGCTGTTAGTTGGAAAAAACGGTAAATAATGTATCTAATGTTCTGTTTTTTCCCATGTGGCCCCCTAGAGGGTGTGGCCTCTGGCCTCAGTCTTATCTTTCGCAAATGAGACAAGCCCAGTTCTTTCGGCCCATGGTTGAGAACCGCTGGTCTAGATGGTGGTTGGTCCTGAGGTGAGGGCAGGGGACTGGACTCGATGACCTCTCAAGGTCCCTTCCGGTTCTAGCGTTCTACGATTCTACGGTACACTGCACAGAGCAAAGCCAAGAGCAGGCCAAGCATGTAGCATTGTCGGTGTCACGCTCCCCCCGCTAACGTATGCTACTTTGCGACGTGTCTTCCTGCCACTACTGGGGTGGAGCTGGAGGAACGCAAAGTGGGCCTGTTTCACCACGGCTTTCCGCGAGTGCAGTGAAGTCGCTGAGGTGACGCTGGTGTAAAACCGTAGCGATGAATCAGGCCTGCTATTTAGAAAGGCCTCTACCCTCAGCTGCCTCTCTAGAGTGGTAATGGCCGCTCCCTGCTTTGCCCATTTTGTGGGGTAGGTTTACCTCAGCTCCAGAAGCGGCTCCTGGGTGATGAGTCGCGTTTGGGACGACGGCTACCCCTGGGACATGCTGGTTGTGACGCGCTTTGAAACCTTCCTCCGGGACGTCCTTCCCAGCTCCCTCAGCGACTGGCTGTACGTGCGGCGGATGAACAGCCGGTTTAAACACGAGAACTACGGCCTGGTGCCTCTGGACAGGTAATTTCCTGCCACTCGCCCGGCAGACACTTTGAGGAGGAAGCCAGTGCCCTGCGCACCTTTGAAAAGGCATCGATATACTTTCTTCTCCTCAGGTAGCAGGTTTTAGTAGGCAGAGGGGTCCGGGAAGGGGTGTGGCCTTGGATGGAAGGGGCGGGGCCAAGGACAGCCAGCCCTCGGCACCACCCAGGGGACACCATACTGCCTCTCCCAGCCCTCAGAGCTGCCCTGAGCGCACCACATGGGCCCCAGACCAGTTGTCCCCTTCCCCTCCCCCATCAAAAGGTCCGATCGCAGGTTAGCTTAAAAATACCAAGGCAGGGTAAGGGAATGAAATCTCCGGTTCAGGATCCTTAAGAAGGAAAGGAACCCTCTGTACGTCTCACCCATCCGTGGTCAGGATTATACTATTTTGTTATGCTCTTCTGCATCGCTGTTGGAGACAGGACCCCAAACTAGCAGGGCTAAGTCTGGCCCAACAGTACCTTCCTTAAGCAGGTAGGGAAGGCAGTGTCTCTTATTGGAAAGACCGTTAGAGAGAGAGAGACCAGCTTTTGAATTTACACAGAAGAGCCCTGAGTAGCTCGAAAGCCACCAGCCGAAGTTGATGCAATAAAGGATTTTACCTCCCCTACCTTGTCTCTCTAATATCCTGGGACCGACACGTCCACCTCTTGGCCTAAAAGAAACGAACAAAACCCATCGCTCCCGTTAGTAGCTAGTTCAAGGGTTAACGTCCCTCAGAGATGCCCCATGGGTAGGTAGGGACGTCAGCCCCCCAACGAAGTCCATTTTGAACGGACTGGAGACAGGCAGCACTTTATACCCCAGGCCTCATGTGTTTTTCTGTCGTCACAGAACCAGCCGTAAGGAGCCGGTCTTCAACGACGACCTCCCAAGCCGCATCACCTGTGGAACGGTGGTGGTGAAACCCAACGTGAAGGAATTCACGGAAACCTCCGCTATCTTTCAGGACGGGACTGTGCAGGAAAACATCGATGCTGTCATCTTTGCGACGGGCTATAGCTACTCCTACCCCTTCATGAAAGATGACTCCATCATCAAATGCAGAGACAACGAGGTCACCTTGTACAAGGGCATCCTTCCTCCTCGACTGGAGAAGCCAACCTTGGTTGTCATCGGCCTGGTCCAGTCCCTTGGTGCAATTATCCCAACGTCCGATCTCCAGTCTCGTTGGGCTGTGCGAGTGTTTAAGGGTGGGTGAAAGGAAATTTGGTACAAGGGGGAAACTCTTGGAGAAGAGCTTGCCCGTGGGAACTAGCATGGCTGTGCAACCTATAGTTCCTTGCAGATTCAAGCTAGGTCTGAAAAAAGAAGCAGGCCATAGATTTATGTACCTACCAGCCTCTTGGGATTCGCTATACCTCCTCATCCTATAAATTGCACATCAGTGGGAACACAACCTAATTGAGCGGATGGGTGAGAGGATGGAAGAGTATCTTCTTACTTAGGAATAAACTATAGATCTGTTCTTTTCTAGGGCTGTGTAAACTTCCCCCCGTGTCTGACATGATGGAAGATATTGACGAAAAAATGGGGAAAAAGCTCAAATGGTACGTGCAGGATGAAGTTCTCAGGAGCACACGAGGAAGGCTAACATCACGTCCTGTCTCTTTTGCTCTACCTCTTCACTGATCGGACACCGAATCCCCTCCACTAAGCCAGTTACACTGACCGCTTTAGGGACCCCGCTGCAGAGCAGCAGAGGATAAGAACAAAACACCTTCCCACCCTTACTACGGGCCCGCCAGCTCTCAGATGAAGCACGTCAACGGGGGGTTTTGTGAGAGAAACCTGCACTGTAATTGTCTGCATTGCACGTCTTCTGCTAACCAGTATAAGGGTTCACTCTCCCGCAGTGTCAGACTGGCCATTCACAGCTCAGTAATGGAGATCAAACACATGATAGTGCCCCTACTAAGTCTACACTGAGGGAAAAATTCAATTTAAGAGACACAACTCCAGCAATGAGACTAGTGTAGCTGGAGTCGACGTACCTTAAATCAAATTTTCTCCGGCAACCCCACCTCAGGAGGTCAATGGGACAAATTCTCCCGTCAACCTCTCTTTCTACTCCTGACACCATGGAGTACTGGAGTCCACTATGGCGCCATCAGCGTTTGATTAGTAGGTCCTTGCTAGGCCCACTAAATCGAACCCTGGAAGATCGATCTCTGGAGCGTTGATCTCCGGGTGAGTAGAAACAAGGCCTGAGAAGTAAGACGGCAGTGAGTTCAATGTGTTTGCCACAGGATTTCTGTGCAACGATAGCGTCCCACGTCATGGCAAGAGTAGCTGCTCCGTGGTGTATCTGTCCCTTCTTCCACCCTAGGGAAGTGTAGAGTTAACCATGTGTCCGTTCATCAGAGGCTTTGTTTCTGCATCTTTCTTGGTCCCTGTTCTCAACAACCTATTGTATCTTCTCCCTTCCCACTGTAGGTATGGGCAGAGCAACACCCTGCAGACCGATTATATTTCGTACATGGATGAACTCGCCTCTGCTATAGGAGTGAAGCCCAGTTTTCCATGGCTGCTCCTGACGGATCCAAGGCTGGCCCTGGCAGTATACTTTGGCCCATGCACTCCATACCAGTTTCGTCTGACGGGCCCGGGGAAGTGGGACGGAGCCAGAAAATCCATCCTGACCCAGTGGGACCGCACGCTGAAGGCCACGAGGACCCGAGTCGTGCACGGCTCTCCTGAATTCCCCCTCCTGAATTTGCTCTGTATACTTGCCCTTCCTCTTCTCCTGCTTGCTGTTGTCCTGATCTTTAACTAACCCACCATTTTAAGGTGCTCAATGAAATTAGCGAATAGAATCTTTCTGAGGGAGAAGAGCAAAGAGAATTCTACCACTTCACGCCATTTCTGACCTCTCCTGTGTGCAGATCCATAGATGGTAGGGATGTGCATGGGTAACCGGTAACCCTCACCCTTACCGAGTAATGCTTACCGGGTAATGGTTAACCAGTGCCCCACAAGTGGAGTTGGCAGCCAGCCTTGCATGGGGCTGTGAGCGGGAGCCCCGTGGGTTGCTCCAGTCGGGCTTAGTCGCTTAGCTGGTTAAATGTTAAGTTAACCTAACGTTTAACCGGTTAATTGCGTAATTGGGATTTTACCTCCCTAATAGATGGATGGATAGGTACACCACACATGTACGTAACAACTCAACGGGCCAGATCCGGAGCTGTGTAAATGGCCATAAAACTCAGTGCCCGTTTTGCTTTGGGTGTAAATTAGCATTACTCAATTTTCACTGCTCTGTTTGTATCCTAGGAATTACTGAAAGAACAGACCTGTTCTAAGGGGAATATTGAGAGAAATAAGTTGGGTTTTTTTTCCATGCTTTTTAAACCGCAAGCCCTCATAGCTTCGGTATTCAATAGTGCGATCACTAGAATTGGTCAAAAACGGCAATTATTTTTCGTGGGAAATTCTTTTTCTTTTTCAGTTGGTTTTATTGTTTTACGTTTCCCTGATGAAATGTTTTGGACTCGCGTTGAAAAACTGAAACCAAACATTTCTCAGGCTTCAAAACCATTTTCAGTTAAAAAATATGTTGAGTTTTCCATCAAAGGTTGGTTTTTCAAAACCCAGCTGTGTTTTGTGAGAACCTAGTTTGCAGACTTGAGTGGGACAGGACGTTTTGTGCTCCGCCTCTCCCCCGATTTAAAAAAAAAAAAATTCTTTAAGAAACTGATTTCAACTGAAGAGCTACTTGCGTGTGTCTTGGGTTGTATCAGTCAAGCAAGGCTGCCTTCCTGCTTTGCATCTGCTGGGTGAAAAGCACCATAGCGACCCAAAACAACGTGATTACCCAGCATCCCCTGCTTCTGACTGCACACTGTGGGCACAGCCGCCCTCTCTCACTGAGGGTTCATGCCCAGTCGTGTTTAAACCAAAGCAGTTTGTGCCTGCCCAGATGTTCTATGGTGGGAATCCATCCGCTGCATCTCTTCTCCCTTCCCTTGCAGCCTGAGCTAATGACCACAGGTCTCAATGGAAAAACACCCCACCCCGCACTGATTTCAATTGGATCAGGCCCCGTTGCACAATGCACCAAGGTTTTTTTAAAGTCAATGACAATATTCAAATAAATACATTGGACTCTCTTCACCGGCTTCCTGAGTCTCTCTCAAGTAGGAAACAAACAAATCAATTATTATTATTTATTCCGGAGGGGAGGGGGATGTATTTAGCTGGCAGCTGGAGTATTGTGTAAAGTGAGGGGTGAGGATTTTGATTGGAGTGATTTTTGCGAGGGCAAGAGGATGTTGATTTATACCAAGAGAATGGAACATCCTAAAGGCACGTTGGATGGGAAAACCTCCCAGGGTGGTGAGAGGCCACTGTGCAGTTAGGGTCTGACCTGTTGAAGCGAGGGTTGCTAACCCACCTGCCTTGTCCTGGAGGCTCCAGAAATTACAGATTAATCCTTCATTAAAGCTTAGATCAGAGGATGAAATCTCCAGGAATACGTCCTACCAAAACTGGCAACCCTAGTTGAAGTCAATGGAAAGTTTCCCATTGACTTTACTCGGCTTAGGGTTGTCTTGCAAGGTCTGCGAAATTGTTAGCAACATCAGAGTCATAGCTTCATAGCCCACTAGAACTGGAAGGGATCTTAAGAAGTCATCAAGTCTGGTCCCCTGCCCTCACGGCAGGACCAAGCGTGATAGGTCTCTGACCATCTCTGATAGGTGTTTATCCAACCTGCTCTTCAATATCTCCAGAGACGGAGATTCCACAACTTCCCTGGGCAATTTATTCCAGGTAGGATTTTTTTTCCTATTTCCAACCTAAACCTCCCTTTCTGCAAGTTAAGTCCTCAGAGGCCGAGGAGAAAAATTTGTCTCCCTCCTCCTTGTAACACCCGTTTAAATAGTTGAAAACCACTTTCATGCCCCCTCTTGGTCTTCTCTTTTCTAAAACAAAATACAGGACTATGTAGCACTTTAAAGATTAAGTCTTTAAAGTCTTTAAAGTGCTACATAGTCCTGTATTTTGTTTCAGCTACACCAGACTAACACGGCTACATTTCTATCACTATTCTCTTTTCTAGACCTTTGATTGTTTTTGTTGCTCTTCCCTGGACCGTCTCCAGTTTCTCCACAATGTCTGGGGCCTTACTCAGTACTATTAAACTATGCCTTCCAATAGCCAAGGGGAGGATGACTTTTCAGAGAGGTGATTTTTCTTTATAATCTTCAGCAACACATTAATATATTATTTTTCAAGCACATTTTAAACGAAGCTCCTGTTGATTATCGCAGTACAGTCAAAAACTGACAGCATGCACCTCTGCGTTGCAAACACCCGTTAATTGGTTTTATTACCATGTCAATGGCTCTTTCACAAGTTCTATGTTCTGCTAAAAGTTCTGGCAGGCCTTTTCCCTTGGAAATTAACCAGATCCTCTCTGGAGGAAGCAGAGCCATAGAACAGGGGTAGGAAGAGGCAGGTGGGTGGACACTAAGACCCAACAGTGCCCCAAATTTTCAGGTGCCCCATGCAACTGCATATTCCGCATCTGGCTAAGGACAGTGTGTCAGCTCTAGCTGCTGTTCTCTTTCTTCCTAGACACGGACAGGCCTCTTTTTGCTTCTCATTCGACTCTTGGCCTCAGTTACATCTTTTAGCAGAGTTGCAGGGATTTACAACGTACTGGATACAACGCCATTATCAGCCAAGAATGCTGAGGTACAGAGGCCTCAGGACTCTCTTGCGTTTTAGATTGCTTTTCTTTTATCCAATGCCAGCTTTATGCAGCTTGTTTATCTAGCAGCATGGGGACCTCGCTGCTGGGGTACTTCTGACGGTGGGCAAAGCCTGAACCAAACCCCTGACCCTGTTTGAACGGGCAATTTTCCCTGCTGATTTTATTTAAAGCCATTTGGATGCACGGCCACTGTAAAAAGTTGATTGATTCCTTCAGTCCTGCCCCCAAATACTCTTGCAGCCAGGGCCAGCTTCTCCAGCCCATCACGGCTGTTCAGTCCATCCCCGACGCTGTGTGGGGGCAGGATGCTGGGGATGGAGAGGAGCCCTGGGCCCAGGGAGCACTACAGTCCAGACAGCCGGCCGAAATGGTAGCTGGAGCCAGGAGACTAGTGCAGGCTCCCCCAGCAGCACTTGGGAGCGACAGGAAAGCGGGCGGCGTAGGGATGGGGTGAGTGAGGGGCCGGGTCAGAAACTTGGAATTCATAGAACGAACTTGGCGGCACGGCCACTGCTCTGTGCACATCATGGCGGGGGAGGAGGATGCAGGATTGGTCCTCCCCAGTCCTCCCCATCCCCGCTGCTCAGTGTGCACACAACTCTGGGGAGTGAAAAGAAGGTGAGACGTGACCACAGACAGCGCTAGACAGCTAATGAAATCCGGGAAACTTCCCCGGCTTGCTTGGATCCGGCCCCCGAGGCTCTTCCCAGACCCCACACCCCAAGCCTGTTTCCCGGCAGCCCCCTCCCACACATTGAACCCCTCCTTTTTGACCCCCCCCGGGCCGAGGGGGGCCCACAAAATCTAGCCAGAGCCCCTCCCCCCAGGCTCAGTGTGTGAGGGGAATGTGGGGAGATTCCCTTTTTTTTGCTTCTCTCTGCTTCTTACTTTTGCCCCCCCCCCCCCCCCGCCAACTGATTTTTCTGTGGGTCAGCAGCTCCTGACCCAAAAAGGTTCCCCACCCCACTGCCTCCTCTGGTCCTCCCTGGGCTTCCACCCACCCCTTCATCTCCTGGCCACCCACCCCTCCCCACCCATCCCCCTGGCCTCTGCTGCTCCCCAGGGCCACCCCATCCCCCTGGCCCCACTGTCCCCCCCCCACGCACACTGCTGCCTGGACTCTAGCCCCCGGCCCAAGCCGCAGCAGCTCGCTCGCCTCAGCGTCCGGGCGAGGCCGGTATGAGAGGAATGCAGGGGAGTGCGAGCCGTGTGCAATGTGGAGATCCAGGCCGTGCGACCCAGGTAGGGGCCGGGCGGGTCACGGACGCTGCTTGGGAAAGGGGACGATGGAGCCAAATCTTGTGGCTCAAGCGCCTACCCAGTGGCCCTGAAGTTTGGTTGTTGGGGGACGCAGGGCAGCGGGGCTCTCAGCCGCCCTATGGATGGGACCCGCCGGGGCCCAGGGTGGCCTGAGGGATTACCTCGGGCCCTGGTGCGGGGCAGCAACAGGGGCCGGGCCCCCCGGCACTCACCACAGCGGGGGGAGCCCCGGCAGCCTGCTCCGCTGCAGCACCCGTCTCCCAGCCCCCCGCTTCTCCAGGCGGCGGCGAGAGGAGCCACCGGCCCCGGGCCCAGCCCGCTGCACCCGACCGACGCCGGGCTGAGGGGAGCAGGCTGGGGCCGGGGCCCTGGTTCCTGCCATTGTGCTGAGTGTGGGGAGGCCACACGTCCACCCCACGCCAGGCATCCCAGGTAATGCCCCAGCTCACATAGCTCAGGGGAGGGGGAGGAATGGGGGTGGGGGTGGAGCAAGGGGGGGCTTGGGGAAGGGGTGGATGGGGACAGGGGTGCAGGGGGGCTGCCCCCAGTGCTTGGGGCTCAGGGGTGTGTTGCCCCAGGCCTCTCGCGCCCCTCGGGAGGGCCCTGGGGTGAGCCAGGTATTTCGACTTGCCTCGCTATCGCTGCCAGGCGCCTGACCGCAGCCGGCCTGCTGGAGCCCGAACCACCCGGGCTGGCTCCCCGATGAGCCCTGCCAGCCCCCCGCGGCCAAACCGGAGAGACTCTCCCCCTCGGGGGGCGCGCGGTTCCCAGCTTCCCCGCGAGGGGATCTCCCCCCGCCTCCCAGGACTCCAGGCGCAAAGCCCCACGCCCCGTCCTGGGTCCAACGTCCCCCCGTCGGCTTCAGCCCCAGACGTTCCGTCGAGACCCGCTAACCGAATCGGAGCCTCTGCCTGACGGGCTTGAAGGGTTCGTAGCCGCCAGGCAAAATGACCCCTGGCAGAGCAGGCGGCCCACCCTGGCCCCATCCCCCCGGCTCCCGGCCCCGGCTGGCTCGCGCGTCGGGCTGTGCAGCCTCCGAAGCCCAAACTCCCAGGGACTGGGGGGGCATCTCCCCCAGGGAGCAGGCCAGGCACATGTCTGAGCAGTGAGATAAAGGCTGGGGAAGGGAAAGGTTAGCTCCTCCCATGTATAAAGCCCCTTGCTGCTGTCGGGCGTGTTCATCTCCTCCTGGCGGGGGAAGAGGCAGCGTGTCTGCTCCGGGGGAAGGGAAAGCACAGGTAAGCCCTGGGAAGGCGCGAGGAGGGGGAGGACCCGGGCGGAGGAGGGGGATGTCCCCCTCCAAGCTGCTGCCTCTAACGCGAGGGAGAGCGGGACGCTGGTGACAGCACAAGGTTGGGTGTGGGGCAGGTAGGGGGTGGGCTGTGGGGCAGAGGGGCAAGCCGATGGGGTGGGAGCAGTCGGGTGGGATCGTGACGAGGGGCTGGGGGGCGGGGAGACGTCCCGAGTATATAGAGCAAACCGGGTTTGCATGTTGTTTTTTGCAAGCTTTCTCCAACTCCCCGGCGCGCTGGTTTCACAGCGGAGAGGCGGGGGCGGGAGGAGAGGGGGGGCCGGGGGGGCCCTCCCTCCAAACTGCAAGCCTCAGGCAGCTGTGGTATGCCCCCGCCCGCATGTGTTGGACTGCCCGGTGCTGCCCCCCCCTAGAAACCAAAGGAGGCATATGGTTTCACTCTTCCTTGGCTCCGCTCTTCCGTTCCCTTTGCCTCTTTCTCTCCTTGGCTGCCAAACCTGGCACCCGAGTCATTTCCGTAGCTCTGAATCGGAGCGCTGGAGAATCCTGCGGTTTCCCCCTTGCACTGGTCTCTTTGCTGCCCTCGGTTCTCTTCAGACCGTTTCCTGATGGGCCACGTTCTCATTTTCCCTCTCACCCTCTTCCCTCGCTTTCCTGGGGTCCCCTTTACCTCCTGCCCTCCCCCAGGGCTCCTTCAGCCTTCCTCCCAATATCTCCTCAGATCCAGCCTTCGCCTCACCCCTCACTCCCCCTTGATCTTCCCCAACACCCAGGGGAAGGGCTCAGGAGATCTGGGCACTCATTTGGCCTGCCTCAGTTTCCCCCTCTCTCATCTGACGCTATTCTTGCAGGGGTGGGGTCAGTCACCTGTTTATGGAGAGCGCTGTGGGAGCACACAGAATAGTTGTTATAGCTCTCCCCTTTCCTGCGTCCTCTCTACATTATTTCCTGTCTCCCATCTCCCAAATTGCTCGCTGTCATCGGTCAGCCCGCCTAACCACGCCCTGGCCTTGTACCCCTAGACAGCCGCCTCCCCAGCACATCCAACGCCTCCTTCTCTTACGCCCCCTTCAGCGGACGCTCCCAGCCACGCCAGTGTTCCTCAGCACTCACCTGAACACGCCAGACTCCGTTCCGTCCCCCCCCGCGGCACAGCCCTCTGAGGTTCGGCGGAAGCCAGCAGGCGCTCATTCCCCGGTGGTGCGTGGCGTGAGCTCTCCCGGACGCGATGGCCAAGAGAGTCGCGGTGATCGGCTCGGGCGTGAGCGGCCTGACCTCCATCAAGGGCTGCCTGGACGAGGGGCTGGAACCCACCTGCTTCGAGAGGAGCGACGACATCGGGGGGCTCTGGCGATTCAAAGTAAGTGGCCGGCGCGTTGCCTGCGGAGTCGGCACGCTGGCCGGTTCTGAAAACTAGACCCTCCCCTCTTCTGTCCTTGATCCCCTGCGGGGTCAGGCATGGAGGGACGCCAAGAAGGGACACCAAAGGGAGGGGGAGAAACGTGGTAGCACCCTCCACACTAAGGGCGCTGGGACATGTCGTGTGCGCAGTGGAACTGGAGAAAGAGGGTCGCGTTTCGGGAGGAACCTAGATCGGCGTGACATCAGGGGCTCTGCTTGCAGGCCCCCCCAGAGTCTCCGTATATATCCCCGGCCGGCACAGTATAGATCTCTTTCCTAGAGCTCTGCCGGCCTGCCCGGGCCCTGGGCACTAATGGTGCAGGGCTGCACAGCTGCAATGGGAGGCGGTTGTGGGCCAGTCATGTGGGGTGGCCGGGTTTGGTTGGACGTATTCCTGGAGGGGTCCTCGTATCGCATCAACTTCAGAGAATCATCTGCCATTCCTGGAGATTGCCGACGACCCGGGGTGGCTGGCAACCGTAGCTCGGTGGCCTGCTCTGTGACACACCCCTGGAAAAATCACAGAGAAGTCCAGGTTCTTTAACGCCGTCTCTGCGATGCTCCTGACCCGCCCTGTTCTCCTCCCTTGTGACGAGGGCCGCTGATCACCGTCTGGCTCCGGAACTTGCCCCGGAGCCTCGAAAGGGACGAGCAGAGGGATTTCGGGACAAGCACGTCTCTCTTGTGCTGCTTCTTGCAGCAGGTTCAAAGCCTGGGCGTGGCAGGCTGTTTGAGAAAGGGGGTTTGGTTGGGTTTTACTGTATAAATATCAGGCAGGACCCAACTGCTCTTCCTTGGCTTTGCAGGGGGGCTCACGGGGTGTGGGGAACGTTGCATTATGTTCGTTTGCAGCAGATGGCCAATGCGAGCTCTACTGGAAAGAGGTTTTCAGCCTTTACCAAAGGCATCCTTCCGCCGCGTCCAGTAAACGCTCAATAGGTGGGACCCAAAACACTCAAAGGGCAACTATTTTTGATGGGGGGGGGGACACTCCCAAATTTTGATAAATGGTCAACAACGTGGAAAACTTCCATTCCCCTGGATGGCTCATTTATTTCATTGTGATGCCAAAGTCCCACCGGTTCTCCAGCTGTCCCGATTCTGTAGACAAGATGAGTTTCCAAATGTCAAATAAAAAGCTCTTAAAATAGACACAGACCCTTTCAGGGTGCTGGTTTCACCCATCGTAAAGAAAGACGAGGCCAGCACCTCATTACTTTTTCCATTGCATTCCTCCCAACGGCAGCCTCTCCCTTTGCATGTTGCGGAAAACAGCTCTTTTCCCAGGGCTTCCGGTTGTCCTGGCACCACCAAGCCCTGGCATTGCTTTAAGTTAGGAGAAGAGGAAGCCGCCTGCTGAATTTGGTGATCCTCGCTCTTCCGGTTTAGGAGGAGTTCTTGAACAAACGGACTCGCAGACAGACCCAAACCGAAGAGATGTCCAGCTAGCTGGCTGTACACTGTGCTGGGTGTGAGAGAGGCCCTCTCCACCGTGTAATGCCAGGGAGGAATTTTTGCCCTAGAAGAATAATTTCATTAGGCAGCAGCCGTGAATGGTAAATTACAGGGTTGCCCCAGTTAGAAATGTGGCTGATTATGGTACTAGTGAAAGCAGCAATTCTGTGCAAATGAGCGGACGCGATGATCACGTCTCCGGCGTGGCTGCCAAAGGAGGAATAAGCCCGAAGGACACAAGGGAGTCTTGCCACATGGCAGAGCCGGTAAATGATTTACAATGGTCCTGAAACAGTGACCTGGCTGCAGCAGCGTGACCCAAGTGTGCAAAGTCAGCTCACAGGTCGTCAGAGCTGCTCCGCTTGCAGTTGGTCCCAGCGGACCTTGGTGGATAATGCAATTTCAGTAGGGCTCCAAAGGCAACAATTGCAACATCCCCCCACGGCTGGCACGTGCTAGCCACCCCACAAGGCCCCAGTGGGTTCATCCATGACACGCCCCAAGTCAGACATCCTCAAAGAACGTGAACATCTAAAAAAAAATCTTTAAATACAGGAGAAGGGAATAATGCCACTTCCTAAAACATGAGCATGGCCACATTGGGTCAGACCAAAGGTCCATCTCGCCCACTGGCCTGTCTGCTGACAGCAGCCAATGACACATGTCCCAGAGGGAGTGAACAGAACAGGGAATCCTCACGTAATCCCTCCCCTGTCGTCCGTCTAGGGACGCCATTCCTACCCATCCTGGCTAGCAGCCATTGCTGGACCTAACCTCTATGAGTTTATCTAGCTCTTTTTTGAACCCTGTTAAAGTCCTGGTCGTCATAATATCCTCCAGCAAGGAGTTCCACAGGTTGCCTGTGTGCTGCGTGACGAGCAGATAAGAACCAGAGGCCCATAGAGATCCTTCATGGTTTTTAGGCTCCTAACTTCCATTGGATCTGGGCCTTAGTGACTTCTCCAAGGTGTGATAGTGAGTCTGTAGCCAGGGCTCTCCTGAAGGAGGTGGGAGGCCTGGGGCAACCCCTCCACCCAAGGCCTAGGCCCTGGGCCTGGGGCAGACCCCTGGCTGCAGGCCCCGCCCCTTCCCCAAGCCCTGCCCTTGCTCCGCCCCCACTCCACCCCTGCCCCTAGCAACGTGGCCTGGGGAATTATGGGGAGCCTTGTGCAGCAGGAAGTTGGGGAAGTGCTCGGGCCCCTGACCCTCTTATCACAGCAGCGGGAGCTGGAGCCTTCTCCATGCCACCACGCCACAGTGCCCTCCCAGCCCGCTGCGTCCCGCATCTCCTCGGTAGCGGGAACCAGAGCGCCCTGGGCCGGGGCGCTCTGCGTCCCCTGCCACTGAGACGCGGAGCCCAGCGAGCTGGGAGGGTGAGGCAGGGCAGAGCGGAGAAGGCTGCCAGGTTGCTCCTGCTCCCGCCACCGTGGTGAGTGTGGGCTGCGCCAGCCCCCCACCCTAGGTAATCCCATGGGGCCCGTCCATAGCGTGGTTGGGGTGGCTGCAACAGATCCCCCGAAAGCGCATGGTCGGGGACGGACGCCCCGGCCCATCCTATGGCTGGACGGGCTCTGTCTGTAGCGCACGTGCTGAGTTCCAGCCCACACCCTCAATGACAAGAGCATCTTCCCGAAGGAGAGTATCTGTGCAAAGGAACCGGCGTGGTTCGGACGTGGGACGCGAGCGCACCAGGCCACCGCAAACCCGCCTCAACGAGCGGCCCATGGCGCCACGGAAAACCTGGCCGGGTGGCACTCCCTAGAAACCTTTTCTTGCCTGGTCCTTTCCAGGACAAGGTCGAGGACGGCCGAGCCAGCATCTACCAGTCCGTCTTCACCAACTCCTCTAAGGAGATGTCCTGCTTCAGTGACTTCCCCATGCCTGAGCACTTCCCCAACTTCCTGCACAACACCCGCTTCCTGGAGTACCTGCGACTCTACGCCAAGCGCTTTGACCTGGGGAGACACATCCGGTTCAAGGTAGGTCCCAGGCCGATTCTCCGGCCCCTTTGGGTCTCCTGTACAAGGTGTCTTGTTTCTAAGGGGACAGGTCCGTGGTGAAGCCAGTCCACAGGTGTCCTGTATATTCAGGCCCCCTTCCATCAGTAGTGTCGGGTCCTGCTGCTGACCGGATCCCAGCTCGCCAGCTGCCCGCCCGCCAGCAGCGACGGGTGAGTCCACTAGCCGATGATGGGGCCAGCCACAGCCCACGGGGCCGGCCGTTCCCCCTGCTGGGCCATCAGCAGAGCCCCGTTGCATGCTGGTTCTTGGCCAGCAGGGCCCCGTCCTAATTCCAGCTGCCCGGTTGGAGTGGCTGGCGAGCGTCAAGTAGCTACCTGCCACCTCTACGGCCCACCCATCAGCCCCTTGTGTGCTCCCGCTCTTGTTATCCTCTCCCTGCGTTACCCCTTTGACCCCCCCCCCCCGAGCCCCGCTACTCCTCCGTATCTCCCGCCCTGGCGTGTCCTGCTCCCAGCACGGTAACTGCGGGTACAAAAAGCAGCATCGTTGTCACCTAAGTGATCTGAAAACCTTCCCCTTTCGGACTCCGCGTGATGAGCTATGGCTGGCAGGGGATGTTTTTACCGCCCTCTCACCCAGGCCTGGCTGTTACGGGCCCAGTTGCTTAGCACAGCTAGGCAACGGGGACTAAACGCCCGTCACAACAGGAACCTGCCTGGGCTAGGGCTGCTGTCCTTTCACTAAGCACACTCAGGCTTGTCCTACGGACTCAGCAAATTGTGCCGATTTGGTGATCAAAGACACTAACCGAGAGGTCTCACTTGTAAGGACAATGGGTGGAATCGAACCTGGTACCTCTGGAGCGTAGAACGGGAGCTAAAAACCAGCTGGCCGGTAGCTTGTGTGAGACTCATGAGCTAAGCTCCAGAGGTCGTGGGTTTGATTCTGCCCACAGATGGCTGGGATCTGTCAGTGATACCCTGACCCCAACGGAGCAGGAAACATTTGGCATGAAAGCCTAGTGGAGACACAGCCAAAATGTCACCATTAGACATAAGAGTGAACGCCTTGTTAAAATGAACTGGCTTAGTTCTCTTGTCTCTTAGCTGTCTCCGGCTTCATTCCAGTCACAGCTGGAAGGTTTTGTTTGCAGGCGACAATCTTGCTTTTAAGTCAAATGAAAGCTTGCGTTCTGGAAAGGCGAGATCTGTCCAGCGGGCTGGAGAAATGAGCCCGTTTCTGGCTGGCAGACTGCTTGGTCGGCATTCCTGCTTTAAGTCAAACCAGAATACGGCGTCCGGCTCCCCTCTAGTCCCCGAGTGCCTCCGAGTCCCAGCAGGTCTGTTTAACCTCTAATATGGTGCGGGGCTGTGTTTTCTCGGGTTTGCTTTCAGACCACCGTCGTCAGTGTGAGAAAGTGCCACGATTTTCCGACCACCGGCCAGTGGACTGTTGTCACTGAGAGCGACGGGAAGCAAGAATCCGCCACGTTTGATGCCATTATGGTTTGCATGGGTCACCACATAGAATCCCACATCCCGCTGCAGTCTTTTCCTGGTAAGATCTGGGGGGCACGTGGGGTCCAGGCTAACCAGCTGCAGAAGCAGGAAGAGCGAGTAACAAAGGTTTTCATCCCTGCATTGGAGTGTGAGTGTTTGCCTCACTGCACGACCCGTTAACGACGTGCCTGGATCGGATTATTCCTGCTTGTCTCTCTTGAGACGTTTGTGCTTTAAGCCAGGGGAGGGAACCTATGGCCCCAGCCCTCCTGCAACCGATTCTTCTTTTCTCTGCTTGCTCTCCTGTTCTGTCGCTTCTCTTCGCCTTGACAAATCGCCGTCCCACTGTTTACATCGCACACATTCTCATCCTCGCCAATCTTTTCAGACCTTCCCGGGAAAGCACAGGGTGGGACGTGTTTCTTGTGGACCAGGGCCTGGTTCTGTATCTACTGTAGCTAAATGGTTTTCTCCTGGGACCCAAGTAAAATTCTTGGCCTGGTCATCGGGAGGCAGCTAGACCGTGGAGTGGCTTGGTCAAACATACCAGGCATGCTCACATGTTTGCTCCATTCTTAACACTTGGCACGGGCCAGCTGGCATCCCAATTAACTCTCTGAGAGTGAGACATGACTGCAGACAAAGGACTCAGACATCTACCGCAATGAGGGTATGTTTGGTGCAGCTACGGCGTTGGGGGGCACCTTTCTGTTCCCCCAGTTCTGGACCAAATGAGGAGCATCACAGCTCTGGGGGTAACTTAGAGCCGCTGTGTTATGTCACCCACACTCGGTGCTCTGTCCTGCCCCAGACGGCCCGCCCCCACCTCCAAAGAATGCTGTGGAGCGTGGGAGGGAGATATTCAGTCTTTCCGATCAACATTCATCCTCCTCGCTGTAGGAACTACACTCAGCCCACTGTGTCCATGAGCGAAAGATCCTGCTCCCCACTGAAAACCTACCTCAAGTTTTGTTTCTAGACAAATCTACGTGTTTCTAGATCTAGATGGTTGTTTCTCGCGTTTCTTTCTAGACTTATCTAGAAGTTTGTTTCTAGGTCTATATGTTTGTGTCTCGTTGTTTCTGGACATACCTAGATGTTTCTAGAGCTAGATGGTTGTTTCTAGACTTATCTAGAAGTTTGTTTCTAGGTCTATATGTTTGTGTCTCGTTGTTTCTGGACATACCTAGATGTTTCTAGATCTAGATGGTTGTTTCTAGACCTATCTAGATGCCTTCTGAAGCTGAACACCCTACATCTCAATGTCTCTAAACTGTGGGAGGGGGCAAGAGAGTTGCAATGCACTCTTGGAGCTGAATTTTTCTGCATAAGCCTCCAAATCAACTGACATCCCCACAAAATGTGCAGCCGCACGCCCCAGAACTGGAAGATGCTCCCAATCTGGAGCTGAGGGTACGTCTACACTACAACCAGGGCACAGCATGTGTAGACGGACTCCAGTTAGCTCAAAGCTAGATGGAGTAACTCTCACCGTGACACCCTGGTGACCCCAGGGGTAAGCCCTGCCCCACTTAGGCTGCTGGGTACAATCACGTAGGGTGTGTCTAGACTACAGGGTTTTTTCGAAAAAACTTCCCCTGAATCTAGACTGCTGCTGCGTTCTTTCGAAAGTAAATGGAAAGAACGCAGCAGTCTTTTTGACTGCCGAGAACCTCGTTTTACGAGGAAGAATGCCGTTTTCGAAAGTGCTCTTTTGAAAAAAGGCGCTGTGTAATGCAAACTGCTTTTTAGAAAGAGAGCATCTGGACTGCCTGGGTGCTCTCTTTCGAAAAAGCGGCTTGCTTTTTCGAAAGTACTGCTTGTAGTCTCGACGCGCTTTTTCGAAAGAGGCTTGCAGTCTAGACGTAGCCTTGCTGTCTCTCTGCGCTGATTCCCATCCTTCCTTCTCTCCTAGGCATCGAAAAGTTCAAGGGCCAGTATTTCCACAGCCGGGAGTACAAGACGCCGGAAGGGTTTCAAGGCAAGACCGTGGTGGTGATAGGCATGGGGAACTCTGCGTCGGATATTGCTGTGGAGCTCTGTCAGACAGCCAAACGGGTAGGGTGACTCCTCCGGCTGCCTTTGTGCCTCGGGGGGAAGGCTGTGGAAAGCAGGAGTCCATATACTGCATCCATAACGGACCCGGATGCAGTACAGAGACTTGTTAAATGGAGCCATCGCCCAGAATACACCCCATCCCCGGTACTGACGCCCAAACCTTTGCTTCTCTGGAGCAGGAAAAAAGGCCTCTAAAGACTGATTGTGATTATTGTGATTGGTGGTTTGTTCCCTGTATTTCAGTACCGCAGTCGTGGTCCCATTGTGCTAGGCACTGTACACACCAAACAGTAGTGCATTCCTAACCAGCCGGCAGTTGAAAAAGACAAGCTGGACAAAGGGTGGGGAAAAAGAAATACCCATCGTGTGGATGGGAAGAAAGCCCCTGTGTTATCCCCATTGTACAGATGGGGAAACTGAGGCACACACAGGTTAAGTAATTTGCCCACAGTCACAAAGGGAGCCAAACCCAGCTGTCCCGAGTTATACAAGATCTCCCTTCCTTTGAGCCCGGTACGTCTGGGATCACCCTCCAAAAGCAGTCTCAGGAGGGTGTCTTTTCCCACCACTCACCCCCGCCTCTGTTCTGAGACACTGGCTGGGATTTGCAATGCAAACATTGTGCACGCAGTGGCAGACGGTTCCTGTTTCAAGTGGAATTCTCCGATGCCCTGTAGGTGACCCTCAGCACCCGAGGAGGCTCGTGGGTTATGAGCCGGGTGTATGATGACGGCTACCCCTGGGACACCATATTTCACACCCGCTTTAGCAATCTGATCAGAAGCGTCCTGCCGTGGCCCCTTTTGAAACGGGTGTACGAGCGGAAGATGAACACGTGGTTTAACCATGAAAACTATGGCTTGGTGCCACTGAACAGGTACACGCTTGTCCTGGGCTGCTGGTCTGTGGGTAGCTGGGGAGGGAACAGACACGGAGCCGTGCCATTATGACGGAGGGCAGAGGTTGTCCTCACCCACCCCTTACTCGGGCTAAACTCTGACTGAAGACAGGCCTGGCCAGACTAGATCAGACCCAAGGTTCCTCTGCCCCAGTCTCTCTCTGACACTGGCCAGGACCTTGTGCTCCAGGGGAAGTGGCAAGAAACTCTGTAGCGAGCAATTGCAGAACACATTGCGTACGGACGCATTTCTTCCTGTCCTCCAGCACGTCGTGGTTAGATTGTGCCCTGAAGCATGCGGGTTTAGAACCCTTAATGTATTATATCCCGCACATCCGGGTCTTCTCCTAATCCACATGCACATCATTCTTTCTGTAACGCTGCAGAAGATCAACCCCCCAAATCTTTAACCCCTCCACGCCCCAAAAAACAAACAAACGTGGGACGGTTTGAAGTGTGGCTCCAGCGAGGACAAGTCGGGCCCATCTCTGCTTAAAATGCCAGGAAAGGACCCAAGATCAAAACATGTTCATTCTCCAGTCAAAGAAACACTGGGAGCAGAGAGGAGGAGGGAGTGGTAAAGACGGGTGGTCTATTTTATATGAAATCAGTTCTCTCCTTGGCAGGTTTTCAAGGCCGTCTTTAACTATGTGGAAAATGCTCTTGGGAAGCCAAGTCCTGCCAGGAAAGCGCAAATATTTATTCTGATTTCATAAAACAGTTGATTAAAATGTTTCGATGTGGGTAAGAGTTTGGCACGTCCAGGAGAAGAGTGCAATGGGTTAGATCCGTAGCATTCATTTCCTCTGAGCGCCGGAGGAAATGCAGCCATTTAAACAGAAATGGTCAAAAAAGTCTCCCTGGGATTGCCTTAGTTTTGGGGAGCAGGTCGGCCTACAATGCCTCCGTCCTGGCTTTCAGGCCTGTAAACTCATTTCCCTCAGAACTGTGGGTGCTCTGCCCCCCCAGAAATCAGAATATGTCACATTTGTGGTGGCTTGAAACTTTTGAAGAGAGCATGATTCGGTGACGCTCTAGACCTGGGCCCAGCTGCCCT
The DNA here is from genome assembly GCF_052426305.1 of Pelodiscus sinensis. Classification (NCBI taxonomy): domain Eukaryota; kingdom Metazoa; phylum Chordata; order Testudines; family Trionychidae; genus Pelodiscus; species Pelodiscus sinensis. Next base: position 66,149,210 of record NC_143060.1, read on the forward strand.
ATGACATCAGGGATGACAGCGTGAAAGGCATATTACTAATGTGCTGTTTCTACCCCACACTTCTTGGCTAAGCGCCAATGATGGACCTAACCTCCATGAATTTATCTAGTTCTTTCTTGAGCCCCGGTAAAGTCCTGGTCTTCACAACATCCTCTGGCAAGGAGTTCCACAGGTTGACTGTGGCTTAGTGAAGAAAAATTTCCTTTTGTTTGTTTTAAACCTGCTACCTGTTGATTTCATTTGGTGACCCCTAGTTCTTATGGTATGCGAACAAGTAAATATTTTTTCCTGATTCATTTCATCCATATCTGTCATGATTTTATAGACTTATATCATATCACCTCTTAGCCGTTTCTTTTCTAAGCTGAAAAGTCCCAGTCTTTTTAATCTCTCTTCACAGAGCACCCATTCCAAACTCTGCATCATTTTTTCTTGCCCTTTTCTGAATCTTTTCCAATGCCAATATATCTTTTTTGAGATGAGGCAACCACATCTGCATGTGGTATTCAAAATGTGGGCGTATCATGGATTTATACAGAGGCTATAAGGTATTTTCTGTCTTCTTCTCTAACTCTTTTTTAATGACTCCTAACATTCAATATGCCAGATCTAGCGAAAGGACTAACAGCTTCGCTACAGCTGGCACACTGCAGGACCTGTGGCTCTTGGTCCTGGCACCCCTCTGGTTGTTTAGGAGAGCGAGGATGTACCGACGTTGCCCGGCAACCCCCAACCAGAGGCCTCCACCATCTTGTTTCCTCCCAGAGCCCTGATGAAAGAGCCTGTGTTCAACGATGACCTTCCAAGCCGCATCCTGTGTGGCAGCGTAGCGGTGAGGCCCATCGTGAAGGAGTTCACCGAGACCGCCGCCATCTTTGAAGACGGGACGGTGGAGGAGAACGTGGACGTTGTCATCTTTGCCACCGGCTACGGCTTCTCGTTCCCTTTCCTGGAGGAGTCCGTCATCAAAGTGGAAAATAATGAGGCCCCGCTCTACAAACACGTCTTCCCCCCGAAGCTGGAGAAGCCAACACTGGCGGTCATCGGCCTCATCCAGCCGCTTGGGCCCATCATGCCCAATGCAGAATTGCAGGCTCGCTGGGCTACACGAGTCTTTAAGGGTAAGTGGACAGGCTTCTTATGATACCTGCATGCATGGGGGCCAACGGCTTCTATGGGCCCCCGGGCAAGGTGTGGGGGCGGAGACTTGAGCAGAAGAGGTGGAGACTTGAGTGGACAGGGCGGGGACTTGGGCGGAAGGGGCGGAGACTTGAGCCAAAGGGCAGGGCCAGGACATCAACCCGGACCATGGTATTGGAGCTCCCATAGCAAAGTCCGATGGCAATTTAAAGCGGCCCAAGGCTCCGGCCACTACCACAGTAGACCGGAAGCACCAAGCCCCTTTCAATCATCAGTTGCCCCATTTACAGGCCTGCATGCATACTAATCGCCAGCAGGGTGAACATGTAAAGTCATGTGACCAGAGTTAACCTTAAGTGGGCCCCACTGCCACTACAATCAGTAGGACTGCCCGTTGCATCGGGGTTCAACTGAGCATCTGGCTTCTGCGGCAAGGCGTTTTGTGCTTGATTTTGGAGAGGAAAGCTCCATGGGCATGGAGGACGGGGAGAGAGTGGTGAAGGCGCCCCAGGCATGTTCAAAAGACAAAGGTTCCACTGCTCAGTGAGCCAGACGCCTTAACGTCCCTCGTTACACGTTCACTCTGCCGCTTTGGGTTTATTTTGTTTAACAGTGAGGGTGACGAATAGCTCTGGTCTAGCTCAACCACAAGCTATGGGCTGGAGACCAGAATCAGAAAGCGACATTCTCCGGTCAGGGTGACGAAGGATACGTGACAAGATATCATGGGGATCCTGTCAGCCGTAACATGTTTTCCTCTCTAATGTAGCTTGCTGCCAGAGATCTGAAAGCAGGGCTGGTGATCTTACCCCAGAGTCTCAGCGGGGGAGCCGTGTTAGTCTGTATTTTTAAAAAAGGATGCATTCTGTGGCCCCTGAGAAACTAACAAATGTATTAGATCATGTGCTTTCATAGGTAAAACCCACCTCATCAGATGAGTTGGAGCGGAAAATGCACAATCCAAGGTATATATATATATAATGCTGCTAAGCTACATTGACCTTCCGTGGTTCAGCAAATTCTCTGGTTCTGAACCAGTCAGGTCCTCAGGGTGCCAGCCTAGAGAGGTTCAACCTGTAGAATTCCTCCTTATTGGGAAGGTCTCTGTAAACTTACAAGGACTTCTCTGTAAAGTGTCCTGCATTTTCAAGGTGCTACCTAAACAAAAGCTGACAGCAGCGCACTACAGAGCATGTCTTATCCTTTTCATCTAACATTGGAAGGGAAAGGTGGAATTAGAGGAGCAGAAAAAGCTTTTCTTCCTCTCCTGAACGTTTAATAATTTAAACCCAATGCCTCACGGAGGAGGTCAGCTGAAAAAAACACATTGTCTTGGATTTCAGCCATCTGTAAGCTTGGATTTGCTATTTACATGTAACACAAGCTTCTGGTCGAACAGGACGGCTCTGTTGTCATGTTTAATGAACATTTCTGAATGCACAGAAGCCTGGATCCACCAAGGTACTGCCCTGGAGTGAAGGGAAGTTAGGAGCTTACATACCCAGGGGGAAGGGCCTCAGAGACCCCAAGCTGAATTGAAGCCAGATGCCACAGGGGCAGATTAAGTGAATTGCTCGTGTCACGGTCCCCGTGGAAAAACTGGAGCAGCATGATGGAGAATTGAGTCCTCTTCCCTGTTGAGGCCTTGGCAAAGCAACACTTCCACGCGTTTGTCGTAGAACGTGCAAATGACTTTGATGTAACAGACCAGGGCAGGAAACTTCCCAACCCCAGATCTGAACTTGGACGCCTGGGTCCCCCTGTAATTCTCAATACTCAGTCATAACAGCCGCTTTCACTTTCTAGGGCTGACCACGCTGCCCTCGGAGAGCACCATGATGGCCGACATTGTCAAGAGGCGAGAAAAGAGAATCAAGTGGTATGAACCATCACTTGATTAATATTACGAGTCTCCCCTCGACTTGGGAGCCACTGCTGCGTAGAGAGGAATTGGTGTTTCTCCTCCTCTTCGCACTCTGCACGGGGTCATACGGGAAGTCAAAGGGAGAGTTTCTTCCATCAACCTCCTGCTGTGAGGACACCACAGAAATCTGGCTTAAGGCACATTGACTCCAGCTATGCAATTCTCGTAGCTGGAGTTGTGTATCGTAAGTTGACTTTCTCCTTAAGTGTGGACCTAGCCCCAGGCATGCCAAATGCTTTGGGCAGGATGTGTGCGGCTGCAGAAACAGTTCGTAACCAGCTGGCGCCATGGTTCAGTACATGGGCCTTGTTCTCTGCAAAGCTGGGTCTGCAGGCTTTGGGGCATACAATGGACGTGGCTCACCAACCCGTTACAACAGACCCCTTTTCGTTCTTTCTCCTCAGGTTCGGCACCAGCCGCAGCCAGACGTTGCAGACGGATCACATTGAATATCTGGATGAGCTCGCCGAGGGCGCGGGGGCGAGACCCCGAATCCTTCCGTTGCTCCTGAAGGATCCCAGACTGGCCCTGACCATGTACTTCGGCCCCTGCAGCCCCTTCCAGTTCCGCTTGACCGGCCCGGGGAAGTGGGACGGAGCCCGAAATGCCATCTTGACCCAGAAGGCGCGGATCATCAAGCCCACAAGAACCCGGGAGGTGCGCGGTTCCTCAGACCACGCCCTGGTTTCCTATTGGCTGGCCGTCCTTGGTCTCCTTGCTCTCTTGGCTGCTGTCTTTGTCTGTCTCCAGTAGGCCGCGCTCTGCGATGTATCAGGTCCTCTGAGATGTGATGTGATGCTCCCTAGAGAAGCCTTTCCCTTTAAATAGCAACCTCCTGGCCATACACCAGACTGGGGGTCCCATCCAGACAGGGGCTGAGCACCTGCAGCTCCTGACTGGCGCTAACACACCCTGTGGGTGCGCATCATCACTCTTTAAAATCAGCCCCTTTGATTGGCGCTCGTTAGCAAAGCTGTGGGTTACGATTTTTCAAAGCAGGGTCAGACGGATAGTCAGATGGTCTTCTCTGGGCCTTCTCTCCAGTCCGGAAGCTCCCGTTTCAACTCACAGGAAGTTGTGTTGCTAAATGCCTGAGTCTGCTTTACTTTGAGCTGCGGACATGGGCTCTGTCTAGCGCTGAGGGCTTGTCTAGGCACATAAATGGTGCCCTTTTGCAGTGCAGACACCGCAATCTCAGGACAACCCTCAGCACAGACGCGCTTTAATGGAGTAAGGCACCTCTATGCCTCTATTGCTGCTTCATATATATAGGAAGGGGGATAATCAATATTGTTATCTCCACACTGGGGGTTGTGCTGTTATCGCTGTTTTAATTGGCAATTGCTCCGGTACCAACGCCGTTCTACGGGTACAAAAGCTGTGAGGAGACTGATTCCCACAACCTCCCCATTTCCTGTTTGAAAGGCAGAAAGACAGACCAGACCGTTTTTATAAGCCAGCAACTACAGGCCAGGCCCTGTCAAGACCCAAGATGTGTCTGTGTCCTGCTCCGCCGAATACATGAAAGTGAGGCCTACCCTGTAACGTTTCTAGCTGCCCATTTAGCTCGGGCCTACAGTTGGACCTGAGGTGGAGCCTCAGTCAACCCTACTCAGCCTCAATCAACCCCAGTTCAGAAATCTCAACACTGAGAGAGGTAGAAAGAGAAGGGGCCGGGAGGAGATTTCGAAAGCCCTTGGCATTGGCCTAACTCTTCCCGCCGAGGTCAAGGCTAAAACTTCCATCCCGCACAAGGTGACTGCTCAAAGGCCTCACAATCCAGGGCGGACGTCCTGGGAGTTCTAAGACCCAGCCGAAGCTCACCTTCCATTGAACCCCCATTAGCTTTGTCAGTCAAGAAACACCTCGTTGACCTACCTACGGGGCTGCCCCCATCTCTGCAGAGACACATTCGTGGGAATGACAGGCGTAGGATAAGTCTTGCAGTCGGTTCTCGCCTTTCCATGACTCATGCGCAACGTTGCCAGCTGCTCGGCCTGCTGGGTAACTTGCTTCTTGTTTACTGAGAAAAGAGACAACAGCTTGAGTCAGTCATCGACTAGCTCGTTCAGAAAGGAGGTCAGATTCTCGGGTGATAGAAACGCCTGGTGTAGCTCCTTTGAAGTCAATGGAGTCTCTGGCCCACAGCTTTCACAAAAGCAATATTTTTGTTCGTGTTGCGTTAGGCACGCTACAACCGAGACGGAGGGGGAGGATTTTTCAGTGCAAATTTCTCTCTCTGGTGGCTCGTAATGAATTGTTTACAGGCTGAAACCTGGCAAACTCCCGGCTCAGTTTGGAAACATGCTTTTGGCGAGCTTGGAAACTGTCGGTTTGCCCCCGCACCACCACCTACTTTTTTTTAAACACAAGTTCATCGGCGTTCAAGAGGCATTTGAGGAGCACTTTGTTTTTAAGTGTAAAGGGAGGTGTACTTAGTGGCTGGGGGGGAGGGGCGGAATTATTTCGATTCTTAAAAAATACGCACATTTTCAAATGGACTGCTGACACCTACTGACCGATGTGTGTGATTTTTTGCCATATTCACCCGCTTGCCAATAACACTTTGAGAGTGCCAACAAAACACTGCTTTCCAAACAGCTGCTCTTTGCCATTATATGCTTAGAGCCACCATCTTGCGTATAATGCTTATCGGCTTTGAAGGGAGCTTTTTACGCTGTTTTTAAAAGAGGGAGCTCATGATACCATCTACATGTTTTAAAGTGCTACTAGGCTATTTGGTGTTTTTGTCTGAAAAGGTGTTAGATTAGGAGAGAGAATGGGAGACCTTCACAACTGAAGGTTGCTTGCATAACTTTCATGTATCCTTTTCTGCACCCTGGTGCAAAGGGCCTGAATCTTATGAAACAGCCATTTGATCATGGCTTTTTTTTCCCCCCTTTGTGTTGAAAGAATAGAGGGCTAAAAACTCTACATTTGAGATTTTAAAACTCCATTTCAGCAAGTTAAGAACGACAGTCCCCATAGAAACGCCGGCCTTAGCCACGCAGCGGGTTACCCCGAATGTAACGAACAGCGTGCGTTTAAACGGACCGAGCCACACGGGAAGGAGTGGCTCCGTTTGGTTCAGCTGAAATGGATTAGGCAAATGCTAACGTGAGGAAGCAAAGCCAAACTGAGCCCTTTTCGAGCCCGAGGGGCGTGGGGTGGGCTCATCAAACCGGTTTAATTAAGCCCTTTCCAGGCTGTGGTAAACAAGGCCTTTCGCTCCGCCCCCTCGAGCAATGCAGAAAAGTCGAAAGTTTCATGCTATGATCACAGGATACTACTTGCATTACTAGCACCGACGAGGGAAGGCCTGCGCCGCGAGCTTTAGCAAACACAAACCTGCTTCTCCTAGTCCCGCTGGGACCGATGGCCGTCAATGGTGCACCTGGCCCGTTGCAAGCTGCCAGCTCTGTCCCGAGGTACTGAATGCACAAGCAATAAAGTGAATTCCTCTGCCCACCACGCATGTTGCTCTTTATTACAAGGGTTGCATGAACTATTTGCCATCCGATGTGGGGCAAAGCATCTATCTCTACGGGACTTTTAGGGAGTGCAGCTCTCACAGGCCGGGAAGGGGTGAAGGCACCCGGGGAGGCCTAGAAACTGCCCAGGTAGTTCCTGGAGGGCGAGCGGGGAACAGGCAGGAAGGGGCAGGCCTGTCTAGCTGGCTGCTGGGGTATTCCAGCCATTCCGGGAAGGGGGAGCAGGGTTGGAGCTGCTCTGCCCAGAGCAAGGAGGGAAGCCAGGAAGATGGGAGGCGGCCAGCCCAGGGAGGCAGGGTCGGACTGACCTGTGGGCTGGTGCCAAAGACATTTTGGGCTCCCACCAATGCCGTCCCGGCCCCTCAGGAGCGGCACTGTCAGCCGGGCCAAAGCAGGAGTGGGGCCTGCCCAGGCTGGACTCCATCAGGACCCACTTGCCTAGGGGCCTGGCTACCTGCCCACACACAGACCTGAGACCAGCCCGGCCTCTGCTCCTGGGCTGGGCCCGGGCAGAACTCCATGGGCGGCGGGAAGCAGAGCCAGAGCTATGCTGGGGAGCAAGGCAGACCCCGGGATGTGACCCCCCCAAGGGCCCAACCAGCCACGCCCAGCAGCCCTGCTCAGCCCACACGAGGGAGCCTGACTTCTAGGCAGCGGGACCCCGATGGGTGAGCCGACCTGCTGGCTGGGAGCTGCTCGTGCCACAAACCATGAGAGCTGGGCTGCCCTGGCCACGTGGACGGGCCCTTCCCAGCGTGGGCCCGGCCTGCTGGCACCGCTGGACCCCCAGTACTGCAGGGTGGGAGAGTAAATCCCAGCGCGGCTGGGGTGACAGTCCCCGGACTGGACCCTGCAGTGGGGGCGGGCCCGGTGCCCTTGCCAGCCGCCGAGGGCACGGCATTGACCGGCAGGGCACTGAACGGCAAGATGGCCGACAGCGAACCAAAGGGCTGTCCCCAGAGCGGGGGCCACACTACGGACCATGAAGCAGCTCCCAAGAGCGGGGAGGGGGGAGCTGCCTGCAGGAAAGGGCGTCCACCTCCCGTGCACCCCCCAAGTGACTGGGAGGAGGCGCCAGACAAGCAATAGGCCCTGCCCCCCATAGGAGAGGCTGGAGCGAGATAGCTCCTTGCTGTTGCTTGGCCTCCCTCACTAGTTCACGCCTCTGCCCTCTTCTCTTTTCGCCACCCAGTCCTCCCCCTTTTCCCTCCCGCCGCCGGAGCAAACCTGAGGAGCTCCACCTAGGCCTGGAATGGAGCCTTCCCCCTCCCGAGGGAGGAGCAAGGAGGTGCCCCCGACCTCCCCTCCCTGCCCCGAGTGAGGGGAGGCGAGAGGCGAGGTGGTTCCCCGACACGGGGAACGCGCTCTGAGGAACAAGGAACGTGAGGCCTGGCCAGGAGTGCGAAGCCTGCGCGTTGCTACCTTCTGGTACGTGGTGCGTCTGAGAAAGCGGCCGGCGACTGGCCCAAGCTGAATATGCGGCTAGACCGCCTGAAGCCAGAGCCCTTCGGCCTGACGCTGACGCCGACTGGTGGAAGACGCGGGCGGAGGTTTCCTCTGTTCCCGCTCAAAAATAAACACTTTAGTCAGCCGGAGCCACGACCACAGAACCGCCTTCCTCCCTCACACAGTACCCCCCTCTCCGACCAGTTACAGCTATTCTCCGCAGGAATGCACGTCGACCTGGGATCCACGGCCACACAACACCACGGAGAACGGTCCCGCCGAGTGCCGGACGGGACGCCGTCAAGCGAAGCGCTAACCGATTTTGCAGGGTTTTCAATCCTCCCAGGACAGGCCACCTTGCCTGACACGGCATTCCCTGCACGGGGCTCTGGAAGCTGCGGCGTAGTTATTTCTAGGCGCTGGCTCTCCCCCGCAGCAGCAAACGCCCCTCTCGCTGCTACTGAAAAGGAGCCGTGCTCCAGGTGGAAAAAGTTACTCCGGTGACCTGTGCTTAGCCCGCTAATGATCAACAGACTGGCCAGCGGGAGGAATGCTGCTTCTAACCAGCTCTGCCGTGCCACAGAGAAATAAAACATTTCCGTTTTTACCCTGCTCCTGCAATGAAAAGCAAGCAGTCAACTTAAAATCCAACCTGGGTTTTTTTAATGAGTTAAAAGTAGATTCTGATAATGGCCAGGCCTTTAATCTGCCTGCCGATTCCCTCCCCGCGCCCAAATCCCAGCTCTTCTTCACCCGGTTTTCTCTCTGTGTAACTGAGAGAGACTTTGATACAAAATAAGGGAAAGCAAAGCACCGGCCTGGTTAGAGCAAAACCACACGATCATCTATGTGTGCACAGCACCTCGCACAATGGGTGCTCAAAGGCGCCACGTTAATATTCACGATGGATAATAATTACCCAAGAAAACAGTGGAATTAACGAGACTGCATTGCTAGAATCAGTCCATGTGTTGTGGCGAACTCTGTTTAGTGCCAGATGCGGCGAGGGGGCTACCACCATTCCAGTCCACGTCACACGCCGATCATTTTATAGACGTCTTTCCAAGCTCTGGTCTGCACTAGGGAGTTATCTGGAAACAACTCTCCTTCTTTCGAAATAGCAAGCGGCGCGTCCACGCTACCAAGCCCATTACTTCGAAATAACAGGCTAGTTATTTCGAAATAGCAACTCCCGCTTTCCATGGGGAATAATGCTTATTTCGAAATAGTTATTTGGGGAGTTGTTTCAAATTAAGTTATTCTGGAATAATTTCCTAGTGTCGACACATGCCCCTCGTTACTACCATCTGTATTTCTTGCATGTAAGGACCAATTCCTTTGCAGGCTCCGTAAGGCAAGTCCATCCAGAGAGGGAACGTCTGCCTACGGTGTTTACAAGAAACGTACACACAATTGTTAGTTTAGTTCAGCGCTTCTCAAAATGAGGTTCGCAAGCCGCAAGTGGCTGTTTAATGTGTCTCCTGCAACTCTTCGCAGCACATGACATTAAACTACTGTGCAACGGAATGATTGGCCGATTGGGATGCTTTTGTGATGCTAGGAAACAGTTATAATGGATGAAATCGGCATAGCTGCTCTGTTATTTGCTGTGCGGATAATTATATATAATTAATTTCCCTGTCATGTTGTTTAACTATGTAAACAGACTTAATCTCTCTCTCTCTATATTTTAGAGTGCGTATGTCTGTCTGCGAGTCCGTTTGCAAGAACTCCTCCTCAACGGGAAGAGCGAGGGCCACCAAAATTTTGGTTGTCGACTTCTTCTTCTCCTAACTGAAAGCAAAGTCAGGGTTTGGTGGTGCCAGGACAACCGGAAGCCCTGGAAAGGGACTGTTTTCCACCACATGCAAAGGGAGGGGCTGCTGTTTGGAGGGACGTGGCCACTGGGGGCAGCTGTACCACCAAGGGAGTGGTACATCTTGGCTACCAGCACACCAGTAAATAACCCTCCTATCCCGAACCCTTTCCCCCTCTCCCGGCCCCTCGCTGCAGTTCTGGGCAGGGGGGAAGCCCACTGGCAGCTGGGGGGAGAAAAAAGGCCCCTGATGGCCGGTGGGGGGACTTGGGGGAAAGAAAGGGCTCGTGCTGGATGGGTCCCCCCCACCTTGAGCCCCTCCTCATCCCCCAACATTCATTCTTTCAGCCCCCCTCTACTCCCAGCCTCCTGCATTGCTCCCCCCCTTCGCCCCGCTAGCCCCCTGCCCTGGATGCCAGGCAAGCCCACTAGCCCGTACTGTAAATGAGCCCGTGAATTCACACCGCTGTGGCCCTTTTGGCTAGTGCTGGTCAGTCACTTGGCCCTGAAGCACTGAGGTCTGAGGGTCCCTGGTTTCGTTCGTTTCTGCCTCTTGCTCGCGGTGAGCCTATTCCTCAGTTCGGTGTTTCAGCAACGCCTGCTAAGCGAGCCCCAAGAAGTGACGTGTTCTGGGGCGCGTTGGCTTGGGCCTGTTCACGTCAGCGGCGCCCACCCGACAGTATGCAGGAATCCTGGCTTCTGGCTCTGCCGCTGAGCTTGTTGTGAGACCTTGGGCAAGTCGCTGCGCCGTGCCTCAGTTTCCCCACGTGCTGGTTCTCACCCTCCTTTGCAAACTGCTTTAAGATGCAGGCTTGAAAAGTCCCATGTCAGTGGCTGGCAGCTGAGGATTCCAGCCTCATGGGAGACCTTGCTGGAAAACGGTTGCAAACGACGAGCAAAGCACGCCCTCTGGCGTTGGGAAACCACGCCCACAGAGTAGCCGGGGTGGGGGGTTGATTTTAATCCCTGCCACTGGGTTTACCCAGCCCTGGCTGTAAACATGGGCATGGAGCGACCTGCTTCCCTGTATGTGGGCAATTAGTTCTGCATTCTCCTCGCTTTTTAGACTCGTGGGTCACTTCTCTGTGTGGGCGCCTTTCACGCGGGCTGCCTTCCTGTGGGGAGCTTGTGGGCCACGGGGAAGAGCCGCACAGTCAGTCTGCCAGATGGTGGTTTTGGCCCGCAATGATGTTTCTTTTAACCCTTCAGCCCCCTGCAGGTGGGCTGCAAAGTGCACCGCTGACTGTGATATGGCGCCGCACGTGAAATACTCGAGTTTATCCACATGCCCTGGGGATGCTTCTCCACAGGGATCTGCGTGAGCCTCCCCTCTAATCCGTTTGTGCCCCCCACGCGAGATCCATGCAGCAAGTCCCCCCACGGTCCCTCACAAGCCGCCCTGATCCTGCAAGAGACCTTCATTGAATAGCAGGCATCATTTCTGACGGGCCGGCCGTGCCTAATGCCAGCCTCTTACATGGGACTTCTCAAGCCCTGGTTTTGTTCAACTGGAACTATTTTGGGGGAAAGTGGGGGTGTGTGATACGGGTCAGACAAGATGATCACAGTGGGCCCTTCTGGCCTTGAAATCGATGAAGCTGTAACGATTTCTGCCTTGAATGTGTTCTGTAGGGCCGGGCCACTGTCCACCAATCAGTGACCACTCATGGCGCTAAGATGTTGTTCTGCCGTGACTTCCCAGGGCCAGGTAACTCTCCAGTCCGAAGTCCTGGCGTTGTCGAGACTCTAGGCCCAGCAACCGGATCTTCTGAAATAGGCTCGGAGCAAGAGACTGCAAAGTCAACCCGTGTTGGTGTGTCGATTACACAGATTCAAGCCATTTCAGCAACGGGGAAAACTGGCGGCCGGATCAAAGGGTAGAAATGTCAAAGGCTCCAAAAATCACATTGTGTAAATACTGAGACCACAGAATAAACAAGCAGAAAATAAACAAGACAAAGAGCAGAGATTAGAGCTTTGTATAGACACTGCAGGGAGGGGCCCATGTAAATCTAGGATCACTTCATTGATTTCCACGACAAGCAGGATTTGGCTCAGGCAAAATATTAAATTACACAGATGCTAAGATGTTGATAGATACTGAGATCAACATAAGCTTGAGTTAGAACTTGATTTAGTTTCAGCTACACCAGACTAACACAGCTACATTTCTATCGCTATTCAACTTGATTTTAGTGAGCTATAGAGCTTTTTTGTGCGTTATACCGTTGAAAATCACCCCCTCTCTTTACGTTGCTAATGATGAATGCCAGAACTTACGATCAAGCACCCATGTTTAAATCTTAATCCTTCCTACTTTTTATTTCCAGTTAAATGGATGCTCTTGAAAAAAAATCTTCCGTTTAACTTTTTGTTTAACTAAAACTGGTAGAGAAATGAGGAAATGGTATTGCAAAAAAAAAAAAAAAAAAAAAAAGTTGATGCTGCTTTCATTTTGCAAAGTTCTAAACGAACCTGCTTTTTACTCATTTCTTTTTCAAACTTTCCTTCCTTTCTCTTTCCCTTCCTTTTCCTTAATTCTCTTCCCCCTTTTATTTTCTCCTTTCACGTCCCTCTCTCCCCCAGCTCCAAAAGACTAGGAAAAAAAGGAAAGCAAAGAAAGAGAAAAAGAAGAAGAAAATAAATGAGAAACTACAAACATATATAATTTTAAAGTAAAATATTAGTTTCCTCACTTATTTATATGGTATAAAGTATAAAGTTTGTCCATATAAAGAGATTGTGAAACATACAGAAAACAGACATATTTTTGGTGAAAATTTTCTATTTTAAAAATAGCCCATTTTTTATGGGAAAATATTTTGTCTCAAAAATTTCAGCCAGCACTTGTTACCAGGGAAGTGCGAGCTAACGCACTCTAAGGGTACGTCTACACAGCAGCATTATTTCGGAATAACTAACGTTATTCCCCCCCCTCCGTCCGAACCAATTTTTCCCTTGCTGCAGCTCGTAATAAAACTGCCTCTGGCTACTTGTTGCTTACAAACTCAGAGTGAGGACGATGTTTTCTTCCACAGTTCACATCTACACACAAGCAGTTAATTTGATATAATGTCGAAATAATGTCGAGCTGGAGGAGTTCTTATCCTGACTCCTGTAACCCTCGTTTTACAAGGATTAAGGGAAGTCGGAGGAAGAGTGCTCTTTCTTGGACTTCCTGCTGTGTAGTCAGCGCCAAAAGCCGAAATAAGCTATTTCGACTTCAGCTCCGCAATTCATAGAATCATAGAATCATAGAATCCTAGGACTGGAAGGGACCTCGAGAGGTCATCGAGTCCAGCCCCCCGCCCTCAAGGCAGGATCAAGCTCCATCTACACCATCCCTGACAGATGTCTATCTAACCTGTTCTTAAATATCTCCAGAGAGGGAGATTCCACCACCTCCCTTGGCAATTTATTCCAATATTTGACCACCCTGACAGTTAGGAATTTTTTCCTAATGTCCAATCTAAACCTCCCCTGCTGCACTTTAAGCCCATTACTCCTTGTCCTGTCCTCAGAAACCAAGAGGAACAAATTTTCTCCTTCCTCCTTGTGACACCCTTTTAGATATTTGAAAGCCGCTATCATGTCCCCCCTTAATCTTCTTTTTTCCAAACTAAACAAGCCCAGTTCATGAAGCCTGGCTTCATAGGTCATGTTCTCTAAACCTTTAATCATTCTTGTCGCTCTTCTCTGTACCCTTTCCAATTTTTCCACATCTTTCTTGAAATGTGGCGCCCAGAACTGGACACAGTACTCCAGCTGAGGCCTAACTAGTGCAGAGTAGAGCGGCAGAATGACTTCACGAGTTTTGCTTACAACACACCTGTTAATACAACCTAGAATCATATTTGCTTTTTTTGCAACAGCATCACACTGTTGACTCATATTCAACTTGTGGTCCACTATGACCCCTAGATCCCTTTCCGCCATGCTCCTTCCTAGACAGTCGCTTCCCATCTTGTATGTATGGAACTGATTGTTCCTTCCTAAGTGGAGCACTTTGCATTTCTCTCTATTAAACCTCATCCTGTTTACCTCCGACCATTTCTCTAACTTGCTAAGGTCATTCTGAATTATGTCCCTATCCTCCAAAGAAGTCGCAACCCCACCCAGTTTGGTATCATCTGCAAACTTAATAAGCGTACTCTCTATCCCAATATCTACATCATTGATGAAGATATTGAACAGTACGGGTCCCAAAACAGACCCTTGAGGAACTCCACTTGTTATCCCTTTCCAGCAGGATTTAGAACCGTTAACAACCACTCTCTGACTACGGTTATCTAGCCAATTATGCACCCACCTTATCGTGGCCCTATCTAAGTTATATTTGCCTAGTTTATCAATAAGAATATCATGCGAGACCGTATCAAATGCCTTACTAAAGTCTAGGTATATGACATCCACCGCTTCTCCCTTATCCACAAGGCTCGTTATCTTATCAAAGAAAGCTATCAGATTAGTTTGGCATGACTTGTTCTTCACAAACCCATGCTGGCTATTCCCTATCACTTTATTACCTTCCAAGTGTTTGCATATGATTTCCTTAATTACCTGCTCCATTATCTTCCCTGGGACAGACGTTAAACTGACCGGTCTATAGTTTCCTGGGTTGTTCTTATTCCCCTTTTTATAGATGGGCACAATATTTGCCCTTTTCCAGTCTTCTGGAATCTCCCCTGTCTGCCATGATTTTTCAAAGATCATAGCTAAAGGCTCAGATACCTCCTCTATCAGCTCCTTGAGTATCCTGGGATGCATTTCATCAGGACCTGGTGACTTGCTGACATCTAACTTTCCTAAGTGATTTTTAACTTGTTCTTTGTGTATCCTATCTTCTAAACTTACCCTCTCTCTGCTTGTATTCACTACGTTAGGCACACCTCCAGACTTCTCGGTGAAGACCGAAACAAAGAAGTCATTGAGCATCTCCGCCATTTCCAAGTTTCCTGTTACTGCTTCTCCCTCCTCACTAAGCAGTGGGCCTACCCTGTCCTTGGTCTTCTTCTTGCTTTTAATGTATTTATAAAAGGTCTTCTTGTTTCCCTTTATGCCTGTAGCTAATTTGATCTCATTTTGTGCCTTTGCCTTTCTAATCTTGCCCCTGCATTCCCGTGTTGCTTGCCTATATTCATCCTTTGTTATTTGTCCTAATTTCCATTTTTTATGAGACTCCTTTTTTATTTTGAGATCATGCAAGATCTCCTTGTTAAGCCAAGCTGGTCTTTTGCCATATTTTCTATCTTTCCTACACAGCGGAATTGTTTGCTTTTGGGCCCTTAACAACGTCCCTTTGAAATACTTCCAACTCTCCTCAGTTGTTTTTCCCTTCAGTCTTGCTTCCCATGGGACCTTACCTACAAGTTCTCTGAGCTTATCAAAATCTGCCTTCCTGAAATCCATTACCTCAATTGTGCTGGTCTCCCTTCTACCTTTCCTTAAGATCATGAACTCTATTATTTCGTGATCACTGTCCCCTATACTGTCTTCCACTTTCAAGTTCTCAACTAGTTCCTCCCTATTTGTTAAAACCAAATCCAGAACAGCTTCTCCTCTGGTAGCTTTTTCAACCTTCTGAAACAGAAAGTTGTCTCCAATGCAGTCCAGAAACTTATTGGATAGCCTGTGCCTCGCTGTGTTAGTTTCCCAACATATGTCTGGATAGTTGAAGTCCCCCATCACCACCAAATCTTGGGCTTTGGATAGTTTTGTTAATTGTTTAAAAAAGGCCTCATCCACCTCTTCCACCTGGCTAGGTGGCCTGTAGTAGACTCCTAGCATGATATCACCCTCGTTTTTTACCCCTTTTAGCTTAACCCAGAGACTCTCTACACAGCTATCTCCTACATTCATCTCCACTTCAGTCCAAGTGTGTACATTTTTAATATACAAGGCAACCCCTCCTCCCTTTTTTCCCTGTCTGTCCTTCCTGAGCAAGCCGTACCCTTCCATACCAACATTCCAATCATGCGTCCCATCCCACCAGGTTTCTGTAATACCAATGATATCATAGTTGTATTTATTGGTTAGCAATTCCAGTTCTTCCTGCTTATTACCCATACTTCTCGCATTTGTATATAGGCATCTAAGATACTGATTTGATCTTGCCTCCCTGTTGTGCCCTGACCCTCCTTTCTCCTTGCCATTATAGGCCGTAGTCCCCCCCATTTCCAACCCATCTCCCAGTCCCGCACATTCAGCACTTACCTGTGGGCTTTGCTCACCTGCCCCCGACAAACCTAGTTTAAAGCCCTCCTCACAAGGTTAGCCAGTCTGTGTCCAAACAAGGCCTTCCCGCTCCTGGAAAGGTGAACTCCATCTCCGCCAACCAGTCCTTCCTGGAAGAGCACCCCGTGATCAAGGAAGCCGAATCCCTCCTGGTGACACCATCGTCGCAGCCAGGCATTCACCTCCAGAATGCACCTCTCTCTGCCCGGGCCCCTACCTTTGACAGGAAGGATAGAAGAGAATACCACCTGCGCTCCAAACTCCTTCACCCGTACTCCCAAAGCCCTGTAGTCACACTTGATCCGCTCAGTGTCACACCTGGCAGTATCATTTGTGCCCACGTGGATGAGTAGCATGGGGTAGTAGTCAGCGGGCCGGATAATCCTCGACAATGCCTCCGTAACATCTCGGATACGGGCCCCTGGCAGACAGCATACCTCTCGAGATGAACTGTCAGGGCGACAGATGGGTGCCTCCGTTCCCCTCAGAAGAGAGTCTCCAACCACCACTACCCTACGTTTCCTCCTCGCAGTGGTGGCAGGAGACTGCTCAACCTTGGTGGTGCAAGGCCTGGTCTCCTCCACTGTGGGGGATGACTCCTTTTCTCCTGCTGAAAGTAAAGTGTAACGGTTATGTAACAACACAGTGGGAGGGTTAGGAGCAGGGGTGGAACACTGCCCGCTGCCGGAAGTAACCAGCTGCCAGTGCTCACCCTGCACCACTGCCTCAAGTTGGTGTAGCTCAAGTTGTGTCACTTATTTTGGATTTAGCCCTAAGAATGGAAGGGTCTCTGTCCCCACCTAGTGGTGGTTTTAATGAGTCTGCTATTGCTGCCAGCAACCAAACTTGGGGGGTAGATTCACAGAGGGGACTCGGGGTGTGTCTGCAGGGTGTGTTAGCTTGCTCTGGCTGGGGTGTAAATTCCAGGGTGCACCAGCGTGTGCGCACTAACTGTCCCCTATGGATCCTGATGGTGCTCACTAATAGTTCCTTAGTGGATGTTAGCATAGTACCGAGATGAAATCAGTGTGTACTAGGGAACTTTTAGTGCGTACCACGATGGCGCACACTAGAATTTCCACCCCAGCTGATGGAGAAAAGCCCTTAGCCTCTTTGCCAAATGGTGGAATGCCCAACCCTGAGTCAGACACCCTGGCTCCCTCCACGATGCACAGGGCAAGATAGACACCAAAAAAAGGCTGTGCAGAAGCTAGTCATACACCTTTGCTAGCCAAGAGTGAAATGCAGAGGGCTTTAAGGCCCAGATTCACGAGGGTATTTAGATGGCTAGCTCCCTCTGATCTGTGCCTTCATCCCAGCCGAAGCCTAGGTAGACCATGTGTACAGCTTCCCCCTTGTCCGCGAGGCTTGTTATATTATCAAAGAAAGCTCTTGGGTTGGTTTGACGTGATTCGTTCTTAACAAATCCACGTTGGCTGTTCCCTATCACCTTCTTATCTTCCAGATGTTTGCAGATGGATTGCTTAATTATTTGCTCCCTTATATTTCCTGACACAGACGTTAAACTGACTGGTCTGTTCTTATTTCCCTTTTTATAGATGGATACTAGATTTGCCCTTTTCCAGTCTTCTGGAATCTCTCCCGACTTCCATGATTTTTCAAAGATGATGGCTAAAGGCTCAGATACCTCCATCAGCTCCCTGAATATTCTAGGAAGCATTTCATCAGGCCCTGGTGACTTGAAGACATCTCACTTTTAAAAAAAAATTACTTTGTTCTTTCCCTATTTTAACTTCTGAACCTACCCCATTTCCACTAACATTTACCATGTTAGGTATCCCATCACCACCAACCTTCTTAATGAAAACTGAAACAAAGAAGTTGTTACGCACCTCTGCCATTTCCAAGTTTCCTGTTACTGTATCTCCCTCTTCACTGAGCAATGGGCCTACCCTGTGTGACGTAGTGGGGGTACCTGGCTGGTTTCTATGCTGCTGGCTCTGGGGTAACCCCCACTGGCTGCCGTGGGTACCACGACCCAGCAAAACAGGATGAGTCACTATGCAAACCAGTATGGCCAGACACCCCCCATGGAGAGGAACAAAGGAAGGTGGAATGCTGCCCTGGCTAGGGGGCAGGGCTGGAAGAGAGTTAGTTAGTGGCTGGCTGTCTGGGAGCGTGGAGGAGACAGCCTAGGGAAAGGGGCTGGAGTTTAGAGGCCCGGTCTCCCCCATCTCAAGGGGGCCTGAGGCATCCTAGCCCAGCTCTGTGACCAGATTCCATCTGTGCTGTGCTGTATCCTGGAGAGGCAATAAACTTCCTCTATTCCACCGGCTGGTGCAGTCTGTTTGTGCCATTTCGGGGTGCAGGAGACGGGGGACCCCCAACGCGCCGTCACACCCTGTCCTTGGCCTTCCTCTTGCTTCTAATGTATTTGTAGAATGTCGTCTTGTTTCCCTTTATGTTTCTAGCCAGATTGAGCTCATTTTGTGTCTTCACCTTTTTAATCTTGCCCCTGCATATTTGTGTTGTTCATATTCTTCCTTTGTATTTTGTCCTTGTTCCCACTTTTTATATGACTCCTTTTTGACTTTTAGATATTTCAAGATCTCCTTGAAAGCCAGGGTGGTCTCTTGCCCTACTTTCTGTCTTTCCTATGCAGCGGGATAGTTTGCTCTTGCTCCCTTAATAATGTCCCTATAAAAACCTGCCATCTAACTTCAATTGTTTTGCCTCCTAGCCTTGCTTCCCATGGGACCTTACTTACCAGCTCTCTGAGTTTACTAAAATCTGCCTTCCTGAAATCTATTGTCTCTATTTTGCTGTTCTCCCTTCTACCATTCCTTGGAGTGATGAACTCTGTGATTTCATGGTCACTTTCACCCAAGCTGCCTTCCACTTTCAAGTTCCTCCCTATTTGTTAAAATCAAATCCAGAACAGCTTCTCCCCTAGTGGCTTTCTCAACCTTCTGAAATAAAAAATTGTCTCCAATGCAGTCCAAGAATGTATTGGATAGTCTGTGCCCTGCTGTGTCAGTTTCCCAACATATGGCTGGATAATTGAAATCCCCCATCACCACCAAATCTTATGCTTTGGATGGTTTTGTGAGTTGTTTAAAAAAAGCTTCAGCCACCTTTTCTGCCTGTGTAGGTGGCCTGTAGTAGACCCCTAGCATGATATCACCTTGTTTTTCACCCCTTTTAATCTAACCCAGTGTCACTCTCACAACCCAGTGTGTGAAAGTGACAAATTTGCACTGCCAAGCTCCCTCCAGCCTCTTCTCTCTGTGTAGAGTCTCAGAATAGATTTAGGGGAGGAGGGACACCCTAACATCAGCGCCCCCTCTTCTCCCTCCCACACCCTGCAGAGCAAGCAGGAGGCTCCCAGGGCGGCAGCTCCAAGGCAGAGGGCAGCAGCAGCATGACAGTGGGTGGAGGAGCAACTGAAGTGCCAGTTCTTGAGAGCTTCCTGGCCAAACCAGTCGGGATCACCTGCCAGAGGCTACAAGATCTACCGGTAGTTCCTGATCTACTCGTTGGTGACCACGGCTTTACCCAGTTCCTAGGGCTCAACATGCAACCCTGTAAATTTACACACACCCTCACCCAATTCCTAGGGCTCAGGGTGTAACTTCCCGCGGGTTGGCAGGATCTTTAGCCATTGAAAGAGCCTCACACGGTAATATCCTGATCCTCTATTGATTGACAATCCCCGAGCAAGCAGAATGCACATGCTAAGCACACAGCGTCATGCTCACCAATCCTGGTACAGGCGACTTCCCCTGTTGGACAGACAATATCAGTCTCTCTGGATCTTAGCTGCTGCACATCACGGTTGTGCTGGAGAGTCCTGGCCGCTCTTATCTTAGGCTGTCGCTCGGAGGTGAGTTCTTCTTCCAGGTTGTCCCCCTTCTTGGTGTTCCTTGTCTCCCTTTGTTCTTCTTCCCGCCTTTTGCTCCTTTCCTTCTGCTTCTGTTACTTCCGATCTTCTTCCCGGTCTCCTTCCTGGACCCCAGTTTACATAATGAAAGCTGAGTCCTGCTTAGCTAGACCTTCACCCAGTGGTTCTTAACCTGGGGTGTACGCCCCCCCTCGGGGTGCGAGATGCCCTTTCTGGGGGTGCGAGACATGTCAGATTTTTATGCTGTATCTTAGGTTTAAAGAACTGACCTACTTCAAGGATTTTTAATAAGGGGTGTGTGACGGGGCAGACAGGCCGCGCACTGACGGACAGGGGGTAGCCCAGGCCCAGCTGGCGGAGAAAGCCCCGCCCCTCCGACCCTGCTGGGCATGCTCCCAGCAGAGGCCGGGGATAAAAGCAGAGGGAGCCCGGCAGTCGAGGAGATCGCAGGGTGAGAGAGGAGACCAGGCCGGGCCGGTGATTCTGCAGCAGCTGGGACCAGAGTCGCTGCCGGTGCCTGACCCTGATGCCGAGGAAGCAGCCGCCAACCCAGGGAGGCAGGAGCGCGCCCGCAACCCCGGCAGGTACGGCCTTGGAGGGGAACGGGCCCCGGGGGAACCGGGGCGCGGGAGGGAGCAGCCCAGGGCAAGGGATACAAAGTTTGGCTCGGCATGTATCGGCCGGATCCCCTGCCGAGCCGGCAGGAGCCATAGGCCCCGCCTAAAGGGCCCTGGGCTGGGACCCGGTGGAGGGGGGGGCCCGGGTCCTCTACCACCCATTCCCCCTGCCCTGGATAATTAAACCCCAGGCCAGGTACCCAGCTAGGCCTCTAGTACCGTAGATACCCTGATAGAGGGACCTGGACTTTTGTGTTGGGACTTTGGGTGCCATATATACCCTAATAGAGGGACCTGGACTTTTGGGACGTTGGGTACCGTGCATACCCTGATAGAGGGACCTAGACTTTTGTGTTGGGACTTTGGGTACTGTGCATACCCTGATAGAGGGATCTGGACTTTTGTGTTGGGACTTTGGGTACCGTATATACCCTAATAGAGGGGCCTGGACTTTTGGGACTTTGGGTATTGTATAGGCCCAGAGAGAGGGGCCCGGACCAAGACCCAGGCCAGTAGAAGGGGGCTGCAACACCCCGTCAGGGGCGTACCCCCTGACAGGGTGCAAGAACATATATTGAGAACCAAAGGGGTGAAGGCTCCAGTAAGGTTAAGAACCACTGCCTTAACCAATTATTGTAGTATAATTTTACTAACCAATCATAACAAAATGACCTAACCAATCATAGCCCACCACCTTAATTGATTTACACCTAGCAAAATTAATTATACAACAGACAGAAACAGTTACAAACCAGACAGAGATCACACAGTCAAACAATAGGAAAGCGTAATGACAATGATCATAGAATGAGGATTCCACAATCTCGTGACCTCAGGTTCTGGCCAGACAGAATGGTGTTCCTTCAGTTTTCTTTACCCATCTTGAGATCTGTTTCTTTATCTGGTGGCAGTGAGGGAGCTATCCGGACACAATCCCCTTCTCAGAACCTGGTGTGACACTATTTGAATACAATTTAGATGGAATGTGAGTATGTGGCTCTAGACCTTACAGCTAATGGCTGCTGCTCTTCAGTCTGGCTGCAGAAGGTGGCTTTGGCTGTCAACATGGCTTCAGGCCTTCCATCGTGGTTACAGAAAAACCATATTGTTACACAGAGACCGCTGTTTATATATCCTGTGGGGGGGGGGGGGGTCCAGTGGAGGAGAACAATCCTCTTATTTCTATTGCCTACTTGCGCATGTAACACCGACAGGTAGAATCGAACCTGGGACCTCTTAGTGCAGGAGTTGCTACTGCACGAGCAAAAGGCCAGAGCAAACCCATTATTCTTTTAGGGGTCTCCATGCCACTAAGGCTACGTCTAGATTGCAAACCTCTTTCGAAAGAGGTTTTTATGAAAGATACTTTCGAAAACGCCTCTTTCGAAAAAGAGCGTCTAGACTATAACCAGTAATTTCAAAAAAGCAAGCCGATTTTTCGAACGAGAGCACCCGGGCAGCCCAGATGCTCTCTTTCGAAAAAGCACAGTTTGCAGTACATAGCACCTTTTTTCGAAGGAGCATGTTTGAAAAAAGGCATTCTTCCTCATAAAACGAGGTTTTCCATGGTCAAAAAAACCTGCCACGTTCTTTCCATTTACTTTTGAAAGAATGCAGCAGCTGTCTAGATGCAGGGGAAGTTTTTTCGAAACAGGGCCACTTTTTTCTAAAAAACCCTGTAGTCGAGACACACGCTAAATGAGATGGTACATCCCTTCCAGCAGGTGTGTGGGTTACACGCCCATGGCAGCACTCCGGGTTTCCCAGCACCTTGGATCAATAACGCTCGTGCGTAACAAACGTCTTCGATACTTTTCATATCTCGGCATTTTTCCTTATTAGCGATTCGCTGGAATTGGTCGCCTCCCAGCTTGTCATGCAACTTCACTGATTAGTTCCAAGTTATACCCTGGTTAATTGCTTATGTCTTTCGAGAGCTCTCTCTGTGCTTTACAAGTCAAATAACTTCCAGAGAGCGGCACTCATTGAGAGCGAAAAGCCCCAAAAATCCATGACAGCGGACCCAGTCCATACATTCTCTGCTTATATAAACATATAAAGCACTTCACATCCGAGAGGGCTTGCAATAAAACAAGAGAGCCATCCTGTTTATATGCTCTGTTTCTTATCTTGGGATTTGGAGGTTCTCTGGACAATAGATCCCGTAGTTTGGGAAGTGGGTGTTGCTCTTTCATTGTCTTTAGTTCCTTTAGCCGAAGATAACATACTAACAAGGAGGATTACAGTACTGGGCAGGAAAGGAATTGCTTCCTGATTGAAGGGTCAGCGAGAGAGTGAACCAATGGGAATTAGGAGCCTGAGAATCAGGACTCTAGTAATTCGCTACCAAAATCTTCAAGGCATATTAGCCATCAATAGATCTGTGACAAATGCGTGGAATTGTCTGCAATATTTTTATGAACTATCTGCACGACTCTCTACTACCCTTTGTGGACAAAGAATCGATTTCCTCTGTAGGAACACGTCTGCACTACAAACTGTGGTCAGTGCCAGTTATCCTGGTGCCTAGTCACCACAGTTTCTGCATCACTCAAAAGTGTGCACATGTGGCTACTTGGCTGAGCACTATAGATTCTCCTGTGAAGTGTGGGGCACCAAAAATAGGTGTGCGAGTTTGCCACGTATCGCCGCTGGCACAAGGCTTTTTGGGAAATCACTAGAAGGGACTACTGCCCAGGGATCTCTGAGTATATGGGTCAAGTTCGCAGCATACAAATCTTTCCATCCCATAATGCCATCAGTAGTCCATAATTGTGGCATCTTTTTAAATAAATTCCAGGCATCCCACTGCTCAGTAATGCTTCCTCTACACTTTTCCATCCACGTGCAGATTTTTTACATCCGTGTGTGGAATAATTTTATGTTCACCAAGGCATGTGCGAATGTGCACCACCTGCATAAACAAAAACCTAGCTGTGGGTGCTTGGCTAATCAGCTGGGCAGCTCTTGAATCTCCCCTGCGGGGCCACACATGTGCATGGCTTGCAAGGAACGCTATTCCCTTCAGAAGAAACGACACGAGATCGGAACGGCTTGAAGAAAGGCATCGAAGAACTGAGAGTGGAACAAAGGGAGCAGCCTGGCAGAGGAGTGGGATTGTCCTAGACCTGAGATGCCACCGTGCCCAAGGGGGACAAGGGTGGGAGGGACTTGGGCACCTGCCACGGTGTCCATGTGGCAGATGAGCGAGACCTGGTCAGACGGGTTTGTGTGGAAGCTGTTGGCTGTTTGCAGTCTGTGTGCTCTCCATTGTGCTTTTGTCCTGATGAAATAACCCCTTACATCATGCGAGCTGGCTGGTCGCTGGTGAACCCGGACCTTGCCCCTGCGAGAGAATGGGATGGTAGAGAGACTCAGACTTGATTACAGTAAATCGCAACGTGAACCACCGGTCTGCAGGGCCCTGAGGAAGGTGAAGATGAGCAGCTGCAGGCGTCGGGTGCCCTCAAAGGGGCCAGGAATGGGGGCGCTCACCGGTGTAGTAGCCTCAGGAACCGTGGGGGACCAGAGATGGCAATTTCCTGCTATGGTGTCGGGAGATGTTCCCGCTTTAGGTGCATGGCCCGTGGGCCAGGGATTGTATGCCGTTCCAAGGGGGAAAGGAACCCAGAACATAACAAGCGCTCCGGGGAGGTGTCCCCACACGAGGGTGCTCACCTACTTCGCTTCAACTGGATTCTCCGGCAACGAAGAGGCCGAGTCAGGACTGTTAGAAGACAGCCTGTGGCTTCCCCGTTTCCACTGACTGCAGTGCTGGGCCAGCAAACCAACAGGGCCTTCTGTCCCGGGGGCACCCACTCCTTCTTGAGAAGGTCTGGACGGACTTCAGTCAGTCGAGGCCCCGCAAGCCTGAGGGGGGACTTTTGGAAAAGCTCTGTACACGTCCCAGAGAGGGGGTCCAAGAGGCCAAGGGCTATCTAGGCTGGACAGGCACCGGGGGGGGGGGGGGCCAGCCAGGCTGCCTATCTCCTAGCTGAAGACTGACCGTTGTGCGAAGAGAAAACCCAGCACAGACTGTGTAGCTGGGCACTGGGGGTGGGACGCGCTTGGGGGAATAAAGACAAGGGGGTTGCACGACCCCCAGGTCTCTCTTGATTTGGGAGGGCAACCAGCATCTCGGAAGGGGGGCTGGTGAGGGTCCCCCCCCGGTTACAGGGCCGTAGGCTGCCCTGTATAAGTGAGAGCAGCCCTCAAAGTGGCTGTAATGTGCTCCAGGGCCTGGCCTGCACTCCGGGAGACTCCAGATGACAGCGTCTCTCCTCCTGTCACACCCAACACCCAGCTTCTCCCCTGCAGGCCCTAGGGAGCAGAGCCCTGTGCAAGGAGCTCGCCCCCAGCCCTGTGCCTCCTCAGGGTCACACAAGCCATGGGACCAGCGTGCGAGTCAGCATCACTTGCTTGCCTCACTCCCCGCTGGCTGGGATCAGGGAACAGCAACCAGCAGCCCTGGTTGTCTCCGGAGCTCCGTCGTGGCTCGGATTGCACACCTCCCTGGGCTGGCTCGTTTTGGAAAGCAATCAGACAGCCACCCACAGCCGAGAACTTTGCTCCTGCGAGTGCCTGCAAGGGTCGGTTACGAAACAGCCAAGGAAAGGGGGCGGCTCCACTCTCCGAGAACTCCCCCCTCCTCCCCCCCCACCTGTCGCTGTGGCCAAGTTGAATTACAGGGAGTGATTCTTTCCACAGCTGCCCAGACCCGCTCGGGGAAGGACGTGGCTTCGACAAACAAGACTCGGGCGCGAGGTAAGGGAACGAAATCAACCCCTGTATGCGGATGCTAACGTGGGTACCACGCCACAGGGACACAGCTGTTTAACTAATCCAAGTGGCTAAGGACTGGGTTCCTGCAGGGAATTTGGGTTGCTTTCGAATCACCCGCTGCCACTTTGCGTTGACTAACCGACCAGCTGGAAACAGATTTTATAATAAATATATATAATTTGTGTGCAGCGAAACTTCTGTGACCGTGCATGCCTCAGATCCCTGGCGGCAATAGAAGCTAGGAGGTTCCAATTGGACATGCAAGCGTTTGTTTTGCAGCAGATGTTGTTAGAGAGTCCTTACCCAATATGAATGCATGCAAAGAGGTGCACTTACTGGGCAGAGAAAATGCTAACTCAGTAAAACCAGGGTAGGCAAACAGGGTGTGATCCTGAGGCATAGGTTCATATTCTGATCTTGGAAATAGGATCCGAAGCAACCCAGCTGGTTGAGAAATGCTTTTTTTTTTCCTCCCAAAAAGCCCCTTGTGAATGTCAAAATGTTTCCATGAAAAACTCAGGTTTTCCCCCCAAAATTGAAAACATGAAAGGGGTTTTTCCCCCTCTAAAACTTGACCTTATTCATGGAGAACTCCTTGCCGGAGACAGGCGAAAGACATTCCAGGGGCGGGGAGCTGCATTTGAACTGGCAATAAGTCGCAACATTTTAACCAGAGAGGGTAATTAACGCTGGAATATCTTCCCAAACTCCCCCGGGGAGTCTTCCTCACTTGAAGTTTTTACACGACACCTCTGGGTCCTTCCCAAGGAGAGGTCCTGGCCCTGCCAGGTATCAGACACAACGCAGAGGAGTTACTGGATAAAATGGTAAAATCTGTTCTGGAGGAGGTCAGACTTAGATCAGTACCGTGGTCAGGTCTGGCTTTACATGTTTGCTCGCTACCCTGCATATAAAGACAGCGAGGTTTGAAAGTGCCCGTTCTTGTTGCAATAGGTCAATGTCTCTACCACTGGAGGAAAACTCGTATCGCTGCGGTTTTCAGTGATCACTTAGGGACTTGCTTTAGTTTGTGGCTGGGCTAGGGTTGCCTGTTTTGGTTGGACGTCTCCCAGGAGGTTTCATGACACGACCTAAAGATTAATCCAGAATAATCTTGGAAGGTTGGCAGCTGAGAGTCTGGTCCCAAATGGAGTGAAAGTAACGTAACATTTCTTACGGGTCCTGTCCTATCGCAATTCGGGGCCCTGCCGGCTCTTTAACTAGCTCCCTGCTGGCTTTTGCCACAGCTCAGCTAGCTCTTGCCGGGGCTGCGCACCAGCACAAACCCGTTCTCCGTCATGCTGTCCTCGCTGTTTAGATTCTACATTGCTGATCCTCCCGGCTGACGTGGTACCGACCGTTCCCTGAATTCCGAGGCTGCATGATCTGCCCCCGATAACGGAGACCATGGTGAAGACCGTTGCCGTGATCGGAGCCGGGGTGAGCGGGCTGGCCTCCATCAAGTGCTGCCTGGATGAGGGGCTCCAGCCCACCTGTTTCGAGAGAAGCGACGATATCGGGGGGCTCTGGAGATTTACGGTGAGTGGGGGGGGGGTCGTTGCCTGGGCAGTGAGCCGTTTGCATGGGATTAGCTGCAGCTGTGCAGGCCAGTAACCAGAGACAGTTCGGTACCCGAGACATGGAGTCAATCCGGATCCCGACAGCCCGAAACAGAACTCGCTTGTGCAAAGAATGGCAGCGTCCCATTCAGACACGGGGTCTCCAAGCCTCTGTATTGGATGTGACCTTTGGATCCCGTGCACTCCCCAGCCCTCTGGGTTTGAGTAGCAGCCAGACTCCCCTCGGGCACTGTCCCAGGATGCCGGCTCTCTGGCTAGCAGCCTCCTTGTTGGGGAAGCCAGCCCCTGGAAGATCCATGGGGACAGGAAAGGGAAGGTGGGAAGGACGGGGTCACAGATGGCCACCTCTATCGGCTCAGGGACTCCATCATGTGGCACATGCTCAAATGTTCCCCTCGCGTGTGTCTACGCTGCAGTTACACCCCGGTGGCTGGCCCTGACGTGGGCTCCCAGGCTCAGGCTAAAGGGGTGTTTGCTGAGTGCAGTTCAGACCCCCAAACTGACCCTGGCGCCATCTTCTGGGACTTTCCCGCAGCTGTGGGGCTGGGTAGAACCTCTGGGCTCAAGATGGAGTCTGGGCGGTGGGAACCCAGAGCCCAGACTCCGTTTGGAGCCTAAAGGTCTGCACGGCCCCTCAGCCAGAGCCCCACAAGCGCGAGTCGGCCGGCGCAGGCCAGCCGTGGGTCTCACTGCCGCGTAGACACACCCGCCATGCCACAGAGAAAGGGGAAACTTCCCTCTCAGATGCTGGTGGAACGTTCCATCCCTGGCCAAGGCTCAGGGGGCAAGGGCTGTAGGACGGCGGAGGTAGGGAGTGGGTGAAGGCAGGACGGCTCTTCTGAGTGCTATCAGCCGGGGAAGGGAGGCGGGTTCTGGCCTCTGACAGCGTCATCCAGCCGGCAAAGAGATCCCTCTGGGGCGTCGAGTGCTTCCCACCCCACTGGGCCCTTGGGGGATGCCCGTGTGGACGTCCTGCCTGCCCTCCGTCCGGCTCGCAAGGGAGAGGAAAGGGTCCTGCTGCTGCCCCTGCCGGACATTTGGGCAGAGATGAGCTGTGATTTGGCCCCGGTCTATTTAATTCTGTTGTGAGCGCAACAGCCTGGGCCAAAGTCCATGGCCTAATCTCATCAGTGGCCCGTCCCCCACGAATGGAAACCGAACGCTGCGGAGAAAAGAGGGGGTGACAGATCTACTCTTCCCCGCACCCCTGTGCCGCTAGGAGCACGTGGAAGAGGGAAGACCCAGCCTCTACAAATCCGTGG
The DNA here is from genome assembly GCF_052426305.1 of Pelodiscus sinensis. NCBI lineage: Eukaryota > Metazoa > Chordata > Testudines > Trionychidae > Pelodiscus > Pelodiscus sinensis. The sequence continues at coordinate 66,177,364 of NC_143060.1, forward strand.
TCAGCAACACCTGCAAGGAGATGTCCGCCTTCACCGACTTCCCGTACCGTGAGGATTTTCCCGTCTTTCCGTCCAACTCCCAAGTCCTCGAGTATCTCCGGATGTATGCTAACCATTTCGGCCTTCTGAAGCACATCCAGTTCAAGGTGAGTTATAAAATAGAGCCGCTCGCCCACGTGGGAGGATAACAGCCTACCAGAGCTGCCTGCCGAAGGAGCGACTTCTTCAGGTAAGCAGTGTAGACTCAAAAGACATCGAACGGGATGTTTTTATAGAGCATCGTGGTGCTAACAGGAGTTCGCCTCTTCTGAAAACCCCACTAGAGGGTGATCTACATCCTCTGGTGCCTAAATACCCTTGAAAATTTGGCTCCAGGGCCTGGCTAGGCGAGGCCCTGGACAAACACAGACCAAAAAGATGGTCCTTGCCCCAAGGAACTTACAATCGGAGCTGACTGAAAAACCGAAATCCTTTCCCTTGGAAAATGCCATGTTTTGTGGGAGGGAAATAGTCCCAAACTGGAAGAAAATGTCAGAAATGCCATGTGTGTTGGTGTTCTGTTGCGGGAAGGGTTTCCAAGAAAAAATCCATTTGGGAACTGAAAATGTTGCTGTTTCCTCAGACCTTGTCAGTTTCACTTGACATTAACAAGACCCATGGGGGAGAGGGGGGCAGAGAGGCAGAGAATGCAGCCACTTGGTCTCCTCCCACCACTCTGAGAGCCAGAGGGAAAGGGTCTGGTCATAGAGCCTCCCTCCCTGCCTAATAGCTCCGGGAGCCGGAATGGCATGTGAACAGGCTCTGGCATCTCTGACTCCCACAGCTGAGGGAAGTGGGTGTGTTGGGTGGGGGGCCATTCAGAGCCTGGGTTCTCTGCCTCTGCACCCTTCCAGGAAAGCTCATCAGTTTCACCTTTGGCCAATGAAAGAGACAAGAGCAAGCCGGACGGGCAGCCGCACCATTTCTATTTTCCCCAAATCAAAATTTTTCTGCAATACTTGAAACTTTCTCCTGGAAAATTCAGGTTTTGCGAAAGTGGCAAAATTTTGACCAGCCCTGCTCACAATCGAAATACATTTTCCCCCAGGCCAAGACCAGGGCTGTCTCCCTCCCTGTCTGGGAAAGGTCCAGCAGATTTCCTCAAGCGTACGTGGTCGTAGACGGTTTACTTGTCTTTGCTGCACTCCACGCTCGCGCGGATGGACAATAATTGTTCGGTTCCTCATTTCAGACCACAGTCATCAGCGTAAGGAAAAGCCCCGATTTCTCTGCCACTGGCCAGTGGACTATTGTCACGGAGTCTAATGGGAAGCAGGAGTCATCTGTCTTTGATGCTGTTATGGTTTGCATTGGCTATCTCTCGGATCCCTCCCTCCCGCTGGAGTCCTTTCCTGGTACAGGATGTCTTGTGTTTATGATTAAGCATTTCTGTGTGTTTGGCAAGGAGACAAAAAAAAAATCTACAAATGAGGAAATTTTTGTTTCCATGTTCTAATCTCCTGGATCTGTTGACTGCCATCATGTTGACATGTGTAATTCGGGAAAAACTTTTGTTTTCCAGCTGTGCCCTTTTTTGGGGCGGGGGGGGGTGGATCTGGCTAATTGATAGGCACTCGTCCAAGGGATAATAGTCTCTCTCTTGAGAAGGCTAGCTAGAGAAGCGGGCCGCGCTAACCATTTGGAACATGCGGTGTTGGTGTAGAAAAAGCACGGGGCCAAATTCTCCTGTGGGGAAGGCAGACAAAGCTTTCGCTTTTGGCCCATCATCCCCTGATGGAGGTTGTAGGTCTTTCCTACTCTTTCTCAGCCAAGAGCTTCCCAGGAACGAGGAGGAAAGGTACCTTCATGGGGGAGTGCCGGTTGTTTTCCTAACCTGGCTTCTCCCCGGATTGACATTTTAAATACAGCCGTCTCTCGGGACCGCCCACAGGAACCGGGTCTTGCTGTGTGTCACCATCAGAGTTTGCACACCCTGACTGCGTTACCTCCCATTTTCCAACCACCCCCCTCACTTTGGAGGGGGAGGAATGGACAACCAAAATTCCAGTGGTACATGCTTAGGGGGGCTGCAGTGGGACGAGGGTCCCATCACGAAATCACAGCTGACCATGGATTAAAATGTCTTGGTCTTGAAATCCCGTGTTTAATCCTCAAGCAGGCATAGTCACTCCAGCGCTGTGTGTCTAGTCATAGATCCCTGGCCCAGAAGGGTCCGTTGTGATCACCTAGATCATGGGTTCCCAAACTGGGGGGCGTGAAAAACTTCCGGGGGGGCATGAGGCGATCCAGCCACACACACCCCCGTCAATCCCACCTCAAGCTTTGCTGCTATTTTTTGGGAGAGGGGGCGAGAGGGTTTCTCAAAAATCAAAAAGGAGGCGTGATGCTGAAAAGTTTGGGAACCACTGACCTAGATGGACCTCCTGGCTCACACCGGCCAGAACTTCCCCCACGTAATTCCCAGGGAAATATCCGATCCTGACGTAAAAACTGCCAGTGATCGAATCCCCACCATGGCCCTCGGGGACTCTCTTAGTTCTGGTTTCCATGGGCGGAGACGGGGGAAAGGAGACGACCCTTTGTACTCCCTGGCTCTGCGGAGGACTGTGTCTGCTGGGCAGGAAGGAGGAGGAGAGCTCGTCTATCGCTTCTCATGGATTTCAAGGCCAAAAAAGTCGTCCTCTGGTCTGATCTTCTGCATACGACCAGAGCACCTCTCCCTTGCATCTGACGAAGTGGGTCTTTGCCCACGAAAGCTTATGCTCCTACACTTCAGTTAGTCTATAAGGTGCCACAGGACTCCTCGTCGCTTCTCCCTTACAGTGTCTGCATCCAGCCCACCACTTGTATCTGAGTTAGAGCCTCCCTCTTGGAAAGGCACCTACATAAGTTACTCCATTTCTCCAAAAATGAGCACCAAGAGTATCATGGCACCAGGCTGCACCCTGGAGTCATTTGGTTTCTATCCTCACTAACAAAACCCACCTGCATTAACACCAGCGGATATGGTTCTGAATGATAATTTGCTATTATTTAAGTAATATTTTTCTGCATGCGCCATTGATTGGAAAATGCTTGAATTTCATCCCTCGCGGTCCGTGAACTCCTGCCCCTAATTCCTCCCAGGCATCAAGGTGTTTCAAGGCGAATACTTTCACAGCCGCCATTACAAGCACCCGGATGTGTTTGAGGGGAAGAGAGTCCTTGTGATTGGCATGGGGAACTCGGGAGTGGATATCGCCGTCGAGGCCAGTCGTGTGGCCAAAAAGGTGCCGTTCTTCCAGCTACTTCCAAATCGGGAGGGAGGGTAACATTTGTTTTTTGCTGTAGGCCTCGGCCGGTAGCAAGGAAGCCATTTAGAAACCGGGCAGAGTGACCTGTCAGGAGAAAGGCCCTAAAAACCAGATGCTAGAGGTGATATCCACAGGCTCAATTGCTTTTTCAGAGACGCACGCGCAATGAAACATACCATCAGATCCTAGAGCCTCCAGTATTTTAACCTGCCCCAGCTGTGACTTTATGGCACTGTGGTCTCTAAGGTAGTGGCAGATGGGTTGAGGAGTCAAAAGTGTCTTTCTCCTGCCTCCGCCCCTCTCTCACTCCGTTCCGAGAGACCTTGAAGACTTTGCCCGTTGGCTAGCTGGGTCAGATCAGAGACAGTCCTTGTACGGGATTAGTTTCATAAATGCAAGGGAAGCCACTTGCCCTCCAACGCTTTGCCGCTCTCTTGTCTTCTAGGTGATGATCAGCACGGGCCGAGGTGCCTGGGTGATCAGTCGGGTGTTTGACAACGGTTACCCCTGGGACATGATCTTCCTCACTCGTTTCATGAATGTGATCCGCAATTCCCTCCCGGGGCCGCTCACGACGTGGCTGGTTGCTCACAGGACAAGCCAGTGGTTTGACCATGCAAACTATGGCCTGATACCTAAGGACAGGTATCTGCTGGGCTTCTGCTGCATGCCGTGGTACTTGGTGACGGGACTAGAGACTGGAGGGAAGTACAGTGCAGGAGCAATGCAAACCCATGGGCCCAGGGTGGGATACGGGAATTGGTAAATCCACCCCAGAAGGCAGCGTCCCAGATGTTGATCAGCTAGGTTTTCAGAGCACTGTGAAGACGAGATTCTCCTGCCCTGCCCTGAGGGGCCCCTACACACGGAGGGGCTCACAGCTATGCCCCTCCCCCTTTTTACCAGCTATAAGGGCAAGCAGTGGGGGAGGGGCAGAAAGGAGCGAGTGGGGGCCAGACCTCAGGGCAGGGCAAGCGATGGCATGGAAGTGGGATACTGAGGGGGAGGGGCACAGGGCCACAGTTCGGGTGCTAGCGGTCCCCGGCACACACTTTTTAGGGATCTTCTTCCACTCCTCTGGCTAGGAGCTAGGTCTGCCCCATCAACATCCATTGTGTAGCAACCGGTAAAGAGTCAGGCAGCTTTTGAAGTGCATTTCTGCTCAGAACAGTGACTCCGTAAAAGCCCTGTAAGCCAAGAGACCAGAACCCGGGGAGGAGGCGGTGATGTATGTGTGGAGGGCTGACTTTGCAGGAGGGCTGACTTTAGCTGAAGACTTCAAGACCCTGGAGCCTTGTTTGAAGTCGGTGGGAAACGGGGACTCGCTTACGTGGTTCAGAGTCAGATGACATTGTTGACTTCCGGGTCGGAGGTCGTCCTCCATCTCTCTGCTTCAGTACGTTCTGAAGGCATCTTTCTGTGTTCTGATGCAGAGTCGTGATACGGGAGCCAGTACTCAATGATGAACTTCCGGGCTGTATCATCACTGGGAAAATCACGGTAAAACCAAGTGTAAAGGAGATCAAGGAAAAGTCGGTCGTGTTTCAAAACAGCCCCACGGAGGAGCCCATCGACCTTATCGTCTTTGCCACGGGGTACAAGTTCTCCTTCCCTTTCCTGGAGGAGTCGGTCCTCCAAGTCGAAAAGAAGCAGGCGTCCCTGTACAAATACATCTTCCCCCCGCAGCTGGAGAAGCCAACCCTGGCTGTCATTGGCCTCATCAAGCCTTTTGGCGCGGTCATGCCGGTCTTCGAAATTCAAGCTCGCTGGGTCACGCGTGTCTTTAAGGGTAGGTGGCGCAGGCGGGCACTTCCCCAAGGAAAAAGGCTGTCTTTCCGACACAGGTGGTAAGCAAGTGGATACCTCACCTGACGGCAGTGGTGGGCAACTGATGACCCATCGGGGCCCATTGTTTTCCCCCTAAGATACAAAGCACGCCCCTGGAAGAAGAGGGGAGTTCACTTGTATTCAGCGGAGAGAGACGAGGGTGCTCACGTCAGGTCCTTGTAGATGGAGCAGGCGCTCTAGTGTTTCAGGGGGCATTGTTGTCCGCTAGGGGTGCAATGCTCCTGAGACGACAAGTCGGTGTCGATCTGAACAGGCGCCTTCTCAAACATGTTCATAGCTTCACAGCGTGTAAAGCCAGGAGAAATGTTAGAGGATCCCTTCCGATCTCCAATAAAACACAGGCCCACCCCCCTGCGTTGAGCTCAATAGCTCATGCTTAGCTAACGCATGTCCTCCTGAAGGGCATCCAGTCTTGATCGGAAGATATCAAGAAATGGAGAACCCACCCCTTCCCGTTGGATTGTTCTAATGGCAACTCACCCGCAGTGGGGGAAGGTGGCCTCGTATCGAATTGGAATTTGCTCCAGAAGGCGAGAGAGCCCCTCTTAGCCACACCCCTTTGTGTCCCAGTCCTAGAGAAGGGGTAAGAACAGGTATGATTCAGATGAACAATTAGGCCACTTGTCAGTGGTCAAGCCCTGAGCTCCCTCTGCTGCAGGGAGCAGGAACTAGAGTTTCCAATTGCTGAGAACAAAAGCGAAACAGCTCGGGCCTTGTCTACACACAAAGTGGCACCAGTTTCGCTCAATCGGCCCAAACACCCTTTTCAGGGGCTTGTTTCGGCCTCATGTCAATCTGCAACTAACCGAAGTGAGCTCTGTTGAAATAAGCCTGGTATAAGCTGGAATAAGAGGGTCCACGCTAGCCTTTTCACCCGGGTCACTGAATTGGTTTAACATCCCACCTGGTGTTAAACAAGCCCACCACTTCCTGACGACAATCCCTCTTCTGGTTGCTAGGCTTGAGTCAGCTGCCGCCGGTGAGCGCCATGGTGGAAGAGATCAACGAGACAAAGAAAAATAAAGTTCGCTGGTAAGCCGGGTCCCCTCGTGTGAAATACCTTGAGCCGGATTTAAACTCCCCTGAACTGTGGGAGGTTCCAAATTTGGCAGCGGTTCCCTATCTCTGTTTGGCGGTGACCAAAATCCAACTGTGAATTCCATTCCCCTTTCTGTCTAGAGCATTTGAAGTCCATCTTTTAGCTGCGAGCTCTGTAATTACCCGGGGCGTTTGGGATATCGAGTCAAAGAAACCCCCTGATGATCCAACGGGGAAAAACGGGATTGAATTTCAGTAGCATCTCTTCTGTTTTACCGATTGATCAGAATCACATCCCTCCCCACTTCTTTTCTGCTGCATTAAGGTTCGGTCTGTCCTATGATGAGGTCCTGAAAACCGATTGCCTCGTGTATATTGACGAACTCGCCTCCTTTATCGGCTCCAAACCTAATGTGCTGGCCCTGCTCTTCAAGGATCCAGTCCTGGCCATGAAAATTTTCTTTGGCCCATGCACAGCCTACCAGTACCGCCTGACGGGGCCGGGGAAGTGGGACGGAGCCAGGAACGCCATCCTGACCCAATGGGACCGGACAATAAAGCCCATGAAAACCCGAGTGGTAGAAGAGCCGCCAAACTTCTGTCTCAATTTGCTTAAACTAATGGGCCTTCTTGCTCTCTTTGCTGCCATTTTCCTTGGTTTCAAGTAGTCCAGGTGTGATATACAAGCCTGCGTGTATTCATCTTCTGGCTAGACACTATCTCTATATGGGGAGTCAGGAAAGAAATTCATACAAAGTTCCCTTATGCACAGAAAGTTTTCTAAAGGTAGGGAGAGCAAAATCAGACTTTAACCAATGTCCCTTAGCAATTTCTCCTCTCACTAAACTATACACCAAGGGTATGTCTAGACTACATGGCTCTGTCGCCAGAGCCATGTAGATTAGTTTACTAGACATACTCAAATGAAATGGCGATTTAAATAATCGCCGCTTCATTTAAATTTAAATGACTGCCGCGCTGTGCTGATCAGCTGTTTGGCGGCACAGCGCTGAAGTCTGGATGCTCCGTGATCGACATCAAAGGCATTTGTCGACCTCTCCGGAAAACCTCATCCCACGAGGCATAACGGGGAGGTCAACAAATGCCTTTGATGTCGACCGCGGCGCATCCAGACTACAGCGCTGTGCCGCCAAACAGCTGATCAGCACAGCGCGGCAGCCATTTTAATGAAAATGAAGCGTCGACTATTTAAATCGCTGTTTCATTTGGGTATGTCTAGTAAACTAATCTACATGGCTCTGGCGACAGCCATGTAGTCTAGACATACCCCAAGACCTTGTCTGCATGAGCCCTGTCTGGACGCCTTTCTTTGAAGAGTGATTTATTTAGAGTTATTGGAAATAGGCTACTGGAAAAGATTCATATACATGGAGATACATCATCTCATAGAGCTGGAAGGGACCTTGAGAGGTCATCAAGTCCAGTCCCCTGCCCGCATAGCAGAGTGAGTACCATCCCCGGCAGGTTTGCCCCAGATCCCTAAATGTCCCCGTTGAGGATTGAACTCGCAACCCTGGATTTAGGCAGGCCGATGCTCAAAGCACTGAGCTATCTTTAGGCATGATTCAGGGACCGGGAGGTGGGATTCTTTGGGCCGTACTTCCGCAGCGGGACAAGCTAGGAGACCATCATTGTTTCTTCTCCCCTAACGTTGGCGTTTGCCAAATAAAAGAATGGGACGTTCAAAGTCCCCGGGCTTCGATAGTCTGCTATTAAAACGCAAGGCCCCAAATCCGGAAGGCCCTGAGATCCCTCCAATCTCTCTGGAGTTCATTGGCACCAAGGTCCAGCACTTCCCAGGGGAAAACCTTTGCTTATTTGCCAGTTACCCGGCGGATTCCTCCATCAGGCCAAGAGGAGAGTAGCTCCTGTCCGTGGACGCTCTGCCCTCTCTGGAAGTCTTAGCTCCTTGAGATCTTGCGCAGTTCACTCACCTCTGTGCCTCCATTTACCGTCTCTTTCAAGTAATAAACCCATCAGCTCCTCCGGGGGCGGCTCTGAATGTATCGAGTTGCTTGCCAGTTCTTCCATGGTTGTGTGCTTCGTGGGCGAACGGGTGGCCCTCTGACTAGAGGGCTAGGCTGGGCTTTGGAAGACCCAGGCTCAAAATCCCCTCCTTTGCCGCGGACCGTGTGGCCTGGATTGAAGGCCCAGCTCCTCCCCAGACTTCCGGGGTGACCTTGGGAACCCGCTCTGTGCCTCAGTTTCCCTCCGTACAGGGAGCTGCCCCAGGGCCCGGCACTTTAAATGGGCCCCGGGCTTCTGCCACAGCCAGAAGCTCCGGGGCCTTAAATCGCCACCACAGCCCCAGACGCTGTGTGCACTGAAGGGCTGGCTGGGGAAGGCTAGGCTCCAGCCCCGCCCCTTCCAAGCACCCAGCCCCGCCCCCTTCCCCAGGCCTGTCAAAGTCTGTCCTCAGCCCTGCCTCTGTTTGCTGGAGAACAGCCCTTCCTGGCCTAATTGGGGCGTGGGGAGGAAAACACAAAATGCTACAGCAACAAGGGCCATGTTAGCACCTCAGACAGACAGATGACCACAGGCCACAGTGCTAGTCAACAGAGTTCAAAATAGCTGCCCTTAAACGGGCAGGCGACCAGGTTTTTGTTTTTTTTTTCCCTCAACAAAAAATCCTTGGTGTTCCTCAAGAACAAATCATTATTGTTTGGTGTTCCTCGGTCTTAAAAAGTTTAAGAAACGCTACTCTAGACCACAGTCCATCTTCTCAGGGATGCAGTCTATTCATTTTCCTCCCTTTCCTCTCCCCCCACCTTAATGCTGACCAGTGTTTCCTGTAAGCTCAGCACTTGGGCGGCCACCAGGATAAATTTGAATGCTGCCCCGCTGATTAGCAGACCACTCGCAGCCGGCAGCCCGTGTTTCTACTCGTGGTGCACATCTGCACATGCCTCGGTGCACAGAACAAAACTTATTCCGCACACGGGTGGAGAAAATTAGAGAGAACACTGATGCAGGACCATATAAATGGAGGGGCTGCTCCCATATCAGCTGCCAGAACTGCAGGAATGCACCTTGTGACTTCGCCTTTTTCCCTTCCCCCGGCCGTAAATATTTTGCAGACCCACTTAATCGGCCTGCATGGATCAGCTGTCTAGGTTGCTATGGGCAGCCATTCAGTCTGAGTGTGGTTTTTTTTTCCCCCAGTGTGAATGGGAACGCCTGTGAATTTCAGCGCTACACAGACGTGGGGGGCAGGGGTGCAAAGGTCACAGGAGCTGTGGAATCCGAGTCAGCTGCAACCCTGCGGACTTCACTCTCTCCTGTAATTTATAACGAGACAAACTTCTCCCGGAACCCGGTCGAATGCAAAACGAAAAAGACACCACCTCAAACCAGAAAGGTGAGTGGCTTTCCCTACAGTCCTTATTCAGGACTGCGTTTGTCCGGCTTTCAGAGATCAAGCTGCCAACTTGGGATGTGTCCAGAGCCCCCGGGTGGATTCTGATTGACAAGTTTGATTTAAAAAGCCCCGGTGAGGAAGTGCTAGACTTTGTTTGAAAATGGCTTCTTGCATATGTACAGAGCAGCGTTTCCGTGTTTAATTCCTCCGTGGAATAATTCTTTGACATGACTTTGGATAAACGTAAGTACCTATTCGTTACTACTCAAGTTCATAAAAGAGAAACCGCTTCACTCATCTGGTATCTTTCACTGCAGCCACTTTCGGGGGCTGGAGGGACAAGTTTTCGAGCTGCATAGAACTGTTCGGCTTATGTTCTTAAAATGACATGCGCTGCTGTAGCTTATCATACGTCTGTGTGTAACTGACGTTTCATACAAAATACGTCCCATTTTCAAAAGTGACTTGGATTCTTAAGAGACCAAGTTCCATTGACTTCCAATCCTATTTAGACTCCTCAGTACCTTTATTCATTTTTCCAAAATGTAGGAGCCTAAATCTGATTGGAAAGACTCAAATAAAACTGTTCAAAGTGTCCATAGCTCCTGTGGATCGGGAAGTAACTAAAGTTGTAGGCAGTTTTCCTTCATATGCTCTGGTGTTGTTTTTTTAACTGCCTTCTAGCATTCTGAACAGCAAACTAATAAACTTCAAACTGAATTTTTTCTCCTGTTCTAGCGCCTCTGGAAGAATTTCCTTAGCTAGGGTCAAATAAATCATTCTGTTTCATATCTCCCTCCTACTGCTGGTTGGACTAGCCAATTTGTTTGACCCCTGGGAAGTTTAGAGTAGGTTTTGAGGCTTTGGCTTTCACTGAGCCTTTGGAAGGTGCTGGGTTAAAGAGATGCATTCGCTACGGAAGAAGAAATTAGCCAAGTTTTAATTTTTTTCCCCCCACAAGGTCTTGAGTAGGTGCAGAAGCAGAGACCCAAACAACTGAGAACATGGGAATCTCCCTTCATTTCATCTGAACCCTGGAATTTTCAGGGCTCTTTTGTAATAACCCCGCCACGCTGGCCAGGGTCCTTATCCTTTCGATCACGGCTCCGTGTGTTCATCCTCAGCTACAGCTTTGCAATTGTACTGCCTGGCCTTCCTTTAAGTCTCTAGGATGGAGCGACCTGCTAGGTCAGCCCTCCACGGGGTCAGTCTGGCTCGAGGTGAGTCCATACTGTAAAGCCGCGGTTTTCAGACGTCTTTTCGCATGACCCAGTTGAAGAAAATTGTCAATGCCGCGACCCATCGTGATTTGACTAGAGTGTGGGCTCCGGGGTGGGGCTGAGGATGGGTTTTGGATGTAGGAGGGGGTGCCAGCTTTGAGGCTGGGGCAGAAGGGGCTTACCTGGAACGGCTCCCGGTGGGCAGTGCAGGGGGGTCGTGGCTCTCGAGCAGTCCCTGGACCACAAGCGGAGGAGATGGCTGTCTCCAACCAGTCACTACCGCCCCGTGGGGCTGTTAGAGGGCAGTCAGGTGCATTATTTAAAGAATGGTTTATTGGGTATGGGATTTTTTTAAAAGACCTTTAAAAAACCCAGTTGAAGGCTGGGGAAAGGCTGAATAAAAATAAGCATAATAAAAAAGCCAAGTTAATGCAACTTCCCGGGCTTTCCACTTCCCTTCACGGCCTGCGTTCCCCGGCACTCTCGTCTCCCGGCGCGTGGCCAGGCACGGTGCGGCGGGAAAGCAGCGTGGAACCCCCCAGGACGTGCAGGTGGCTCAGTGGGTGAGAAACCCGGGAGCTCCGCTGCCCTTCTGGCCAGAACGTTCCTCTTCTGACTCTGGGCGCACAAACCAACACCCAAACTGCCTCAGCAAAGGCAGGAAAGGGTCAAGTGTGAAGCCAGGGGCTGAAAAAAAAGCCCCCGTTTTTCACGAACGCTGAGGGTCCACGAATCCCGCTGGCTGTCAGGTCTCCTCGGCTTAGTGGTATGTGATCTTTGCAGCCGGTGTCTCCTGGATGTGCCCCGGGCCTGGTTGTATTTACACCGGGCCCCCTCCATGCAGAATCCGAGCACCTCACAATCGTTGATCCCTCCAGCCACCCAAACCCCTGGGAGGCAGGACAGCGCTGTTCTCCCCACTGTCCTGATGGGAAACTGACCCACGCTGTGGCTAAGGGAGTTGACCGAGGTCACACAGGAAGCCTGTAGCGAAATAGAGGCTGTAACCCAGCTCTGAGAGAGGCTCGGCTAGCACCCTATGCACGGGGCTGGTCCTCCACTCTGCTCCTTTTGCATCTCAGCCCTGCTCTGCGCCCAGCTGTTCTGGCCGGAAACAAGGGCAGGGGGTTATGTTGTTAGCTCACAGGCTTTTCCATAGGGTCCCCGAGGAGTCCTGTCTCCTCAGGCAGAAGGCCGAGCACATTATCCGAGGCGAGCCAGCGGTTCTTCCTTAAAAACAAGTTGTCAAGAGAGCAGGGGACAAACGGAACGCCGAGGGAAACACTCAGCAGCTGGTCTCTCAGCCCCCTGGATGGCCTGCTTCCAGGGGCAGGGACAGGAACTGGGGAACGCCCTTGGAAGCAAAGATGCGCCTGTGCTCCACGCTGGTCGCAGCGGACGGCCTGTCCTTGCCGGTGTCTGGCCGTGCGAATGGGTCTCGTTTTACGTGGGAGGGAAGCCCCGCTATTCCAGTCAGAGTCTGTAACTAGATCGTCTAGTCAGGCATCCTGGCTGGCTAACAACCTCTCTCCCCGTCCCGCCTGTCAAGCCAGGCCCGCTCGTCGCAGATAGCCGCCTACGCCGGCGGAGCGGTGCTTTGGGGGAGAGGACGTCCCCGTTACAGGCCCCGCTGCTGCTCTCTCACTTCTCCAGTCACTCCCAGCGCACCCTCCAGGCAGCTGGCTTCCTGCTGTCGCCGCTCCTGAGGCGAATCGGCCGTTTCCCCCACGCTGAAGTGAGGGCGCCAGGGTGGGTGACCACCCCCGACAGGCCCGACGCCCCCCGTCCTCCCCGCTGGGAATCTGTGAGCTGGGTGCGCACGGTCCCCGCGCGGCCGCGCCCGACGCCTCGTCTCTTTGCAGCAGGAGCAAAGTCCTGAGAGAAAAAGGGATGAAACCGTCGCCTGCGTGTGTCCGTCTTGCCTAGCACCTGCCCTGCGGGGTGGGGAACCTAGTGTCCGCGCCTGCCAGCCCCCCGCTGGACCTAAGTGGGGCAGGGAGATTTGGGCCGGCTCTCCCCTCAGGAGGAGAAAGGGGGCAGGCCGGAGAGGACTCCGGAGCCTGAGACTGACAATCCTCAGGGCCGCTGGGGAGGGGCCGTTCTCCAAAGCAGCCAGCTTGCAGGGTGGGGAGGCCAAAGAGTGAGTCAGGAGTCTGGAAGGAGGGCTAGGTGGGGGCCCTGAGCAGAGCCAAGGAGCAATAGCTGGAGACGGAACAGCGGCAGGGAGTGAGGGGGGCCAGAGCTGGGCCGGAGGCAGGACGGAGCTGGAGGGGGAGCTGGAGCAGCCCGGAGCGGAGACGGGGCACACGGAGGGGGAGCCAGGGCTGAGCTGGCCGGCCCTCGGCGCTGGAGCAGAGAGGCAAGAGCGACAGGGGGCCCAGCAGAGAGGCGTTGCCAGACACACGGCCTGGAGGGACGGAGTCAGAGGTGGGCGACAGGCTCGCGCCAGAGACTGACCCGCGGTGCCGCGAGGGGCTGGGAGGGAGGCCCGGGCCGTGTCAGGAACAGCTGTTTGCAGGGTCCCCCAGGCCCAGTGGCGGCTCCCTTCTTCCTTGAGCCTCTCCCTTCCCATTGCTCTTTCATGCATTCAGTGGAAGGAGCAGGGAAGCGGCCGGGGAGGAGACAGGCCCCGGCGTGGGGACACCTCAGCCCTGTGCCGAGTGACCGCGAGCGCAGGGACACGGCCCCTCAGGAATTCTGGGCCCAGCCTCGTCGCCGTTACGAGGACTCTGCTGCAGGGGAGCCTCCGGGGGAGGGCGTTGGAGCCGAGCCGTTGGCTAGCTGATGCCACCAGGGCAGTGCCGAAGCCAGGGAAGTGCCCCTCGGACTTCACTTCCCCCGGCGGGTGACTGGCTCTCGGGCGGGTGCCCTTCGGTCCGACCCCGCGAGCCTCCCTCTCACGTCCCAGCGGCTGCCAGACGGCAGACTCCTCCTTGGTTGTTTATCCGGGGGGGCTGTGCTGGGTCAGAAGAATGGCCAGACGGGGTCAGACCAAAGGGCCACCCAGCCCAGGGTCCTGTCTGCCCACAGTGGCTAATGCCAGTGCCCCAGCGGGAGGGAACAGAACCGGGAACCATCAACTGATCCCTCTCCGGTCTCCCATTCCTAGACTGCAGGCACCTTTCCTACCCATCCTGGCTGACAGCCATTGCTGGACCTAACCGCCATGAATGTATCTAGTTCTTTTTTGCACCCTGTTAAAGTCCTGGTCTTCTCAACATCCTCTGGCAAGGAGTTCCACAGGTTGACTGTGCCCTCCGTGAAGAAAAACTTCCTTTAGTTTGTTTTAAACCTGCTGCCTATTGATTTCAGTTGGTGACCCCTGGAGACCAATAGTCCACCTAGCCCAGTGTCCTGTCTGCCGACAGCGGCCGATGCCAGGCGCCCCAGAGGGAATGAACAGAACAGGGAATCATCCAAGTTGATCTGGCCCACGGCAGTCCTGTTGCTCCTCCGCCCCCTCCTCCTCCCGGCCAATTAGGATCTGGGGGCAGGGGGAGTGCACAAAATTACCTCCGCCCTGCCAGGAGCATGTAGCAGGGTAGGAGTGGGGCAGAGGAAACTTGGTGCGCGCCTCTCACCCCCAGGCCAATCAGGGCTTGGGGGCAGGGTAGCGCATAAAGTCTCCTTCCACCCTTCCAGGGCAGCCCACCCCTACACTAGGGACACCGTTCCTCCCCAGCCTGGCTAACAAGTATTGATGGGCCAACCCTCCACGGATTTATCTATCTTTAACATCAGAGTCGCCTTTGTCTGTCACTGGGCTGCAGAAACTCCGCCGACTTAACCCTTTGTTTCCCTGCCGTGCTCCAGTTGGACTCTCACGAGGCGAGGCGCTCCCGGGAAGGACGCTGACTCTCCCCGCTGCAGGGCAGGATGGTCCGGAGCGTGGCGATCGTCGGCGCGGGCTCCAGCGGGCTGTGCGCCATCAAGTGCTGTCTGGAGGAGGGGCTGGAGCCCACCTGCTTCGAGCAAAGTGACGACATCGGCGGCCTCTGGAGGTTCACGGTGGGTGGGGTTTCCGTTCCTGCTGACGGTCTTTAGCCCTGGAGCCGGCCTGCCTGCCCGTGCTTTGACTAGTCCCATCGTTCCCATGTGCAGCCAAAGAGACAGTACCCATGTGGGCGGTGGGTGGAGGTTGGGCTGCTGGGGGCAAGCCTCCAACCCTGCCCCAGCCCCACCCCTTCTGCCCAGGCTCCGCCCCCAGCCTCTCTGCCCCCATTAGGCATTCTAGGGGAGGAGTATGGGTGGGGCCAGGCTGGCAGTTTTGGAAGGCAATGCCTTCTCCTGCCTAGCATACCCGCCACCCATGAGTACCCATGAACCTAGGCACAGTTTTCAGGCTAGGGACGACAAGAACGTCTTGGCACGACAGAGCCTCCATCTCTGGCACACCACTAGCTACTCTTCCCCAGGAATTCGGGTGTGTCCAGTCCTCCGGTAAGATCATTCCTGAGACGGGGATATAAGGAGTCTGGGGGCCTGGGCTTGTGGAGAAATTGACCGGAGTCGCTACTGCAGAAAAATAGCTCCCCACGTGGATACGCTGATCCTGGATTAAGCATGTCTGGTTTGGCTCTGTTCTGGGTCTGTCCCCCGCCTGGGTTAGCTGAACCCACTTTGGAAGTGGATTGAGTGAAACCAGGATAGGCGCTTGGGGGCCCCCGCCTTTTGCACTCGCTGTGTCAGAGTGGGGGCCAGCCTTGCGAGCTCTCTGCTTCGGAAAGAAGAGGCTCCACGTAGGGCTTGTTTATGCTATGGAGAAGACCAACCCTCTGGAGGTTGATTGATTTTTCTAGTGTTCAATTTAGGGGGTCTAGTTAAGACCCGCTAAGTGGAGCCCAGAGGGCGACCCGTCGGCACCGGTACTCCTGCTTGTTGCAAGGAGGAAGGGAAGTTGATGGGAGCGTTTGATCCGTTGACCTCCCGTGATGTGGATGGCCCAAAAACACGATGTAAGATAGGTCGACTCCAGCTACGTAATGAATGTCGCTGGAGCTGCGTATTTTAAGTCAACTGCCCCCTTTGATGCAGACCAGGCCATAAAGAACTATGCCAGAAGGTCTATAGCCCTTTAAATCCACCCCATCCCTCACTCTGAAATAACTTCCCAGGGTAGACAAGACCTGTGGCCATGGCATGGAAGGTCTCATGGGCCAGCCGGCAGTTTCACCCCCTCCGACGACCCAAGTCGGGTAAATCCCTCTCCATCGGTCACTGTTTGCACCTTTGGCACAGGAAGCCGGGAGGATCAGCGTCTACCGATCTGTGATCACCAACACCTCCAAGGAGATGATGTGCTTCAGCGACTTCCCCTTCCCGGAGGATTACCCCAACTACATGACCCATGCCAGGCTCCTGGAGTATTTCAGGCTGTATGCCGACAACTTTGACCTTCTCCGGCACATCCGCTTCCAGGTAGGAAGGGAGGCGAGGGTTCGTGCGTGTGCAGTCGCCCGGGCGGCAAAGAGAAACCCAGGAAAGCTAACTGAGCGTTGCGGCTGACGCGCCAGGTCTTCAGGACTGGCTGAGACATGTTGGGTGCAGGACCTACAGGACAAAGATGGTTTAAGTCACCCTTGTACTCCCCTAATCCTTGAAGTAGCCAGGGCCGGACTGTTCCCCAGTGCTAGTGGAAGGAGGCTCAAGGCCTGGGTGATGGTCACATCCCTCACCTAACACTTTTCAACTCCTTAGTCTCACTGTCCTGGTGCAATGGGGCCAAAGCAGAGATCTTGCATGTTAATGGATGAAAGAAATGTCTGTACCTCCAGGCCTACCCAGAGAGGCCCAGAACCCCAAAGGTGTGTCAGTGCCCAACTCCCAGAGGACTGTCTAACTCTCAATGGGATTTAGGAGCCCAGAGACTGTTGAGGATGTGGCTCTAACCCGTCCCACGCAGAACCTAATGGTGTTTTGCTTTTCATGTGGCTTCCCGGCAGACCACAGTACGTAGTGTCAGGAAACAGCCAGACTTCTCCACCACCGGCCAGTGGACCGTCGTCACCGAGACTGGTGGGCGGACCGAGTCGGCCATTTTTGACGCTGTTCTGGTGTGCAGTGGCCACTATGCAGAGCCCCATTTGCCGCTGGAGTCTTTCCCTGGTAAGTCCTGGGTTCCCGGCAGACCCGCTGGCCGAGAGCCGCACGGAGCGTGGGTGAAACTCCCCCCGGCCAAGCTGTCCATGGTGGGACGAGTTCCAGCATTAGTGAATATGGTGAATTCACATCTGGATGGAGCAGTTGCTGTAGTAAGCGGGTATTTTATCCTCCAGGCCTTTCGGCTCCTACCTCCCTGTTGAGGTTGCCAACAAGGTCACTCATGAGCCTGTGCTGTGCGGGGGGTTTAATGTGATGTGGGTAAAGCATAAGCTGACCAGAGGGGTCCCGGCTATGACAGTGCTGAGCAGAGCCAATACGCAGCTTCCCAGACCTACCAGGAGACAGCGTCTGGCTTTGCAACGAACGACAAAATCAGCCAGATGCCTCCCCCATGAGAGTCCCACCAGGCCAAGTGCCCTGCCTCCCTTTGGAAAGCCCCCAAGGATAAATCAATTGCCCTGCAGCGCTCGCAAAGGGGGGATTCAAAAACACAGCCTCTCTTTTTTTTCCAGCACCAGTAGGTGTCACTGAAACTCAATGGCAAGTGAGCACTGTCGCCCTTGGGTTCTGTTGTGATTGCAATCAATGGATTTGCACATGTAGGCACCGTTCACAAGCATTTGAACCGGGATTCTGTGCTTTCACAGAAATCACCTGATTCAATGAGGCCTTGTCTCAGTGGGGCAGACACGTTTCTTTAATGGCTCCCGGCTTCCTCCCCAGGTATAGAAACCCGCTTTCAAGGCCAGTACCTGCACAGCTGGGAGTACAAAGACCCCGCCCGTTTCCGCGGGAAGCGAGTCCTTGTGCTTGGCGTTGGGAACTCCGGAGGAGATATCGCCGTGGAGATCAGCCGGGTGGCTGCGCAGGTACAGCCCTGGGGTGCTACCGAGTGTCCACGTTCCTCAGGCACACCCGGTGTAACAGTTGGGGTGGGTGTAACAATCGGACGGGCTGCAAGCAAAGGCCGATCACACCTGGTCTCCACCTCCTCCGTTCCAGCTTGTCTGTCTCCAGCTTAGCAGCCCAGCACGGTGCATCAGGTCCCAGGTGTGCCCCAGAATCCTACCCAGGAGTCTTCTTTGAAAGACGGGGACGGCGCGGTGTTGCAATGGTTTTACTGATGGTCCTCCACTCACGAGCAGGGCCCGGACCTATTCTCCGACCCACCCCCCCAACTCAGCAAGCCTGTCTGGATGTCTTAAAAAAGTCCAATGACTGCCCATGGAAAGTGCCGCTGGAAACGTGCCAGGCGACATTAGCAAATTAGTTGCATATTGGTTCATCCGGCGCTTGGTTCCTTGCCCCTCCCTCCTTATCTTGGGAAAGTCTCTGCCCTTTCCTGCTGAAGGCCTCCTAGCAAACGTGCAGGGTGTGGTTTGAGCAATGAGAACAACCACAGAAAGAACCCAGATTCCCAGGCCTTAGATTTCTCCGGCCTTAATTATTTTCCAGGTGTTCCTCAGCACCCGAAGTGGCACCTGGGTGATTAGTCGTATCTCAGACCATGGCTTCCCTCTTGACATGATGCTCACCACTCGTTTCCACGCCTGTCTCGAAGGGCTCTTCCCATCAGCCATCATGGGACGGCTAAAACTGAAGAAGTTCAACACATGGTTTGACCATGCGAATTACGGTTTGATTCCTCAGAAAAGGTGCGATCCTTTCTTTCTTTCGTTCGTTCGTTCGTCCGTCCGTCCGTCCGTCCGTCTAGACTACATGCCTCTGACGACAGAGGCATGTAGATTAGACTACCAGGCATAGGAAAATGAAGTGGCGATTTAAATAATCGCCGCTTCATTTAAATTTACATGGCTGCCGTGCTGAGCTGATCAGCTGTTTGTTGGCTCAGCGCGGTAGTCTGGACGCTCTGCAGTCAACATCAAAGGCATTTGTCGACCTCCCAGGTATGCCTCATCCCATGTCGCCAGAGGCATGTAGTCTAGACGTTCCTTTCCTTTCCTTTCCTTTCCTTTCCTTTCCTTTCCTTTCCTTTCCTTTCCTTTCCTTTCTTTAATTTAAGGATTTAGTACATTACCCTACAGAAGGCAGGAGTCTAGCTCAGGGGTAGAATTAGGTGATTTTTTTTATGCAAATAGTTTTTTTACTGCAAAAATGCAAATTTGGGTGAACAAACTAGTTGTTAATTTGGGTGGAATTTGACAAATAGTTTTGGCCGAAAATTTTTTAAAAAGCTATTTTTTTAAAATCAAAATGTATTTGCTTTGGCATTTCCCACTTGACATGTTTCCAGTTTTGGTTTGGGAAAGTGGTTGTCTTTGGAAGGCATGTAGATTGAATAAAAGAAACACGTTGCAAACATTTTTTTTTAAACCCCAAACTACAAATAGAATGAAAACAATTGGTTGGGGTTGAACAAAACAATTTGTTCAATCCAAAATGGTGCTTGGAGGGTTTGGGGGACGAAGGTTCTTTTGCTGAGAGAAAACTTTGGTGAGCACTTCAACCCGAAACAAGTTTTTCTTCATTTTTTGACCCATTTACCTCCACACTGAAAAATAAGTGATTTACCCAGCTCTGCTCAGAAAGCTGACAAAGACTCTTTAGCATTAAGGTCGCTGGGTCACATTCATCCTAGATCAGTGACAGGAACTTAGGTTCACGACAGCTCTGGCTCTGGGGTTTTAACTGCTTCTGCTTGTCCATAGACCAGATACGGCTTGGGCAAACACTGCAAATCCCCCCCCACACACACACACGTCCCCTATCTAGACACCTCCCTGTGTGGTCTGCCCCCCTTAGCTCTGCCACACCTCACGATCCACTGTGGTGGAGACAGAATTCCGGCTCCAGCGCCGTTCTCGGTCACACAGCACGTCTGGGCCAACCCTGCCCTCAATCGCTCTCGCTCTCTCTCCCTTCCGTGCGCCAGCCCGATCCTGAGCTTAATCGTGAACGACGAGCTGCCCAGCTGCATCCTCTGCGGCACCGTTGTGGTAAAACCGGACGTGGAGGCGTTCACGGAGAGCGCCGCCATCTTTGAAGACGGGACCATGGAAGAGAACATCGACGTGGTGGTCTTTGCCACCGGGTACACCTTCTCCTTTCCTTTCCTGGAGGAGTCTGTCCGCGACGCTTGCAGGAGCAAGTACACCCTTTACAAAGCCGTCTTCCCGCCCCCGCTGGAGAAACCGACGCTGGCCGTCCTTGGCCTCATCGAGCTCACGGGCTCCATCATGGCCGGGACGGAACTCCAGGCTCGCTGGGCCACAAGTGTCTTTAAAGGTAGGCAGATTGGGGGCGGGGGAGGGGGAGAGTTGTCCACGCTGCAGCTGTAATTCCTAGCTCACACCGACCCCCACAGGCTGGCTTGGATCTAGCTCGGGGGGGGGGACCTGTTTGGGGGTCGCAGGCTGCCGACCCACAGGAAAATCAGTCGGGAGCCGCGCAGAAGTGAGAAGCCAAAAAGCCCCACATTCCCCTCACGCACCAGAGGCGCAGACTAGTAGAGTGGGTGCCCCCCCACACACGCGGGGGTGGGGCCAAAAACGAGCTCAGCCTGTGGGGGGGAAGAGGGGCTGCCGGGAAGTGGGCGAGCGGCTTAACAGGCCTGAGGGATCAGCTATGCAAAGAGCTAGTCCGCTCTCTGCTTTCTCTTGTTCCCAGGGCTCAATCCGCTCCCTCCTGCAGGCCAGCTGGTGGCTGAAGTTGCCAAGAAGCAGCAGCTTCTAATTAAACAGTACGAAATGCTAATTATTCTATTCCATACTAGATTTGCCCTGCTCGCTCGGGTCCCTCAGGGCAAGGGGCTGGAGGTGGGGGGAGCAGGAGTCAGGGCAGGGGAGCTGGAGGGGGGGGTGCAGGAGTCAGGGCAGGGGAGCTGGAGGGGGGGGAGCAGGAGTCAGAGCAGGGGAGCTGGAGATGTGGGGGGTGCAGGAATCAGAGCAGGGGAGCTGGAGATGTGGAGGGTGCAGGAGTCAGGGCACGGGGGCTGGAGATGTGGGGGGTGCAGGAGTCAGGGGAGGGGGGCTGGAGGGTGGGGGGTGCAGGAGTCAGGGCTCGGGGCTGGAGATGTGGGGGGTGCAGGAGTCAGGGCAGGGGGGCTGGAGATGTGGGGGGTGCAGGAGTCAGGGCACGGGGGCTGGAGATGTGGGGGGTGCAGGAGTCAGGGCACGGAGGCTGGAGATGTGGGGGGTGCAGGAGTCAGGGCAGGGGGGCTGGAGGGTGGGGGGTGCAGGAGTCAGGGCTCGGGGCTGGAGATGTGGGGGGTGCAGGAGTCAGGGCAGGGGGGCTGGAGATGTGGGGGTGCAGGAGTCAGGGCAGGGGGGCTGGAGGGTGGGGGTGCAGGAGTCAGGGCTTGGGGCTGGAGGGTGGGGAGTGCAGGAGTCAGGGAAGGGGGCTGGAGATGTGGGGGTGCAACCTGCTCTTAAATATCCCCAGAGATGGAGACTCCACAACCCCCCCAGGCAATGGATTCCCGTGTTTCACCCCCTGACAGGCAGGAAGTTTTTCCCTAATGTCCAACCTGAACCTCCCTGGCTGCAGTGGAAGCCCCTTGCTTCTTGGCCTGTCCTCAGACATTAAGGGAAATAATTGTTCTCCCTCCTCCTTGTAGCCCCCTTTCAGGTGCTCGGGGTCTATTTGATCTGCTGCAACCCTCAGATTAATGTTTCCTCTAAAGCAGTGGCACCATCTTGTGGCTAGAAAGAACTGGCGGCTATTTCCTGTGCCTGGCTCCCTCCTGTCTTCTGGAGGAGAGGAGCCAAGGGCCGGTGCCAGGCGGACGGAGCTCTGCCTGCAGGCCGTGTTCAGGAGACGGGGGTAGAACAGCGCATGTCGCATCCTACCTTGTGTTGAGTCAAGCCAAGGCTGACAGGATTGCGGGGGTCCTCTAGCAATCACAGCCTGGCTCACACAGTGACCACACCCGCCTTCTGGGGGTCCCTCAGCTGACCCCGTTTCAGTCCCAAAGGAATTTCCTTTCCTTACCCCGCCGGCGCAGCGTTGGGCCCTGGTGCTTTCCTGGCGGTGTTGCAATTCTCACAGCTTCCCTCTCAGTTGCTGGAATTCGGCCCGGGGGAAGGCGTCCGGAAGACAGGGTGCCCAACATCTTCCTGTGGACTGAGAGAACCAGGGAATAGAGACTCTTCCAATGACCTTGGCTTGGGCATTGTAGACTCTCAAGGGCAGTCGGTGATCCCGTGGCTAGGGGAGGTAAGCCCCACCAGCCACACACACCAGAGACCATGCTCACCCTCACAGGCTGCTGGCAAATTCCCCCCTCCCTGTCCCAGGGTAGCACCCCCAACCTCTCCCAGCCCTGGAGCCCCAGGGAACCGGTGGGCGGCGCAGCCCCTACCCAACTACGTTGAAAGCATCACTGCGCTTGACTCAAGTGAGGAGCAACCTTCCGGTGAACTTTGCAAGCCCTTCGTTAACTCTAGCGAGCAAACACATCACTTGACAACGAGACTAATGCAGAAGGAGTGAGGCTGGGGTCCCAAATCCTGTTGACAGTCGCAATCACTTGTGTCTATCTCACTGCCTGGTTGCTGGTTCAAATTACGATCGAGTTCGTGATCAAGATCAAAACTCACCTAGCTAAGGGCTAACGCTGAAGAACTCTTGGGAGCACTTTAAAGACTAACAAACCATGTCGACGGTATCATGGCACAGCCCACTTCTTCGGATGGACCCAGGGAAAAGAAACTTGTGAAGAATTTCACGAGGATTTCAACAACTTCTACCCCATCATCAACCTCAGCCTGGACCAGTCCACGCAGGAAATCCACTTCCTGGACTCCACAGTACAATTAAATAATGGACAAATTTCCACCACCTTCTATCGGAAACCCACCGACCACTACACTTACCTTCATGCCTCCTGCTTCCATCCCAGACACATTTCTAAATCTACTGTATACAGTGGTCATCTGAAGAAGTGGGCTGTGCCCACAAAAGCTCATGTACATGTTTTGTTAGACTTTAAAGTGCTACCAGACTATTTGTGTTTTTTAAATGTATCGTGTACGGACTAGCTCGGCTGCCCCCTGAAGCTTTTGAACTCTTGTGAGACGAGTCGATGATCTCAGGCTAGTTCCTAACGACCTGGTGACAAGTGACCTAAGAGAAGCAGGCAGGCAGACGAGGGCAGAGATGGTTCCTTACGTTTTTAACTCGCCTCACAGAAGAAGCCTCTTTGGGTTTGTAGCCCTTCTGTGGATTTTTCTTCTTTCCACTGCTCCCATTGCGCGAGAGGGTGGCCACACCGAACCAAGGTGAAGGGCATAAAATTGATGCATCTTATGTGGATTATGTTTGGGGTGTTATTCTAGCGCCATTGCTTTAATGCAGTCGAATACCTGGTTTGCACTTCCAACCATTTGCTCAGCGGGGAGTTTAGTACAAATCAGGGAAAAGGGAAGCGTTTTAGTGTTGGGTTTGCGCAGAAACAGGGTAACCTCTTTATTTTACTTCCTAATCAAGGGGTCTTGCCCACAAGGAGAGCAAAATCAAGATGAGTTACCTTGGCTACATGGATGAAATCGCATCGTGTGTCGGTGTAAAACCCAATGTGCTGCTGCTATTCCTGACGGATCCCAAGCTGGCCTGGGAAGTTTTCTTTGGCCCATGTACCCCCTGCCAGTATCGCCTGACTGGACGAGGACAATGGGCTGGAGCCAGAAACACCATCCTGACCCAGTGGCACCGGGCCCTGAAGCCCTTGAGAACTCGAGTCGTAGATGATTCTTCCAACCGCTCTTCCGTTTTCCGCTGGCTTACCGTTCTTGGCCTGCCTGTACTCCTTTGTGCTGGTTTAGTTCTATGTGACAAAGTAGGTTTAGGGGCTATTCCCAGGTGGAAAATGGGCTTTATGAAAGGAGGCTTCCAAGCAGCTTTTGTAGGTTCTAAGCTCTGCCGCTAGACAACCAGAACTTCCATGGCCGGAACCATTCACCAGCTCCCGGAAAAAATCAAACCCTTCCAGCCCGGCTCCTCCCCATCAGATTGACACCGGAGACCACCACTGGCCTCGACAGTTTGAGAATACACATACTCGCTCTCCAGCTGACATGAAGTTAGTCCTAGGGCCAACCATTGGCTGAAGAAGCTCTGATAACGCGTAGCCAGAGAGAGAGCAACGGAGATACAGGGATTACTAACCCAATCAGTATCTCAGATCATTACAGCTCAGATTTCACCATTGACCCTGCTTGGTTACTGATTGCATGTTGTTCATCTTGGATTGTAAGGCTGCTTCTGTCTGGTGCGGAGAGAAGTTGTGTAAGTAGGTTTCTAATCATTGGGGAAACTGTCTTGGTAATGGGTGAGATAGTTCAAATATTTGTTAAGTCCTTGTTGGAAAGTGTCGAATTTTAACATGAATGACAGTTCAGAGGATTCCCTTTCAAGTGCAGATGTAAAAGGTCTTTGTAGCAGAATGCAGGTGGTTAAGTCATTGAGAAATAAAAAAGCAAATTGAAAGAGCCAGACGAATACCTAGAAACCATCTACTTCAAGACAGACCCAAGAAAACCAACAATAGAACACCACTTGTCATCACCTACAACCCCCAACTTAAACCTGTCCAATACATTATCAAGAAACTACAGCCTATATTGGAACAGGATACCATACTCAAAGAGGCTCTGGGAGACAGACCCATAGTCTCCTATAGACAACCACCTAACCTCAAGATGATTCTTACCAACCACCACAGGACATACCACACTAATACCAACCCTGGTACCTTCCCTTGCAACAAACCCCGTTGCCAGCTTTGTCCACATATTCATTCTGCTGATACCATTATTGGACCTAACCAAGTGAGTTATAAGATCAAGAACACATATTCCTGCGCATCCAGAAATATAATCTATGCTATCATGTGCCGAAAGTGTCCGTCTGCTATGTACATTGGACAAACGTCTCAGACACTTCGCCAAAGGATCAATGCCCACAAAACAGATATGAGACAAGATCACAAAGAGAAAACAGTTTCTTGCCATTTTAACCAGAAAGGACACTCTCTCAATGACTTAACCACCTGCATTCTGCTACAAAGACCTTTTACATCTGCACTTGAAAGGGAATCCTCTGAACTGTCATTCATGTTAAAATTCGACACTTTCCAACAAGGACTTAACAAATATTTGAACTATCTCACCCATTACCAAGACAGTTTCCCCAATTATCACCTCTAATACCATTAACTCACAAACATCCCACTCTCCCTACCTTTAATATCAGCAATTCACAGACACTTACCTTCCTTCCTCCCTCTCCCCCCCCCCCCCGCATCCCCCTTCTGTTCTGCAATGTGATTTGTCCTTTTCATATTTGTTCATTTTTTTTAATTGTATCCTTTGGTATATATGGTTGTGACTACTTTCTTCCACTATTTGATCTGAGGAAGTGGGTCTGGCCCACGAAAGCTCTCATCTAATAAACCATCTTGTTAGTCTTTAAAGTGCTACATTGTCCTGCATTTTGCTTCAACTACCCCAGACTAACACGGCTACATTTCTATCACTATTTTTAAACCAGGCTTCTGATTTATTTGAGGGCCCAACTGACAATTTTCAAATATTCTTGGTTGGCAGTTCTGTGTGTATGTAAATCCTGCAGTCGAGTGATTCAAGTAAAACACCAAACATGATGAGAATTTGTACAAGCTCTCGTCAGCAGTGCCAGCATCTTGCTTCATTTGCTGGCTCACTTAAAGCCACAACTCCTGGAAATGACTGTGAGAATTCCAGATTTCATTTGAAAATTTCCGTATGGCTTTGCCTGCCCACAATTCTTGCAGCACTGTAGCTATAGCGGTTTAATTATGTATTTTATCTTGAGTTCAGTCCTGTGCTGTGTCCTCTAGGCCATTAAGACGATACAACTTCCTTGTTTGGGCTCGGCTATACCAGTACAGATTATTCCTGTGCAGGAAAGAAAATCCACTATACTTCTATAAGGCCCCTTAGCCACAGTTTTCTATAGTATTAATTTGGATGGGGGATGTGATTTTTTTTAAAAAGTATACAGTATATTCATACCAGTTACAGCTACTAGTGTGGAAGCTGTTATATTGCTGCTAAGTCTACACTGAAATTAGTTATCTATGGCTGATTCATGTCAGCTGACTCAGACGGGAAGGTCTTGGGATAAGGGGATGTTTAATCGTGCTGTAGACTTATCCACTCATGTTTCTGCCCTACCACTTGGACTTTTCCACCTACTTACCACCTCTCGGCAGTATTGTCTTCAAGTCGTCATTGGCAAGTCCAAATCGAGTCTCAAGTCACTACAGTTCAAGTCTCAAGTCGAGTCTCCAGTCCCGAAAGTCACTTTTGAGTCAAGTCCCAAGTCGAATCTCAAGTCTTAATTTAAAAAATGTCAAGTCACTTTTGTACAAGCCATCGATATTGGCATTTTCGGACAATTTTTTCACCAAGTCGATTTAATAAAATGAGAAAGTCTCAAGTCGAGTCTCAAGTCACAAATAATGAACCCAAGTTGAGTCTCAAGGCCCCTAGGTGACTGAAGTCGGACTCGAGTTCAAGTCGTGGGACTCGAGTCAACAACTCTGCCTCTCGGATCCTAGAACTCAGGCTTTAGCCCGAGCCTGAATGTCTGCACTGCAGTTAAAGAGCCCCTTAGCCCTAGCCTCATGAACCTGAGTCCACTGGCACGGGTAAGCCGTTGGTTTTCAATGGCAGAGGGCTTCGTTGCCAGCTCTCGTCCTTGCAGAGAAAAGCTTGGCAATGTCCTGAAGTGCATCTGACACACTCACAACACGGAAGGGAGGGGAGGGCCCACTGATGGTTTAAATTCTCACGGGGTGCGTCGAGACTGGCAAGATTTCGTGCAAAAGCCTGTCTATACTGGCCGCAAGAATTTGCGCAAGATTTTGTAGTGTACCAAATCAGTGCTTCTTGCTCAAATACTTTGATGCTCCCACTCAGGCTTAGCCCTCTTGCGCAAGAGGGCCAGTGTAGACAGGCAAGTTAATATCTTGCGCAAGAGAGCGTCTGTGCTGGCACGGATGCTTTTGCGCAAAAGATGCCTTATGCACAAAAGCATCCGTGCCAGTGTAAACGCTCTCTTGCGCAAATACTTTGAAGTGGAAAACTTTTCCGTTAAAAGTATTTGCGCGAAATCATGCCAGGCTAGAGGCAGCCACGATGGTTAAGGCACTCTCCTGATTTCCAGATCCTGGCTGGTGGCAGGCTGGCCTTACCCTGCCAAGGGGTGCTAGCCCAATCCAACACCCCCCCGGGCAGATTTGTTACCCCCCGGCAGGGGCCAGAGGAACCAGCAAGGCCATGGCCCCAAAGCAGAGGCACAGCTGATCCTGCTCCGCCTCCCTGGCAGGCAGTTCCCGCAGGCTCCTGCAGGTGGCGCGCTCGCCTCGGCGGAGGGGAAGGAACCCGCCCGGCCTCACGCGGCCGGCGCTGCGTGGGCGCTGCGCGGTGACGTCAGACGCCGTTGGCGCCGGCTTGGCCGCCCGCCATCTTGGCCCCTGTGTGGAGGCGGTTCGCGCGGCGGCAGCAGCGGCCTCCCCGAGTCTCGCAGCCGGGCCCAGGCCGCAGCGCCGGCCCCGCAGCCCAGGTGAGGCGCCGCGGTGGGGGGCTGGGGGACGCGCGGCCCCGCTGGGGGGTGCGACGCGGCCCGGCCCCGCCGCCCCTTCCCCCCGCGCCGGGCGGGGCCGGGCCCCGGAGCCGGTGGGAGCGGCGCTCGCGCGGCCTGCGCCGCATGGCCCGGGGCGGGGGGCGGCTCGGCCAGGGCCCCGCTTCCGCTCGGCGGGGGGAGGGAGCCGGCCCTGCCCGCCGCCTGTGGGGCTGAGCGCGCTCTCGGGGGCGGCCTCCTGCCCCACAGCGCCGCGCCGGGGGCAGTTTGGGGGGGGCAGAAGGGATCCTCCCCCCAGCCCCACAGCGCCGCGCCGGGGGCTGTTTGGGGGGGGCAGAAGGGATCCTCCCCCCAGCCCCACAGCGCCGCGCCGGGGGCAGTTTGGGGGGGCAGAAGGGATCCTCCCCCAGCCCCACAGCGCCGCGCCGGGGGCTGTTTGGGGGGGGCAGAAGGGATCCTCCCCCCAGCCCCACAGCGCCGCGCCGGGGGCAGTTGGGGGGGCAGAAGGGAACCTTCCCCAGCCCCATAGCGCCGCGCCGGGGGCAGTTGGGGGGGCAGAAGGGAACCTTCCCCAGCCCCATAGCGCTGCTCCCCGGGTGCCGCGCAGCGGGGCCCTTTTTTTCCTTCCCCGTCTCGAGGCCGGCTTGGGTTGCGCCTGGATTTTCCTCCTCGCTTGGTGCCTCCCTGTCCAGAGGGATCGATTGGTTCCTGCTCCGTGCGGGCGCTGCCGCAGCATCTCCCCCTCGCCCCCAGCGGCGTGAATAGCCACGGGGGCGGGAGGCGCTTGGAGCAGGAGTGTTGCCTGGTGAAACGGGGCTCTTGGCTGCCGGGGGCATCAGATGGTCTTTCCTGCTCAATGCAGGTCAATTTCACGATCTCTCTCTTCTCACCCTAAAATATTTCAAGCTTCTCATCTTTTGCTAGCAGATGTGGAAAGGCATGGGCTATGCAGTTGATGTTAGCTTGTAGATGTATTTTTTATTTCAATTTTATGTTCGTATTGCAGGATACTCTCCTATTGTTTCCAAAAGTCCTGTGTCCAATAATGTCTAGGTTACGAGAAACTAACGTTTCTGTGCTTGTCATTAAAGCTGCAAGTCTTTCATGGAAGTGACAGATTCTGGGATCTCTGGTTTTTGTAGTGGCCAGTCCAGCTGACTTCAGGGCTACCTGGCAGTTGGACAGCATCCTAGGAGCAGCAGGGTTGGGAGCAGCAGCAGGGCTTATGGATGCTGCCTCCAGGAGGAGCAGGGGCCACAGATACATGCTTTCCCTTCCTTCCCCTTCCCCCCCTGCTTAATTAAGGGTGTTTTAAGTAAAAGTCATAGGCTGTGATTTTGTGTATTGCCTTGTTATTTACTTGTAACTCTTGAGATAAGAAAAACGTGAGCAGACATTGCAGGATTATTACATTGAGTTTCAGAACCAAGCTCACTAAAATCTTCTTTATGCCGCTGTTAACATCAGTAGGAGTGCTAGCTAGCTTGGCTGTGATTTAAGGAGGATGCTGGCATTTTAATATGGTGTTGTCTAGACCCGATGCTTGTCTACATTAAGCATTTGGGGAGCCACCACTGCAGGAAGCAATGGTTGGAAATTTTGGAGGCAAAGATTAATTGTAGACACAGCTCAACAGGTTTCCAAGGAAGCACAGCAGCTCTTTGCTGACTAATCAAGAGGAAGCATCTCTGTCTGTAGTCAGAAGTGCTGTCCTCTATTCATACTATTCCTGTGAGTGTTTCTCATTATTCCATTGCCTCCACCCAGCCTGTCCCAGAGGAGTCCAGACTTGAGTTTTTAAAAGTAACATACAAAGGGAAATCTAGATTTCTGAAGAAAGAGCAGAATGTATGCAAAAGGCCAAATGGGAACTTTTGGGTGGTGAGATGGGTTTTCTTTGTGTTTTTTGTATTGTTTGTGTGTTTGAAGATCTGTCCGATAATTATCTAACAATCTTTTGTTCTCAAATGTGTAATGGGAGTTTCACCCCTTAATTCAAAGGCTGTTCTTCCTCCCCAAGTGTTGTTTCAGCAATTGAGTCAAATAGATGATGACAGATGTTGATTACAAAGTTTTGACCAGTTAAACCAAAAAGTCCATTCTCCTCTCAGCAGTTTAGTATTCAGTCTCTTGTCTAGTATGACATAATTTCACTTTTTCTTCAGTCTTCTATAGAGTTTCTGGTTAGGCAAGATGTGAACTTCTCATGGATTTTTTTTAAATAAAACTTCCAGTCTACTTGATACATGGTAGAGAAGCACAAAAATAATATTATTGCCCTGGCAGGTCACCTTTAATGTGTGTGCTGTTAGAAGTTTGCCTGTTCAGTCTTTCTTCTTCTATTACAAAATTCACAGTAAAATGTGTCGTTTATCAAGCTTAATGTATGGGCATTATGGTACATTTGTCATTCAGTGTTGTTTTTTCAACTAAGAAATTTGAACATTTTCAGCCCTTAGGACAGGGGAGGGGAACCTAAGGCCTGGGGACAGGATGTGGCCCCCAGGACTCGGGGCTCCCTCTTCCCCCCACCCCCAGCATTGAGGGGCCTGTGCTGGTGTTCCAGCTCCTACACTGTCCTACTGTGGAGCTGGAGTGCACAAAATCTACTAGCCTGGGCCCCCTTAGGCTCTGGTGTGGAAAGGGAATGTGGGGAGGGTCTTTCTCCTCAGTCAGGGGCCATGTCAGTGGGGGGGGTTAGTTTTTCTTTTTTGCTTCTCACTTGTGTGCAACCCCTGACTGATTTTTCCCTGGGTCAGTGGCCTCTGATCCAAAAAAAGGTCCCCTGCCCCCGCCTTAGGACTTAGTGTGCCTTTGACAAAAGGATGGCTTGTGCCCTGGAGTGCAGCACGTTCTCTGATGAGATCAGTTAATGATAAATATTAAATGATGACACTAACCTGTTAAGAGGGTATATTTATAATGGATTTCATTGGAATTAAAATTGGAGTCTGCGTGGTCTAATATCTAGAGATGAAGAGTGGGATTTATCAGCTGTGTTCTGCTCTGACTGATATGCTGTGGTTTTGAGTTTACCAATCACTACATTGCCTAATTTTCTTAATTACAAAAGTGATAATCTCCACTTTACAAAAGTCCTTGAGTTTGACAGGTAAAATGTGATATGTGCACACCATTGTTCACAAGCCCTGCTTTGTAGTCTCTCTTGATGCTGCAGTAGTATACATTCTCTTTTCAATTCAATGGTTTAAATAAGCAGAAAAC
This sequence comes from Pelodiscus sinensis, assembly GCF_052426305.1. NCBI lineage: Eukaryota > Metazoa > Chordata > Testudines > Trionychidae > Pelodiscus > Pelodiscus sinensis. The sequence goes on from NC_143060.1 coordinate 66,208,053, forward strand.
AGTCTTAGAAGAAAAATTCTTCAGGTATAGTTGCAGAGGTTACAACTGAGTTGAAATATTACTGGAGTACTTCTGGTAATGTGGTTTTATAAAATGCATCTTCAGCGTGTGAGCAAATCGGAGCAGAGTGTTCTAAAATGCACCTGCAATCATTTTACTTCTTAGAACAGCTTGTCTAGAGGGTTGCTATGTCTGGGTTTTTGTTTGTCCGCAGAAAGTATGTTAGTGGGGGCATTGGGCATACTGTGGAGTATTACACTGGACTTGAGTTGTGAATTCTTCACCCCAAATACCTCTATTGCCAGGACTTGACAAACCCCGGCGAAAGCTACTCGCCAGACCAGCATTGCGCATGCGCAGCGGTTTTTCAAGCCCTGTCTATTGCATATTAAATGGGGAATGACATGCTCAAATTGATAGACAAGGTCGGTGATTTCAGTGGCTTTTGTATGGGCAGGTAATAGTCCTGGTGTGATATACAAGGAGGCACTAAGTTTAGTTCCCTGCTCTGTGTGACCTTGAGCAAGCCACTTACTAGTCTCTGTCAGTTGCATTTGTAAAAATGGGAGTAATTTCCCTACTCACAGAGGTGTTGAGGATAAATACATTAAACATTGTGAAGCACTTTTATGTGAGGACCTGGACACAAGATTTGGGGCAAGTCCTAAAGTCAGCATATATAGTAAACTTCCGATAATCCGGCACCTTTAGGACCCAAGGGGTGCCGGATTATCAAATATGCCAGACTATAGGAAGGGGGGGCTACGAGGGGTCTGGGGTGGGGTGGGGTGGGGCGGGATGTGCCCCTCGGCGCTGCGGGACCAACCTGGAAGCACCCCAGCTGCTCTGCCCCAGACTTCCCCAAGTAGGCCGCTGGTCAGTTTCAGCAGTGGCTGAATCGGGGAAGCCGGGGGCAGAGCAGCTCCAATTGTCCGGCTGCCCGGAGCACTTCTGGGTTCCAGATGGTGCCGGACCATCAGGAGTGCCGGACCACTGAAGTTTTACTGTATTAGTTGTGGCTACACATCAGCCTTTCACACTACCTTCTCTTCTGTCAGTGGTGCACATCCGACTGAAGAGCTACGTTCCCTCTAAGCCTGTGGTCACCAACCCGTCGATCGTGAGGCGTTCGGGCATTCCCACCCCCAAGAAGCCCGACTACCTACCTCTAGTGTAGTGCTGGCTTCCTGCGGGGTGGACAGAAGTCCTGTCTGAAGCCCGCGTCACTTCTGGGGGTTCTGGAAGTGCGCGTGCTGCTCCCCTCCCACGACTCTGTTGCTGGGGGAAGGGGCATCGGCCCTGGAGGAGGAGTGCAGCGGTTTCCCTGTGCAGCAGGAGCGGGGGTCGGCCCCAGGGTTTGGCCTGGGGCAGGCACCCGCAAGGGTTTGGCCGCACCGCAGGAGAGTGGGTTTGGCCCTGGGGCAGGTGCGCACGGGGTTTAGGCGGGGGGGGGGGCGCCCGTGGAGGGTTGGCCACGCTATGGGAGACGGGGTTTGGCCTTGGGGCAGGCGCCCGGGGGGGGGGGGGGCGGTTTGGCTGCGCCGTGGGGGGGTGGAGTTGGCCCCAGGGCAGGTGCCAATGGGACTTTGGCTGCACTGCGGGAGGCATGTGCCAACTTCCCTCGGGGTCGTGGGGGGGAGAATCCTGGGAGGAGGTGATAGTAGAGGACTCTCCGCCCCCACTCCCTCCTCTCCCCATCCCTCTGTTCCCTCTCCCCACTCCCCAGCCTCAGAAACCCGTCCCCTCTCCCACCCCGTCCCCTCTCCCGTCCCCAGCCGCAGAAACCTGTCTCCACTGGCACCCTGTTCAAACAGGTTTCCTGCCCTTCTCAGAAATAAATACAATGCAGAAACTTTTTGTGTTTGACATAGTATTTTATTTGAAAATGAAGTCTGGCCAACAAACCCCCAATTGGGGCCAAGCCCCCATCTGGCCACAGCATCATGACACTCCTGCACTCCCCTTTTTCCCAGACCCTAGATCTCAGTCTATCATACACTGGAACCCCCTGCCCTGAATCCCTCACATACCCCAACCCAAATTCCTGAACCCTCACATCCGGAAGTCTGTGGCTTACTTAGTACCCTAACCCTACATCTGACCCCAACACTGCCCGGCCTGGAACTCCCTCCCCAAGCCAGCGTTCCTTTATCCACTTCCTCCTGCATTCAGATTTCCTCCCAGAGCTTGTACCTCTCACCCCTTCCCGCACTCAAATCCCTCATTCCCACCCCGGAGCCTACACATCCTGTCTCAACCCAGCGAGGGTACATCTAGACTGCAGGAGTTTTTGAGGATTCCGGAGATACCCCAGAAAAACTCTTCTGCATCCAGGGATGCATTTGCTCTTCCACTTCTTTTAGTGGAAGAGCAAGCATGATCTTTCGGTCATCCCTATATTCCTCTTTCCACAAGGAATAAGGGGGCTTCCAAAAGAAGGGGTTTTTCTGACATTTGGTCAAGTCTCGACAGGCCAAATGTTGGAAAAACTTCTTCCTACAGAAGAATTGGGGGGGGAAAGCAGCAGTGTAAGGGTTGGGGATAGCAAGTGATGGAGAGGCGGAGAACAGAGAGGGCGGGGCTTCACGGAAGGGGTGGGGCAGTAGATCTTGACTTGTTCTGACATTTAAAAAGTGATCTTGGGTGTAAAAGGGTTGGAGACTACTGCCCTAAGCTATGTGCAGCTGTGCAGCTTCCTATTGAGTCCTGTGCAAGGGCTCAGGGCTACAGCAGGAAGAGATGCCTCTCCCCAAGTCCCGAAGCTGCCAAAGGCTGGGAGAGGTGCTCCTCCTTGCTGGCCTCCACATGGAGCTACAGCGACCAGGGCAGTTCTGTGCTGGGGTCAGGGGGAAAGCTGCCAGCAGGTCCGGCTCCTAGGCGAGGGCCACAAGGTACTGTCTCTGCACTCCCATTGACCAATGGGAGCTGGGGGTGGTGCTTGTGGATGATGGCAGGTCACATAGCCTCCAGGTGCCCCCCCTTCCTTCAGGTGCTAGCAGGTAGGCCCCAGGCAGAACCATGAAACTGACAAGAATGACAGCCGCCAGCCAATGTAAAGAACACTGTGTCTACATAAATTACTGTGTTGCCCTAACTACACAGACATAAGCCTATGCCTCTCAGGAAGGTGAAGTTGTTACAACATTGTAGTAGAGAACTTACGTAGGCGTGGCAAGACTATAATGCAGACAGTGACATAATCTGCCTTATGTAAATTTAACTCTGTTGTGTAGACCAAGTTTGTGATACGAAGAAGAAGAAAAAATAAAAAGATGATGGCAATATTGAGGGAGAAGAAGCCCAGACATCACACTAGGCATGAGGCTATGGAATTATGGATTGAGAGAATTCTTGCTCCCTTCTAGCAGCAACCTGGAGAAAAAGGAGAGGAACTTAAAATTTCAGGCACTCTGAATCCAGAAGTTTCTTTAAATGGAGTCTTCAAGCTAGGGATGTAAGCAAGTAGTCCACTACCTGATAAGCAAAAGCCTAGATAGGGTTAGCAAGGAGCTGGGCCCCCTGTGGATAAGGGCTGCTGATGTAAGGCAGCCTCTGTTGACAGTGGACAGGGCTGGCTGCCGCAAACGGGCTGCTGGACTCAGCCTAAGCTGGGACCGAGAAGTCCCGGCTTGCGCTGGCTCGGGATGCCGCACCTCTGCATTTTAAATGTAGTAAGAGCCTGCCGGCTCCGCTTGGTCCCGGCTCAAGCTGGCTCCTGGAATTACCCCACTGCGTCTCTATAGTAGTCCTTATCGACTAGTCGTGTAGTCAATACAAAACGTATCAACTACACAATTAGTTAGATAATCGCAATTTAACTTCTTTACTTCCGGCAGGGTACAGGAGAAAGTACCCTGATAAAACCATCCCAATTTCCATCAGCTAAGGTGTGATGGATGTTGGACTTGACATAGCATTGCCATGTTGCTTACTTGTTTGTATTGATCTAAAGCTTTTGTGGGTTTAGTCCAATCTGTTTGTCCTGTATGTTTTCAAACCTTACTCTGACATCATTTCTCATGTATTAGATATGCAACAGACAGAAACAGGTCCAAAAAACCACAGCTGAAAGATAAGAAAAAAGATTAACATTGGATAGGTTTGTAAAACTGAGAAAAAAAAATCTAAAGTGACAGGAGCACAAGAGATCAAAAACAAACATGGAGCAGAATATGGAGATGGGAATTGTAATACTGTACAGTTACTTTATTACTTGACTTTATTAAGTTAATTGTACTAAAATGTGGAGAAGGTGGTTTCAATATCTACAGTGTGCAAAACAACAAATAGTCTACTATTTTTATTAATCAGGGTCGGCAACCTTTCAGAAGCGGCATGCCAAGATTTAACTTACTCACTTCTATTTACAGATCTGTGTGCTGCGGGAGGGGAAGGGGCAGGTTGGGTGCAGTGACCATATTTTCTGAAAAAGCTGCAGTAGGGAGAATGGTTTAATTTAAATTATTAAACAGATTAAGTGTTTTAACTTTCTCGTGTTTATCAAACTTCATTTTAAATAAAGTAAAATATTAACTTATGTCCAGGGCTCGACAAACCGCGGTGAAAACCACTTGCCAGCCCCTCACTGTGCATGCGTGAACTGCTGGTGAATGGGGCAACCGGCTGAAATCTTCTCACCATGGGCGAGTAAATAAGTGGATTTGTCGAGCCCTGCTTATGACCAACACAAAAGGTTTCAATATTTTCTTTCTTTGATGGGTGGGGGCCACTGACCCACAATAAAATAAGTGGGTGACTACACAAGTGAGGAGCAAAAAAACTCCTCAAAAAACCCCAACCCTCACTGATGTGGCCTCCAACTGAGACACTTCACTCCTCTGGCACTCCAGCCCCATGGGGCCAGGGGAAAGAACAGGAAGGACTGAGGTTCCCATAGGCCAGATTTATTATTCTGGGTACTGGAGTTAGTGGATTTTATGGACCCCCTTAGTCTCTGCGGTGGGGACAAAAATGAGGGGTTCAGTGGGTGGGGCAGGGCTGTCAGTGTGTGGTATAGGGATGGGCTGCAGGATCGGAGTCGAGATGGGATGCAGAAGCAGGCTATGAGTAGGGTGTCTGGCCAGGGAGAGGGGGCAGGAGTGAGGGAGGCTGCAGTAGCAGGCTGGGGTAGAGTGTCAGAGCAAGCTGGGAGTGCGGCGTTTTGGTAGGGGAAGGGGAGTGAGTGAGGGGTTTGGGCTGTGGGGGTCTGGGCATGAAGGGTGATGCTTACCTGGCTTCATGCCCTCTTGCAGCAGGGAAAGTCTCCCAGCAGCCCCAGTAGGGGCTGAGGCAGCAGCTCCAAGGCATGGAAATCCAGGAGGTAGGGATGCAAGCTACTAGTTGCTTTTCCCCCTTGCTGTCTCTATCACGAGGAGGGAAGGGGCTGGGTGTGCTGGAGGGAGCTGGTTTTAAAGCTGGTTCCCTCCAGCTCTGTGGGAGAGGGCAGAGGCGCACAGCAGAAGCCAACTTTGAAATGGGGCTGGGACTCTTGTACATTTCAAAGTTGGCATGGAGCCTGGGGCGAATGGAGTGTCTCCCACTGACCACAGGCTCCATACGAGTGCTTCCACTTTGAAATGTTCAACAGTCCTGTACATTTCAGAGTCGGAATGCGGACGTTCTTATCGACTAATCGAATAGTCAAGGGAAATCCTATTGACTATTCGATTAGTTAATCAAAATTTAACATCCCTACCGGGAGCAGCTCCACCCGGTTTTACCTTGAACTTGCCCGGCACCCTTGGCAGCGGCGGCCCCGTACCAACAAGCGGCCTGGAGGAGGAGAAGACAGCATGGCTGGACCGGGGGCCACGCAGTGCACTGTGGTGGGGCAGTGGGTGGCGAAGTGGTAGTAAACCGTGCGCCACTGGAAGCCAGCCCAGCTGCCTGTCGGCAAAGCTCCTATGGAGCCGCCTATGCTCTCTCTGGGATGTAGGGGAGCGGAGGTTGCTGCATTGTGCAAGAAGCAATGGCAGTTAAAATTGGGACAGTTCCGTATGGATCTGGCAGGGAGGCTCATATGTCAGTGAAAATTGGCTTGCATGCCACAAGTTGCCAACCCCTGTTGTTAAGAATACCTCAGACACTGCATAACGTCAATTCTTTAGCATTTTTTGTGAACTGTTATGGATTGTGCCAAGGCATGTTGAGTAAGATTTTCCATAATTTATACTCCTTAAATTTAATCTAGTGCCTTCTAGATAGAGCCCTGCAAATCCACGGATATCCGTATCTGCTGATACGGTGGCAGATATTCACTGCTCATTTTTGCCGATATAAATACGGATACAAATTTTGTATCTAGAATCCTGTCAATTTACAAATCTCTGTTTTATATCCATGGACATCTGCATCCATGGATGTGGATATAGATATCCGTGGCTGCTGATTCAAACTTCGTATCTGTGCAGGGCTTTACTTTGTTTATGGCAAAAAAATATAGGTCAGAAGCAAACACTATACCTTTGTGGCCAAGGTAAGTGTAAAACAAGTCTTAAAAGATACTTGGGAAAAACTGATTTGTCATTTTTTGATATTTTATGCTTGAAAAAGATCTGAGAAGAATTTTGTATATGTTTTCCTGATTGTGTTTTTACATTAGAAATTTAGGTCTCCTGTAGGTTGGCTAGAGAACTGATAAGTCATAACATCACAAGTCAAAAAATGTGAAAGTTGGATAATTAAGGAGAGGAAGGATTTTTACTTGGACTATTCAACTTGGACTACTACAGGTTGAACCTCTCTAGCCTGGCAGCCTCACGCCCTGGCCAGTGCTGAACAAGAGAATTTGCCGGACCATGGAGAAGTCAATATTGTCTAGCAGAATTACAACTCTTCCACTGCTTACTGGGCTCTTAGAAGACATTTAGGGATAAATAAACACTAAATAACAGCACAGAACACAGAGCCAGAGCTGATGGCTGTAAACAAGCTTCATGGGATTGTGGGAAATTTGGCCACACCTATGGTAAGTGGACATCTGATTAACTAAAATCATGCCAGACCATGGATGTCACCAGGCCAGAGTGTGCTGGACTAGAGAGGTTCAAACTGTCTGTATTATTAAACTTCTTATTCAACTTAAAATATTAATGGAGCCTTTAATACGAGGAAGGGTTTATTAAAGATTCAAACCTTTCATTAAGATGTAAGATGGAGGTAGACATCCTCTAGTATATAAGGATGGCTATACTAGGTCAGAATAAAGGTACCTCTAGACCAGGATCCTGTCTTCCAACAGCAGCCAGTGCCCAATGCTTCAGAAGGAGAACCCTGAGTAGCTCCCACAGTAAAACCAGGTAAAACTAGATTTGAGGTCCCTGACTCTTTTTTCCTTTCTTGCTTAGAAAAATTAACTTTAAAAAAGGAAGCAAACCTTTTCAGGCCTTCCTCATGCGTCATGAAGTAACAAAAAAGGCACAAGCCCAGTTATAAAAAAAATCCCTGGTAATTATGTGACTTAATACTTTTCCTTTTGTCTGTATTTTTTAACTAAAAGCACAAATGTCTAGAAATGATCAGGTTTAAAATATATTTACAAAACTGATAGCTTAAGCTTTCATAGGTGCATATATTTGGAGTATTTTTCTCATACTGCCTTAGTTGAAGTGAAATATTTGTATCAGAATTTACAATGTAAAATACAAATCACTACTGATATTAAATCAGTTTCATTTGATAAATTAAACATCAGTTTTTCAGAAGACTTCTCTCAAATTCCCCATCCCCAGTTGTTTGACTTCCCACTGCTTCACAAATAAAATTCAAACCCATATAAGTCTATTGAGAAGGTAAAAAAAAGGGGGGGGGGGGGCTTAAGGGTTCCAAATAAAGATTTTAGTCCCTTACAGTATTTACTTCCTTCCAGATTAATGTTCTCTGACAACTCTTATCTCTAAATGGAGAGATTGAATGCCCAGGTTCTACCTAAAATCTACCCATTAGTAAAGACAAGCTCTACCTTTTCTGTGTCTGGAGGCAGGTATCCTTTAAATGCTATTTAAAACCTGGAAAGGGGAGTTGTGCTGGGAGAAGCCAACAGCTAAATGAGAGTTAAAGTGGTTTGAGAAGGCTGGAGCAGAGAGGATACTGGGGAAAATCTTGTCCTCTCAAGTGTGGTCTTTCTGTGAGGTGGAGTTTTGGATTAAGTGATACTAGCAAATGAAACAGGAGGCTAGCTAGGATAGCTCTCCTGGGCTGAACTCTTCCAAGTAGGAAAACTCTTTGGGACTGCTGCTTAATCTTTCTCCTGCCTCCTCGTCTACTATGAACTCCACTTTGTTTCATTTTGGGAGCTACAGGATGCTTAATTTGGCAGTGGGAGCCTAGAGGCAGTCACATGATAATGGCAAAATAGCTCTTTGTGAAAGATCAAGTGTTTGCATAGTGATAAACTGCCCACCAACTCAAAAAGCTTTATTTCAGAGCTAGCAAAGGTGCTGGAAACGCTTGAGGGATAGCATCTGCAACACTAGAGGGAGAATAGAAAAAACGGAGGCAGCCAACTTTGGTGACAAGCCGAGAAACAGTTGTTGATTATCTCAGCTTGTTCACTGTCATGAAAAACACATCATGGAGACAAGTTTTTATAGATGTACCTTTATTAAAAGGTTCTGATGTTTACCTTTCTCATCTCCTTTTCTGAATAGTTAATACTTTTAGCCAATATGATTTGGTAAGAACAATAAATGTATATGCGGAACTAGAGGAACACTTAGCACTCTAAAATACTCAATCCATTTTTAAAGTTGACTTTAACAAAGCTAAAAGACATCGATAGCAATGGGCAGGGCTCGACAAATAATACAAGTAGATTGCAACCCGGAAGAGCCGGGTTTGGGTGATCTGCGCATGCACAGAACACCGAACAGCGCGGCTGGTGAGCGGGGCTTGCCGCGGTTCGGCGAGCCCTGGCAACGGATATTGTGGAAACACAACTTTTGTGTTGGGAAGCTTACACTTATGTACATGCGCACAGTTGTGTGTATTTTTGAAACTGGTCAGAGGCATAGTGAGATTTGCTCATCTCTTGCCTCTTTACATGCATTTTATCATCCCCCGACCAATTCTTGAACTCCTTGTTCTCTCGTCTCATGCTAGTGTGAGGTTTTGTAGGTACAGTGGAATGGAAGAGGGGGTTTTTGGTGATAAAGGGAGTTGGATTTTGTTTTGTTTTGTGGAATCTTTTGGAAGATTCTGGAAGTAGTAGGTTTCCACTACATGCATCTGACGAAGTGCGTCTTTGCCCACAAAAGCTTATGCTCCAGCACTTCGGTTAGTCTATAAGGTGCCACAGGACTCCTCGCCGCTTTTGCAGATTCAGACTAACATGGCTACCCCTCTGATACTTGGAAGTGTGTGTGGTTTTTTGCAGTTTAACAAGCTCTAAGCTGCCATCACTACCACACTTGAAACTCAAGAGGTCTTAATGAGCATGATCCAAGATGTCCATAATTTTGCTAGGGTACCTCCTCTCAGGCCAGATCTGAGATTTGATATTTTAGGGAAGAAAACTTGCCAGACCGTCTGTCTACATCTTACAGAGTACAATTTCAGTTTTCAAAAATTCTGTCTAAAGCATTAAGACATATTTTAATTAAGCTGGTGCAAATTTTGCATGAAGACACTTTAAAGAAAACCGATCAAGCTAAACAGCAGTAAAATTTTGTAAACCAAAATAAGGATGTCTGCACAAACTTGCATCAATTTAACTAAATCTATTTAAACACATACCTACATTTAAGTGTCATCAATGACCTAAAATTGCCTTTTTTTGCTTTTTCTCTTAAGCTTTTTTTAGTACTTTTGATGGGATTTTTCATGTTTAAAGAAATGATAGGAAGAAAAAGAAAAGATTGTTTAATATTGTGAGATTTCTGTCTAGATAGCACTACAAGATCCATGCATCTTACAAGATCCAAAGGAAAGAAAGGGCTGCTTTCCTTCAAATTCAGGGAGCTTCTGCCTTATCAAATGTGGAATGAGTGAGCCAAGGGCTTCTGGAAAGTGGTTAGTCGCTCATGGGGTCCATTTTGGTAGTATTCAGTTAAGTTAACCTAATTAGATGTACGTGTGCAGGCTGCCTTACCCCTCACTCTGCTTAAAAAGTGCTGACAAAATTCTGGCTTAAGAGGCTCATACTGTTGATCAAAGCCAGCTTTCGTTGATGAAAAGTACTACTTAATGAAGGCTATTTTCATGCCAAACATCAGCTTTCTGCTCCGTCATTTTGATGCCTAAACTGTTAGAAAAAGGTGTATTACAGCAAAAGTTTTGTGTTTTTTTTCCACACATGCTCGCCTCATGCTCCCAGTGGCTGAACTATTTTTGATCAAAATGCATCTTGGAAAATTTCAGTCCACAAAATGAAAGTATTGGTAGCTTAAATTACTGTATCCTGATGGTTGGAAGTAAGATCTTACATGGTTGGACTGTCTTAGAATAGATGTGCACAAGTCAATGGGGGTTATGGTTGTACATTTAACAGTTTTGCTTTTGGGGTCTTGAATAAACCATGTGTGCCTTTAATATTATGATTGATATAGGGTTTGGGTTTTTTTTCTTAGTGGTTTTTGTCCAGCTTCATACATGTGTGGACGGTAGTAGCTGTGAGGTCTATGACCAAAACAGGAGAAGAGTCTGATATCACTTTAAAATATTTAAGTATGCAGTATGGGGTTAAAGTCTAAAAGCTTTTAACACAGATATAACATATGAAAATCCTAATAACATATGGTTATTAACAGAGCTCACTGAACTGCGGCGAGCCCCGCTTGCCAGCCGCGCTGTCCGATGATCTGCTCATGTGCAGATCGCCCGAACCCGGCTCTTCCGGGTTGCTGTCTACTCTCCAGGGGCAAGTAGATTGCATTATTTGTCGAGCCCTGGTTATTAAAGATAGTGTGTTTATAAATGAGCCATGGACTAGGAATGCTTGAAAGTACAAATTGTATTTCTTCTGGTTCCAAGTGCCCAGAATCCACTTTTTTATAAATCTTGATCTGTTGTTGAGTTTAGCATAAACTGCCTGCTCTTCAGGTACCCCCCAAAATACAATTTTTTAACAGAACTTCATACTTTTCAGGCTATAGTGAGCCGCATCCTAACCATAGGTCATGGTGATGTTTTGCCATTGTTAAGGGTGTAGACTCTTGAAATATGCTAGCTTTACAGTTACAGTAAAATTTTTCCATTCTTGTTGCTGTTTTTAACATCTTACTCTTCATCTGGACTGTGTTGCAAATGAGACAGTAAACTGAAACAGCAGGATCTTTCTCCAGCAGTAATGGGTTTGTAAAAATACCGGCCATTACATTTAATCACCCATGTAGCAAAAACTCACCATTTAAGACTCCATTCATATACTCAGTAGTTTGAAGATTCACCTGAAACTGACTTTTCAGGAATCCTTTAACCAGGGTGTGTTTTGAGGAAGTTGACACTGTAGTTTGACATGACTGTCAACCTGTTATCAGTGCTCTACTTTTAAGAGAGGAAAGGTTATACTTTCTAGAGGAAGTGGTTAGAAAAAGTATAGAAAGGAATCAGGAATACTAACTTCAGTTTACCTAGCTACTTATACAGCTTCCGTTACTGTGGTGTGTATATATATGTTCCTCAGACATAAATAAATTTATTTTCATAACGTGGTAATATCATGAGGCCTTTTTTAAGATGAGGAACTGAGAGTTGCATAAGATTACACAGGAAGTCTATGGCAAAGCTGGCAACTGAATCCAGTGCTGAGTCTCTGACCACTACAGACCATCCTTCTTTTGCGAGTCCTGGCACTGATTTACAGTGTGACCTTTGTGTAAAATCTCCATTCTGTGGGAGAAGAAATACTACAGAAAATATAGAGGAAGTAATTAAACTACAAAATGTAGGAGGGTAGACAGTCTTTGAGAGAGAATACGTTCTGTCAACTTTTACATCAACCACTTTCAAGAACAGTAACTTGCTAGAGGCATTCACATCCTCCTAATCATTGAAGTAGTTTCTTTATATGGGATTCACTTTTTTGGTTTTTTATAAATAGAAGGTAACCTTTTGCATGTGTTGCAAGTTCTGCCTACTATAAAATTTAAAATATTTTTTTCTATTTTCTAAACTGTTAATTTGTTCTCTGGTGTATTCGTGTTAGGAAGGCTTCCTTCACAATTGTGAGAAATTTCATTGAAATTAGTTTATTTTCTGGATGACAATTCAGCAATAACCTGTGGCTACAAAATAATGGAATAAAATGGGTCCTTGATATGGTGTGCTTTTTAGGGATGTTAAATTTCGATTAATCAGCTAATTGAGTAGTCGATGGAATTTCCATTGACTACTCGATTAGTCAAGAAGGGGGTACTTGCTCTCTCGCTGTGCCTCTGCCTTTGAAATGTACAAATGCCACCTGTAGCTCTTGTACATTTCAAAGGAAAAGGCACAGCGGGGAAACTCTCTCTCTGCTGGGGGGGAACTGGCCTTTTAGCTGGCTCCCCCCAGCACTGTCTCCTGCTCCCGACCCTTGGTGCATTTGATAGAGGCATCAAAGGACGGGGGAGGAGGGGAGTGAATAGTCGAGTAGTGACTCGACTACCTGATAAACCTAGGCTTATTGGGTAGTCGATTAGTTGCTTACATCCCCAGTGCTTTTACATACTAGGAGAGTCTGAATACAGGAGATAATACATACTCTGTGCTTTAGCTCCAGGCCTAAATAAGTGATAAAGAACTTTCTGTAATTTGAAAAATAATATTGTATAGAGTACAGTAACTCTGTACAATTTTAACTGATGAAAATGTATTTGGGACAGTTATTTTTTGATGTTGCAATGGCTTATTTGTTGACATTAAGTTTAAGTGGCTGAAAGTACTCTTTGCTGCAAAAATTAAGGAGCATAATGCTTTATGTAATTGTGCAAGTGGTGTAACTATAGTGACCTGAAATGGTTCATTGATCAGATTAAACTTCTCTCTTGGATGCAATGAACCCTGCCATTTGCTGTTGCTTCATTTACTGTAGCACATCTTTCCTTCTATCATGTTAATTATTTAATTTTAGAAGTGATTAGAGACTTTCAGTTGCATGCTTCTGCTTCCTAAGGGCATGCAGCCATCTCATATCCTGTAATAAACTGCTTTGTTTGCTATTGTGATTCAATGTCAAATAAACTTTTAATTAAACCTAAACAGATGGGCATAGTTTTCTCTTAATGGAGGCACACTGGAAAAGTTAACCAATAAGCTGAAATCAGATACTAAATAGACTAGCTATTTAATTGATTAAAGGTGCATATGTTAGCAAGGACTAACTTTGAAGAAGTTGATGTGTTGAATGCATCTAAAACATAAGCTGAGCACACCTTTGTATATACAGTACTTAATATATCCAGTGCATGGCACTATGGAGCATAGATGATTGCACGCATAAATGAAAGGTGGTGGGGGTTTAGCGCCTGGTCAAAATTTGTATCTTAGACATCCATATATGAACAGCCATACTAGGTCAGACTTTGGTCTTCTGACAGTGGCCAGTATTAGGTGTTCCTAGAGAGAATGAGGAGAACAAGTAATCATCAAATGATCCCTGGTCTGTCACCCATTCCCAGTTTCTGACGAACAGAGGCTAGGGACACCATTCCCACCCACCTTGGCTAATAAGTATTGATGAACCTGTCCTCCATGAATTTATCTGGCTCTTTTTTGAACCCTGTTAAAGTCCTGGCCTTCACTACATTCTCTGGCAAGGAGATCCGCAGGTTGACTGCGTTCATTGGCATTCTCTTGTATGCCTATACTAAGTTAAATATGAAATTTGACTGACCTAATTCAAAAAGTTTCCCCCGACACACTTTACTGCAGAATGTGAAATTAAAAAGTTTAATCGTCTTCATGCAGTTTTTAGTTGAGATTAAATATCACCAATTGTGTCAAAATACATACGCTAACATCCCTAGTCAGTTGGCTGCGTGCCAGGGTAGCCCCTTTGGAGCAGCTTGAGATGACCGATGTAGCTCTGTTATCATGCAGCTTTCTTTGGTAACCTGGTGTCAGCTTCCCACTCACAAGCCTGTGATGGCTTGCTACAGATGCCTTCCAGTAGAGCTAATGTTCTATTGACTTGGAGAGTGGAGACGATTCTTAAGCCATTGAAATGTTGCTTCCTTGTCTGCAAGAATAGCTCATGTTAATGACCCACAGAAAAATCAGTCTGGGCCATGCACAAATGAGAAGCAGAAAAAAAATCCTCACTGACTTGGCCTCCAACTGAGGAGAGAGACTTCCCACATTCCCCTTGCACTCAAGTGCCTCAGGGGGCCCAAGCTAGTAGATTTTTGTATGCTCCAAACCCGGTGTGGGGGATGAAGGAGTACCAGCACAGACTTCTCAATTCTGAGGGAAGCCCCGAGTCTTGGGAGCCGGATCCAAGCAAGCCAGGGGCCACATCTGATCTCGCGGGCCTTAGGTTCCCCACCCTTGCTATAGGATCATCCTTCAGCTTGTCCTTGGTTGAGTTGAGCACTCTGCCAGCGGTTGCCTGTTTCCACTCTGAGCAGCATATAACCCTCAGATGAATAGAGGAAGAACCCAGAAGGATACTGCTAATGTTGTCTGGGGTATGATGGAATGAGATACCAAGCTAGGGGGTGGGTCACCTCTGAGGACCTATGATCTGTTGATAGGCTTTTACCTGCTTTTCGTTTCTGGTGTGAGGTATGTCTACACTTAATTCCTCCTTCGAGGGAGGAATGCAAATGTAGACCTCCAAAATTGTAAATTAAGTGGGGATTTAAATATCCCGTGTTCATTTGCATAATCGCCGACTTCTGCTTTTCTGCAATGGTGCTATTTCGGTACATCAAACTCAGTTCCTGCAGGGTTATTTTGAGGAAATAACCCTTCCCCCGAAATAATCCTTCCTTCTCAAAAAATGAGGTTTAAGGGTTATTTCGAGGGAAGGGTTTTCTCTCAAAATAACCCTGCAGGGACCAAGTTTGATGTCCCGAAATAGCGCTACTGCAGAAAAGCTGCAGCCTGCGATTATGCAAATGAAGCACGGGATATTTAAATCCCTGTTTCATTTGCAATTTTGGATGTCTGCGTTTGCATTCCTCCCTCGAAGGAGGAATCAAGTGTAGACATACCCTAAGGCTATTTGAAGAGTTAAATTTGCTATTTATACAAGTTATGGCACAAATGGCAGCTGTGTGCAAGGGGAGGACATAGGTTACTGAACATTGAGCAAGGGCATGTTAATTAGCATGCAAATATAAATTAAATTCTCCTTGAATCTTGAAAAACTGTTATTTTGGCTAACAGTAATCTTACATCTCAGCTTGGTCAGGTAGGTGCTATGTTTCCAGTTTCATTAACATGAAATTATCTGCATAAAGGGGCTTCACTTAATTGCATGCTCACTGGTGTGGAACACAGGCAACCACATCTAACAGGAGTACTGCTGCTTTGGGACTCATCTCTGTATTAAAACTCACTGAACACTAGTGGCCTGTTTCAAGATCTTCCCGATACGTTGTTTCAGATAACACTTTTAGTTGTCAGTCCTGATCTTTATGCCAGATAACCCTGAAAAGGGAATAGCGAGACTGGTATGAACTCCCAGACCACAGCACTTGTAGCTCAAACACCTCGTGGCAAAAAAGGAGAGACTAACTAGTAGCACAGCATAGGAGCTTGTGGAGAGGTCCCAGGGAAATAATAGCTTGTGTTAGGGGCATAAATCATTTGAGTTCACCATTTCATATTGAGCTAGGGGGACACTCGTCTCTTCCGTATTTTCTGTCAGGCAGGGGTACTGGTGACTTGGAGGCAGAGGTTGAGAAAATTTGCAAGTGAGAGAGGGCCCTGATGTGAAGAACTTCTGAGTAGGG
The DNA here is from genome assembly GCF_052426305.1 of Pelodiscus sinensis. Lineage (NCBI taxonomy): Eukaryota > Metazoa > Chordata > Testudines > Trionychidae > Pelodiscus > Pelodiscus sinensis. Next base: position 66,223,928 of record NC_143060.1, read on the forward strand.
ATGTGAGTGTGTACCAGAGTACATAGTTAACTGATGAGCTTTGGTACATGGTTAACCGCTGAGCCTGGGCTCGTCAGTTAACTCTCAAGGTTACACACCCCTTCCTTATACCCCCACCCCCAGTGTTGCTGCCCTTGTATCAAAGGCAACAGTGGGGAGGCGGGGGGGGGGGGAGAAGCACAGCACAGGCTTTTAAGCCAACTCCCTCCAGAGCCACCTGCACTCCATCCCTTGTTGCCTCCCACAGTGGCAGCAGGGGAGGGAAGCAAGCAGGAGCCACAGAGGCAGCAGCACTGGGCAGTAAGCGTCTCCCTTCTGCTGACTGGATTATAGCTAGTTAGTGAGGTGTGCATCCAGAACAGAACAAACATACTTTGGCAAGAATTACTGGCCTCTGGGAAGAAGGAGGTACAGGAGCAGGGAAAAAAGGTATAGGTGCACTAATGTGTTACCTGAAGCTTTGGAACAAAATGAAATGGTTATGCTGGTTCTCTTTGTGGAGCTCCACTGAAGTTTTCCTTCCCTTAACACAAAACCTGCAAGCAAGATCAGTTATGCCCCCGGTTTTGATGGAGAACGGATTGGAAGCATTCCCTCCGAAACTGTTGGGTCCTAACTGGGAGAAAGCTGAGCATCAGGAGCTGAAGCTCTTGGTTTGGCTGAATCTCCAAATATTTCTGGTGCATTACATAATAAAACTGGGGATGACAACATGACTGCCTGCTGACATGAATGAAGTCACTGAACATCCCTGGCACAGTGTAGAAATACTTTGGCAGCATCTACCTTTGAATGGACTCCACTGCTTATAAAAACATCCGGAGAAAGGAAACTCCTCTTCCAGTAGAAAATAATCTTTTCCACGGGTGTGCATGCCCAAATTTAAAAAAATAAAAATAAAAAAGCTGTTCTCTGCGGAAACAGAATGAGGAGAATGTGTTTGTTCAACAAACATACCCATGAGAGTAGGTTTTTCCCAAAAAAGTGCTCTTTCCATCCTCTGGGACTGGGCAAAAGTACTGAACAAGGAATCCAAAGCAGCAGGAGTAACCATCGCAATGCTTTTGATTTATGTTTTTGTAGGACTGTGTTGACCAGAAGTTGCCCCTTTATAAATAAGTAGTTAAAAGGTTCAAATTGCTAAATCTGAGATCCTTTAAAATGCATAGGGTTTGATTTGAAATGGGCTTTCCTTTCTTATTATATTAAGGTTGATTTTGAGAGGTGAGCAGGAGGCACCAGACTCGATGAGTTTCCATCGAAATGTCGGAAAAGCCAAGCCAGACCGCAAAAGCAAAGGATGGGAAAACAAAGTATGCAACGCTCAGTCTATTTAACACTTACAAGGGAAAATCACTGGAAACACAGAAAACTACAGGTGAGTACATTGACCTGACTTAGGTTCTGTAGTTCCGTTAATACAGTTGTATTTGAGATTGGTCGTGTGAAGTATGCGATCTAAATGCAACAAGATATCGTGCTGTATGTTCGAGAAAGCTGCTAGATGGAAAGCATGGTGGCAAAGGTTTTAGGTGTAAGATAACTTCTGGTTATTTATAGGTATGTAAAGTCCCATTTTAGTTGCACTTAACTGGATAACCAATTCAATAGGGGCAGGCTGGCTGAAGCGGTGGGTGTGCCCCATGGGGCTGAAGCAGCACCTCTGCCCACAGAGGCTGGGGGGGTACTCCAGCTCCTGCAGTTAACTGTAACCAGTAGGCATCACCTAGCAAGCGTAATGCTAGCCTGTTAACCATTCACATCCCAAGTTACTTGTAATATAGCTCTTCAGTTTTGGGGTCGGATCACTCCTTCCATTCCCATAGTAAGCGGAGTTGTACCTTATGGTATAAAAATAGTCCGTAAAAAATATGGCTGCATTATACAGTTATCTGCTTGCTGTCTTCATAGCACTGTAGTAAGAGAGGCAGCTCGGGGGGAAATGCATGATAATAGTTCATTTACCTTTGTGACTGTGTTGTGATTCTTCTGCTTCAGGATATTGTTTATCTCCCCTTAGGACAGCAACCAAACTTTTTTGTTGAATTGGATTCAGTTGATCTAGTCCATAAAGCAGAGATCTTTGATCTCGTGTTTTGCTGGATTTTTATTAATAGGTTCTTAACCAGTCTGTCTTGCTATTTAACTAGTGAGACAAGGAATGAGTACCTGCCCTTTCAGATGCTCTAGCAGAGCCTGTGTACAGAGCCTGTGGCACCTCTGCCTGCAAAATGCCTGATTAAGCCAATGTAGTTACTCTTTCATTAGCGTCACATTGTTTCCCTCGGGCTCTCAAATTCCCTGACAGCATTAAATCATACATCTGAATTAAACAAGGCAAATGTTAGAAGGAATGTTGCTTGTTAGTGATTTTTACAAGTAGTACTCTATTTTGGAAGATTCGTTTTAAGTGTGTTTGAAGGGACATAATTAACTTTGAAAATATTACCTAATAAGGTTGCAATTAATCTGTTCCAAATAGCCCATGAGATTACTATAATTTGGAAGATGTTAGAGGTGGTTTTTTTTATTTTTTCGGTCTTTGTATACGGTAATATATGGTCACTTTCATTGTCTTAGTTAGAATTTCTCAAAGTAGTGTTGCTTTCATTCCATGCTGTGGTGGGAAATCCAGCTGCATGTTTTTCTAAGGCCCTACAAAAGGGTTTGGTTTTAGTATTGAAAAAATTACTGTAAATTTGGGGCTCATCCATTTTCAGTTCAATCCTGAGAACTGTTTTCAAAACTTTCTGCTCAAGGAATTTATAACTCCGGCTTGACCATGAGATGTAGATTTCAAGGGACTTACTGTTTAATCTTTAATGCCCCCCCCCTCCCCTTTTAAGGGAAAAAAACATTTTTTTCTATTAAATCTGTAGCTTTCCATGAACATTGTCCATTTTAAGGGAAGAGTGAAAATGAACATTTTTTTTCTTTTTGGCATACAGTTACTGCACGCCATGGATTACAGAGTCTTGGGAAAGTTGCCATTTCACGAAGGATGCCTCCCCCCGCTAACCTCCCTAGTCTCAAAGCAGAGAACAAAGGCAATGATCCTAATGTAAACATTGTGCCTAAAGATGGCACAGGATGGGCTTCTAAACAAGAACAGCACGAGGAGGAAAAGTAAGTTACAATAGAGAAGCCGACTGACTTTGTTCAATGTGACTTGTGAACGTCCCATCATACTGCAGGCACCTTACTAAAGGCCCAGGGGAAATTGGATGTGTGACAATATGCCTAACACATTAGGATATTGTCATAGAGGAAATGCCATGTTAATTATTGGCAGAGACACTTTCATCACCTGAGACTAATTGAAATGATTTCATTATTCTTAGACTGGAGACAGTATGCCCACATTTATTCCAAATGAAGGGCTATAACTTGCCCTTCAGTGCTGTTGACAAATTTAATTTTTACGCTGTGTGTTTATCTTTATCACGAAATACTACTGGATGAGAGGCAGTAAATGTTAATTAGGCTTCAAATAATTTAGGGGTTCAAGGATTAAAACAAACACATTTTCAGTCATCTTTAAAAAAAAAAAAAAAAGAAATTGAGCAAAAATTAGCTTTATTCTATCTAGTTTAATTACTACCTTCCTATGCACCGAAATTAAGTACAGTATTGAAGACTTCTTTTGGGAGCATCTTCTTACATAACATCAAATCTCCACATAATTTACTGACCACAGAGCTTAAAGGGATGGGAGGGAATGGTTAATAAAGTATTTGTTTTTACCTTTGAGTGGTATCATGGAGTATTTTTATGCATGGCTAAACAGTAGCAGATATTGGGTAGACATAATTCAATTTTATGTATTACTATTTCTTCAGGCAAGAAGGCTTGTAGAGTGAATTATTGTTCATCTCCCGAATGCTGCTTCCGTATCAGGGTTTGAAGACATAAAATGACAATAAGTAAACTTGTGCACAGTTGTGTTTGTAATTAGGACATCAGTCCTTAGTTCTTCCAATGCCATAGTTATCACAGGCCCAAACGAGTAGAATAAATTAATACTTCTCAGGACAGAATAAATTTTTTGAGAACAAATTTCTCCTGTATCCATGAATGAGTGTATTTCTTTTAATTTCAGACCGCCAGAAGTGCCGCAAGTGCAGCCAAAACCTGTAGCTCCCGCTCCTCCAGAAGTAGCTCCTGTTGCCAAATCATGGGCCAGTACCAAGCCAGGTGGGCAAGGCGATGGTAAGTGAAGTTGAAAGTGGAGGAAACCCAGGCTGGCCCAGTGGTCTAGTAGTTTTGCTTGTTCCCTGGGTCAGCAGGGGCTGGGAGCGTTGTGGAGACAACTTCCTTGCCTCTAAAGTGATGGGATGCCTTGTCACTCAAGTGAATCCCTGCAGCCAGCTGAGCAGCTGCATAGGGAATTGTACAGTTCTTCTTTGCTGGGGTTCTTGGATCGGGAAGGAAAATAAATAAATCCTCAGCCTATGGCAGAGGTGTGTGTGACTTCTGACTGAATAAAAGACTGTCTGTTGCAGTGTTGTGGTGATCTGTCTTTGTCCAAACCATCCTTATAGTGTGAACTTACTGTGAAAGCTGAATGAAAATTATTTCTGAGCCTCTGCCATTGTAGGCACAGACCTCTGTTTTGTATATGTTGGCATATTCTTATTCCTAAGGTCTTTGTATACTGAATTATGGAGCAAATATTAGGATCAAGTTGGCAATTCTAGATAGTCTTGGCATCCCACTGCCCTTCCTAAAGTTTAATACTATCGCCATCCAGAACTAACTCTGATAGCTTGTTTTGCATGTGTCCTATGAGTGGGATAGGATGATCTGTAGCCGCAGTATTAGTCTCATCCTTCTGTTGTAAAACCTTCTCTTACATGCACAGGAAGTAGACTGCTTGGTGACTTCAAGGTGCAGGCAGATGACGTCTGTTGCAATTTAGTTAGTGATTTTATAGCTGCCTTGAGAACTAAACCAGATGGTTGATTCATCTCGTGTAACTATTTGTCACAATCTGGTGCTTGGGCAGGAAGTTGAATTTTGGGGGAATAGGGAAATTTTACTTTTATCTTGGACTGATTCCAGTATTGTTCAGTTGGGATTGCAGATGTACCTGTCCGACAAGATACGAACTTATATTTCTGGCCTGCTCTTGGTTGATGAAACGCGTGAAGTTCTTAGATGTGTGTTGAAGAGAAACATTTTTTTGTCTGTTGATAGTGTTCCTTAAATTCCTTCGCCGCCGCTTCATTCTTCTCTCATGCTATGGCTTGCATGTAATGTGACTAATTAAGAAGGAAAGATTCTTAATGCTCAGAAGCTTTGTGCAGTGCCTGACCAGTTGCAGCATATGTTTAGATCTTGTTACAGACTAACTCGACTACCCCCTGAAGCTTTACATCTTGTGTAAGGGATAAAGAAATAGGTAGTTGTCTCAACGCCATCTTTAAAGTCTCTAACAGCTGAACTGTTCGCTAGCTGACTGGTTATTTCAGGTTGAGTGCTTGTGTTAGATTGTCAAGTTTATCACTAAGGCAACTCTTACTTTTCAAACAATCATTTGATCCAAGCTTTATGGTCACGTGTCAGGCAGAATTTTGCAGATGCTTGAACATCCCCCCCACAATCCTGCTTTAATGTAGGACATCCTGGAAAAGGATGCTTTTGAGCTGTATGAAGTGATTTCTGCCTGCCACTTTCTGTTGACAGTAGGACACGTCATCTCAGTCATAGCAAGGCTTCCAGAGATCCCAGTCTGCTTTCCCCCACTTCCTAATAAAGCTTAAAAAAATTGGTAAAGTGAGGATTAGTTATACCAGGGCTTTCCAGAACCCCCAGATGGTTCGTCATGGGGAAAATGTTTGGTATTTGCCCTCTTGCCTTCTTTGCATAAAGTAGGTATGAAAGGTTCTTTTCAGAACTTTGGTTCGTGCTTGATTCTTTCAACATCAGGACCAGATAATGATTGCAAGCTGAAGGGTGGGGGCTTTGGAACCATTCAAAGATCTATCCTTTTAAGCAGTTGTAGAATAGTCTGAGTTGGCAGCTTCAACAAAAAGAAAAAGTTTATGTAGTTTGACTAAGTCACTTTCTCAGTCAGCCTTCACTTTCTTGGCATTTGGACTATTAGTCTGCTACAGCTGTAGTTTTCCATAGAATCTTACAAATAACAAAGATTACCTTAATTTCCTATTTTAAATTAGTTTTTACCTAAAATTATCTATGGCTTCTTTACATATCCTAATTTTTTGGTACAGTTCATCCAATCTGAAGCTTAAATGTTATTCTGACCACTTTTGTTGTTAACTCTATCATGGGTTGTTTCTTGCACGTGCTACTCTGTTACTTGAAACTAAGCCAAGAGTAGTGTTTGTATACTCCAGAAATAGCTATTTCAAGAAGCTGGCATTCATGGCGTTGAGACATTGCTTTTCCGAGTTGTCCTTGTGTGACATCACATCAGTTAACATTTTAGGTAGCTCTAGCTATCCATGATTGCTTTTCTGGTAATATTGTGTCCTCTTATCTTGATCCTTCTAACACGTGCAGCAAAAAAGTAAATTAGCTCAATGAATTTAATGAATATGGAATTTCACAAAGGATTATTTTAAACTTGGATTAAATACCCAGCTCTTTTATTTGAAAAATAGTATAGCTTTTTAAAGTAAAATGTTATGGTTTGGCCAAGGTAAAGGGTCCTGTTTTCCAAAATGTAATAATTATTGAAATGTGTAGCACTGTTTTGTTCTAATTGTCTAGGTCCAAGTGTCCCCGTAAATAGTTATTTCCAGCAAGAGTTTCCCAGTCTGCAGGCAGCCGGGGATCAGGAAAAGTCAGGCAAAGATAAAGACACACCTGAAGAGCCGTATGGACCTGGACCCAGTTTACGGCCACAAAGTAGGTATATCTTAAAAGCCTTGTGAAGATGGATGCCAAATTGTCATTTATAATATAGAGTTTTACTAGGGATTTCTGATGTGCACTATGAAGTAGATGGAATATTGTCATTTAGGAGTTCACTCAACAGAAAATTAATAAAAGTGACGAGGAGTCCTGTGTCACCTTATAGATTAACCGAAGTGTTAGTCTATAAGGTGCCACAGGACTCCTCGCTGCGTTTGCATATTCAGACTAACATGGCTACCCCTCTGATACTTGACACAATAAAAGTGAATTGGCCTGAATTTTGCCATATACACTTGCAGAATTTTGCATTATATACATTTGTTAAAACATTTTCTTACAAATCTCCTTTTCATGTCTGCCTCTGTGTATATAGTCATCTTTTTTACTTATTCCTTTTACTTTTCTTTGATCTATAGCCTTGTGGTAATTATATTTCCATGTCAGTGTTTACCTTTTACTAAGGTTTCTCTGGAGAATTTTTCATACTTCCTTGTCTGTTCCAGCACAATGTCTACATATACAAAAAAAACATCAATATTTTCCTTCTTCCTAGGCTATGATTCACTTCACAGGTTCCCAAACTGTAGTCAGTTATGCACTTACGGTCCAAAGAGTATTTGCTAGTCATGTTCAAATGATGCTGGCACCGCCTTGTTTCTAATTGCTAAATGTCATGACAAATAAAAATACTTCACTAATATTATTCCCCATGTGAGCTGTTCATGGAGTTGGCCAAAGGATGGCTGGTTACATAATCACAAATGTGTGGAAGAATAGTCTTCAGAAATGTGAATGGGAGAAGCATTCATCTGTAAGAGAGTCTCTGTTAAGATGTGATCCTTGCTTTCAAATTTTGAGTCTGTCTAAAACTTTAACAGGCTGGATCTTTCTTAGCTGCAGAGAGCTAGATGTGGCTAGAACAAATCAGGGTCATACTGCACCTACAAGAGGTTTGCTTCCACGCGTTACTTCTGAGATGAGTGAGCTGCTTCCCTTGTGCTTCTAGCTCCTTGTTGCCTCTGGTGTCTGCAAGTAAACAGGACCCACGCTTTTGATTGTAGCAATATTGTTCCTTACAGAAAAACAGTTACTTTTTTTTCTTCACCTAAAATTCATCATCCTTTTCCCAATCAAATGTGGGAAGCACTTTCTGCATGTAGCTGCTGTTTGTGCAGATGATGACAGTGCCGCCTTTTCTGTCGCTAAGGGTATGTCCTCCTGTCAGTGGTGCGCATCCTCACTAGTATGGCAGCATGAGGAGCTGAGAGCCAGGGCCAGCAGTTTCACAAAGTCTTTCCCCCAGCACGGAGATCCATATTTGCAAGGCTTGACAAATAGCAGCGAAATCTACTCACTTGCACTGCGCATGCGCCAGATCCGCATTGCGCATGTGCGCGCCGCTGGTGAACGGAGTGACTCGCCATGGGCAAGTAGATTCACTGATTTGTTGAGCCCTGCATATTTGGAGTCTGTATCTTAGCCGAGAGCCTCAGTGCAGCTGGATTGCCATGGGAAGCAGGAAGCCTTGATGCAGCTGGACTCCCTAGTGGGGAGTCAGGAACCCCAGGAGCAGTAAGGCTCCTAGTGGGAGGTGCAAGTTCACAGTCCAAACCAGGAGCTGGAGTGGCGGCAGGCCAATTAGGAGCAAAGACCCAGCAGCAGTCTGGCTAGAGAGCTAGGAGCCACGCTTTGTCCATTTCATAGCTTCATCTTAGTCATGGAATATACAGGACAGCCAGCAGCTAGTGTAAGGAACACAGGGTCTTAACTACACCAACGTACGCCCAGCACCTTTCATGGAAGTGGAGTTTTGTCGATGTAGTAGCACACTTAGGCCAGGTCTACACTGCGGAGGGTCTATGGGGGAAACTCTGTCAACTCTCCTTACCCTTCTTGATCGGAAGAGTACTGGCGTCAACCAGAGTGCGATCAGCCATTGATTTAGCGGGTCTTTAATAGACCGGCTAAATTGACCCCCATGGGGTCAAGGCCGTATGTAGTGGGATGAGGCTGTAGTGTTTACACCAGGGGTGGCCAACCCATTCTGGACGAAGAGCCAAGATCCAGTGCGAAGAGCTAGGGCAAAAAGTTGGGGGGGACCGGCCCTTTAAGAAGCCTTTTTGGCCTCAGCAGGCTCCCATCAGCAGCCATCATATTACATCCACCATTTTGATCTGGATGGCTCCCAGGCCCCGGTGAGCACAGGGGAGCCAGGAGGTGCGGGCTGTGTTCAGGAGGTGCAGGGGCAGCTTCGTGAGCTGCACTGACGGAGAGGGGAAGAGCTGCATGTGACTTGCAAGCCGCGGGTTGGTCACGCCTTGTTTTACACTGACATAATTAGGTCTACATAAGGAAGCTCAAGATGATAGTCATTCCAGAAAAAGGTATTTTGGCTTCCAAAGATTCTCCAGCTTCCCTTAGCATTCACTTCCCTTCCCCCTCCCTCCCGCCTTTCTTCTATACACCAGTCACTGGTACCTCTGGCCAAAGCAATATATTTGGTCCATCTAATCTGGTTTGTTGGTGAAGAATAGAACAGCAAGGAATGGGAGAAAATAGGAGAATTTGTCCTACCTATGTGTAAAGTTCCAGTCTCAATTAGTTCTGCATGATCGTCATGGATTTTTTTATTAGATCTTCATGTTTCTTTGAGGACAGCCCTCATAGCTAGAGCTTCTTGTCCACTCATTTTTCACAGATAGTGGCATCTGTCTGGGTGTTCTGTCTTCAGGGACCTCTTAGACCTCAAGTGCACTTAACCAATATACTGAGATCTTGGGAAAAATTATTTGATATCTGTACCAGCACAGACGCCTCTCCTAAGTCATCCCATAAGCTGTGGAGCATAGAGCAGGCTAACCAGTTGAAATTTCATTTTTGGAAATTCTCAGAGGAGAGCAACCTAGAGATGGGCTGAGGAGGAATGGGAACCAACAAACTCTTTATCTTCCGTGGCTACCACCTACTTGAATGACAGTCTACAAGACAGGTTCATGTGCACTGGTGTTGCTACATCACAGAGAGCAATTGGATAAGAAGCCCTGTTCATACTTTATTACAAATCAGAGGCTTATTTGAAGTTTTGCTTGTCTTTCTCGCCTACTGGTTCCTTCCAAGCAGATGTTGCTAGTTGGCGAGAAGGTGGAGGTAAGAATCTGAACACCCCAAATTCTCCAACTGATCAAGAAGTTAAGCCTGTTGCCCAGGAAGATGGTAATACAGCGGGACCAGTAGAACAAAATGATGTCCCCAAGGCAGCAGAGAAGAAGGAAATACGGGTACCACAGCCACCTCAGCCCAAGCTGAATGGTCAGCAACAACCTGCTGTCTCCTCCCAGTACAAAGCAATGATGCCACCCTATGTAAGTAAATAGTGTATCTTATATAATTATCAGTGTGAATGGCTGAATCGGTAGGATAGCAGCATTAGAGAGTTAACTTGAAACATCTTAATCCTCCGGAGCACACAGCTTGGTTTCAGTTCTTCTTTGTACCGAGGAGTTGGGAACTGTGAGGTATTTTATAGGTGTTATTCCTAAGGGAAAGGTTGTAGTCTGCCTTTTCCAAGTGCAAGTTCTATTGCCATATTTAAGCCAGCCCCAGCCTTCTGGCAGGATTGTACTTGGCTTGTAATTTAGTCCTTACAGCCTGATCTTCCTCTCTGAGTCCATCTTGCTGGTGGAAAGAGAATCTGGTGTGCAGCCTCGGCTGGTGTACTTTAATGCATGGTAGGGAGCCCTGTCACAACTTCATCTATCTTCAGTTTCAACTTGTCATGCAGGACAAGTACCCACTTATACATGAGGGCTTGCAATTTGTGAGCTCAACCCGCTATTTAAGAACAGTCCAGTTATAAAACAGAATCTTTCTTTTCATTTCATAATGACTTCTATAGTAGTGACATTGGCAGCTCTAATGAAACTATATTTTAAATTGATTCTTCCTGTATCTAAAAGTCAGTTTGATAATTTTTGGCTTCCTTTTCTAGCTGTGTAATCAGTATCCTAGAATGGCATATCCTGCAATGCAGGGTCCCAGCAGGTTCCCTGGTTCATCGGAGTCCGGCAGGTAATTTTTATAAATACTAGAACTGCACACGTAAAACCGTTGTATGCCACACATTTGAATACTGTGTCCACTCCTGGTCATCCTGTCGCAGAAAGGAGAGAGTGGAGCTGAGAGAGGTTCAGAGAAGAGCGTTGTAGATCAGGGTTGTTCAGGTTAGAAAAGAGACAATTGGGGGCAGAGGTCTGTGAAATCATCAATGGTGTCGGAATAGGGAATAGAGAAGTATAATTTACCCTTTTCCATAATACATCTATTAACCAAGATGGCCAGGGATGAAGCCCTAAACCTCTGATTGCCAAAAGTGTATAACCCCCTGAATCTCGGATACTGGCCACTTCTGGACACCTTATACGGGGCAAGAGGGACCATTGATCTGACCCAGTAGGGCAGGCCTTCGTTTTGTGAGATAAAACTAGGACTATATATGTAATTTGTAACCTATAAAAACTCTCCATGCAACCTCCATTCTCCCTTTCCAAGAGATTATAAAGTCACTGAATGACCATTACAATTTAGAAATTTTTTCAGTAGGGGGTTATGCCCCCTGCTGCTACACTCAGCAACCCCCTTCTCTCTGGGGGTAGGCAACTCTAGGTCTCTCCCCAGCCATTGGGGTGGGCCAGGCCGAGGCCGCGCCAGCCCCGGTTTTTTCCCAACCCCCAGCCCAGGCCTGCTTTGTTGGCCCATGGACAGCCCCTGGCCTGTTGCCGGGGCAGGGATCCCAGCCACAACTAATGCTGCTTCCAGAGTGGGGCCCAGAGCATCTGAGCCCCAGGAGGGGGCTGGGATCATGGCCTGGAACTGGGGGCAGAGCAACATGAGTGACGTGCTGATATCACTGTCGTCCCACAGTAAAAATATTTTTAAAGCGTGAGAGGTAAGACACCAAAACAGTGTGTCTGGCTGGTGTAATGGTGCTTTGAGTGAGATGCACACACAAGAAGGCAGACTACGACCCTTTCACTCCATTTTCCCCATTATAAAACTAGTTGATTCAGAAGTATTCCTCTTTCCCTTTTCTTTAGACATTCACAAATAATAACACTGAGTGAATAATCAGTAATTGTACATAAAATAGTATTGAATGTGCTAAACATGGTTTAGTACTATAAACTGTGTTCTTCTAATCAGTAACCAGTATGCTTGAAATAGTCTATTTCAACTACAAAGTAACCTTCTATGTAGCGACTCTAAAAATCTTCACTACTATCTTGGGGCAGCAGATATTGCGGGATAAGCTGATTTTCTGTTTGCATTCTTCCTTTGTTTCAGAGGCCCACGGGGAAGAGGGCCCTCTTGGTGCTCAGAACCAGTTGAGCGTCCGTCCATCCTTAGTGCTAGTGAACTCAAGGAACTTGACAAATTTGATAATCTGGATGCCGAGGCTGATGAAGGCTGGGCTGGTGAGAATAGTGAACCAACAAAGACTCTTGCTTTTTGCACACTGAATACTTGTAATATATTAATCGATATTTTTGCTCATATGATAGGTGCTCAGAGTGAGGTCGATTACACTGAGCAGTTGAACTTCAGCGATGATGATGAGCAAGGAGGTATTCAGAAAGAGAAAAGGGAAAGCAGGTAATTTGATGTTGCAAGTCCTGTGAACTGCAGCACAACTTTAGTTGGTAAAGTTTTGAAGACCCTCAGTGCTGACAGCTTGGCTTCTGAAATGATGCCAAGAGACCTCGGTCAGTATCGAGGCCCCGTTGTGCAAGGTGCTGTGTGCACATACAGTAAAAGTATACTCCTGGCCCTGGAGAGCTTGCAGTCTAAAATGCCATGGTGGGAGCTAGGAGAGAGGGAATTATTTCTGTCACTGGATGTGTTTTCAAAAACAGACCCTCAGTTTCATTTCTTCCTTTATGTGCAGTGGCGAGCAAATGCCTTCCAAGGACTCTGAGTGTGCTGACGGACAGAAAGAAGCAGAAGAACGATCTAGCAATAAACCCTCTACCCAGGCCGCTCCACAGTCGCCAGGAGCCAGAGGTCCCTATGGCAAAAGCACACCATTTGACCAGGTTTCTTTTTATTTTCTCTTCCCTTAACTCCAAAGGTGTCTTCTGAGCTTTGAGAATCCTTCTAAAGATTCGTCCCAAGTTGTCCTTCTTAGACACTTAGAAAGTCTCAAGTGATTGCCATTAAAACATGACTTTACCAAAGTTACTAGGGCATGCTATGAAGTCACTTTTATTTCCTATGCTTATTTTTATTATAGCTGTTCAATAGCAGCCACTGTGATGTGATAGAACGTCTTTCCACCTGAGTAGGTCCGCTTTAAGAGTCCTCTAAAAATTGTCAACTCAACTAAAACAGCAACAACAGTCTATCACATACTTTCTTTTTCCAGTACTTCAGGAGCAAATTTTGTTTTTCCCTGAATATCCAAATCAAGCTTCTTTAAGGGATCTTAAAAACTTTATTTTAGTTCTTCTTACTACACTCTTATTTACCAAGACTTTAACTATCCTTGAGCCTCTTACAGCTTGCTGGTAAATTGAGCCAGTGGGAGAAAAGAAATTTTTGCTGAGCTTGCTTCTAAATAGAGCCCTTGCAAGCAGCCTGCTTTGGGGCCACAAGCTTGCTGTAGAAATTGAACACTTCAGGGCTTCTGGGTTGTTTTTAGTGACTCCATGGCACAGAGATCCACAGGTGCATAATGTAAATTTTGCTCAGGTGCCAAGTGGAGAGGTACTCTTTGGTCTTGTTTTCCAGGGAAGTAAGTTCTGGCTCAAAATATCCCTGAAAAAGTAATATTTCACCCCTTCTCCTTTCACAAGTTACAGTGAAGACAGGGCAGCCTGAAATGTGCATTAAATTAACCTGACATAATCCAAGTTTTATTTAATATATTTAATTTAAAAATCCCTAACATTTTTCAGGGATTGTCACTTACCTGTATTACAGAAAGCATTTGGGATTTTGTCACCGATAAATCCACGTTTTTCTTCTTGGATATATGACTGTTGCTTAGCTCTTGACTATAAAAGATAAATGGACGTTTTTGCCCTATTATCTTTTTATCTAAACTTCTTCATAGAATGTAAGTGGGTCCACTTTGATGAGGTTAAATGTAGCAGGAAACCATTTTCAATTTAGAGGCTCTGCAATACTGACCATACATTCCAACGCTCTTTTCTATGTCTAATAGGAGCGGGGACTGCCGTCCACACAGTCTTCTGTACATGAGAGGGGCGGCTCTGCACTTCATCCAAAATCTGTTCAACAGGTATGAGAAGATAGAAGTTCTGAGTTACAGAATCTTGATTCCCAGAGTCAAGTGCTTCACTGTCAGAGAACGTGAGGGGGGAAATTAACATAGTTATCTGCAATTAAAATTTGTTGCTAGACAGTCTGAAGTAAAGTAGTAGTAGACTGTCCCTGCCCCCCAAAGATCATACTTGAAATAGACAAGAGAAAAGCTCAAGGAAAGGAAGATAACATAAAAGTAGAGAGAACAGAGTGGTGGCTTGCAAATATGGTATGTTTCATTTTAAAGATGGGTGACGAGGGATTAATTCAGTGGGGAAAGCTTGATGTGGAGACATCTCAATGGAGTAAGAAGGGAAAGGAGAAGAGATTAAATATGGGAGTGGAGCACCGCTGAGGTGAAGATACTAAGAGAGAAAGCACTAGGGGAGTGGAGCAAACCATCAGCATGGGGAGGAGACTGTCCAGAGTGTAAACTGTAGAATGCAGTCTGGCAGCCTCCATGTCTAAAAATGTCTGCTGGGGTTGCTTCAGTGTCTCTTCCTCTTGGCTTGAGTTTCTCTGGCTTCTGCCTAGAATTTTTTCCCCAGTGGTGCTGTGTGAATCCCAAAGGGGAGCAGAGGTTTTGCATCTGGCTTTCGCTGGGAGAGAAGGGGTGTCCAAGACCATCCCCCATTTTTATCTCCCCTTCTTGCCATTCATATGTGTACACCTTCATTTATTCTGAAATACATTTTTCACTGGAGATAGACAGCAAGTTGCGGTGCAGTGCTTGTTAGGTGACCTGAAATGCAGTTCCCTTGCCCCCAATCTTGGCATCCAAACTTACATTTCTTGTTTGAAATAAAGACACGAGTCAGACTTCAAGAGTGGGGATCAGAATAAATGAACTGGGCCAGCATAAATAAACATTTAAGGCAATTAACGTTTCTTCAGTTGTGGATCCCAGAATCTAATAACTTCTGAGGTTCTGGAGAGAATTTCTGACTGGTAGAAATTTTTCCTGTTTTGCATCTGTGTACCCTCTATGGCCAGCTGCTAAGGTAGCTGGTAGAATAGCTCCCCCTCTCTCGTTCTTGCTACAGAAGTGGGAATTCAGGGATTCTCAAACATGACTTCCCAGTCATTTTAATTTCACAAATAGGAGTCACATCTGTCATGTGATCAGTGCCCCATTCAAAATGCCCAAAAAGCAGAAAAAACGAGATCACCAATTAGTGGTCCTGAATTTCAGCAGGAAACTAGGACCTGCTTAATGCCCCACAATCCTGCTAGCAACTCACAGGTTGGGTTCTACTGTTCTGAAGGTGCCAGCCAAATACAGATTGCCGCACATCTTTGTATATAGCCAGGTAATTTGAATACTAAAGATTAGCTTGATATGTACTTTGCTACATGATTTATCTTAATGTTACAGCACCCGCCTCCAGATCGCCAGGCAGGACCTGGAAGACAAGGCCCCTTACCCCCTAAACTGGTCCCAGATGAAGATGAAATTTGGAAGCAGAGGCGAAGACAACAAGCAGAAGTTTCAGCAGCCGTGGAGCGAGCCCGTAAGCGGCGAGAGGAGGAGGAGCGCAGAATGGAAGAACAAAGAAAAGCAGCTTGTGCTGAGAAGCTAAAACGGTTAAATGAGAAATTTGGCTGCGTGACCAAACCGTCCCGGGAAGACCCGCTGAAGGAGAGAGACAGGGAGAGGGAGAGAGAGAAGGAGAGGGAAAGAGAGAGAGAAAAGGAGAGGGAAAGGGAAAAAGAGAAGGAGCGAGAGAGAGAGAGAGAAAAGGAGAAGGAGCGCGAAAGAGAAAGGGAAGAGAGGGAAAGGGAGCAGGAAAGAGAGAAGGAGCAGGAAAGGGAAAAAGAAAAGGAGAAGGAGCAGGAGAAGGAAATAGAAAAGGAGGAGAAAGCACAGGAACAGGAGATTCAAAGAGAGGCGGAAAAGGAGGAGAAAGAGGAAACAGAAGAGAAACCAGATCCTGTACCTCCGGAGCCTCAAGAACCAGTGCTAGCACCGGTAATAGAAAAACAAGAAAGTGAAAGCAGCAGTACTAAGGAAGAGAAAGGTTTGTATGGATTTGCATGCTGTCCTTTTTAAACACAGGGAGCCTCTGGGATTAATACACTGTAGGGTTTTTAATTTGTACAGCCACTGTAGCTCATGTGCAGCACACGTTGCCATGGACACATTGCTACTCCCAGTTCACTGTTTGATTCAGGCCCCAGGCCTGTGAGAATACTCTGCTTCATTAGGAAAGAGTCATAAAAATTGCAAATCCTACATATGTTGCAATTTTTGCTGCATTCTGCAAAATCGAAGCTTTCTTTCTAATGAGGTGCAAGTCCTCGATCTCACCGAGATACAGCCACCTTAGGGTGAGTGAACAGGTGTTTTGGTGACGATGCTCTTCTGTTAATGCAGTCTTGCAGAGCCATAAAGCCGCCGCTCTTCTCCCCTCCCCCCGCACGTGCTACTGTAAGCAAACATTTAAACTTCATCCATTAGTTAAAATCATGAGCTGAAGCACTTATTTCTCCTCTCTGTCTTGATCCTCCCACACCCTCAAGTGCTGAGGGTATCCACTGGTTTCTGCCATTTATTTCTGTCTTCAACACGTCATTGAGACTATTTACATATACTGGCTCTCACTAAGCACGGACCAATTTCTTCTTTTTTAAGGGTAAATTATTGTAAATCGGCATACTTGTTTCACAATCAAAATAAGTCAGGCAATTCAAAATTTGAACCATTCATCAGCATAAATTTGGCTGCATTGCATGCTCTATATATGTTCATTTTACAACATAAACAGCAATGCAGTTAGCTACACAATTTACTAGGGATGTTAGCAACTAATCGACTACTTGCTTTTCTTCCCCTTCCTCCCCCCCGGCTCTTGTTGCCTCTATAAGACCCAGTACTGCATGATCTCCTTGGTGCCCTCTCCCCGCTGCCTCTACATTTTAAAATGAAGAGCTGGAGTCGACTACTGGATCTACCCCATTGTAGCTCTGCAGAGTGGCCTTTATCACTAATCATGTAGTCAATGCAAATTGTATTGACTACACAATTAGCCAGATAACCGCAATTTAATATCCTTACAATTTACTTTGGTAAACAGTAGGATATACTCCATATGTGAGATGTACTAGTGGCTCTTGACACTGCTCTCCAGCGACTCATTTTTATTCCACTCCTGTAACTTTTTTCAGCTTACCATGTATGCAGTTAGCCTAGCAGGCCATTATAAGAATGAATTGATACTGTCCAGTGTGGTTTCATTTCATTTTCGGTCTGATAGGCAGATTAATGTGAAAGTGAAGATTAGCTTGTGACTTATACTAAATGTAGTAGGTGCAAACTAACGGGCATTATTTTTATAGCAGAAGGTCAGCCAATTTTTACCCAACAAGACAGTGTTCGGAATGAAAAAGAGAGATCGCAGGTGGATCATGAAAGCGAACTGGATTCAGGCTCTCAGCCTCGACCTGCTGTTTCCTCGGGCTACTCTAAGCAGTTTCAGAAGTCGCTGCCACCAAGATTCCAGAGGCAACAAGTAAGCAACCAATTCATTAGCATCAGAAACTGAAGAGCTTATTTATTGCTGTGCAACAGAGACTGATCTTGGGATTCCTAATCCTCGCATTGGAGATGAAACTCATTACTGGCTGATGTTTCATAAAGATACTAAAATGCTTCCAGTCTTGTGTCCCTGACTTTATTGCAGACAACTCTTAGATGGGGCCGTTTATCCGCCTTTTTCTATGAAGGCAGGGTGTCCAATTGAGCCAAAAATAAAAGCATTGTTTAAAATTAGCAGATTGTGTCTTTACACAATTGTGTCTGCTGTGTGTAGACCATTTATTTCCTATTTTTCCCCTTAATCTTTTTACTCCCAGTTTATCCTCATGCATTTTCTGAATCCTTGTGCCTGATCCATAAGGTAAGTAATTCTGCAGTCTGATAGATGCTTTTCTGGAGAGAAGTGGCTCTACTCCTAGTTGTCAAGGGTTATTTGCAGGGCTCGACGACCGCGGCGAAAACCCACTCACCAGCCGCGCATGCGTGCACCACTGGTAACCGGGGTGACCGGCTGAAATCTACTCGCCATGGGCGAGTCGATATGCGGATTTGTCGAGCCCTGGTTATTTGAGTAGCATGCAAGTCACCTAAGCTTATGAAAAAGCCTTCTTTTAATGTTGTGTGTCTAACTTTGTAGGAGCAGATGAAACAGCAGCAGTGGCAGCAGCAGCAGGGGGTACTGCCACCGTCTGCCCCATCGCAACCTTCCAGTGGCCCTGTCCCTCCTCCCCAGCATAGACCCCTTTACCAGCCAATGCAACCGCATCCTCAGCATTTAGCTTCTATGGGCTTTGATCCACGCTGGCTTATGATGCAGCCTTACATGGACCCACGAATGATGTCAGGAAGGCCTGCTATGGATATGCCTCCTATACATCCAGGTAAAAGCCAGCATGCATTCTCAGTGAACATCCTCACAGCATTTTCAAACAGTAGACGATGCATTCCCTAACCCACTGTTTGTCCGCTGACTGGAAGGATCAAATAGCACATAAGTGCTATCTTTTTGTGTAAATATCAGATCAGGCAATCTCAGTAGAAAAATGGTGCACTCTGCTTGTGTCTTACTGCATTCCCGTACGTGCTTATCAAATGAAACCTCATTTTGGTGCTGCATCACCAGGATGTGGTGACTCTAGCTAGGTTTGTGTTAACAGCTTCACACCATTGGGCCACCCCTCTTGTGTTTGACCCAAGTTTGTGGAATGATGAGCAATGCAGGTTAAGACTTTTCAGAGTAGCATACAGTGCTGGCTCTCATGCTGATAATCAAATATTAGCCCTCAGGAAACAGTGTAGCAATAGTTTTCGGCCTGTCCTCTGTGCACCGATCACACTTTTAATCTTCAGCATTACCATTTACATCCCTGTTGATGTCATCGTTGAAAGCTAACAAATGTCTGAGGGGGGAGGTGGGGTGACATCCACAGGGTGGCTGAGACTTTGGGGAAGCAACATAAAAGTAGACTTGTGTCTTCTGAGTAGTCCTGTAACAAGAATATTCTTTCCCTCTTCCTTAATATTCAGGGTTTAAAAAATCCTTTTGCCCAAGGGCATTAGGAGTCTCGCCTGGGCAACTGTAGAACCAAAGCTTGAATTGAAATTCAAGCGCTCTCACTTTCCAAACCTAAACCGAATGTAACCCAAACTAAATCCCAGCTTGCTCAAGTGGGAAGTCTGGCCGATGCTGCTGTGGAGGATGCGTAGGGCGGGAGAGCCAGTCATGGCCGCAAGAGCAGCTCTGTGTTGGGAGCAATCCCTGCAGGCCCTGTACTTGATAAGGAAGTGTCAGAAGGGGATCTCTGTGTACGAGCTCTTTGCTCGTCATGCCGCTGGTTTATTTCCTCCGAGCCAGAGTTTCAGTTCTTCAAAACTTGTCTTCTATATAATTGTGATCAAGGTCCTTAGAGAAGGGGTTGGGGGGACGTGCTGAGATTGTGGTCTCCATTCCTTGCAGTTGGCCCTAACTGAACAATCTCTAGAACTGGTGGTGGTTCTAATGCTTAGTCACCAAGCCAGAAACAGAATAGCTTCTGCAATACCTTGTTACCCCGAAGCCAAAATACAATTCCCTTAAAGCAATCCAACCTTGGCTCCCACCCAGCCAGGTCTCATATGATGATGATGATGATTACTGAAAATCTTCTTCATATAAAAGTTCTACCAAACGCAAAGGATTGCACACTTTATCCATCAGGTGAATGTATTATTCTTTAGCTCTTGCCCAAATGCATGCTTAAAGCCAGTTCTTATTATAACTGAGATTTATTTAAAAAGAAAAGAGCTAACAGATCAGTATACAGATACACATGAACAAGAGGTCTTGGGTCCCAGTAGAGATGATGCGTTTTCAAGTTGCAAAGAGTTCTTGCCAGAGTCAGTTCAACAAGTTATAGACCACTTTCCAAATATCCAGTATCAGGATGGTCCAGATGGGACTGGAAATCAGTCTTATAGACTAACTGAAGTGTAGGAGCATAAGCTTTCGTTGGCAAAGACCCACTTCGTCAGATGCATGTGACGAAGTGGGTCTTTGCCCACGAAAGCTTATGCTCCTACACTTCAGTTAGTCTATAAGGTGCCACAGGACTCCTCGTCGAAATCAGTCTTGTGACTCAAACTTCCCCTGATGATGCTGAGGGAGATCTGAGATGAAAAGGATTAGAGCCCAAGAATTTTTCTAGGCCCCTGGCAGGCTACTATCAGCCTCTTGAAGGCAGGTGTTTCGTGGTTGAATAATAGTGTCTCTTTGAAGTAATCTCCTGTTTCCTAAACATCATGGTTAGTTAGCTACATAGATTAATATAAGGCAATTGCCTGTGTCCTGCCATTTACAGGTAGTTTGCTATATTCTTCAAAGGGAAATTAAGACACTACATTCACAGTTGATTTAAATGTTAATATCACCTTTTGATCTTTAACAGAATACAGGGATAGACAGGAGCAGTTTGGTCACATTGTCAGTCTCTAACTATCTATGTAAACATGTGAAATATAAACTTTATGTAGGCTTGAATCTGGTTCAATTAGCTTGCTAGTTGTGTAATCTTTTCTAACTCAATCAATGTATTTTGAGCCATTAAGGTCAACGATTTAATGCGACTCTCTTAATCACAGGAATTATGCCTCCCAAACCATTAATGAGAAGGGACCAGCTGGAAGGGTCAGCAACTGGGTCAGATTCATTTGAACATATTGCTCGATCAGCAAGAGAACATACTGTACCACTGTCCGAGCCCCGCATGAGGTGGGGTTCAGATCCATATCCCCATGCAGAACCTCAACAGGCTAGTACTCCTCCTAAAGTGCTAGAAGAGCCTGAGGATTTGAGGTGAGCCCTGCCTGATTTGTGTATTTCCATGTGCCACTCATGTCAACCAGACTTGTATTTGTTTAGACCTGCAGTCCATATTTGCAACTGTTCATGCTCAGTTGTTGCTACCTAAGGGGTAGGTATGGATGAATTCAGGACACGAGTTACTGAACTTAACCAGCTGTGCTTTGTGGCCCGTGGCTGGCAGATATGCATACAAGGAAAAGTTCATACTGAACTCAAATGTTCTGTGATAGAACTACAGGGGTGCTGCATAGGAGCTGCTACGTTGGACCACGTGAGCCTTCTAATCTAATGTCCTATGTCTGATGGTATCCTAAGAACCCCATAGTAGGCAGAAGTGAAATTATCTGGCCCTGTGAAGGTCTTGTGCTAAACCTTCATAGATGGAGATGGGTTTAGTTATTAGTGGGGACCTTGCATGAGTCAAAAGTCCTTTAACATGTTATGGGGATGCTAGAGAATTCAGTTGTAAATATGTTTAAATTAAACTTTGTTCCATTAAACACACATTTAATTGCTTCTTCACTTAGGCCTGAAGCACATTTGGAAGAAGAACCAATTGCTGTTACTGCTGCTTACCCTGTGGAACACAGCCAGTTGGATTCTCATCAAAAGACAGACTTTTTTAGAGAACCAGATGATGTGGATGTACAAAAATTCCCAATCAGGTCTTTGGAAGAGGTGCAACCCCTCCAAACTGACACACCTACCCCAGCAGTTAGCTTTGAAGTGGCTGATGAGAACATTATACATAGCGCTCAGGAAGAGCTGGTACCTGTAGGAGAGAGTCATTCTGCTTTGAAGAGAAGCGTTTCCCATGGTTCAAGTCATTCTCTAAAATCAGAAGAGCAGAAGAATGAGACAATACCAAATGTCCCTAAAATAAGTAGTAGATATGCCGAGACAAAGGAGCCAGTAGAAAGGTCAGAGATTAAACCAAAAAAAGAAGGTTTCATGAGTAATAGAATATCAGAAGGACCAAAATCTGAAAAGCCTTTCAAGCCTAAATCTGAAACCAGGTGGGGTCCCAGGCCAGGCTATGGTAGAAGAGAAGAAGGTAGCGATAGACCGATAAGAAGATCTGGCCCTATTAAAAAACCTGTTCTTCGAGATATGAAAGAAGAGCGTGAGCAGAGGGAAGAACGTGAGCAGAGGAAGGACAAGGAAGGAGAAAAAACGCCTAATGAAAAAGCTGGGAAGTCTGAAAAGACAGAAAAGAAGGAGCAGGTACAACCGTCTCCTCCCCAGTCAGAGCCAGAAAAGCCCCCTGCGGACAGTGTTGCTCCACCTAAAAAGATTGTTCAAGAGACGGCTCTAATTTCTGAAAGTACAGATAGCAACCAAGCTGAGTCGACACTTAAACCTGTGCCCCAGCAGCCTGCACCAGGTCAGCCGCCTGCTGTTCAGCAGCCATCACCTGCCGTCCAGCCTCCACCTGTGCAGCAACCTGTGAACTCCGTTAAGGAAGAAAAACAACCCGAGAAAGTTGCTGGCAAAGAGCACGTTGTAGAGAAGCCTCGCCTAGAGACCAGGCCAGTGAGGCGAGAGGCTGGTTTGCCACCCAGAACATATTGGAAAGAGGCTCGGGATAGAGACTGGTTCCCAGATCAGGGATATAGGGGTAGAGGCCGCGGAGAGTATTATTCTAGGGGTCGCAGCTACAGAGGTTCTTACGGAGGACGAGGACGAGGTGGTAGAGGCCATAATAGAGACTATCCACATTATAGAGAGACTAAGCCTAGGGCAGACCACGTGCCTTCAGGACCTCTTAGGCAGAGAGAAGAAAGTGAAACTCGCAGTGAGAGTTCCGATTTTGAAATAGTCCCTAAACGGCGAAGACAGCGAGGTTCAGAAACGGATTCTGACTCCGAAGTTCACGAAAGCGCTAGTGATACTCTTCTTTCCGACAAAGACAGTTTGAGCAAAGGTAAACACCCCAAGAGAGAAGAGAGAGCTGATAGCAAGAAACCGCCAAAGCCTCTGCTGTCCTTCAAACCTGAAAACAACGTCCGAGTAGACAACAGATCCCTAGAGAAAACGTACCTCCGGGGGGACGAGGAGAATAAACCAAAACCAGGGTTCCTTCCTAAAGGAGAGCCTTCAAGACGCGGCAGAGGAGGAATGTACAGACGTGGTGGTAGGGATCCAGGCGGGCGCCCACCACGACCATCGACGCTAAGGAGGCCAGGCTATAGAGAGAACCAGTGGAATCCAAGGCAGATGGAGACCATTAAACCAGAAGAGGAGGAGCCACCAAGAAGGCATGAACACTATGGTCCTGTGCCCATGGATAAGAGACCCCCAAAGTTTGAGAGGAAGTTTGACCCTACTAGAGAGAGGCCTCGACGGCAAAGGCCTGCGCGTCCACCGAGGCAAGACAAGCCACCACGCTTTAGACGCCTAAAAGAAAGGGAGGCTGCATCAAAAATCAACGAAGCAGCAACTAGCTTACCGGCAAACGCTACAGTTGTTAATGCAGCTAATGAAGCGTCCAGCGCTGCTTTGGAAATTTCAGGGAGTAAGACACCAGACTTGTCCAATCAAAATTCTTCAGACCAGGCCAATGAGGAATGGGAAACTGCCTCAGAAAGTAGTGACTTCAATGAGAGGCGAGAGAGGGATGAGAAAAAAATGGCAGATCTGACCACGCAAGTAGTGGCCAAAGCAGGAGAAAATGTGTTAGCCCCAAAAAGAGAAATATCTAAGCGAAGTTTCTCCAGTCAGCGGCCTGGAGTAGATCGCCAGAATCGCCGTTGCAACAATGGGCCACCCAAGGCTGGAAGGAATTTCTCGGGGCCTAGAGGTGAAAGGCGAAGTGGTCCTCCATTAAGAAGTGGAAAAAGAGGGTAGGTATATCTTTTTCCAGTAACTCCCATGCTATATGGACATGATACAAATACAGAAGGCTCTAGCACTCGCTAATTCCCTGTTGTAGCTTAAATAGCCCTTTATGATCCATACGGTTCATAACTAGGGGGCACTGGAGGACAGTGACAGTCAGTCAGTACCACCTTGCGGGGCTTTTGTCATGGGCCTTTTGTATGGAAGGAACGCTTTCATTTGCCTCACTTCAAACTTGTGAGAGTGGAGGGGAAGAGAAGAGCTTTCCAATACCGTGTTAAAACAGCCAGCTCTGTTGGCAGATGTATAAACTCTATTCCTCTCCATGAGACTTAACATTTAATGGAAACAAGTGATTTAAATCCCAACTCTGCAGTCTGTTGCTTTAATCCTTTTACTGTATTTAGCCCATCAGGCCCCCCATGTCACATTCTAGTGGGAAATCCATGAACTAAAAGAAGCACGTACTCCAGTTCAGGAGAGTTTTTCTCAACTGCACTTGAGCATGTTGCTCAAATTAGAAGTGAAATGATTATACTTATCTCTGTATGCAGAATCCGATTGAAACTTGTCCTCAGGGATAGATTTCTCATGCCTTGCAGCAACACATGATGGTTTGACAGCATCTTCTGCACCCTATTAGGGAGTGTCATGCTGCTGATCTCCACCTTGAAGACTACTTCAACAGTGGCCTATCTTGAAAACTTTGGCTGAATAGTCTAAGCTGTTGGTCCTTTAGTTATAAAACTTGGAAAAATCTTTTGTATAGTACTGAAAGAATTGTGAGTGTTTGACAAGAAGGCAGAATTCTGTAGGTTTTTTCCCACTGGCCCTCATCTTGCTACAGTATTAGTTACTAATCTATCAATAATTCCATGGTGTAGTTATTCCAAACGCAATTAAATATTAGGGATTTAATACAGAGACAGCAACACGGGGCTTCAGGTGTCTCAGTGGGAGCAAGTATGTGTGGGAAGCTGGCTTAAAAGCCAGCTACCATCATGTGTTGGCTCCCCGGGGACAGACGCCTGCTGCCTTGTGGTGCTGCCTCTGTGTCAAAGGTGGCAGGTGGGAACTGGCTTTTAAGACCTGCTAAATCTAATGCCAGGTCCAGAAGTTCAGCTTAACGTACGCATCTCCGGCTACATAAATAACAAAGCAGGTGTTTACGTACCTTAAGTCGAGCTTGGCGCCATGTCCACAGCAGGACGTCAACAAGAGCAAATGCGCCCGCTGGCTTCCTGTGCTCCTTGCAAGGAGTACGGGTACTGGCACTGACCAGGTGCACCCTCAGTGTTTGATTTAGCGAGTCCTCACAAGACCTGCTAAATCAAACACCAGAAGATCAATCTCTGACACAGCAAGTGGAGACATGAACTTAGTAGTTGCATCTTAGCCATCTAGTGTTTCACTAGCAACGTGATCTGCATGCAGATGTTTCTAAGGATGGTCTGGGGATGGTGGATAAGTTCTGTCTGTGTAATCTTGTCTAATGAAGGCCATTTGAAGACCAAGCAGGAAGCATAACAGCTGTAGATCCCACCATCAGTAATTCCTTACATCAAGAAGAAGTTGGTAGTGCTGCAATGCCAAAGACCTCCAAGGATGCCAGTGGCAAAAAGAGGGAAGAGCCCAAACTAGGTCCGAAGAAACCCAAGGAGAAGGTGGATGCTCTTTCCCAATTTGACCTCAACAACTATGCAAGTACGTGTTTAGTGGTAACCAAAAAACCCCTGTTAATACATTAGTAGCCCTCCTTCTGGAATTAGATATGTTTAGAAACTGGAAAGAAGAGTGGGGGAGAAGATACTAGTTAATAAATAGCGCTAATAGCTTTGCAGTTAGTGTCCAGAATGTGTATATTTTTTCCTATTAAAACTATTCATACTGGTTTTCTTTAGCTCTTTGTTTTATGGAGTTTAGTCTGGCTTTCGGTATGTGTGTGGAGCCACTAAAAGAAGCCTGTTATACTACATCCTTTTTCTTGAAATTTACCAGCAAAAGCGTGGGAACTTGAATGATATCAGGATGATCTTCAGCTGCAGTTGCCTGAAGCTATGCAACGCTAATGGAATTTCTTTTTATTCCAAAATCCTGATTTGATGTTTCTTCTACTGCAGCGTTTCCCAAATAGTGCTCTGTGGAACCCTGGGCTTCCATGAAGCGAAAGTAAGGGTTCTCGCAGAACCCGATCACCCTCCTTCCCCCAAAAGCAGGTCTTAGGGGAAGGTGAGCTGGGCAGTTGCATGGGGACGCCACTTTCAAGGGGCCGCCAGCTGCCAGGATCTTAGGGGTGGGCCATGCCCCCCCTTTCTTTTGGCTTGATCTGTTTTCCCTGTTGTGGGGGTTTTGTTTGTTTGTTTTGGTTCTTTGTTTTGCTCAACCAGTTTTCCCCAGTAGGTTTTTTTTTAAGGGTTCTATGGCCAAATAAAATTGGGAAACACTGCTCTACTACATAATAAGTTTGGAATTGTTGAAATGGAAGGAAAAAATGTACACCTTGTTTTATCTGCAGGTGTTGTGATCATTGATGACCACCCAGAAGTGACAGTAATTGAAGACTTTCCATCTAATTTGAATGATGATGGCTTTACGGAAGTGGTGTCAAAGAAACAACAAAAACGTTTGCAAGATGAGGAGCGCAGAAAGAAGGAAGAACAAACCGTGCAGGTTTGTTAATCAGGAATGTCTTATTTTGTACCTGTTACAGGAATTGTCAACAGTGCAAAACCTGTTTCCACACAGGCATTTTTCACCATTCAAATTGCAGGATTCTGGTTAATTGAGATTGTTTAGCTGAAGTTGTATAAGGTATGTTTCTCCTTTCATACCTCTGACTCCTTCGATAGCCGTTTCCACTCTAATTTGAGTAATGCATCGTTAAATTGTTGGCTGCTGTAACCAAAAAGTTTTGTTTGTGGACTCTCAGTAAAATGCTTTGTGCTACTGCCTTTCTGTGTCCATTTTAATGAAAATTTCTTGGCCACGAACTAGGGAGATGTTCTTAACGGTGTCATGATGCAAATGGTTCCATACATTATAAATGTTACCAAAGAAGCACTTAAAGTCCTGCTTTTTGCTTCTCCGGTGTTCCATACTTGACAGAAAAAAGGCAGGCTACCTTAAATGGCTCAGCCTTTTGTAATTTCATCCTCAGGTTTGGACCAAAAAGAGTTTGGGTGAAAAAGGCAGAGGTCAGAATTCCAAGCTTCCTCCCAGATTTGCAAAAAAGCAGCAGCAGCAGGCAGCGGCAGCGGCGGCAGCAGCACAGCAGGCCCAAGCGCAGGCACAAGCGCAGGTGCAACAGCCTCAGAGTGCATCCCAGCCGACAAGCCAGCCACAGGTGTCAGTTCAGCCTCAGAGCCAGACAACAGGAGGACCGAGCAGCACAGAATATGCAGCAACAGGCAAAGCTCTGCAAAATGCCCAGGCCCATCCTGCCCTCGGGAGTGAACTGTGGGAAAATAAGGTGGCATCCACAGCTGTTGTTAACGACATCTCCAAGAAATGTAAGTGGTATCTTTGGATTTTTTGCCTGGAAGGGATAGGAGAGAGACATTCTGATTGGAGAGTTTTAGCTGGGGACAGATGTTTCTGGAGATCTCAAACATCCTGGAATGCAAAGAGAGTTCTCATATTGCACACAAATACGCAGTTATGAAATGTTCCGCAAGACTGCTGAGCTGTAGTCTTCCAGATTCCCTGGAAATGGGAGCTTTCCTGTTAATTGAGTAGCCTCTTTGCTGCCTCCATCACATTCACCGTTCCCAGCTACCATTGGTTTCCAAGCTGGGTTTCTTTGTCAAATTTGTGTGTGTTTTCAAATATGCTAATTAGGCCAATTGAAGTTGACTTTAAGGAATTTCCTGTTAAAAGCCGAAATGGAGATCTGGACTCAAACGTGCTATGAAGTCCAGTCACTGTAGTGTCATTGTCCATTCTGTTGTGTACTTAATCTAAATAACAATGGGTTAACTGTGTGTGGGTTTTTTTTTTTTTAACTCTATTGTATTCTCTGGTTTTTTAGTGGGACCCATTAGTCCACCGCAGCCCCCTTCAGTCAGTGCATGGAATAAGCCTCTGACATCATTTGGGTCAGCTACATCTCCAGAGGTAAGAGGAAAACTTTAAAAAAAAATCAAGAACATTTGAAAGTTGTTCAGTTTGTATCTTACGGGTTGTGGGACAGATTAAATGAGATTATTGTGATGGTTCTCACAGCACCCAGGACTGAATCACCTGGGTAGCCCCTGCGTCCAAAGAGAGGGAGCCGTTATGTTTACTAACTGGGTTTTTAGCTCCCTCCACCAGCAGCCTTCTCTTCTCTAGACTCTGCCAGTCCTCTCCTTCCCTTGCATATTAACGGCAAGTGCACACTAGCCTCTCAAGGTCCCTCGAAATGCTTCCATGTGAGACATACTCTGAAGCCAGTTAGCCACAGAAATCCCAGATCCTCAGCTCCCAAAGGAGCACTGTTTCTTAGTTACTAATTTTACCTTAAGCCACTGTGGAGAACACTCTACAGAGTACTAATACTGAAACAGAAAATTAAGAATAGAAGAAAGACGGTGGTGAAAAGAAACGATTGAAATACAAAACAAAGTCAGAAAACTTGGACTGGGATGTACACTTTCCTATTTAATAAATTAGGTTTCTCCCTCAAAATTCCATCTGTTGTAGAGCTGGCTGGTTTCCAGGAGTCCATCTTCCATGAAAAATATACTCGTTCTGCAAGATGTCTCCTCAGTGAATGGATCTAGAGCGCCTCTCTCCACTCTTATACTGAGAGAGTCTCTAGGCTTTATTCATAGGCAGGGCAGTCCATGATCTCTTATTATGTTGCTTATTTGCCTCCAAGTGGTTTGATGGTTTGCAGTTGCCTTTGATGGTTTTTTATTAAGTGTTCAGTGATGGGGCAATATTAGACTATGGAGCTTTGCATTACATCACTGGCTAAATTTGGAGCAGCGGTAACCCAAACCTGCTGCAAGAGTAGGCCATCACCAAGTAGTAGTAGTATCCCAAGGTTACTTCTTTTAACCTTAAGACCATAAGGCCATAAACGTGAATATAGTTACATTATTACTCAGCTATTACCTGTACACGTACCATGCCATGATTATAAACATCGGTAAATTGCAAGCTTTCAATAGAGGCCTTGTACGTTACCCTTTATGGACATATACCTTGTAAGCAATGTTATCAGGTCTAAGATGAGTGTTCTTTTTCAAAGAACAAGGGGTTTGTCACAGTTATCTAGTTCTTTCATTGCATTATTTTTCTTCAGCTAGATGTCCTTACTAAATCATATGGATAGTGCTAGCTACTGACATGATCTAATTTCTTACTGAGTAGTTGCAGCAAAAGTTCTTATTAGAACAGTGTTCCTCATTAGAAAAATTTAAACTGCATCGTTTAGAATAAACTTGCAGCTGTTAACTTGTTAGCTTGATTATGGAGTACTGGTTTAGCAAATGCTTCAAGATTCAACTCAGAAGAAACTATTGTAATTAACTTGACTGGAATTTGTTACACAGCCTCAGATTTACTGGTAATAATTCAGCAGTTGTATAAATATAGCTGATTTTTTTTAAAGAAAAAATCTTAAATATAAACTTAATTTCTGTTAAAACACTTGCAAATATGTTTAGCTGCTCTATGCATACTTGACTATAGCTCACAGTCAACAAGATATATGCATCCCCTTGAAATCATCATACTTGTAAGGTGTCTTTTACCTGTAAGCCATATTTTCATAGTCCCAAAAGTGGGACAATAGAGATGCTTCCTCAGAATTACAAATCTACCTTTCCTATACACTTCTAGATGCTTGTACAAGATATCTATCCCAATATAAAACAGTAAATTTGTAAATAGACTGACCTTACCATCATCAGCAGATTAGAGAAATCTTCTCTCAATCTTTTTTCTGACTTCTTTTTAATTATTAACTTAGTCAACTTCAAAACAATTGAAAGTAGTTACATACCTGCCCTGTATTCTCCATCCAGTTGTAATGGGTTTTCAACTGTTTTCCAATTTTTTTCTCTTGACTGAGAAGCTCAGACAAAAGAAGAAAAATACACAAGATGCTTTCAAATGCAAATCTGTCCCTTCACTTGTCAAATTGCATAGTTTCTCTGTGATTACAATTTGCCCAACTTCCATTCCCTGACTCTTGTATGTTTCGTTATATAACTACATTAAAGCCAACATAAAAAGCTATTCCGAGACAACCTTCTGGTTGAGAATTTGTTGGAAGTTTAAATGCATGTTCTTGGTACTTTCCCTAGGGAACAAAGCCTGGACAAGAAAGTGGAGTTGAGCTCGGAATAGAAACTATTCAGTTTGGAGCTCCCGCTTCCAGTGGTAGCGACAGTGAAGTTGGCCCTGTGCTTTCGGAGAAGCCAACTGACAAAATACCTGAACCAAAAGAGCAAAGACAAAAGCAGCCTCGGGCAGGACCCATCAAAGCACAAAAGGTAAGGACGAAGAGCCGTTGCCTTTAGTTTACAGTGTACAAGCTGTAGAGTGGGCTTCTGGGTGGCAGAGAAGTCCAGTCAAAAGGAAAAATACCCAAACTGGGCTTGAAAAAAAATTAAAGGAATTATTACAGGTGTGATCCAAACAAGACAGACCTCATTTCCCACTGTGTTAAAGTGTGTCTGCTATAGTAGCTAAAGTTGTTTTTTCATAACAGTGACTATCCGCTACCAGTCTTGGTTTTCCTTTTAAAACTGTGTACATATTATAATGATTTGTACTGTGATATTTAGGGTTCCTAACTGATCCTTTGCTTATTGCATGCCAAAGTGCCTATTCACACAGGAATACTGAGCACTCTGGAGGGGATGGAGGATAGCACTCTTGTGGTTTAGGACAGACTGGATTGTTTCCTAACCAAACTGGCCCTGACCTCTTTTTCAGTCTCGAACATGCAGCCTTTTACGAAACGGGGGGGACATGAGAAGTTGGGGGGTAGGGAAAGAACAAGAGCTGCTCGTCCTGCAGTGGTCCTCTGCATTTTTCTAGAGTAACTTGGTGGGTAAGAACTGAGCCTATCCCTGAGATCCCAGGTGTATTGTTGCTTGATTTCCAACAGTGGTTCCAGCACACTTGCGTACTGCTTAGGGTTTTTTTTTCCTGAAAACCACTTAGTTACTTAACTCCATTGTTACTTACAGAACTGAAGGTCATTAGAGTGCCTCCTTCAGGTTGAACCTCTCTAATCCAGGACACTCTTATCTGGCAGTATCTGTGGTCCAGCATGATTTTAGTTACCTGGATGTCCACTTATCATGGGGATGGCCAAATTCCCCCAGTCTCAAAGTTTGCTTATGGCTACCACTCCAGGCTGTGTGTTCTTTACCCCAGCTGTCTTCTAAGAGCCCAGTAAGCAGTGGAAGTGTTGGTAATGCTGCTAGACAATACTGATCTCCTATGGTTTGGCAAATTCTCTGGTTTGGTACCGGTCAGATCTCAATGATGCTGGTCTAGAGAGGTTCATCCTGTACTTGTTAAAGAGCCAGCATAGTTTTCATAATTGTCACACTGACCAGGTAGCCTGTCTTCTAGATGCACTTGCATAATTAATGTTAATAGCAGCAGAGGACTACTCAGACTAAAGGTTCCTATAATTGACTTGATGTAAATGCTTTAGTAATAAACACTCTTCTGAAAAAGAACTGAACTCAGTCTTGCATTTAGTGTGTATTGTGCAAGTGTCACATGAGTTGTGTAAAGGTGATCTGCAAAGGTAAAAAAAATGCCATTTTTTTTTTCAGTTAAACACACAGTTTTTAATTAAGGCACAATTGTTTGCACTTCTCTGCACTAGAAGGTTGTACTGCTTTAACTATCTGGTGCTTGGTTAACATGGCTAACTAGACTTTAAAGAACCCTTACTGTTTGCTCCCTCAAGGAACAGGCCCACCGCTTTTTGAGTCTTGGTAGATGTCAACAAAATGTTTTGACTCTTACTCTCCTGGGCATGTAAGGGGTTTAACATTCTCTAAAAAAGCCAGCTCTGACAAGTTAAAACACTAATTTAGCTTCCAGACTTGAATCCAGTAGAAAACAAAGAATATAAGCCTGGTCCTATTGGGAAAGAGCGCTCGCTAAAGAACAGAAAGGTGAAGGATGCCCAGCAGGGAGAGCCCGAGGTGCAGGAGAAGCCCAGTACCACTGCTGTCAGGAGTCCAGACCCTGTTTCGACAAAAGAAACTAAAGCTGCAAATGAACTGAGCACTGAAATAGGAACGATGATCTCGGTGTCTGCTCCAGAGTTTGGAACTAATACAAAGGTAAGACAAAAAGTGGCCCATTTCTTGGACCTCACTGAACAGTGTGTGTTGAGATCACGTCCTTCACTGTAACTCATTACATTGGGCACTTACTGTCTGAATTCAGCTGTAACATTTGGTTGCTTGATGATAAAATCATCCAAGTGTTGCATAGACGATCTTGCAGAACATTGGAGTAGAAAACTTAGTCTGCTTGCCTGTTGTTTGTTCTCAGGAAGTAATATTTAAATTAGGGCGCTGCTGTGGGTCTTGCACTCTGTGTGGGATTGGGGTTGAAGTGTTCTAAACTGTTACACGGCCTCACCAGTGATGACACATGCTCGCTAAGCTGTAGAAAAGTGTGTGAGGAATAGCACCAAAGAGGTTGGACTAGTCACAAGCTTTCACTTAAAATCAGCTCCTGGGTGTATCCAAGTTGCACACAGAGGTGTGGTCAGCTGCAGCAGCTGTAGCAAAACATTGGAGGGAGACGCGGCCTGCAAGTGCAAGTAACACAGCAAGGGGAAAGAGCATGTGACAAGCTTTAGTATGGAGGAAATTTACAAAATCATAAAGAATGTAGATGTCCAAATCTGTGAGATTTCAGCGCTTTTGGAAATTTTACCTAACCCTCCCACTCCCCCCTGTGGAATGTGGTGAAGACGACGCTTATGCTTCACTGTGCAATCTCTGCAGTGCTCTCTGATTTTGTAATAACATTGAACAGGAAGACTTCTACTTCGTTTGCTTTCAGCCCTGATCCTTGCACAAAATGGGCTGTGGAAGAATTAACAAAGGCTTCCCAATGATCCTCTCCTGCCGCGATAGCTCCTCTGGGGCCTGTTGAATCCAGTACAACTTTAAAATGGCCTACAGATCACCTGAATTTACCCCTGGAAGGACTAGCCCAGTGCCAGGGTGGGGCAGTGACAAAGGAGAATACAGCTGGAGAAATTGAGCTCCTTGCCCATCAACTGGAGATGGAAAAGTGGATGTTTTAAATAGGAGCTAGTGAGTGTTTCAGGAGCAGGTGGGCACATACCATCCACTGGCAAGACAATTGAGTGACTCGGGTCTTCACATTTGTAATGCTCTGTCCCAGTTGCTTGCAGATAGTCATCAGGTAGTACTGCTCTTTTGCTAGCACTGACAACTGTTTGTTGAGGACTCTGAGATACTAGTCAGTCCAAGAATGTTGTTTAAATAGTTCTAAGTTAACCAAAACTTCAAAAAGAGAGAGCATATCCGTGATCCTTGCTGAGTTGTCACATGCTCCCCAGCAAACTGTAATCCTCCGAGCATTTATTGGAGGCTGCACATCCTTGGAAAGGGTCACCTTGGGAAACATGAGGGATGGTGCATCACTTCTGCAGTGCAGACGAGGTGGTCTCTGAAATGGAAATCGGTTCTAGCCTAATACATTTTGAATGTTCTATTTCTCCTGTTGCCAGTAGTGGAAAGTTTTTGTTTTAGGGTGTGTTGGCAAGTTTGTAAATTGTCAGTGCTGCAGTTTTTAGTCTTGTCTGTGTATTGGCTACTCAGGGATGGCGTAGACGGAGCTTGGTCCTGCCTTGAGGGCGGGGGGCTGGACTCGACCTCTTGAGGTCCCTTCCAGTCCTATTATTCTATGATTCTATGAACCAGCAGACTTCAGTGGCTTAAGCCCACCAAAAAGAGGGTCATAAAGTGTGAGATGAGAAGTGTAATCTCTGAGGTCCTGATGTGGTATTTTTGGTGACTGCCAGGGAGACGGTGACTTTCCATCCAGCTTGGGCCTTGCTCTGTTATTAGAGCTCAGTTGGTTTTTTGTAATCTGTTGAAAGACCAGACCATCCCGCTGAGGCCTGCCAGGGGAAGGAGAAAATAACCGTTTGCCTAATTCTTCCCTGGAAGCAGTCAGAATGGGAAAGGTGCCTAAGCCGATGACCCAAAAGCAAAGCTCTGGGTAGTAGCACAAGCAGCATGTATCAAGTGTGGTCTCTGCAGGAAGGCTTAAAGGCCCAGAGCATTAAAATTGGGAGCTATCCCAGCCCTTAGCTGAAACATTACCATAGACCTTTTCCCCCGCTGTTTGAGTTAAATGGATGTTAATAAAACAGTTTGCCTTGCCCCCTCTTTTGCTGAAATGTTATTCATTGTGATGTCGTAATCCTATTTGTTCACTAAGCACCCATAAAGTTTTCTCTGAAAAATGGGTGGACAGAACTTAAATTTCTAGTGTAAAACCAAGCAGGAAAATGCTGTTTAGAAGAGGGAAAAAATGAAGTTGTTTGCTTTGGTAATGTTTTAAAAAGTCAGATTTCTGCAAGCCACCTTTGAGGTAGTGGTTATACCCACTTCAAATTAGGGATGTAAAATCCCACGTAATTGGTTAATCGGTTACGTGTGACGGTTAACCAGTTAGGGGGGCCACTCCCAGTGGGCCTGGGAATTGTCTACATTTGCAGTGTGAAATGGATCAGCATTCAGCAACCACGTTGGCTTGGACACTTGCCTCATGCCAGGAACAAATCAAACTTATTTTCAGATAATACATAATTTAGCTTTAAACCAGCCTTTTCCTTCCCATCAAGTTCTTTCTCAATGTATCTCTTCTCTCTTTCTCTCTCAGCTTCTAGATTCTCAGCTTTGTACAACATTCTCCTTCTAGGTAACTGAGGGTAGCTGGGGAAGTTGGCCCTTCTATTCAATGTTTGGTTGCCCATTCAAGCTAAAATAAGTCTTGCACACATCTTTCCCTTGTCATACTGCTTTGGAATGCTTTTTACATGAGGGATAATTATTGGTTTCTTCAGTATAACAATAAAGATGGGTAACATCCTTGAATTATCATGAAGAGTCAAGAGGATGTGTTTTTTAGTCTCAAGGTAACCTTTTTAAACTATGCTTTTATTGTTGTAACTGTGTTGGTCTCAGGTTATTAGAGAGAGAAGGTAAGGGAAATAACTTTTATTGGACCAACTTCTGTTGGTGAGACAAGCTTTTGAGCTACATGGCTTCTTTGGGTCTGGTCATTGGTTCTCTGTCGTCATAGCTAAATACAAGGTAGCACAGATCAGTGTTTCTCAACCTTTTTTTATATAAAGTACCCCTTTTTAAAAAAAAATTATAAATATCCCCAGTACCTACAATTTTCAGACACACAACATTTTTTTCTACTGTTGCAACAAATGTGTTTAAACAACTTGATCGTAGCCAGGCGGGCAATGACATTTTTGGGTGTAAAAAGTACAAAAAAAACCCCCAAAACACTAAAACTTAAAACAAAAATTCAGTTTTCTCCAAATTTCAGTTTTCGATGTACCCGCTCCCCCAACTTCTCTCGAGTACCCCAAGGGTACTGATAGAAATGTAGCCGTGTTAGTCTGGGGTAGTTGAAGCAAAATGCAGGACAATGTAGCACTTTAAAGACTAACAAGATGGTTTATTAGATGTGAGCTTTCGTGGGCCAGACCCACTCCCCCACGAAAGCTCATCATCTAATAAACCATCTTGTTAGTCTTTAAAGTGCTACATTGTCCTAAGGGTACTCATACCACTGGTTGAGAAACACTGGCATATATGATTTAGCATAAATAGCAAACGCATAGTAAGAGACTGTTGAAGGTGAAGTGTGCGGCTAGTACCTCTGCAGTCACAAGACAAAAAGGAAAATTGAGTTAGGGCTTGGGTACACTACAAATTAACAAGTTGACATACAGCCAGCTGCAGTAATTAGAATCATGTGTATCCTCACCAAGAGTGCTTCCCGGGACTGACTGAAGTGGGGAATTGTAGGGCACTGACACGTGGAGCTCCACCGCCCTGGGGCTGACAACCCTGAACAGGACTCTGGGATCCCCTCTGCCAGTTAGGTTGACAATCCAAGCCGTCAGCCCAGCACAGGGCTTACAGCTTGTGCTCCAGGTTGAGCCAGGGCACCACAGCAGCAGTTCTGGGAGCCACATCTTCATGCAGGATTCTACTTGTAACTAGGCTCCCTTCTCCAGGACAGGGAGTTAGCAGGAGTGAAATTGACATTCATGTCCGTTTCACAGCTGTTATTTCACATTCTGGCTCCAGCTCTCACTCCATCTGTTCTCCCCAAAAGGGACCTGTATGCCACCTTCAAAAGACAAGCCTGGAACTTAAATTCATAACTTCACTAGACACTCAAGAACATACTTTTAATAAAGGATACTGGATTTATGGCTCATTACAGTAATCCGTAGCCCGTAATCTTCACTTTTTGTTTTATGACTGCAGAGGTGTCTGCTGACCATTTCACCATAAATTCTCTCAATATGTTAGTTACTTATGCTAAACAATCTGTTCCACTTGGTTTAGCTGTGACTCTGGGTACCTTCCACAGACCTGAAGAGTGCTGTGCGTCTTGAAAGCTTGTCTTTTTCACCACCACAAATTGGTCTAATAAAATACTTTGCCTCTCATACTTTACAACCTTAAATTTCTAGTTCAGTTTAAAAAAATTCCTCCCAACAAGAAGAGGGGTGTTGCTACACAGTCAATTTGTGGAATGCGTCTGGAGATTAAAGCAAATATTGGGGTTCAGTTCCCAGCTCAGTCATGTACTTTCTGTGATCTTGAGTAAGTCACCTAATCTCTGGGGCTTAGTTTCCCATCTGTACATTGAGGATGGTACTTGACAGGAGGGCTGAGGATGAACTAATTTGTAAGACACTTGGATATTACAGTAATGGGGCAATAGATATATATGGATAGATCTACAAAATCCAGAAAGGCGCCTTATATTAGATGCCTTCATTGTGGTGGGCGGAGGAGGCAGTTCTATAGTTATTCAGAGAGTCACTCTTGTTATACGATGTTTCCCTTCAGGGAGCTAACTATAGTAAGATGTTAGTGAAGAGGAGCTTGGAAATCTCCATAACTTTGTTGCAGGCCTATATATCCTGTGTGTGAGTGTTCCGTACACAATATAGCTTACTAATGAGCTGTACTGAGAAATCTTAGGACAGCTCATTTTACTAGCCACAAAGATGTCACATAGGCAATAAACTACTTTTGGGGGGGGGGTGCTAAATCCTTGTTCTTTAATGTAGTTGCCAGTCTTGCCTAATGCGGGGACATTTCCATGCTGCACTACATAAAACTAAGAGAAACTCAGGACCTGCCACCCCAGACTGCACTACAGTCAAATCTACCGTGTAACAGCTTCTGATGTTCACTCATCACTACAGATACACTTTAATGTAGAGCTGATAGCGTTCCTGTTTTGCTAGGAGACTGCCACAGACAGGTGGATGTTAAACATTTCCTCTTCAAGAGATTTAGTACGGTTCATTAAGAAATAATGAATCCTAGTCCTTCCTTTCTTCCCTGTTGAAGGATTTTCAAATTAACATCCTGCAGGCTATCCACCACTTATCTTTCATTGGCTTATTTAAATCTAGTTGATTGTCAGATTCAAGCACAGGTACCATTTTATTTATCGTTCTAGAGAATGGTTGGTTAGAAATCCTAGATTTTAAAGGTCTCCACAGTTTCACAAAAAAGAAGTTTACGTGTGACGCTTCTGCTGTCAGTTCTGTCTGCCCTCTCCCTGGCAGATTGACATTCGTTGGTTCCTTCACGTTCTGAGTCATGCCATTCCTGATGAAAATGAGTGGTCCTGTGGCACCTTAGAGACTATCAACAATATTTCTGTAGTGTCATGAGCTTTCGTGGGCACAACCCAATTCTTCCTTAGGTCTTTGCCTGAATTAAGAGCATCCTATCAAGACACACTTCCTTTGGATGTGCTGATGGCTTCTTGGGGATTTAATCCGTATCTTGGTAGTGACTGTCACAGCCTTGAGACATGCTGCAGGTATACACCAGTTTTCATAGGTAGGCATAATTTGAAGAATCAGACCTCATATCTTCATAAAGACCTGTAACTTAGTAAGTGGCAAATACAGCGAATCTGCGAGTGAAATTCTATGAGAGAACTCTTTTCAGTCTTGTCCTAAACGATAGTCAGCTTCGTGAGAGTGAAGATGAGAAGCCTGTTGCAGGCTCTTACACCAAAAAAGCTGCTAAAAGGTGTAGCCATCTAAAGCATCTAACTTCACAGTGCCTACTAGAGCATCACTTTGTTCAGACTGGCATCGGTATGCAAGGGTAGGGGAGACGAGATCTTGGATCAGGTTCCACTCCAGTGACTGAGTCTTGAGAGAATGTTTGGCAGAGTGTGGTCAGAAGTATGTAGTCCATGTACTTTGACAACCAGAGGAGGACAAGAACTTAACGATCTTGTTCAAGTTCTTTCTCTTCACCAGCCCTAGCAGGGAGTGGTGACAGGATACTGACTCAATGGAGAGATCTCATTGGAAGCCAATAGCTGTACAGAACACAGAGCAGGAATTTCAGCTCGGTATCAAGCAATACATCTACCTTGTTTCCTGAAAATGTCCCTGTGGGAAATCATCGCCTAATGAGGATTGAGGACAATCACTCTCTTGAACAAAGGGGAACAGGTGTGCAGTATCCTGGTAATTGCTCTCAGCAGCTGGTTCAGTGAAAAGTAAACCTTGGATCTTAGTGCAGGGAAACCTAAATGTCTTCAAGAACTAGTGTGAAAAGCTTCCATCCTGTGATGAGCTGGTAAAAATTCTTTGTTTTGCTTTGAGTTAACTTCATTACCTTTTTAAAACTTGCTAAGATCTTGCCCTTTCCAGATCAATTTCCTTCACTTGCCACCAGAGAGATTTGCGCCTGGATTTCTCCACCTGTTCATCTTTTCAGAGCAAGAAACGTCTTGGCCCTTTAAATTTTCATCTGTGTTTTTATAGCCATGTGCCTAATATTAAAAAACATTACGTTGTATTTAACTTCTAGAAGTTCTGGCTTTGGAAGTTATCATCTGGACCACTTACGTTGTTTAAAGGCAAGGATTTCCTGGGTTATGTTGCCTCTGACAAAACTGAAATCTTCCACAAATTCTTCTAGTGCAAAGCAACCAGCACTGAGAATTGCTGGACATGCCTTCAGAGGCAATAATTAATAAGTGTGGTGAAATTGTCATCGTACTGCTTGGTGAACTGCTTCTATGTAAAAGATAGCCAGCCCTCTGTCTGCAAAGACTAAGCCTGAGAATAGAAAACCTAGTTTAGATAGGGGGTTCATTTTAATGGACTTATTTTTCTTCACAGGAGTCTGTGACAGACTACACTACACCTTCTTCTCATCCTAACACTGTGGCTGCTAGCAGTACAAAAATGGAGGAGACTTTGGTGACTAATGTAAGTCTATTGTAGTGAATCTCTGACTGAGGACAGGGACAATGTATTTATACTTTTGTCTTCCTTTTCAAAAGCACGCCATGTTCCTTTCAGTTAGCGATTAGTAAGGTTTCCATTATGTTAACCAGATGGCTATTGTGTAATTCCACTGTAAGAAACAAAAACAGCTTCAGTTTGATTAGTATCTGTCTGAGTTCTGTGCATGTTACATGGTGTCTCTTGCTTTTAAACAAAGAAAACTTTGAAAGCCTACATAGGGGAATGATGTTTAGAGATTGCTTGAAAAGAGATGGGGTCAAAATTCAGGAAGACTCTTCCAGATAGCAGGCATTACAGAGTTCTCCTCCGTGACATTTGTGAGACTAAGGGAAAGAAGAAGCCTGTACTAGTAGTGAAGAGAAAAGTCTGAGAGGCTTAGGAAAGTCCCCAGAAAGACTTGAAAAACCAGGGTTGTTCTGATCTGTCCTGAAATTAACTGCGGCTGTGGTACGCAAGGGAGACAGTTGAGTGGAGTGTTCTGGTGGAGAGCAGAATTCAGTCGTCATGCTTGTTGAAGAACATGTGCTTGCGCTCTCCACAGAGCTAGCCGTCCTGGCTTGGTGGGCTTGCTTGTCTGTATTAGTTTTTCTTATGTCGCGAGAACGAGTACCAACTGGTATGTGACTCATTGGGACTTCAAACGTGTCTTGAACTTGGTGGGTCTGTCAGGGTAGGAACCTGGATCTTGTGATGTTGCTATTTTGAGCAATGTAAACATAATTAATTCAGAGTTGACCGGATTTATGGGGAATCATGATGGATCCTCTTCCTTCACCCCTCAAGAGAACTTGCCATTTAAAATAAAAGCCTTTTAAATTGACGTAGCAATAGCAACATCCGTAATGCATTTTTGTGGCAATGTTGTTTGTAGCTATTCCTGCACACCTCTTCCCTTCATAGTGCTGTGACTTTTTTGTGCTTTTTGTTAGTGTCAGACTTGAATAAGAGGCAAAGTATGAGACTTGTAATTCCTTGGTCCTGCTGATTTCGGTGTATTCCCTTGTCTGGTAGATTTGGATTCCCACATAAGAACCAGCAATAGCAGATTTGTGCTTTTGTCTAGTTTCAAAGTGTCAAGTACATGTATTTTGAGATTAATCTCATTCTATGGCAGTTGCATGTGCTCTGTGCCTAAACTATAGCGTTAATGATAGAAAGAAGGAATAAGGACTATTGCTGTACCAAAGATTATAGCAACACTTCCTCAGATCTTGTATTTAGGATCTTGAGCAAATCCATCATTAGCTTTTTCTTTTGCAACAATTTTGTCAAATTTGTGTTTTCTCCTAAACTTCGCCTTTGTTTGAGAGTCCCATTGAAAGATAGCTAGGAATTTAGAAATAGCCATACGCAAGTGTTAGTTACCAGGTATAATTTTGCTTATTTCTTTGGTCCTGTGACTTTGAAGAAAACAGTTTCCATTTTTTTTGTAGAAATTTCATCTCAAAGCTTGAATCCTACTAGAGGGCCAACTTGAATTGGGAAGAATTTTGTACCCTGTTGAATTAAATACATTTTGGGCTAAATCCCAAAAATGCTAAAAGGACACTCGACTCTGTAGAAGACACTGGTGCACAGACAAGCAAGTCTGCAGTCACTGCGATGACCAGTATTGTATGAACCATACTAAACGACCTTTCCCCCCACCAAATTTTCATCCTGCTTTGCCAAACCATCCCTCCTGAAAGCTCAAGCCTCAAGGAACATTTAATATATTAGCACCGCTTGAGCATTTGCTCGTAAGGGGCTCTCGTGGTAGACTTAGTTAGAATGTGATGTGTGTTGCCTGCCTTTCAGGTGCCCTTGCCCCACACCCTTCCCCTCCCTAGGAGGGAGACTCTACAACAGAGCTCCAGCCTAACTCCAGTTTCTCCCGCTACCGTGGACCTCACCCTCAAGGTATGTACCACGTCCCTCTAAGGGTCGTTTTCTTGCATGCAAGGGAAAAAGATAATGGAGAACTTGCTGGTGAACCTTTTTTAGAGCCTTCCTTTGTTTCCTCTCTGAACTGCTTTTGCATATCAACAGATGGCTGAAACAAAAGGGTGTATGAAAGTGAGTGCATTCAGTTATAAATCTCTTTAACCCCTTTTGCTTTAACACTTGGCATCGATCTTGGCTTCCACTACCCAGAGTGTAAATGCTAGGGAGGCACATGTAGGTGGATAAATATCATGGCATGCTTCTCCTGACAGAAACCCATTGTATTTTGATACATCAGTGGATAGGTCTGTTTAAAACAAGTTTGGCTACAGCTTCATGGTTGCACAGGTTGTTAAAAAGAGAGTAGTGCATTGGCTTCAGCAAATAGTACTTGAATTTCTCAGCTCTTTCCTTTTGATTAGTAAAGTGTGACTTCTACAATTGGATGATTGGAGTAGTAAATCATGTAGGTTGGCAGTAAGTTAATTTATATCAGCAGCTATTGTCTCCTATAAACTAGTACAAAAACTTTTTGTTATACTTATGGGAGCAGGCATTTCATGCTCCTTTATGTTGTGCATTGTGGAGCAAGGGTATGTTGGGAGCATTTTGTCTATGGCATGTATGCAGTCTTGATGTTGGGAGGGTTTGGATTGTGCGCTCTGTAACTCACTAACATTATTAAGCTGGTCTCTGTCCTTTGGCTATAGCCTTTTTAAGAGAGTCTCTGTCCTTTCAGTGCCCTTGATGAGCCATGTGATGGTGCTTTTATATCCTGAGTTAGTGAGCAAAGTATTGTCCAAACTAGAAGTCTTTGGAAACGTGGTTGGATGCATAGTTACTGGCTTTCAAGAAATTAAATGCAACTCCCAGTGAGAATTTCTCTCTGAAATGGTTTGTGATAGAAGAAAGATTCTTACTAGTTTTCATAATTTATATAATTACAATATAACAACCCAGTGATGCAGACGTAGTTACTGATAATTATTCTTCATTAACATTTCCTCCTCCTTTTTGTTTGCATATGTTTAAAGCATCTTAGCCAGAAAAAAAGTTAATGGAAAGAAGAAAAAGATGAGTGAGGTTGGGAGGGGATGAAAAGGGAAGAGTAATTTAGCAAGGGAAACTCTGCTAACCTGCTAACATTTGAAAAATAATGAATTAATACTGATGTATTAACTTTCTGGTATCTGGAGGCGCTTTTAAAATTGTTTTATTTACATGTCAAACTCAATACAACAATGTCTAGAAATAAGTAGTCCATTCACTGAACACTTGATACAGAGAGGAAAATCACTATGGCTTGACCGTTTCACACCTTCTAAGCATTAGCCTGCTGAGTGTTGAGTTCCTTATAAGTATACTATCTAGTCTTGTAACTTGGTGTCGGTACCTCTAGACCGGGATGATACGAGTGTCCTAATAAGCTCATGAGATGATGGCTGTCTCCGTAGTAGGTATGAGGAGGAATTCGTCTATAATCTGTGCTGCAGTGCTCTGAGACTGCAGGATGTTGAGAAGCATTTTTTCGCTAACCTGCCCTTAAGCTTTCAGACTTCGCATCTCTTCCTGCACATAACACATGCAGATCACACCTTTTCAAGGCACTGCAGGGCTTAACCATGCCAGAGTCTCTGGTAGCCCAAACAGAACATTACTGCTGATCTCCCAACCAATGGAAGGTAAACGTTGCTTTTAAATGCTGCTTTGACAAGCGTTATCTTTCAACTCTCCTCCTTGGAGGAGGAACAAGAGTTTCCAGGCTTTCTTCTGGAATGGAATAACCTTCCAATCTCCTTTCTTGTTCCTCCATCCCCCATCATACCATTCCATCTGCAAGGATATCCTCTTAAAAGACAAAGAGGGGGAATTCTGCCATAATTGCTCCTTTCTCTGGGCCTCTTTCTGCCAGGGAAAGAAAATGGAAGTGGAAGGCTTATTGGGATCTTGGCTTCCATCACATCAACCAAGACTTCCCTGGAGTCAACTTTGCT
Organism: Pelodiscus sinensis; assembly: GCF_052426305.1. Classification (NCBI taxonomy): domain Eukaryota; kingdom Metazoa; phylum Chordata; order Testudines; family Trionychidae; genus Pelodiscus; species Pelodiscus sinensis. The sequence goes on from NC_143060.1 coordinate 66,267,322, forward strand.
TGGACAGATCAGACCTATTGGGTCTTAGCCAGGCCTTTGCTGATCAAGGGCTCTTTGGCAGGGGAAGTCCACAATCCTTTTAAATGTCTCTGCCCATCATATGTCTAAATTCCAGGGTCTCATCTAAAGATTCTAAGCAGCTAAGAAAAACATTTGGCAAGGAATCTGTCTCTGGGTATTCTGGCCTTCCTCACAGGAAAAAAAATGTATCTTAAGGAAGTTTTCTTTTGTTTCCTCTGCAATCTTTTATTGACTTATGAACGCTGGAGCCCTAGACCACTTAAGTAAGCTAAGGCCCACATGAAATTGGGTGAGAGGCATCTGGGGTTAGCCATTGTCTTCTCCCATCCGGCACTGCCCCTCTCCCCAGAATGAAAGAGAACCTCAACAACCCAAACCACGGAAGGTAAAATCATTTCGGGTGCTCTTTCTCCTTCTCCATTTCTCCCAAACGTGTTTGAAACATTTTGTATGTGGGAGACGTGCAGCCTGGCTACTCCCTAGAATTAGAGGCTCTTTCACTCCCCTTCTTCATCTGTGAGTTGCGAATAAGAAGTTCTGTATTCTGAAAGAGCCCTAATCCTGTAGCTGGGGAGACGCAGACTAAAGGAGGACGGTGCTCGGGACTCTGCACGTTCTTCATAGTTAGAGGAAGGGTCAGGAGGAGTCTGGGCAAATCTGGACCCAGACAGCAAATAAGTGAATGAGACAAAATGCAGGATGGAGACTTCAGCTTCTGCTATTGAGCAGATGCCTCAAGGAGTTCAATCTACTATAAACAATACAATTTCCCTACACCTTTGGGAAATACTCACCTGTAGGGGTGGCCCATCCATATAGGCGGCCGCCCAGGGTGCCAAGTTAAATGGGATGCCAAATGGTGGCGCAATAGCATTAAGGGGTTTGGAGGTGGGGGCGCCGATTGCATGGTTCGCCTAGGGCGCCAGTTGCTGGCAGCTAGTCTAGGGCTGCCCCCGCTCACCTGTTATGTGGGTGGAAGGTGTGTGAACAAACCTGTCCCACGTCTGGTCTAGTTATTAGAAAGGGCTCAGCCTAAGTGTATGTGTTGGTGGGAGGGGTTCCAAAAAGGGAAACAGTCAAGTCACAAATTTCCTATCAAGTGTTTCATAGAAAAAAATCTTGGGGGGAGGACTCCTGAAGCAGTTCCTCCTGTCAGTTACCCTTTTATACTGCGACAATGGCAATTAAATAGAAAAGCCAATATGATTTGTATCATGATGCGTGGGCAAATCAAATAGCTCAATTTAGAGAGATGCGGAGCAGTTTGCCCATTTACATAAGATGACGACATTGCCGCCCGCCATGCTTCATTTTAATGGGCAAGGCGGTCAGCGGACTGTTTTGTCCAATCCGAAGTGCTCCATGTCCGTTCAAGTGACTAGGCCGTTCTGATCAGACTTCCTTCTGTAATGCTGAAAATGTGCTTGGCTCTGGACAAGGCACCAAACGAAAATAGCTCCTGCCCTCAAGAATGTGTAATTTGTTAGATGAATTGCAGTATGGAACCCTTAGTCTCCAGTGGCTAAACCTCACATTAAATACATGGGCCACTGTGTGTCATAGAACTCCATGGACCATCATTAAAATGTGTTTGTGGCTTGTCTAATTTGAACATTTATAGCAAGTGTCCTTCCCTTTGTCTCTTAAGCATAGTCCCTTGATGCTTTCCCTCGAATTCTTGCCTGGCGTTCAAAGGTTTTCTGTTAAAATCTTGGGGGAGGCAGGGTTGACTCGGTTCCAGTCAACCACTAGGTGGTTTAGATAAGTTTGTTGAACAGTTTAAAACCACACATTTTTTTTAAACTCTTCCAACTCCTGCTTGACCCAGACTATATTTGTGCTAGGCACTGTTACATCTGTGATTACAGAACGTAAGGTTTGACTTTTTCCCTCCTTTGGTATTTATTTTTTTCTTTAACATGAGGAAAAACCTGTGCATAGGTTTGGCACAGTTTTAGCCCCAAATTATTTTATTTTATTGAAAGTTTTAAAATACGTAGCTAAATAAGCACACTAATTGTGTGGTGGTGTTCATTGTGGTGTGTTAAAACTACAAAATAAAATGGACATTGTGTTCAGATTTACCTCTGACAGATTAATTGCTGTACTCCCTTAAATGGTCACAGATCATACTGAAGATAGAAATTCATGCTTCTGTGGTTGTGACATTTTTATCTCAGAAAAACTTCCCTCCCTTTTTGCACCAGTGGCATTAGACCATTTAATTTTAGAGTGAATGGCTTTATTTTAGAACCAATTTTGTGCTAACTTAAGCAAGCGTGAAACATTCCACTCCCCACATGGGAGGAAAAAGCCGAAGTCAGTGTGAGCAAACTTGATCTTGGGTTCTGGCAGTAAAAATGGTTGATTAGACAATTCAAGCTAATTGGAAGCTCCCACTTAGGGCCATAAGCTTTTTGCATGACCACTTAGTATTGTGCAATCATGGCGAGCCAACATGAAGCCAGGAGGCTCCCAGGTAGCCTGCACTCCCTTTTAACTACAATGAATTGTTAACTGAAGGACTAACCACAACACTAAAATGTGCTCAATACCTGCCTGTGTGTCTCAAAAAGAAAACCCTTTCTCTTGTTCCTGAACAGATGGAGTCTGCCCGCAAAGCCTGGGAGAATTCTCCAGGCATGGGGGAGAAGGGCTCACCGATAACCTCAACAGCATCTCCCATAGCCGGAGGCACCAGTGGAAGCAGCAGCAGCAGCAGCGGACCAAGCAGTGCCACTTACAGCTCTTTCTCAAGTGCATCAATGCCTCCTATTCCTGTGGCCTCGGTTACACCTACAACCTCGTTGTCAGGTATCCGCCTTTGCATTGCGTGTTGTGTACTGCACTCCCCTCCCCATTCTCCAGCTGGTTTTGCCTTTTAATCGTGTCAGCTCTTCACTCTTTGGGATTTGGGAATGCATGGAGTTCTTATTTAAGGGTGTAAAAGTTGGGTGCGAGCCCCAGTTTACCAAAACCCTCTTATTTGCGTGGGTCAGATGTCACCGCTGTGATGTCATGACAGGTATCCTCTTCTGTCCAGTGACAACCGCTCAGTTGCCTGCATGTCCTCTCTGTATGTTGTACTGGCTCTGCACACCCTCTGGTGTTACTTAGATACCGCACATAGGGGTTTGGCTATCTGTCGTGTTGTCATTTTAGGCCCTGTCCTGCACCTGGGTTGGTATGTCTGTTCTTGTGAGGAGTGTGTTGGTACCACAGTATTTCTTCACACAATGTTTCTTCACGAGGTGTTCTATTGTGACCCTTCTGAATTGTTTCCAGCTTGAGCCTAGGACAAGTTAGTGTTTTACACCATTAACCCAGTTCGTGCCAGATTCTGTGAGCAGGGCCTGCCTCTTGCTCACGGTTTCACTCTGCTTTATATTAGCAAAGTCATGACCACTGTGCCCAGGCCTGTGATATGTGGGCATACGCTTCAGTAACTCATCTTACTGCAGTTGGAAGAGCTGAAATTTCCCCTATGATTTTACTGCATAGCCAGCTGGGGAGAGGAGTTTTGCTTCTCTCCCTTTTTCAGTAGGGTGGATCTGGAAGATACAGTTTAGGAAGCTTCTTCTACCCACCACCTTCAGCTGGCTGCACAGAAATCTTTGTGTAGAATAGAGCTGCTCTTTTCCACCTTGTCTTCATGCGGCTGGCCATGGGGAACCGGCAACTACTCAGTTCCCACAGTTGTCTGAAGATTTCCAGTTTTTGTTTCATATTACCTCAGTAGGGCTGACTGAGGCCTCTTTGTGGTAGGCGCTGTACAAACATACATAATAGTGTGTCCCACAAGACTTTCACTACTGCTATGCACAAACAGGAGTGGGGAAATTTGACTCCCACTGTGGTAAACAACTTTATGTCCAATTCAATCGTTGCACATTTGGCCATTTAAAGGAATCTGTGCTATAATCCCAGCTGATAGGATTGAAGAAAAATGTCTTTCTTTGGGGACCTGACATTCTCTAGACAACTGGAAGAGAAAGTGCAGTCCTGTTTTAAGGAATTCTGTATATATTGTATTTGTTTTTAATTTGCTATTCGCCCTTGCCCATGGTAGTCGATGCCTCCAACATTTTGTCAGACCTACTAAAAGATAAGTTTGTGAATGATCATTTGAAAGCATTTCTGGTATGTTTTTTCCAATCCAGGAGCCGGAACATACACTACCTCTTCCCTGAGTACAAAGTCTACAACCACCTCCGATCCTCCTAATATCTGTAAAGTGAAACCACAGCAGTTGCAGACAAACAGCCTCGCTTCTGCCAGTCACTTCTCCCAGCTAAGCTGCATGCCGTCTCTCATTGCCCAGCAGCAGCAGAGTCCGCAGGTCTATGTGTCCCAGTCTGCAGCAGGTAATAGTGTTTGTGAGCTTGGGAGGGAAATGTGCTGCCTATTCTGTGTGTGCTTTCACTGAGACGAGTTGGTAGAACTTTTAAATAACTGCATATGAGTTGTACTAGGATTGTTATCTCTGAAGCTGATGATAAACTTGTAAGTTATTACATAGTGTGTATGGAAAAGAGCAGACTGAGGGGGGACGTGATAGCAGCTTTCAGGTACCTTAAAGGGTGTTACAAGGATGAGGGAAAAAATGTTTCTTCTTAATGTGTGATGATAGGACAAGAAGCAATGGGCTTAAATTGCAGCAAGGGAGGTTTAGGTTGGACATTAGGAAACACTTCCTAACTGTCAGGGTGGTGAAACACTGGAATAAATTGCCCGGGGAGGTTGTGGAATCGCCATCACTGGAGATATTTAAGAGCAGGTTAGACAGAACGCTATCAGGGATGGTCTAGATGGTGCTTGGTCCTGCCGTGAGGGCAGGGGACTGGACTCGATGACCTCTCGAGGTCCCTTCCAGTTCTAGTGGGTTATGTGTCTGATTCCTGGGAACTCCAGTCCACTCTGACCCTGAACCTGGGTTAGACGCTGTACAGACAAGTACCAGGATGGCCCCTAAGAGCTCAGGGTCCAATCTGCTTTCCGTTGCGGAAGCAGGCCGCGATGCCGGAGAGGGACATCCAACCTCGGGGATACTCGCACCCGTGTGGTTCAGGAGCCTGGTTAGCGATCAGCATTGCCCAAGTGAGTCCCAGCCGTGTGAATTCGGAAGGCAGGCAGTATTTCAGGGGCATGTGTCTATGTAACACATCCCCACGGCACGACGACTGCCCGAGTAGTATGACTTTCCCTTTTAATAAACCCTCCTCTGAGGGATGTATCTGTCTGAATCCTGTTTTCCTTTGTAGCTGTCAACTTTCCCTCAGCCCGTAGTTCAGAAAATCCTCTGCAATCTTTCCTTTTCCCTGACAGCAGTCTGGTTCTGTTCTCGTGGAGGCACACCCTCCTGTCCTAGCTCCTTCCCCGCACTGCACATGCATCGGACCTAGATGTGCGTAGAGATCTGCAAATTCGCCCCCAGCACGCCATTTGCCGCGTAGCTCTCCCATCAGAAGCCCAACTATCGATATTTCTAACAGTCCAGCCCCCCTTTTCTGTTACCTTTCTTCTTTAAAAGGTGTCCCCTCCTCTAGAGAGGTGTCCTCAGTGTGGAAGGATCCCAACTATGGGATCATTTCCCTCTGCTCTATTTCTCTGTTCCCCTCCTTGAGACTTTCCCTCCAACAGCCCAGAAACTACCAGACTGGGAGTGGTCCCAGAAAGTCTCATCTATGTACGTCTGTCTCCCTCAAGCGCCTTCAGTTCAGCCAATGGTTTCAAGAGCCTGGGAGCTGCCTATACCAAATGCATGCCACTGCCACCTGCTGCTTTCAGGACAAAATACTGGATAGTCCCCTCTGATGCTGGACTTCTGCCTGCATTCCTTGTGCTCTTGCTGGGTGGCTTTTTGTGGTTTGGGATTTTTACTGCGGGGGAGCAGGCTTTCTTGGCCCAAGTTTAGAGACTGTTTATAAGGGGTATCTGCTTATGTTCCCCCTCTAAACTTCTGTTTGCTGCTCTGGTTCGCTAGCTGCTCCAGTCTCTCTTAAGAGCTTTTTAATCCCTGTTTTCCCTGAGCTGGTTCTGCCCCCCGTCAAGGGATTCAAGATCCAAGAATGGCTAGAGCCTTCTTGGGAAGCTTTCAGCCTTGCCTAGAAGGCCATTAGACTCAGCACACAGCTTCTAAATGGACCCCATGATAAACTTCAAGCGAGCAAACACAGCCAACTCACTCCAGGGGTCATGCAGTTGCTCCTCCTTCACCTGGAGAATTCCCTCTCAAACTTCTCCTGTTCGCTAGCTCCCTGAAAATCTGTTCTCTCCCCTCCTTTCCTCGCCCAGTGCTAACAGGCAAATAGTTAACCTAACCAGTGTGTATATATGAAAGAGAAAACTTCTTCTCTGGCTGCAGTTCCAGCACGACGTGGAAATCTGCCCAGAAGGAAAATGTTTTGCGTTCAGACACTAACTTTCATATTTTCCTGAGGTCCTGCAGCTCAGATCCCAGCTTTCTACATGGACACAAGCCACCTATTCAGCACTCAGCATGCCCGTCTGGCTCCACCGTCCCTGGCTCAGCAGCAAGGTTTCCAACCCGGACTGTCACAGGTATTTGGGGATTCATCCCACTGAACCCTCATTGGAAAGCTGTTGTAACATGAGCGGACCTGATAGTTGTAGGAGGGAAAGAGAGAGAGAGAAGTATTCCAGTAGAAGCTCATATTCTCCAACATGTACTGCTTTGTGCAAGAGTACTTGTTCGTCACAGAAATGCTCAGTTTGGTGTTTCTTCCTGGGGTGAATCCTAACATACCATTTGGAAAAGGGTCCAGCCTCAAGACTTCAGCCAGCTCCTTTTGTAATTTGTGCCAATGGTTGATTTCCCTCTTATCATTGTAAAGTTCCGTCATCTGCTTGAGAGAGTCCAAGTGACTCTCGGTGTTGGTTTATAAAGAAATACAGTAGTGCTCAAGTCAGATGGACTATCTGACTAAAGTTGCTCAGAATGAGGGATGAAGATCAGATATTAAGAACGCGTGTATTCCATAGAGTTCAAGGGTTGCTAGATTTTTTTTTAAAGCAACACTTGTGAGAAGTAACTGAGTAACCTACATTTAATAAATATACTGCACATCGTTTGTTCAGCTGACATTGTCATGGTTATGCTTGCTGATTTGTCTTATTTGCTGCTCTATTATAGCAACTGCACATCTGTGATGGTTCTGAATTTTTTGACCACAGTTGTTGGGTTTTTCTGTTTTATTGGTGGTCATCAGAATCAGATGTCGGAAGTTTGTATCATAACAAATATTTAGATGGAAATTAACTTTAAATAGCTGCGTTGATTGCCTCAGCAAAATGTGAACTGTGACAGCATGCAAATGAGCAAAGCTGTCAACGCTTCTGTAAAGTTTAGTTCCGTTTAGAAAGTTGTCATGTGTTCCTTATACAGCATTTGTATTTGATGTGCAACTACTTTTGAGTTTAATTTCCCATTGCGTGTTAAGTACAGGGCATTTTTCCCCTTATGGGTTTTGCCAAGGCAATTTTCATCTACCAAGATTTTTGTGACTGTTCTACACCTGGGTATTTATTTAATTTTTTTTTGTTGTTGCAGCCTGCTTCCGTTCAGCAAATTCCCATCCCCATCTATGCACCTCTACAAGGACAACATCAAGCCCAACTGAGTTTAGGGGCAGCACCTGCTGTTTCCCAAGCTCAAGAATTGTTCAACTCCTCCTTACAACCTTACCGGTAAATGGTTCTGCGTTAGTAAGGAAAAGCAACACGAGATCAGCCCGTTGTCGTATTCCTTTCTTTCACCACTTCCACTTTTTCAGACCAGTATTGAAGCTTAACAGCAACTCTTAAAAGCTTGTTAGTTTGTACATTACAGAAGTGAGATCAAGTAATAGAGATTTGAAATGAGCTACAAAGCTTAGGGACCATTAGGTGACGTAGAATAAAACCTGCTACATGTTAGAAATACTGTGGTTTCTCCCTAGTTAACCTACCAGCTAGCGTTTGTTATACATTTGATTTTTCTCACCCTTTTTTTTTTACTCCATCACACATGCAAAATGTCACTAAATCTGTGACAGACAAAATGTAGTTGAAAATGTCCATGGAAGTTGGCAGAAGTCGCCATCACATACTTGCTTACATCAAAAGCTTGGATGCTTTTGTGGTCAACATGAGATGGCAGCTATTGGGAATAAACACAGTAGAATATATTTTGAAAGATTACACCTAAGTTCAGTGTCCATCAATCCACAGCTGATTCTCCTGCCTCTCCTAAGCACTTCACTGAGACTTCATGAGTCCCATGTGCACAGGAGTGGAACTTCTATTCTGCAGATCCTAAATTCATGCTAGTGAGGCTCCCCCCTTTGCCTAAAACGAACACCAATTTTTCCAGTGGGGTTAAGAAACCAGCCGCTAGTCTTTGTTGGCTGAGAGATGCTTTTAGGTAGTGCTTTGCTGGGTTCATGTGGAAAACCCAAAATGAACAGTATGGCGAGAATGGGCGAGGAAACAAATCCTAATTTCAGTATAAAGGGCCGTGTTCCCATCCGTCTGTCTCAGACAGTGCCAAAAGTAAGTTGTTAAAAATACCCATCGGTGCCCAGTGACTTAAGTGGTCAGTAGTATGGCATCAAAAATGAATGTACTTGGTCATCTGTGGTGAAGAGAGCCAAACACTTGTTCAAGCCCAGGAGCTGCTACTAAAGGCTGTCGTGTTTCCCTCTGCTTCTACTTCTCAGTCTTTGTCCTGAATCATTAGGCAGACAGCTTTCACGTGGGGAAGTGCAACTAATTTTAATATTTCGTCAATCTAGCTTAGTATATTTGAATACTAAAGAATTTAAAATATTTGAAAAAAAAGTTCTACTCCATGACATTCAGTGACTCTCATACATTCAGAACCATCTCCCAGCAGTTCACACTGTCTTCAGTGGAATCATTTTGAACATCAAGTGCTCAATTTTAAGTCTGTTTGTTATGAAAGGATTGTTTGTCTTTTATATTTCCAAAGGCACTTTCTCATATTGTGTATCTAATGAAAAGGGAAGGCTAATGCACAATTTCACCCTTTATAGATCGCAGCAAGCTTTTATGCAAAGTGGTCTGTCTCAGCCATCGCCAGTCGTTCTGTCTGGCACAGCCTTACACAACTTCCCAACAGTGCAGCACCAAGAACTTGCAAAGGCACAATCAAGTCTTGCATTTCAGCAGACTTCTAATACTCAGCCTATTCCCATTTTGTATGAACATCAGCTTGGGCAAGCTTCAGGGCTAGGAGGCTCGCAGCTCATCGATACTCATCTTCTCCAGGTAAGAATGATTTTCGAATTGACGTCTGTAGCCTTTGTTGGAGCATATAGGACTAGTATGTAAGGAACACAGGAAGCATTTTCTGATATCTGAATACTATAAACACAGTGTATTGGACTGTATTGGACACAGTGTATTGGCTTCTTCTCTCCAGCAAGGGTTGGGGAGATGCCAAAAACCTGGTAACTGAGAATTGTATTTACACTGAAATTCATGAAATCTGGAGATCTTTGTAATATTTGGCTTTGTCCGTATTCTGATCTGCCATCTCTAGAATATCTAGGTAGAATTGATTCAAGATTGTGGGAAATCTTAATGGTTCCTTTGTCCAGTCTGTCTTGTGCCCCAGCGTTCCCAATCACTTGAAACAAGCCAAGTCGTTTGAAGATACCTATAGAATGTACAACACAACTGTCCTGAGTTGGGATTGTTTTAAGCTGAAACGGAGGCTTCGCCTCAAATTAAAATGTTCTCTAATTTTCAGACTTACACTGTAGCAGTTTTGGAATTGACTTGACTTAATTTGGAATACGTTGCTGTGCTCGTCACATTTGGTAACCCTTCTTCTTGTTAGTAATGTCACAGTACCCCAGTGTAATTTGTTAATCTTTCTTTGCTAGGCCAGGGCTACTCTCACCCAGGCTTCAAGTCTATATTCCGGACAAGTCCAACAGCCTGGCCAGAGCAATTTCTATAATACAGCTCAGTCTCCCAGTGCTCTTCAGCAGGTAAACTATGGCATGGTAAATTTCCCAAATTGCCTTTCTTTTTATTATTTTTCTGGCATGGCATAATTAAAAATGGGAAAATGCAGATATTGTGGTCACGATCCTAGAGCTGAGAATTTGCAGACTAGTGACACAGGTTACGAGAAAATTAAATGATAGACACAGAGTCATTAACATGCATTGTGTGTGTGGCAGAAATGTTCCTATGTCACTCTCACTTGCGACAGTAGAAGCAGCACTCTACATAATAACACATAAGTGGTACAAGCATCTCCTGTCTTCATGGCGACAAGTCAGAGGTAATACCCTTCAGAGAGCCAAATAATTATAGCACTTTGAAAGCAGAAACACAAAATAGCCTGTTTGCTCGTGGTGGCATATGGCTCCTCCCTGATTAGCAGAAATGTATGAGGTCACATTTCTAGGGGGACCAGTATGTGTACCCCAAACATGCAAATGTGATTGTTTGCAAGCAGTAGCCTGTGACACTATCTGTGTATATGTATTCTTATCCTTGGGCCCTGTAGCTCTACCCAGTTTTGAAGGCGTAAGTGATACCAGAGTACTTCCAAGGAATTTAAGATTATTCTATTAAGAATCATTTGTTGGGGTTTTTGTCTTGTGCAAGTGCTGTGGCATGTTTGCAAATCAAGTACCATGTAGTGCAGGGGGTGGGGGCTGACTGCCGAATTTCATCCACCTGCAGTAAGTCTCTGCACCCCGATTCTTTCCCGGATGTGGCTCACATTTTGAAAACATAAGGTTTAGATTTTATATGCTATTTCTAACATTTGTAACATACGCAAACAACTGTCTGTTTATGACAAGTCTGTCAAATGTTAACCATGTGAATGAGGGAAGACCTCTACAGACTTGAGTAATACTTTTAAGTCCTATTGAAACAGTGAAAACTCCATCTGGTAGATTCAAAAGTATCATAAAAAGTAATATCCAGTGACTTTGGAGGTCAAAAGTTTGGGTAGACCCTGGCAAAATAGCTACCGGTAACCAACACATTATGCTGCTTACAGTAAATCTTGATTTAGACTTGACTTACTGTATTGTAGAGAATACAGTCTTCATTTTTGGTATGTGACGTGGGAGGGTCTCATGATTGTGCACCATACAAACAGATGAGGAGATGTAAAAACTAAGCTACTGATCCTCTAATTTTCAGGTCCTGATCACGGTCATCAGGCAGTGCGCTCACATTTGGTCACAGTGACCTGTTGATAATGAGAGGTGTCCTAGGTGGCTGACTAGTACAGTCTGCCATTTCTGTTTTAACTGTAACTCACCCTTTGTGACCCCTTTGGCAAGTGAAGCCTCACTCTGATACCCAGCAGCCAGCTTGGAGTGCCAGAAAATTGCCATTTATGTAACTACAGTACCTTGTAACGATCCGTTAGTTTCATTTACCTTTGTACTGTGAAGTGCTTTTGCCGTGATGGTACTGTTATGAGCCACTCTGTGACTTGATGCCTTTGGAACCTGTTCCTAAATTTCAAATTATCCAAATGCACGAAGAACTAATTCCAGAATTTCTGCCTAAAAAGTTGAGAGTGGTTTTTGCCTGCATCCCTCTGGGTGATGCTTTCATTGAATAAGTGCAATATAATGTAATGCCAAAGCAATCTTGATGGAGTTCAGGGATTCAGCTTGTATCTCTTACTGATATTTCCATATTCTCTCCAGGTGACTGTACCTTTGCCCGGCTCTCAGCTTTCTTTGCCCAATTTTGGATCCACAGGGCAGCCCCTAATTGCTCTACCCCAGTCTCTGCAGCCTCCACTGCAGCATGCCCCACCGCAAGCTCAGGCTCAGAATATGAGCAGGCCTGCACAAGTGAGCCAGCCGTTCAGGGGGCTGATCCCCGCTGGAGCTCCGCACAGCATGATTGCTGCTACTGGAAAGGTAAATCGGGGGCCAGGCCTGTCTCGCAAGAGTGAAAATGGTCCATTGGCTAACACAGGCTGGTTTGCACAGCAGGGTTGAGCCGCGTGGGCGGGTTCCTGTAAGATCCGAGGTGCGTGTCCTGCTGATGGGTTTCGGCGTGGGGTGACACAGAGGGAGGCTAGTTAGCCATTGAAAGGAATGTGGCACTAGGACAAGAGTTGCGCACTTCACGCCCTGTGTGTATATTGGTAGCTCAGTCGGGGGCCGGAGGCAGTTGCTGCTGCTGTCGTTCACTTCCTTCGTGTGGCATTTTGAGAGTAGTTCATCTGAAAGGGATTTTAATAAGATGAGGCTGGCTTGGCAGGCGAGAGCATCTCCATGCATAGGGAGCAGGGCAGAAACGGGCAAAGGGAGCATTGTGCGGTATTGGTAGATCAGACAGCCCAGGGGCAAGATTTGAGCGTATATGTTGTCAGGTTGAGTTCTCCAGGGCTTTGAAGGAGATGGCAAAAGTGATGAGGTTGGGAGGAAGGAGCCGTTAAAAGGATCAGATTGGATGAGTAACGTTGTAGGTGCCCTTTGTATAACAGGGCCAGACATGGGAGCTGCGAGAAGAGGGGGTTTTAGTAACAGAGCAGATGATCAGCACGCTAACTCATGGTTTGACTGTTGGGATCATGAGGACTGAACAGCTCTTTCAAGCGTGTGGAAGAAATGACCACGTTTGGATACATTCTGAGAGAGGAAGGGGGAGCTCTGTGCTGACCTGCAGCTTCTGAACCTGCATGGCAGAGAGACTGGTAGTGCTGGGGGAGTTCTCTGGAAATCTCATGGAGACCAGATTAGAAAAGTTGGCTCTGGCTCTGTTCTCAAGTGGGAGAGACCTGGCACGTCACTCATCACATGCTAGTGAAGGAAGGGGAGAACAGCATTCACTTGGACAGGGTTCAGGGTGCTGGCAGTGCCTCTTGGGAGCTCAGGATGCAGCGTGTCCAACCCTCTTCCCGGCCGCCATGAACCTGAGGACTTTTGAAAAGCCTTATGTTTTCAGCTAGCCGGCCAATTCAGGGAGCCTCCAGTCTATCCCGGAGGGCTATGGGCCTTTCCCTCACTAGCGCTTGGATGCACTGACCCTGAGCACTTCAGTCAGGTTCTAAGAGTAAGTTTGACCAGTCCCCACGGGGATGGGTAACATACGATGGGAATGGCAGTGCTGCTGCACAGCCCATGCGTTTGGTATTTCAAGCACTGACTCGGAAGAGAAGGACGGCCCCACGCAGCTCTGCCAGTCGCTCTAGTAGCAGAGCTCCCAATTCTGTGCACATGGAGGCAGTGCGCCCCCCATTTTTGTACTACAATACACCATGGCATGTTCAAAGCTGCTGGGAGAAGGTGGGAGGCTTAGGCAGTTGTATAGGGGACAGCTGGGGCTTTTGGTGAGGATTGTGGGTTGGTTCATGGATAAGGGGTTAGTTGGGTGATCTTGCTGATGTGATGGGCAGTGAAGTAGTTGACGTGGCTCGTCGGGGTGACGAAAGGGGCAGTTGGCATCTTTGGGGTCACAGGTTGAGGCTGTGCTCAAAGGCAGTAGTATGGCTTGTGTTTCTGAGGTTATTTTTTATCAAGCTAGAAAAATAGCCATTTAAAAAAATAATCTTTGGCTCAGACAGTTCTGTGCCCGGCCTCGCAAGCAAGTGTCTCCTGCAGGAGATGCAGAGGCGTTGTACTCAGCACCGAGCATTATGCAGTGTTCAACCCCGCCGCCGACAGCAGTGGTAGGTCACGTCGGGTGGAGTCGAGGCGGAATCTCTCGGAATCAGCGCGCCTTGCTCACCCCTAAGCGACGCGCCCTTCCCCAGGCCTTTGGGGTCTTGACGAGGTAGAATTATCAAGGGGTGTTGTCTAGTCTGTCCGAGGCAAGAGATGGCTTGGCTGCTAGGTGGGGTTTGTTCTACTCCAGGACTTACTGTACGCTCTGAGCATGCCTTTTACAAAGAAATAATGGTCAAGGTGAGAGGTGCCGTGTCCCCGCTTGTTGGGTACCATGGCAACAGATGTACTAGAAATAGCTGTGACAGGTTTATTTTCCTGTGTTATCCCTCATGTTTGTGCTACAGAAATAACTTTCTAGCCCTGCTATTAGATGGAGACCAGGTGTTTTTCTGTGCATACTGCCTACAATGATTGTCTGGGTTTAGTCAAGCCTCAGACTTTTCCATCTCCAGCCATGGGAATAAGGTGCTGATGGCATCTCTAAAGGACAATTGTTTGTAATTCTGCTGTGTTGGAGAGATCTCACAAGATTGGGATGTATCCATTGTTCCCCTCAAAGCTTGGGGATTCTGCTGTTGGGGTGACACATTACTTCTGTGTGTTCAACTTTCAGGTGTGGTCATGGACATTCTTGTCTGGTTTCTCTCCATCGCTGGCTTATTTGATGGATTTTCTTCATGTATGAACAGCTCTGACTAGAGTACTAATGCTTAGGGTACTGTCTGTCGGTCAGCACACTACCTCAGCTGAGGTGGGCGGAATGCGATGCTCTCAGATTGAGGGCCAAAACGCAGGCTAGGTCAGGAATCCCTTTTTCCTACACAGACTCCGGACTCGGAAATCCTGTGCAGTGACGTCCAGGGAGCGATTGTTCTTCGACTAGTGTCCCTATGGGTGCTCCATTTCAGGTGCCCGTGTACACCTCGTGCCTTCAGTGGCAGAGTTTCACTCGCACTGTCCGCTCAGCCCGCTCATGCGCCATTGATCGACTTGCACGGAGGCTACCTCGGGCTGTACGAGTAAACCATCATCGGTTCTTTCTCAGCCCTCTCCGCGTGAGACAGAGCGTGATGTGTTCGCATGGTGAGAAGACCTGGCTTGAACAAGATCACAGTTGACAGCAGTGGTTGTACTACATAGTGTCCCAGATGCTGAGACCTGCGCGGCTACGTGGTCTTCCAGTATATACCGTCTCCAGACGCTGCTTGAAGTGATGTCTGCAGATCTGATGTAGCGTTGGCAGTCCAGGTCTTTCCTCTGTAATTGACTCAGCTCCAAAGCACCGTTCCCCCTCCCCACAGGGCTGCAGTGGAGCCCTTCTAGGGAGGCTACTCTGAGAAGTTACTCACTGTTGTTGTTTGAGCGGTGTCGGGTGCTCCGTTCCCCGTTCTGCTTTCACACGGGCAGCCTGATAAAACTTCGGTGTAGGACTTCAGGCGATCAGTAGCACGTGTGCAGGCCGAGTGGCCACTGCAAATGGCACTCTGTAATCGAGCACACATGGGACACGTGCCTCTGAAGTTGGAGCTTTGAGGGGGAGTCTACATCTCAGACTCCAGTTGCTTCACAGGATGTGTAACCTCCTTCCCGGGTATGAGGAGTAGTTGCGTGCCGGGAAGAACAGCCACGTGCTTGAAAGTTCTTCGGTTGCAAAAAAGCTAGCTTTTCTTCCACTGTGTTAGCAGCATTGATAGAATGGGCCATTTGTGGTTGTCCTTACAATGCTGCATTGATTTAAACCACAAGTACAGGATATTTACAAAGCACTGTAACTTTGCCCTTTTGGAAATAACGCCGCTAAACTGCTGCTGTTGTTAATTTTTCTCCAGATGTCAGAAATGGATCTAAAGGCCTTTGGAAGCGGCATTGACATTAAACCAGGAACTCCTCCAGTTACTGGTAGAAGCACCACTCCAACCTCCAGTCCTTTCCGGTAATGGGCCCTCCTAAGCGCTTGTATTAAGTACTGTAACTAGCCGCACTCTCGAGCACAGCCAGTCAATTCTTTGATAGAGATGAATGTTAATGGGCAGGACTCGCCACGGGCGAGTAGATTGCAACCCGGAAGAGCCGGGTTCAGGCGATCGGCGCATGCGCCGATTGCCGGACAGCGCAGCTGGCGAGCAGGGCACGCCGCAGTTCCGCGAGCCCTGTTAATGGGGATGAGGTGGAAGGCTATGAATACTTCAAAATAGCCATCAGTAATCTGTGTACAGCAGAAGCAACACTACAGGTTGTCATCCAGTCTCCTAACAGTTATGCGAGAAAGGTACTACCCTGGAATGGTGAAGATTTTTGTGTATGGAACTGAACAGTTCTTGTAGAAGCAATTCATGGCGGAGGATTCATGGTCCAAAGACAGACTAGTGGTAGAAAAGTCTTTGGGGTGGCACTGGAATAGGTTTGAGAAGCTAGTCTACTTAAGTCTAGACCTCTCTTGCCCGGACTGAAAATTATTACCTAGGGCATGACTTAAATCCCTTAAAATTTCACATCTTAGAAAGTAAACCTAGTGACAGCGTCTCTGATGGAATCTTGTGCTTCAATGCAGGATTTACAAACTCTTCTTAAATTCTGAAATTACTACATAGACTGGCAAGTTTCTTTGGCTCATGTAGGGGAAAAAGTTGCCAGTTTTGCAAGGAAATTTACTTAAAATGGATTTTCTGTTGCTGGTACACAACTTATCACCTCTTCGCAGTGTGACTTGAGGACTACGCATTTAATAGAGTAGAAAAAGCTAGAAAACGGCATAGACTTTGTGGGATTTTTATTGGTCATCTGAGAAATTGAATTAAAAAAAAAAAATCCCAACAAGATTTGGGATTACATCAGAAGTAGCAATAGGAGAGGACCTCCTTTATTTCATACTAAATTTCTGGTATGTGCCAATTTGGAAATTCGGAACTAGTAGGATTTTGGGTGTCATTCACTTACAAGGAGAAAATTGCAATGACCTCAGACTGTACCTCTCTGTTGCATTTCCGGAAGAGGTTCTGGTTCTGGAATGAGTTTTTGTTTGTTTCCGGTTACTCGGGCTGAGAGAGGTTGTATTGTAATGCTGACTGACTGCCGAGAGCCAGGCAGTCATTGTGTTAAAAATTGTAAGAATAAACTGACTTAAACTAATCAAACCATGCATGCACGTACAGTCCGCATCAGAGCTCAGGTGGCAGTCAACAAAAAATATGTTGCTTGTGTTTAAAGCAAAGCAACCCTCCTTTCCTAGTCTAGACCAGTTCTCCTCAGTGAAGACGGTTTCACTGTCAGAAAATCAACTTTCAAACGTCATCTGTTGTGGCTTTGTTGGGCAGAATGTTAACAGGAAAAAATGCAGTGGTGGGGTGTGGGGGTGTGTCTGTTCCCCTCACACGCTAACAATGCCACCCATATTTGGAGAACTTCAGCCTGCAAACAAAAGTCTCAGAAAAGAATGAGCAAGAGAAAGCTGGTCAAAATGGAAACCGAGTATCATCTGTGCTGTGGGTGTGCTTGGTGCTGTCACAGGCCCTTGCAGAACAGGGTGTGAATACAATGGGACTGGAATGGAGAAAAAGGGTGGGGGGTGGGGGCACCTGGTAATATCTGTGACCAAAACATTGCCTTTCCTTCCAGGTTCTTGCTTGTTCTGGTCCGTGGTTCTGGTTCTGCCAGTTCCCCTCTGGATTGTCATATTAACTTGCTCCGGTTCTGGCTTCATTTGCCTTGAGGTTTCCACTGATCGTAGTTAGGGAATATGTGCAGATTACAAAGCATCCTTGCGGTGATAGCAATGTCCTGACTCTAATTGGTGTTGGTTTCTTTTCAAGGGCCGCTTCTACAAGTCCTAACAACCAGTCCAATAAAATGAACAGCATTGTCTACCAGAAGCCGTTTCAGTCCGCAGCTCCCCCTTTGAGAATGACACAGCCTTTTCCTGCACAATTTGCACCCCAGGTGGGAAACTGATGGCTTCCTGAATGCAGATTTGCTTTTCTGTATCTCCGTTAATCCTGTGACTTTCTAGCTCACCTGTGGTGGGCAGTTTTTATTTTGACGGGTTAAAAGTCTGAGCCCTGCATTCAATAAAGAATGTGCTTTATCAATCAACTGGATTCACGTTAAATGCAGACTTGTCTTTAATCTTGCTAGTTAAAGCAGGCTTTCTGGTGTTTCACGCATGTTAATTTTCAGGGACGTCTGCACATTTAAAAGTGAGGAACTTAATAACACTAGGTTGAGTAACTCCAGTCCAAAAAGGTGCCCTCAGGCTTCCCCACACAGCTCCAGTCAACCGCATTTCTGTCCGGACTAGGGATGGGGGGGGGGCGGGGACTCAGTATCTCCGAAGGGTCCCAGTGCATATTTCAGATCCTAAAAACGTAAGCAGATTCCTAAGTCGTTTGTCTGAGATGCAGTTCTAAATTAATCCAAAGTGTGATTTGTTTTTCAAATTCCAATGAGCACCTAAAAACGGTAACCGTGCCAGATTGTAACTGGATGTCGTTGCGCCGCTAGAAGGGAAAACGATAGGAACTTTGGAGGATTTGTCTCTTTGGTTGGAGTCTTTGGACTTAGGGATCTGTCTTTGATTTTTTTTTCATGAAAGGATTCGCTAAATGCTGCCAGCTGCAGGGAAAACTTGCTCACGAGTGATGCCTCAGGCTTTGTAACCTGTCAATATTTTCCCCGTTTTTTATCGTTTTGAGTGGTTAGTGCAGCTGGAAACACAGCAGCATCGTTTTAGGGCTTATGTTTTTCCTAGTGTCCAAGCATGACCTGTTTTAACAGGGGGAGAAAAATCCCGCTCCTTTCTTGGCATTAGTTTAATGGAGGACCAGGCATGTTCCCCCCCCCCCCACCCACAAGGAGAAGCCAACATGTCTGGTTGGCAGTTTTCTAATGGCTAAATGGTTGTTTTGTTGTTGTTGTTTTTCCCCCACTTAGATCCTTTCTCAGCCTAACCTGATCCCTCCATTGGTAAGAGCCCCACATACTAACACCTTCCCAACGCCTGTTCAGAGGCCGCCAATGGCACTGGCTAGTCAGATGCCACCTCAGCTGACCACAGGCCTTATGAGCCACCCTCGTTTACCGCATGTGGCCAGAGGTCCTTGTGTATCCCTCCCTGGAGTCAGAGGCCCTCAGGCCCAGGCTGCGATGAAGGCTGAACAAGACGTAAAGGTCAGTATCTGGAACAGCGGTGCTGTTAACACCAGTTCAGTCTTGACAGCTCGTAGGGCAGGAATGTGTCTGTGCCGCGCCTTCCCAAGCCTCTGGACCCTTAACCGCTGTGTCCAGGCTTGCCGGTGTGCTAGCACAGACGTCAACTGGCCCCTGCTCCCGCTTAAACAATTGCAGCGCTAGCGATCGGCCGCAGACATCCGTTCTCAGGAGGTTTTGTGACCAACGGCTCCATGAAACAATTGCCCTTCTCGAGGGAAAGCTGAGGCCCTGGCTTCAGGAGGCTGCATTGTTTGACAGATGTAAAACCAAAGTCCTGACTATTCGTGGTCGCTCAAGATGTCCTGTGGGTTTTTTTAGCGTGGCCAGCTGAGCCCCGAATGTACCGGCCAGCTTCCAGTTCTGGTACTTTGGGCAAATTGTTTTCCCTGTCATTTTAACTGGCTGTACTATTCCTCGTTTCCTGTTGAACGCTTTAAACGGATGGCATTTTCCGCCCAAGCGGTGGCTGCATTTCAGTAGTGGATTATGTGAATCGTGTACATATCTATACGCACTTTGGGACCCTTCCTAACGAGGCACATGCCATGGCCCAGGGAGTCTGTGTGGGGACACCGTAAGGTTACAGTCCATTCTCCGCATCTGCCGGTGCTCTGCAGAACGAGTTACCAGGCTGGATAGCGCTTAGTGGTCAGGATCTCTTCTCCGGTTGCTATTTGTGTTGCCACTTCCAGTGTCTGGGTGTCGAAGGAACGCACCATGCCCAAGAAAGGTCCTTTCCCTGTCCTTCCCTGAAACTGTCGCAATTTTTAGTCTGTAAGATGACCTGTTAGGGCTACAGCTGTTCCAGATGTCTGACTAATGAGGCTTAATCGACTAGTGAATAGGGATGAGAGTGTGAACGGTTACACGCGGTCCTCCCTTCCGCTGCTGCCTCCGTACGCAGGTTTTACCGGTTAACCAATTGAACGGGATTTTCCATCCCTAATAGAGGCTGTAGCTGTCCCTACAGTGTTTGCAGCTGTAATGCTGCTAGTGCAGACTCTGCAAGCCAATAGCAGCGCACTCTTGTATTGAGCTGTTAGCAGGAGCTGCTGTCCAAAAAGGCTGATGTCATTTAATGTCACTCAGGGAAGGAGGGGCAGCTTGCTCTCACCCTGGAACAACACGACTTCCCCGGACTCAAGCTGTAGTGTGTGTGTAGCCTGAGACACGCCAGACAACAGCTTCTGTGTACGGTGAGGCCTGGTCTGCGCTAGTGCAGGCAGGTCAGCTGAAGGCATGGCTGGATTCAGTTTACCTTATGCCAGGCCACCGCAGCGTCTACGCTACAGGGAGTGCTCCTGTCGGCTTTCCTTACTCCTCGACCTGCGAGAGTGCCAGACGCCGGGGGCTGCCCTCAGTGCTCTGTTGGGGCGTCTACACTACACCCCTAGAAGATGGACCTCCGGAGGGGCGATCTCCGTAGCGTAGACGTGCCTTCACTCTGTGCTTGGTGCGGGTGCAGAGGGATGGCTTCGGCGGTGAGGAGAATTTGCATCCGGACAGGGCACTGTTTCTGAAACCCTCCGCTCTTGCTCTGGTGACGGAGGGCTGTCAGGTGTAAGCCCACTTCCACTCTCTCCCTTAGCCCTGCTCAGAACAGGCGGAGTGGCAAAAAGGCTGGGCTGCAGCTGGGCAGCCCTTGTTCGTATGGATGGAGTCACAAGAGTGCTGGAGCAGTGGGGTGGGAATCGCAGTGTCTGACAAGGCGGGGGGGCTGGGAGCCTGTCCATTTAGGGCCTGCGAGTTAGTGGGATGTTGGACACTCGGGACTGAAGGAGTCGTTGGCTGTTTTCACGGTTCCTAACCATTTTGTAAAAACAGCTCTTGGACTTGGGGATGGATCAACCGGCCAGGGGGTTCCAGGTCCCCCAACTCTTTCCATGCGTACCCAGACGGGGAAGGTGTTTCGAAGTAGGGGCGGGAGCTGGGCCTAGCGCAGCAGTGTGGCGTGCGGAGGAGTGTCCGAGCTCGGAGGCCGCCTGGGGGCAGGATGTGACTCTCTTGGGGAGTGGCCGTGAATCTGTGAAATGTCACCCTTGCGAGAGGTGGCTTCTCTGAACATGCAGTAAATGGCTTTTCCCCCTTTTTAAGGCAAAGCAGAGAGCCGAGGTCCTTCAGTCCACACACAGGTTTTTCTCTGAGCAGCAGCAGCAGCAGAGCAAGGCCATCGGAGGCAAGGTGCACAAGGCGGACGACAGCGGAAGCAAACCCTCTGAGGCCATGCCGGATGCGCCAGGGGTCTGCCCGGACAAAGCGGAGGACAAGCCCGCCCCTGTGCCTGCTGCCGCCCCCAAACCTGTTCGGACTGGACCAATCAAACCTCAGGCAATCAAGACGGAAGAAACCAAATCGTAAAGGCTGCGTTGCTGTGACGCTGGGGGGGATGCGGCTGTAGTGTAACCCAAAGGGCAGCGCCGTGGTCTCCTGGCCCCAGACAGCATGCAGGGACACAGATGCCACTGGCATTGACAAAACAGCTGCAGGTCCAATAAAGCTCTCAGCCGCTTTGGGCTTGCAGCTTCCCTACCACAGCATGAGGTCTGCTTTCGGTGGAGCGTATGTGCGTCCCTTGGCACGTGCATCTGCTTGCCCTCCAGACCCACAACGGGAGCCAGCACAGCGGGGGAGAGGTGCCTGGAAAGACACGAGACTCTTGTATCCGTTCTCTGCTCTTCCTCCGCTACTGGTTCATCTTTTACAAGCTGCCGGTCACGCAGCCTGCAGACAGCTAGTGCTGCGCAGAGGAAGGGGTGTGCCGGGGGGGCGGGGTGTTGGTGACTTGAGATGCTGCTGGTTTGCAATCAAGGAACAGTAATTAATGTAACTGGCAAGTCACCCAAAGTAGCTTATCCTTCACGCGGCATCAACCGGAGCAGACACACAGCGTCACGTTGCCCTACAAAGGCAGTCTGACTGCTCTTGCTTTTGTTTGCCATGGTGATGTATTTAGATCACAGCCATGAAGTGTTGCTTGGCACACCCGCTCCTAACTATGCCCCCAACCCCTCAGCTGCTCAGCCCTTGGATTTGAAAGCCTGCATTCATAGTCACACCTCTGTTTGGCTCTCCTTGTGTGAAGCCAGTAGTCTTTCAACAGCTTGTGTCTGTATCGAGCAGTGAGCTCTTAGAACTGTGCTGCTAGATTAAAGAGAAACTGAGTAAAGCGAACCTTCTCCAAACAGGTGCATTCTTCTGCCAGAGCCGCATGGCACCTCCTTGCCAGCTGTGTTCTGGACAGTAGAATCAAGTCAAAGAATGCCTTTTTAATTGTAGCCTCTAGTAATCTAGCTGTAGGGCAGTACTGTATGATACTTCTGTGAATGTAAGATATCCTGTACCTGCTTATGATATGTAGTAGTGACTGTGACATACCAGAGCTGTTTTTAATAATGTTTTCTTCCAAGACAATGATTGAGAAGCTAATAAAAGGCACCAGGTACCACATCAATAACAGAATTTGCTGGTTTTTTCTGTTTTTTGTTTAACTTTTTGGAAAGAAGTATGCTGAAAGTCTAATGTGTATAATTTTGTTCAGACAACTGCAGAAGCTGGAAAGGCTGTTGCTGCTATCGATGCCTAGTGAATTGCTATTGGTTATCTTTTTATATAAATATATATATGATTTGAATTTTTGGAAACTTTAGCTGTGATGTCAACTTTGGAAAAAAGTATCCCACTTGTACTGTGAGTTGGCATTGTACAGAAATTAACAGCCATATTGGTCTAGAAATGTTCAACTTAATTTTTTTTCCATTTGTACAGGGGTTACACTGTATTAAATATGTAAGGTCTTATTTACATGGGTTTGATTACAGAAACTAATAAAATATTCTCTAAATAACGGGTCCGGTCATTTCATATTCCATTAGGTTACCTGCTACAGGAAGAGGATGGGTGTTGTATCTCGTTTGCCCTATGGATGGTGTGGGTTACAGTTCGGGGAGAACATGTACAGCAGTTGAATTTCTACTCGGTGCGCCTCCCTCACGGCACATTTCCCTCCTATTCACCTCCAGCAAAGCACTCGCGGGACGTGAGCTTTACCCTACTGCCTCTTGGTGGTCGTCATTTCGGGTATCTTGGCCGAGATCTGATGTGTAAGAGCATGAAGTAAACCCTCCACTCGGCAACTGCACCTCCTGGAGTAAAGTAGGAGAGGAGAATTCCTTTCTGATCCCTTAGAGATCAGGCCCTAGCATGCGCAGGACGACAGTTGTGGGCATCCAGATGCCACTGAGCTAGGCATAGCGACAAACCCTAGACCCAAAATCACGGTTTGCCAGGCTAAGCAAGAGAGGCCGTGATGTAAACGCACGGTCAAGAGTAGGAAAAGTAGGACCAACGTTAAAGTACTTATTTCACAGTCCCGGGCTGCTGTCATATGAACCTCTTCTACACCAGAAACCGGGGCTTAGTGCGTCGAGTGCCAGCTCCTGCGCGGGGGCCAATTTGCTGCAGTGCTGGGAAGGGCGTTGCACGTTGCACCACCTCCCAGCACCGCGTCCGAAGCACAAGGCCACTGAGAGGACGGGTTGGGAATGCATCCCGTGGGAGTTTTAACTGGCCGCTGGAGGGGCCGGTGCTTCGTGCTCGCTACCTGGCAAAGCATCGTTCCTCTTCCTGCCCATCACCCCCAACGTGGGACCCAACTGCACAATTAAGAAACAAGCCAAGGTCCCAGCGGCGGCTTTTGCGGAAGCTGGTGGCCTGTTCTGTTGTGCCCTGTGGAAGGAGCCACGAGCGATGTGTAGTCAGTTTTCTCCCTCTCCCCCCCTTGCCTTTTTCTGTGGGAGACACCCAGGAAAGGATGCGCTGCATGAACAGGGCAACCAATACTGGCTACGTTAAGAGGTTTAGGGGGATTTAACTTGTATCTTAAATTCTCCATTCATGTGCCTCGGGGAGGTGGGGGGGGAGGATTTTTCTCTCCTGCCTCCCCTGCAGAAGTGGCTTGAGCTACGTCTACGGCAGGAGCAGTGCACCATACCCGGGTCTCTCCCAGACAAGGGCCCTAGAAAGGGGCACCGGGACGGAGCAGCCCCACACCAAGGCCTCTGACCTTCGTGTGTAACTCGGTTGTGGCTCGTGCTACCCTGTGGCGGCCGGGCCAGCCTGAACAAGTTGCCTCTGTTAGAAATGGCAGCCTGGCCTGCTGCTAGTCCAGCCTGTTCCCAGGACACCCAGGAGCTACAGAACTAGACGGAGTCTAACCAGGAGTCGCTCTGCTGAGCGATGGTGGGAAGTGAAGGCCCCTGCCAGGGCAAACCTCCACCCGGGTGAGTTCCCGTCCGCCGTGGGTTATGGGGCTGCTTGCGATCGCGCAGGGACATCGCAGGGACCCCGGTGCTTGGCCCCTCCGATCTCACCCTTCCCCATGATCCCCTCCAGCCAGAACTTTCTCTCCCGTGCTTTGCCAGCCCCTCTTCCCTGGCTCCTGAGCCGGGAGTTGCCTGGTGCTGGCGCAGAGCACTCTGGGATGTGCGGGGGGGTTGGGAGCCAGCTCTGTATTACTGCTGTGATTCCCGGGGCCCTGGCTCACTTGGGGGCCTTTCCCCTTGGGCTGGGATACAAAACAGTCCGGGCGCTCAGGCCCACGGTCTCCCCGGCTGGTCCACAGGCAGGGCCCTGTAGCCCTGAGGGGCGGGCGGTCGTAGCTCTAGCCCCACGGTGCACCCAGCCTCGATGTCCAAGGCGGGCCCAGGACCTGGTGGCCTGCCCCTGTGGCAGCCTGACGGGCCCATGAGAGCGGGGGTGGGGAGTAGAAGTGTGGGGTGCCCAGCTGTTCTGTGGGCTGCCCCTTTCTTTGGTTCCCTGGGAGCTTGGCAGCCGGGGGGCCCAGCCGGTGTGTGGGGGTGACCAATGGGCCGGAGCACATGTGTGAGCAGCCTGTGCTTTATTCGGGGGCTGATGCAGGAGGAAAGGGCCTGCGGGGGGAGGCGGGCACGCTGCGGGGTGCCCCATGGCCGGGCCACAGGAGCCGAAGGGCCTGGCCGGTCGCTGGCCCGGGCTACGGGCTCGGTGCAAGCTGCCCGGTGGAGGGGTCGAGCGGCGAGTACCGCGTGTACACGGCACAGCTGGCGGAGAGCGGGGGCGTGCAGCTGCGGTCGATCTGCGCCAGCAGCTCCAGGCGCGGGGCTTGGCCGTGCGGACCGGCGGGGTACACGGCCAGCAGCAGCGGCGGGAACGGCGGGGGACTGGCGGCAGGCGGGGCCGGGCTGGCCGATGCGCTATCCATGGAATAAACGGCACAGCTGATGGGGATGGACGGGACTCCACGGCCCGGCTGCACCGAGGGGTCCAGGTGAGAGAACAGGGTCCGCTCGAGGGAGTACACGGCGAACGTCTTGGGCAGGGGCGGATCCCGGCCGGCGCCCCCGTCCATGGAGTACACCGCGTAGCTTCTGGGCACAAGCGGCCCGGGGCTCTGCCTGGCTCCCTCCCAGGGCGGGGTCAGGCTCTGGTCCCTGGAGAAGGTGGCCCAGCAGGCGGAGAGAGGCGGCGTGCAGCTGTGATCCACTGGGGCCGAGGGCCGGGCCGCGGGGGAGAAGCGGCTTCCGGGGGCAGGTAGCCCGGTGACTGCGGCCGCGGGGGAGAAGCGGCCTCTGGGGGCAGGTGGCCCGGTGCCCTGGGCCCACGGGGCTGCGTTCGGGTGCTGGCTGTAGTGCGCGCAGCTTGCAGAGATGGGCGCCGTCGGGCTCCGGTCCACCTGAGCCAGCGGCTCCGGCGCGGCGCAGCTCCCCTGGCCCAGCGGGTGCAGCGTGAGTCGGCTGGGCAGAGGCGGCTGGTCGCCCGGTGCCCCGGCGGGCCCCAGGTGAGAGAGAACCATGGCAGGCGGCCCAGGGCATCTCTGTCCCGCCCTCTCCTCCGTGGGGCTGAGCGCCTCGCTCCCCGGCCTGTGGGGGGAAGCGACATGGGTCACGCGGCACCTTGCAAGGGGGATTTCACGACACGCGGCCAGCCGGCCGTTCCGCCGCACGCGTTCCCTTTTCCCGCCGGCGCAGGCAGTCCCGCGAGGACCCCGGCCAGCTCCCAGCAGGCACCCCCTCCCCCGGCGCCGTACGGCCTGTCCGTCAGCCACGCCCTTTGCTAAGCAGCACTGGGCGCACCTCCCTAGTCCGGCACCCCCGAGAAGCCCTGTTCTGAAAGAGCCCCACCCTACAGCCAGGGAGACAGTGGATCGGCTAGCAGGGCTGGTAGCTGGTGAGGGTGTAACCCCCACACATTAAGGGGTGTGTCTACACAGCAACGGTATTTCGAAATAACTGTCCCAGGGTCTACACAAGCCAACTGCTATTTCAAAATTAAATCGAAATAGCTGGGGCCTTATTTGGAAATTGGGAAACCTCCTTCCACGAGGAATAGCGCCAAATTCGAAATTGCCATTTCAAAACTAGTGCTGTGTGGACGCTTAGGAGGCCTCCAGCCCTTCCCAGGTGCCCTGCTGGCCGCCCTGGCCACGAGGTAACGTCTGACCTGATGCCCTGCCGGAACCAGTTCTGACGGGCCTTAAATGCGAGTCAGCGCGGACGCGCTATGTCGAAATGCATTTTGTGGCCAGCTGTGTTATTTGGGAATTCAGCCGTAGTGTCGACACAGCCTGGCGGGTCACTGGCCCGTGTGGCACCTGGACCAGAGCAACAGCTAAGCTCAAGAGACGGTTGCAGCAGGGGCGGAGCCAGCTGGCTTTTGGCTCAGGGGGTAGAGGCGCCTATGCGACGCGTCAGAGGTCCCAGGTTCAAATCCAACTGGTGGTGGTTACGCTGGGTCCTGCCGTAGCCTCCATGCCTCTTGAGGGCCCTTCCAGGGGGAAGGGAAGCTGCTTCTGGCTCTGCTTTTTCCTTGGGCCACCCCCCTCCGGCCAGAGGGAAGCCGGCGCTGGCCACCCTTGGCGGCTGGGAGGGGGGAGCTGAGCCGGCGCCCACAGAGCCCCCCTTGAGCACCACTGGGCACTGTTTCAAAAGTGCCTGGTGCTGACACTTACAAATTCCAGGTCTATAAAAATCCCTCCCCCCGGCCCACCCGGCGCAGGCCGCACACACGTTCTGACAGGTGGGTGTCACTGGTGGGGGTCGGGGGGGGCTCCCCTCCTCCTCCCCCCCGCTCTGTGCAGCCCTGCCCCTTGCTGGTGATGTTCCTCCGCCGCCATTGGCCATTGGCTCCTGTGTTTGTACAGCCCCGTACTCAAACCAGGCCTCTTCGCACAGGCAGGGCTATAGCTGCTGCATGGAGCAGGCGCGTTCTGCCAATCGCCAGCCACCATCTGCCCCCCCCCCCCCCCCCGGTCAGCTCACACACACTGTAACTGTGGCCCTACCAAGGGGGCGGCTTGCTGCCAGCCATGTGCGGAACAAATTGTATGTGTGGATGTGCACCACCCGGCGAGCCACCTGCTGTGGGCGCTGTGCTATCTATGGACCGCTGACCGTGCCGGTTGCTTTTCAACCAGGCAGCGCCCGCTGAGCCTAGGCCACAGTCCAAGCAGCTGCTGACGTGTGTGTGTGTGGGGGGGTGGGGGGGGACTCACATTGGTGAACCGAGTCGGGCGTTCTTGTGGGAGGACGGTGACATGCTGCTGGGGGGGTTAACAGGTTTTTTAACATTTGTGCCATGCAGGAGGAACAGCGTCGCGGGCTCACGGCCGGGGCGGGACATTGGCCAGCTTGTCCCACGAGGCCCGCGCCATGGCCCCCGACCCCACCGGCACCCGTGCGCAGCTTACTCAAGTTAAACGGGGGGCAGGGATGGCTGGGTCCTCAGCCGCTGCTCCAGTGGGCGAGCCTTTGCCTGGTTGGGGGCGTTGCACCGCGCCGGGCCGCCAGCCGAGCCCTGCGGCGTCGTTCAGCACCATGCACAGCGGCTAATGCCAGGAGCCGCCGGCTGGGGCACACGCGGGTGGGGGAGGCCGCTGTCACGTACCCTGGCTGGTGTAGAGGGGGTGGTGCCGGGTCGCGGGATTACATGGGTCACCGCATGGTGAGGCCGCCCCCTTGCCACTAGCAGCTTTCCCGCTGCCACCTCGGGAGGACGTGCATGGCCCAGAACAATCCCGCTTGGCCCAAGAAATACTGGTGGAAAGTTGCCATTAAGCCAATCAGGAGGCAGCTATTTGCATACCTGCTCTAATTGGCTCACACCTGTTCAGGCTCCATTATTGACCTGCAGGAGGTCAGCAATAGAAAGGTGGCGATTGGCCGGGTTTGAGGGCACCCCCAGGGTGGGGAGCCGGAGACATGAGCAGCGCCAGGCTCAGGAGGCAGCAGGATGCTGGTGCTAAGGCCCAGGCCTGGCCGTTGAGGCAGGCAGCCCCCAAGTGTGGGCAGCCTTCTGGCTACAGGCCCATGGCCACGAGCTGCCTTCCGCCCCCAACCTCTTGCTGGGTCAGGCCCTTGACTGAGCCCGAGGGGACGTGCGTGCAGTCATACAAGCCCTACAATGCTCCCTTTAATTTTTCATGTGTGGAATAAATTTGTGAGATGCACCAAGGCAAGCACAGATGTGCACCACCACTAAACACAGTTGTTACCAGCTACAGGAACTCTGCTGATCAGCTGGGTGGCACCTGAATCGCTCCAGGAAACAGGCTAATGGGGAACCCTGCCTACAGGCGCTGCTGGGACAAATCCAGCCTGATGCCACAGCTGTCTTGATGGAGACTCCCGGAACTGTTGTCATAGCCAGCTGTGCAGGACCCCCAGCAGCTGGTTCCCAACCTTACCCCAGGTCTGCGTACGAGAGCGCGTCTGCCTGAGCCGCTGCCTTTCCCCACGTCCCTCACCCCGCGTGTGGGGTTCAGAGGGTTCCATGGCCCAGAAGCTGGTCCGGCCCCGCGTCCCAGCGAGGATGGCCTGGAACAGGCTAAGTGCAGCAGTTCGAGCCCGACAAAACGTGGCATCCCTCGCCCAGGAAATCGGTTCCTTCCTGGCTCCTCTTCTGGGGCAACAAGGAGGCGGGTCTCCTCTGAGCCCCTCCCCCACTCCGGTTCCTACATCCCCTCCCTGGGGAGTTGGTAAGGGGGAGCAGCGGGGCTGGGCCCTGCTGAACAGTAGCCCCAGTGGGAAGGGAAATATGCACCTAGAATCCTAGAACCACAGGGCTGGAAGAGACTCCGGAGTCAGCAAGTCCAGCCCCCTGCCCTAGGCAGGACCAACCCAACTAAATCATCTACATTTGTCAAGCCGGGACTTAAATACTTCTAGGGATGGAGACTCCACCCCCTCCCTAGGGAACCCAGCCCAGTGCTTCACCCCCTCCCTAGGGAACCCAGCCCAGTGCTTCACCACCCGCCTAGGGAAATTGTTTTTCCTAATCTCCAACCTAGACCTCCCCCACTGCAACTTGAGCCCATTGCTCCTTGTTCTGCATCCATCACTACTGAGAACAGCCTCTCCTCAGTCTCTTGGGAACCCCCCTTCAGGAAGTTGCAGGCTGCTCTCAAATCCCCCCTCACTCTGCTCTTGTGCAGACTAAACAAACCCAAATCCCTCAGCCTCTCCTCATAGGTCATGTGCTCCAGCCCTCTCAGCATTTTGGTCGCCTCCGCTGGCCCCTCTTCAATGCGTCCACGTCCTTCCTATAGCAGGGGACCCAGAACAGGACACAGTACTCCAGCTGTGGCCTTACAAGGACTGAATAAAGGGGACCACGGACAGTCCCCTATTCAGCTGTTGCGGGGACTTTGCAGATTCCTGAGCAGCGGCGCTGGAGTGAAAGGGCCGTGCCCCCCAGAGCTGGAGTCAGGAACAGGGCCGTGGATCCAGGAGGAAGAGACATGAACAGGGTAAGTGGGGTGGGGTCAGAGCCCTGGTGGAGAGGTCTCTGAGCAAAACCTGGTGCAGCCCCCCCTCACCCTGGGTTCCCGCGCAGAGGCCATGTTGGTTTTCACAGGCCCAAAGGAACTAAGACACCGGCTCACTTCTAGGGCATCACGCCGCCCCTCTCAGAAACGCATCCATCGGGTGGTGGTGTGTTGAGGCAGCGGAAAGCTGGTCTCCTGTGGGTTCCCTGGAGCCAGGGAACACTGCTGCGCTTTGGCCCGCTGCAAAACCCACAACCCCCCTCCTTCCCCAAACGCCGCAAAAGAATGCCCAGGAGTTCCCCGCGTACAGTCAAAAATAGGTTTAGTGGGATGGCTCGAGGCACAGCTGTAAGCAGCAATACTGAACACACGTCGCTTGCGCATCTCCAGGACGGTAAAGAAAGTCTCTTAGTTGGCAGACCCCATTAAAAAAAAAAAAAAAAAAAAAACCACCATGAGAAAGTGACCTGCTTGGAATTATTCACAGAATGGTTACGGTCCCTTTACCACGATCCTTTCACCCTCCTTCACTTGCATGAAACAACTGAGCCCCCACCAACCTGTGGCAGCTGGTAGCAGGAACCAGTGTATAAATTATAAATTACCTCCTGACTCCCTAACGATATATACAAATAAAACGCATTAGCAAGTAGCTAGCTCCAAAGTGGCATTCCTGGGCGATAGCGAAAGGACAGGACTTGGGCGTTCAACCTGGTTATAAGTCAGGGTCCACGAAAAGGGAGTCGTTGGGCCATTCTCGGAATGCCCTCAGAGCAGGCGACTTGCCTCCGCCTCGAGGGAACATCGCCGTCGCTATATACACCTGTTTCACGTAAATTACACAGCTGGTTTTATCGGCCGAGCGGCTGCCCCGGAGATCTCCAGCCGTCCCGTCAAGTGCGGTATTTCAGGATGATGGGTACTGCAAAAGAGAACAGCAAACATCAGGGTCTGTAAAACCAGCGCAGACACACACCCAACGGTGGCCAGGGTCAGCGCAGCCGGAGAGAGAAAGCAAAGGCTTCACAGCGTGGGCGGTAAGCGTGGCTCTTGGAGATTGGCCCCGGTGTGGGTTCAGCATCCACACACGCCCCGTACAGCCTCATGCCGCGCTGCAGGGTTGCACAGACGAGCCACACTCAGTTCCTTCTGCACATCCCCCCCCCCCCCCCGGACAAATCGAGGGGGAAGGCAGCAGGAACGGAGTCACACAGAAGCATCCCAAAGAACCACCGCGATTGCACAAGGGAAGTAACCACTGAGGATAACAAGGGGTCCCTACGGGTGCTCCAGTAGGCAAATCCTGAGCAGTATCCGTACCGGGAGCGGGGAATCCCATCCCAGCCTGACGCAGCGCAAGAGAACCAGGCGTCCCATCGGACGGCCCAGCCTAAGGCCGCGTGTTTGGAAGAGGCAGGCACTGAGCTCGGCCCAGCTCAGACACAGGAACGTTTCTATTTTCCTGGGGGCGGCAAGGCCCCCGCGGCACCATCGCAAGTGGAAACACGCCCAGAGCACGACTCCAAAGTCTCTGGATGGGATGCGGGTCGCCTTCGATCCGTCCGCAAGGAAGACACGTGCAGGGGATTGCCAAAGGTGCTTGGATGTAAGAGATCAGGACTCGTCCGACACCTACTACGCGCAGGGAAGTCTCCCGCCGGAATTGGTGTGGGAGGAACCGACCGGCGCAGAGGGAAATCCAACAGCACCGCGGGGAAGGACTGTGGGGGACCTGGTCCTTGAAAAACACCGTCAATGGGAGGATCTGCATCAAGGCTCCTATTTCCCCAACCCGACTGGCTGACGCGATCGCTCCTAGGAAGGCCGCTTTCCCAGAGAAGGGCAGCAAGGAGCAGGCGGCTGCAGTGCAAACGGGGGTCCCGTATCCGAGTTCCAGATTGGGATCCCAAGGCAGAGTAGGATCCTCAGCCAAAAATCGCCCAGGCCTCCAAAGCATCCCAAGGACACCGGGCGTGCGAAGCCTGAAACCGCTCCGGCGGGGAACAATAAGCCGGTAGCGCAGGGAGATGAACCTTGGTGCTAAACCCGATTTTTAAAATCCACCGGATCCTGCAACAGGGCTGCCGGCGGAGACGATTCAGTTTTCGAGGGGAACGCCCGTGGTGGAGACCTCTTCTCCTGGTAACTAGCCCCAGCTGACACCCTGCTCCTGTCTCAACGTCAAAACGGTGGATTTCTGCAGGGCGAAACACGTTCCGAACCGCTGGGAACAGGATCTCTGCCTGAGCACGGACAAACAGCCCTGCACAACGGGGAAGATGCCTCAGTCCTGCTGGGGACGTCAGCCCGTCTGCCTTCATCAGACCATGCACGCGAACCACGAGCCGAGCCTCCGGAGAAAGCGCAACTCTGCCTGCTGCCGCCGTTGCCCTTCCTCGGTAGCGGTGTTAGAAAGTCTTTAAGCGAGAGGCTGTTTCCCACACACGTGCGGAGAAACCCGCCGTGGCAGCAGAGACCCAGGGAGCCCGTGTGCAATACTGGCTGCGTGGGACCGGACAGCCCTACAGAGCACGACCCAGCGAGGGATTCTCAACGTTATTTACAGCAAAAAAAATATTTCTGTGTATCCCCCCCCGAGCTCCCAACCCGGCAGGGAAGGGCTGTCAATACTCACTGATGATCACAAGCAGGAGGGTGATGGCAACCAATGCTACAAGGGCCTTCATCTGCAAGAGGAATGCCAAGAGAGGCCGAGGTTACGTGTCGGGCTGGCTCCCCTTCCCGTTAGACGCAGGGACGGCGGGCGCTCAATACCGAGGCTGCCAGGATTGCCTTCCCCCGCACACGATACGCCCACCTCAGCCACGCAAAGGCTGCCGGAAGTCGACAGAGCAGTGCATGCTGGATTCAACGTAAGAGGCGGCCCCATTTTCATGCAAATGAGATGCAAACCTCAGATTCCCGCCACCTGCCCGGACCACGTTCTACGCTGGCTCTGTAGGACCCAGTTTCTAAGCACCCGCCTAAAGAAACCGGCTCCTTCCCCCCCGCCGTGGACTCACCTTGCAGCCTCGCCACCACATCTGTCTCCGAAGCTGCTTGGATCGGTTGCTAAATGCAGTGGCATTGTCCGATAAACTTTCTGTGGCAGATGGAGAGAGAAAAGAATTAAAGGCGCGGCAGCACGGGCCCGGCCAGTTGCGTGAACACGTCCGAAAAAAGTCCTCCGGTTCTGCAAATCGACTTCTTTTTAAACCACAAACGAGGCAACCCGGGAACACACACAATCACCAAGCGCTTCTGCAGAACGCTGTCGAATTCAGCAAGCAGCTTTCAGCCAAAGGCTGGATTTGACCGGCAGTCCTGTCGAACTCTGCCAGCACAAGCTAACGGGTAGGGGACCTAGCTTAAGCAGGAATGTATTTTACTCTTTGGTAAGTGGACTCTTCCTCTTAAAAACACACAAGACTGGAAAAAAAGGAGAAGTAAATCTAAACAGCAGGACCCAAAAAACAGTCTTGAGCAAAGGTTCGTGGCAGGGCAGGAACAGACGTAGAGAACTCTGGAAGCTATGTGACGAGAACAGCCCTGAGACAATGAAGACGCACCCTAGCTGGAAATTATAACAACTGGGGACTTACTGAGTTAAACATCTGGACAGGAAATGAAGGGAGGTTTAAACAGGCAAAACACAAAGGCGATTCAGTTGGGGGAATGCTAGTCCAAAACCGCAGCTCTTCCAGGCAGGGTCTCTTTGCAAACTCCTGCCTCTCCAGAGAAAGGGCAGGAGCAGAGAGCAGGGAAACGAGAACGTACCGCTCCAACTTACGGACAAGGTAAGTCAGCGCAGAAGCTTTGTGGTGCATCGTTAGGCACCTAAGTACTTTAAAAACAACGAGGGGTCCGGAGCAGCGTAGTAACCGACAAAAAAATAGCGATGGCATTATGAGCTTTCGTGGGCACAGCCCACTTCTTCAGATGTGCTGGGTGGAGGGAAAACAGGGAACCCAGAATTTACCACAGAAAAAGGGAGAGAAAAAAAAAGTCCCCGTCAACTGTAGAGCCGGAGCTAACGAGGCAAGTTGTGTCGGCTACTTAGCTGCTGATATAAACAAGGCGTTAAATGCAGGGAAGGCTGGCTTCATTTTTACACCCAAAGCTTTTTGTTCTGGGATGAATTCTGGGTTCCGGTCACCCCTCGCCGGCTAGCTGGAGGAAGTGGGATTTGCCCACGGAAGCGCCTGCCGCTATAGATAATTGGCGAGTCTCTAAACTGCCCCAGGACCACATGTCGTTTTTCGAGTTACCGACTAACGCGAGGGGACGCG
Source organism: Pelodiscus sinensis (assembly GCF_052426305.1). NCBI lineage: Eukaryota > Metazoa > Chordata > Testudines > Trionychidae > Pelodiscus > Pelodiscus sinensis. Next base: position 66,301,320 of record NC_143060.1, read on the forward strand.
AAGAGCAGCCAGCCCGCACCAGGAGTGGAAGGCGCGATGGGCGAGGCCCTGAGACAGAGCCGCTGGGGCTGTACAGAAACCACGTCCGGGGGGGGACGAGGGGGAAGCTCGAAGCACCGAGGGAAAGGGTTAGGTTAGGGCAGCTGGAGGAAGCAGGGGGATGAAACTTAGCTTCCCCACAGACAGTGCAATAGCCTCCCAAGGGAAGTGGCGTCGCCATGGCTACACCTCAGAGAGACCGGCCCAGGCTGGGACATTGCAGCAACCAATCCTGCCCCGGGCTGTCGGGAACCGGGGCTCCTTGCGGGTCTCTCCGATTTCTAGGCTCTGCTGCCAGGCAATGGAACGAGTCCAGCGGCGAGAGCTGGGGGTGCAGCAAGATGGCCGCCGCCAGAGGAGGCTTCCGAGTCCTTCACGGAGGTCACACACCGTGGCGCTTTCAAGGGGCCCGTCCGGCAACCCCCGACTCTCCGGGAAGGCGGGGGGGGACGCAGGGTTGTCGCACACCATGAGAATTCCCACCTGACTTATCCTGCAAGTCATCCAGCCTCTCGCCCCTCTCGATCACCTTGGTGATGTTCTCCTGCATCACGTCGATCACCTCGTCCACCTGGTTCTGGACACTAGGGGAGAGCGGAGCCGTGAGAAACCCGCCGGGAACCCAGGGGCACCTTAGACCCCGAGCAGCCGCCCGCGTTACGGAGCCTCTGTCTGCCCAGGGACGAGACAGACCGGCCAACAGGCCCCCGGGACCTTTGACAAAGTCCAGCGTGCAGGGCTGGCCTGGCTGCCCCCCGCCCCCCCATCTCTGCTCCACACTTTCATCCTCGCCCCATGCTCAGGGGATGTTTCCAAGGCAAGGACTGGAGCTTTACCAGCAGCTTCCTTGCTCTGGCTCGCGCTCGTCCTGCCGTACTGTGCGGTTTTGCCTTTTCTAATCCAGCTGCCGACACCTCAACCGCCAGAGCGGAGTTAGCACCTCGCTCCGGTTTTCCTGCGGGAACGGCCAGGTCTCACCCCGCAGTGCAGAGGGGCGTGGCAGTGGTGGGACACCCCTGTTGGTGGTGGTGGGCAGGGGAGTCCCCCGGTCCCGCCAGACTGAAGCACCCCCCGCCTGCTCCCCCTTTCCATCGGTTCAACCTTACGTTGAACCGGTTAGCCAAGGAAACGGCATTTTACATCCCTAGTTTGGACATGGATGAAAATGGGGGGCAAAGCATCCCCCGACCTGGGAACACGACAGAAGTGGCCCTTTCCTGCAGCATCTCAGACACTCCGCGTGGATTGTTCTGCGTCTGCCTGAAATCTACAGCTAAATCTGCTGTTTGCAACCATCCCGTGTCGACGAGAGATGCCTGGATTCCCACCCGGGGTTTCATGCTCTCTCAGAGCAAGGCAATACCTGACTCCCCTCCCTGGCAAGCAGAATCAATTTTGTGTTTAACATCGCGTTGCTACACAACAGAGGTCCCGTCGCTCCAACCAGACCAGCTTCCGTTCCTGGATCTACTAAACACAGAGCCTCTTCTAGGGAATCCGTTTCTTTCATCCTTTATCTTGACATGCTGAGAGCACACACCCAAATACCTACAGCATTAAGCCAGTGACTCACAACCAGGGACTAAACAAAAGGGAGTTGTCATCACAAGGCATAGGCAACCAGGCGTGTGGTGTCACCAGAAGTCCTGGACAAACCTGGAAGGCAATTACTGCCTCCTGCACAAGACGGGGGATGAGAGGAGAAAAACAACCCCGGGAAAATGAGAAAGGAAGGGTCCGAGTCTGCTAGCCTGCTCTCCCCAGCGTGGGGTTCCCCCGAGGCGGGCGAGCGGCAGGACGACGCACGGTAAAACTTTCCCTGTCTCCAAAAGCTCCCACGGATCCGTGCCCTGGATGATAAAGTGAAGCCCGGAGGATGGCCAAGTGCATGACAAATGGGGCAGCTCTGTATTCCTAAGCTGGCGGATTCCCTTGGCACAGCAAGGGGGCAAATGGAACGTGGATAACAAGGTAAAAGATGTGAGAATGGATGAGAAAGGCAAGAGCAGCACAGGAACAACAGTGGCTCAGATATAAAATAGGGATGTTAGAGTCTAGTCAAATAAATGATTAACTGAGAAGCCAGGACTTACTGGTTAATCCTATCGACTATGTGAACTTCCCACCTCTTGCTGCCTCTGTATCAGAGGCAGCAAAGGGGCGGGGAGGGAAAGGAGCAGGAGCCTGTGACGATGGGAAAACAGCTGCCCATGAACAGCCAATCCCGTGGAGCTGCCTGCCCCTCCCACCCCCATGCTTCTGTATCAGAGGCAGCAAAGGCGGGGGGGGGGGAAGGAAGAGGGGAGGAGGATGCTCAAGGCCCTTGCAGACAGGGCCTGCTCCGTGGGATAGTTGTGTATATAAGACAAAGCCTCCAAAAGGAGGATGGTTCCAATAATATTGGGGCATCTGGTCACCCTACCGGCAATATTCCCTCTAAATGTTCCCATGCATGTGCGGAATGAATTTTGTTATGTGCACCGATAGAGAAGTGATGTGTGGGCGGAGGGGTTTGCAATGCAGGAGGGAGCTCCGGGCTGGGGCAGGTTAGGGTGCAGGGGGTGGGGATGAGGGATTTGGAGGTGCGGGGTTCAGAATGCCCAGCTTAGAGGGAATTTAGCCTCCCTGGAACAAAGCAGCCGAATTTAAAAATCCATAAATCAAATCTGGACCATGCATCCAAACTCAAAGGCACTTACTGCCGGATCTTGTCATTCCTGGGTGCAAACCTTGGTCCTGCGGGTCCTCTCCTGCCGGCACAGAACAGAGACAGTGATCATGAATGGAAACACGCACAAGCAAGCCGGTCTGTCCCCAACGGTTCGGTCTTTCCCGGGGTTCCCAGAGAGGCAACAGCTCAAACTAGACAGGGCAAAACACACCCACCCGGGAATGATCCTCCATCAACAAGATGCTGGACCACACACCAGCCCAGGGGTCTTTGCCCCCCCTCACTGATGGGCGGCCCCAATTTGATTGGCCCAGTCTGACTTGACGTTCATGGCTCGTGTTCTCCCGGATCAACCAGGCGCTGAATCTATCGCCCCACGGGAAGTGGAAACAGCTGGCAACGCTCCCGTCCAATCATTCCTCCAGGGAGTACGTGAGAGCTGCCTTCTACTTGCAATGGCCCCAGCTCTGGTTTGCACAGCGGTTTGGCCCACGGTATATCCCGCCCCTCCCCGTACTGCCACACCCCCAGCACTCCTCCACAGCTACTCACAAGAAGAAGTCCTCCTCCTCGTCAGAATCTTCTTCCAGCAAGTTTCTCTGCAAACACCAAAAAAAGTTCAGTTTCTAATTAATTGGAGCTGAGCGTCCATGTCGTATCCACCAACCTTCTCACCACCGGTTGTACACGACTCCCTTAGGAACACATGAATGCTCCTTATTAAACGACCAGAAGGGATATCCTTCTTTTCAGCCTCCTCCCCATCTCCCAGAGGTTAAACTGGGAGTCTGTACACCGTTACCAATAAACCAGAGGTGTTAAAGCCATTGTCAGCTGAAGATATAAAAGATGGGACTGGAGGTTCAAGTTAACAATCTCTCCTTGGTCCTACCAAGAGCGAGTCTGGGCATTAGGAGAGAGGATGAACCTTTCCAATTTTCACACGGGGGTTAAGGGTGCTAATGGGTTTCCAGATGTGGGAGCATTCTAACCCCGTTCGCACTGAGACACGCACCTTTCTGGTACTGGGTTTATCTTCATACGCCCTTGGCTGCGTCTAGACTGGCAAGTTTTCCCGCAAAGGCAGCTGATTTTGCGGAAAAACTTGCCAGCTGTCTACACTGGCCGCTTGAATTTCCGCAAGAACAGACGATCTCATGTAAGATCGTCAGTGTTCTTGCGGAAATACTATGCTGCTCCCGTTGGGGCAAAAGCCCCCTTGCGCAAATGCTTTTGTGCAAGAGGGCCAGTGTAGACAACGCGGGATTGTTTTGCGCCAAAAAGCCCCGATCGTGAAAATAGCGATCGGGGCTTTCTTGCACAAAACCGCATCTAGATTGGCACGGATGCTTTTCCCCAAAAAGTGCTTTTGCGCAAAAGCGTCCGTGCCAATCTAGACGCTCTTTTCCACAAATGCTTTTAACGGAAAAACTTTTCCATTAAAAGCATTTGCGGAAAATCGTGCCCGTCTAGACGTAGCCCCTTATGTTTGTTACACGGGGCCCAGTTCCCGCAACACTCGTTAGTAACCCATTTTGGCCTCCATCACCAATCAGCAGATGGTTCTTGGCCTGAGCTTTCAAGTCAGCCTTGAGAACGCTGACTGTACTGGATCACGTATCTGACAGACATCACTGGGGTAGCCTTAGATTCTCTCAGCATCACAGTGAGGAGAGCCAAGCAGACTGAGCGCCCGGGCTGAGAATTTGCACGACAATCTTGTAAGATTGCTGGAAAAACAAGGGCTTGGGTTGATCCTTCTTTTAAAGAAACAGATGTCTCTCTCCCTAGGGTTATGTCGGAGGCTTTGTCTCCGTGACAGATGTGCCAGCTCCTCAGGGCAACATCCTTGGTTAGGGTTAAAAAAATCGAGACGATGATTTGGGGTTTTACATCCAGCCCCACAATCCTCGGAGATGGCGTTGCCCTCGCGTTTGGATTTCAACGCCCATATTCTGAGTGCTGAGACTCATTTCTTCAGCAGCTTGATCTGCATTTGCTGAGCCCGTTTAAACTGGAGGCTAGAGATCTTGTTCTAGCCTCAGTACGGAGCAAAACACCTCCCCCTGCAGCCAAGCCGTCCGTCATATCTTTAGGCACTGTGACCAGCTGAGCAGGAGTCGACGCTCCAGCCTGGCTTCCAGGCTTGCTTTAAACGCCCCCCACACTCTGGCCAGGCAAATCCTGTTTAAATCCACCTAACGGGCAGTTGCGATTTAAACCAGCACACGGATTTCCAGCCCCAGCATCGAGGGGCCTTCAGCACAGAAAGTAAATCCCCTGGGATCCGTAACACACAGATCAGGGCCACGAGATGCAAGCTGACAATCTGACAGCATAGTGATTCCACAGCGAACAAGCGAGAAATGTGGTACAAAGCCCTGCTGCACACCCTGCCTTTAACTGGACTAATGCTACCCTTCATGGTGACGGGTGCAAATACAGGCGGAACCTCTCTAGTCCGGCACCCTTGGGACCTGACCGGTGCCGAACCAAAGAATTTGCTGAACCGCTGGACGTCAATATTGTCTACATAAAACATGCATAAGAATATAAGAACTTCCAGCCTGTGTCAGACCAAAGGTCCATCTAGCCCAGTGTCCAGTCGCCAAGGCCAGGTGCCCCGGAGGGAGTGAACACAACAGGGAATCATCACGTGACCCCTCTCCCGACATCCATTTCCAGCCTCTGACAAACAGAGGCTAGGGACACCTTCCCTCCCCATCCTGACTAAGAGCCATTAATGGACCTGTCTTCCATGAATTTATTTAGCTCTTTTAAAAATCCTGTTAAAGTCCTGGTCTTCACAACATCCTCCGGCAAGGAGTTCCACAGGTTGACCATGTGTTGTGTGAAGAAATACTTCCTTCTGTTTGTTTTAAACTTGCTACCTATTCATTTCATGTGGTGGCCACTAGAGCTTGTGTGTTATGGGAACAAGTAAATAACTTTTCCTTATTTTCTCTCTCTACACCAGTCATGATTTTATAGACCTCGATCATGTCCCCCTTAGTCTCCTCTTTTCTAAGATGGAAAGTCCCCGTCTTATTAATCTCTCCTCATATGGCAGCAGTTCCAAACCGCTACTCATTTTCATTGCTCTTTTCTGAACTTTTCCCAATGCCAAGATCTCTTTCACGAGATGAGGCAACCGTATCAGCAAGTAGTATTCAATATGTGGGCATACCAGAGATTTATATCAAGACAATAAAATATTCTTGGTCTTATCCCCAGAGTTGGGATGATGTTTTCCAATGTGCATTACTTTGCATTTATCAATGTTAAAATTCATCGGCCAGCATTAAAACTCATGTAGCAGCATCACCAACACTTCCCCTGCTTACTGGGCTCTTAAAAGATATTGAAGGGTAAATTAGAGCTACATCGCAGCACAGAGCACCGAGAGCCAGGGTTGGTGCCTGTAAACAAACTTTATGGGACCGCGGGAAACTTGGTCACACCCATGATAAGTGGCCATCCAGCTAACTCAAATCATGTTGAACCACGGATGTTGCCAGACCAGAGAGTTCTGGACTAGAGAGGTTCAACCTGTAATTGCTTTATTGCAGCAGCATTCTGCACAATCGACTCACCAGTAACTGACACACTCTGATATTAAGTTCTTTCTCCCACTCCCCAGCTGTCCAGAGCCACTCACATCTAACACTACGTAAGGAGTAGAGGCAGCTAATCTGTAGGCTGGGTTCTTACTTTCCATCTTTGTTACGTATTAGTTCTATCTACTCTTTCCTCCAAAATAAGCAGTGTCTATCAGGAGACCTGAAAATAAAAATAAATCTAGTTACTTCACCAAACAGACTGAGCACACTCCACCTGCCAGGTGAAGAGGTACTCGGCGTATCTAAAAATACCGTCACTTCATTAAGTCCATTTATATCACCACTAGCCAGATGCATGAAGTTTTGGTACCCTATAATATGTCACTGTGTTCAACTACAAGAGAACCCATGTGGGATACAGAGCAGCCTTGGAGGGTGAGGAAGAAAAACCAGGTGAGTCCTTTGTCTGCAAACGGCGCAGTCACCCCTTTCTGTTTGTCAAACCTTTGTGGTTTCCCGCAATGTTCCCTCTAATTTGTGACTATTTGTGTGTGGAATAAATTTTGTTCTGTGCGCCAAGGCATGCGCAGGTGCGCACCACCAAGAAACACTTGGTCCCAGCTATGGATCAATGGGCAGCATTTGCGTCTCTCCTGGGCGGCCGCCCAAGCACTCAGTGTACGCAAAACGCCGATGTCTCCTCCCAGACACACAGCCCAATTACAAAACAGGGATTATTTAGCAGGCACAACCCCCAGCTGGCTCCACCCTCTGAAGAAGTTGTTCAACAACTGAGAAGACACCAAGCGAGGCATCCTAAGCAGTCAGCACTGAGCGCGGCCAGCCAGAAGGATTCAACATGTCCTCCCATCTGGCTTTCTGCGCTCACGTGCCGAGTGCCCCACTTGGCTTGTATCACGGTGGATGTCGCTCGTCTGAGGTCCGCTTTCAGCAATCCCTCCCCGTTCCGATGGTCCCAAAGCCCCCGGCAACGGAGCTGTGTGTGCCAGCCAGGGATCTCAGAGCACAGTGTGAGTAAACACACCCCTGCTAATTAAGGGGGCGGGGTGCCAACGAATGCAAACGAGACCCTGAGTTGCCAGGCACTCACCCTTTCGCTTTTCACCGAGCCGGTCACCTCGTCGTCGTTTAGGTGGCGCTTGAATTTTGGAGGCATCTTTCCTATTCACAGAACTGGCCTGGACTGTCTGTACCGGGGGGTGGCGGAAGAAGAGGCTGCGTAGAAGGGAGAGGGAAGAAAACATCTCAGAGCCCATTGTGCTGAGATCAATTCTCTGTCCGATCGCCGCGGTCTCCCTAAAACTCAGCCCAGTGAAACAGAATCCATTGACAAATGCCACAGGAAAGAGAATGAAAAATCAACCCACCGGCCCAGCAATGCCAGGCTTTCAGGGACCCCAAGGGACAGATCACGTCGTTCCGTCTAGTTTCAGAAACTTTGACCCTGAAGAGACGTGACGGTACCTGCTTATCTTTACGCATGTGACTGTGCAGGCCACATGTGAGTTTCTGGAGGGCCAAGGCCAAAGCGTTTAAGTTCACTGGGGCAGGGACTGTGTTTTTCTGCATTTTTGTACAGCTCTGAGCACAGCGGAGAACCGATCCACAACCCTTATCAAGCCCTTTGGTCTAAAACCCCAAAGCGACCAATTTTATCAAAAAGCCACAGGTTACTAAACCAGGAAAGAAAAGCAATAAAACCTGACGAGCCCCCACAGGATTTTGGCCAAGCGCGGTCTGCTCTCTCTCTTCCACCTTGCCCCCTTTGCTACGGTCAGTGCCAACGAGGGGCCCAGTTGGAAGAGTTAAACCCTGCTTCTCTACAGAACAGGCCCATCTCATGTAGGCACGGCAGCATGCAAAGTTCTCCAGCGTTCCTCCGCCAACGTGTTCCGTTCCACCTGAGCCAGACAGACGGCCCCTGCCCTTGGCGTCTTTGGGAGTGACCCACAGATGCCGAGGGTGGTGGAGAGCTGGGCTGGGTAAATATCTGTCAGCAAGGAACTGCACCCCACTTCATAGTGATCACTTACAGGGCTGACCTCGTCTGGCTCCGTGTCCCAGTGACCCAGGAGGTAAAGAATCTGGCTCCCCGAGCCACCCAGTTCTATCCTAAGCGGCTTTCTACCCCAAGTACCCTGGATACGGCTTTGCGGGTTTGAACATCACCACTCTCCTCGGCTGCAGGAGTCAGTGGAGATGAAACGTTGCAATCCCGGGGAACCTGCCACCCCGGAGCGGGCACATGGAAAATTGCAGGGAGAGCCGTAGGCTGTGACAATACCAGAAATGCAGGAAATTTAGCCAATGTCCCAGCACAGCGAGCACTGTCTGCTCCCCTAAACAGCCAGACAGCCCGCAGCAGGGCAGGGCCTGTCCCCATGTGCTGAAGGATGAGAGTGTCGCTACAGGTTAAGAGCAACAGTCCAGACACAACCGAAGCCAGGAGCAAAAGAGGCACAAGTTAGAGAATCTGGAGAAGTCACCCAGGCAGCTGATGGGGGTAGGGGGGTACAATGGTCCTGGGCAAGGAGTGGGGGGGGGGCGGGTGTCACCCAGCTGGCTGGGCCGGAAGCAGGGACCACAGCGAATATGAGGGGCTGGGCCGGGGGTTATCGGAGGGATCATGTGGCCGGTAGAGGAGAAGCCCTGGCAATGGGCACAGGCTGGAGGAAGTGAGAGATACCCCAGTGCTAGGGAACTGCTTTCCCCGATGGGTCTCTCCTGGGACCCCTCCCCCGTGAAGCCCCCGAACCCCACTCCCCTCTAAAACCCAGCGCTTGGGAGGAGAGGGGACCCTGAGACGAGCTCGCGTGCAGCATGAGTCTACGCGGGGCCACCAGACAACAGCAGAGGGGGCAAGAGCTCTGCAAGCACACGTAGCTGGGAGCCCCCAAAGCCCTTCACCCACAGAACCCCCAAAGCCTCTCCACAGAACGGCCTCCAAGGACCCCCCAATTCCCACCCCATTCCCCCCACAGAGCCCCCTCCCCAAGGGCACTGCCCCCCACAGAGCCCCCTCCCCAGGGCCCCCACCCCCAGCCTGCCCCCCACAGAGCCCCCTCCCCAAGGGCCCCCAGACCCTGCCCCCTACAGAGCCCCCTCCCCCCCCCAGACCCTCTCCCCACAGTGCCCCCTGCCCCCCAGGCCCTGGGCCCCCTGCCCCCTCCCCAAGGGCCCCCAGACCCTGCCCCCTACAGTGCCCCCTGCCCCCCACAGAGCCCCCTCCCCAAGGGCCCCCAGACCCTGCCCCCTACAGAGCCCCCTCCCCAAGGGCCCCCAGGCCCTGCCCCCCCGGAGCCCCCTCCCGATAACCCCCCTGCCGGCCCCGCTCACCGCTCCGCGGCTGGGAAATGGCCGGGCTGCGCGGAGGGGCCCAGCTGCGAGTCAGCTGCTCCATCGAGCGCTCGGCGATCCGGGCCGAGCGCCGAGCCATCGATTCCTGCCCGGCGCTCGGCGGGCTGGCCCCTGGGGGGCGCGCGCGTGTCTCGAGCCCACTTGCGCGAGGGGGCGGGGCTGAGGCTCGCTGCCAGCTGGGAGCCCACGTGGGCAGCGGCGCGGCGCTCGGGGCTGTCGCGGTCCCGGCCCGTGTCCACGCGGGGGTGCAGCACGGGGGGGGGGGGCTGCTCCCCGCCGCACGCACAGCGATTGTTCAGTCCCAGTGCGGGAGGGAGGAAATGCCCCCTGGCCCAGATCCTACAAGGCACTTAGGTGCGTGACTGCCATTGAAGCCAAGGGGAATTAGGCGCTTGCTGCCATTGAAGCCAAGGGGAATTAGGCGCTTGCTGCCATTGAAGCCAAGGGGAATTAGGCGCTTGCCTTCGAAGCGCTGGCGTTCAGACGTGTATCAGCGAGCCCCCAACCCGTGTGACTAGACCCCAAAGATGTTAAGGCCAGAAGCGATGGTTGGATCATTCTAGTCTATACTGCAGGCCGCAGATTTTCACCCACCTGCACCTACTAGCTTGTGTCTGACTCACCTACATCTTCCAGAAAGGCGGGGGGGGGGGGGGGGGGGGCGCGAACCAGCCACCCTCCGGACCTCTTCCGCACCCAAATGCCTCCCGCCCGCCTGTAGCTCTGCCGATCAGCACCTCCCCATCTCTCCACCACGATCAACTGTTCCACGGTGGGCACCTGCATTTTCTGTGTGTAAAAATCCTGATCAATTCACTTCTCAATCTTACTTTGGAGAAGAACAGAACATATTGAACTCTAAGACCCCCTACAGGGCCTTTTCTCCAGCCTTCATTCCTTCAAAGTAGGAATAAGAGATCCTCCGGAAAAGGGCTTTTTTCCGGAGGATCGGGGCCAGTGTAGACGCTCTCTTCCGGCTTTTCTAAAAGCCGGAAAAAAGCGGCGGATATTTTTATTTAAATGCCGCGGGGGATATTTAAATCCCCCGCGGATTTCCCTATTACGACCTGTAAAATTAGCATGCCCCTTTCGGAAAAGGGGCCAGTGTAGACGTAGCCCCTGTGTTTAGAAAAAGGAGATGGAAGCAGTCCCTCTTTGGAGCGAAAGCACACACACCTATGGCAAATCCACAAACTCTGCAAAACGATACTTGCCAAAAGGAAGATCCAATCTGGGGCTTCCTGACTCAGAGGGTGGCTTTTAAAATGCTGCCGTTTGTGGAGCCAGTTGCAACCGTGCAGAAAAGCAGGATGTTTTGCGCATACTTACAACCTTCCACAACTGATCTGCCTCTAACTGCTGTCACTATTTTAAATCTGCTTTTGGAAAATACTCTTTTGAGATTCTGATTAGCTGGGTTGTTTTTATACAAGCAGGAAACAAGCCTAACGTATAGCTACCGTAAGTTTTTGTTGTTGTTTTGTTTGTTTTCTTGCAAAGGCATTTGATGGCATTAATAATTCTCCATCTGTTATTTTGTTAACTATATGAGCTTCTTTCCAATCAGTGTATGCTGGGTGTCTGTTTATGCCAATATCATTATAACCTTCCCTCCTTTCCTCCTGTTTTCAGTAAACAGCAGTTGAACATTTGGCTAGTCTGAATGTGTGAATGGGTCTGATCCTTACCTGGTGTGAATTTATCAATGAAGCTATGCTGATTCGGATTTGGCTCTCTCTCTTCCCAACTGACATTTTGGGCAGTTGCACTGGTGTGGTCTAAGGGATGGTTCAAATGTACTTATGTATTTTAAAAATGTGCATCTGTCTGTCCAATTGTGAGTCTGTTTGTTCAAGAACTCTTCCTAAATGGTAAGGGCTAGGACCACCACATTTGGTATGCAGCTTCCTCTTCTGGGCTGCTACTTGTGTGCAGTTCCTGCCTCCTCTGGTCGCTGCCTGTCCCGATGTCATTAGGGTCCAGAGTCAACACCCAGCTGAGCTGAGAATGGCCAAGGCCCTCTGCCTGCAGGCTCGGGCAGGCGCGAAGCTGTAGCCACTGCCCCCTGGGGAGGCTTTGGTTCTGCAGCCCATGGATTCATGTCACAGCCTCCCAGCCCCGCCCCGGGGCCCCGCCCCCGCCTCCGAGCCCCGCCCGCCCCGCAATGGGCGGGCTCCGGACGCGGACGTAGCGTCGCAACGTCCCAGGGTCGCGCGGCGCGGCGCGGCGCGGGCGCACGTGGGGAGAGGCCCCGCCCCCTGCCATGGCGCTGCTGCCCCGCAGCGCGCGCGAGTTCGGCTCGGCCGGCTACTGGGAGCGCTTCTTCCGCCAGCGCGGCGCGCGCGCCTTCGAGTGGTACGGCGGGTACGCGCAGCTCCGCCCCGCCCTGCGCCGCTACGCGCGCCCCCGCGACACGGTGAGACCCCGGCCCCCCCTGCGCCCCCCCGGGATCCCCCTCCCCTCCCCCAGCGCCCCCCCGGGCCCCCCCCGGGATCCCCCTCCCCTCCCCCAGCGCCCCCCCCCCCCCCCGGGATCCCCCTCCCCTCCCCCAGCGCCCCCCCCCCCCCCCGGGATCCCCCTCCCCTCCCCCAGCGCCCCCCCCGGATCCCTCCCCCAGCGCCCCCCCCGGGATCCCCCTCCCCTCCCCCAGCCCCCCCCGGGTTCCCCCTCCCCTCCCCCAGCGCCCCCCCGGATCCCTCCCCCGGGATCCCCCTCCCCTCCCCCAGCGCCCCCCCTCCCATCCCCCTCCCCCAGCGCCCCCCCTCCCCTTCCCCCAGCGCCCCCCCCCGGGATCCCCCTCCCCTCCCAGCCCCCCCCAGTCCCCCCCCGGGATCCCCCCCGGCCCCCCCGATCCCCCTCCCCTCCCCTCCCAGCACCTCCTCCGGGATCCTGCAACCGCTCCTTCCCCCTGAGATCCCCTCCCTTCCCTCCAGCGGGATCCCCCTTCCCCTCCCCCCAGTGCCCTCCCGGATTCTCCCTCCCCCAATGCCCCCCCAGCATCCCTTCCCTTCTCCCAGCAGCCCCCCCGGGATCCCTTCCCCCTCTCTCCCCCAATGTCCCCCCCCCCCCGATCCTCCTCTCCCCCAAGGCCCCCCCCCCCCGGGCATCCGTTCCCCACGGGTGTTTGCTCGTCTCCATGGTGTGTGAGGCGGGTTGGGACCCCCAGGGAAGCTACCCTCTCTTTGCATGTCCCAGGTGCTCGTGGTGGGTTGCGGCAACTCCGAGCTGAGCGAGCAGATGTATGACGTCGGCTACCAGGACATCGTGAACGTGGACATCAGCGAGGTGGTGATCAAGCAGATGAGGGAGCGCAACGCCGACAGGAGGCCGAAGATGAGCTTCCTGGTGATGGACATGCTGCAGATGGACTTCCCGGACGCCCGCTTCCAGGTGGTGCTGGACAAGGGCACCCTGGATGCCATCCTGGTCGACGAAGAGGAGGCCACTCTCGAAAGGGTGGACAGGATGTTCGCTGAGATTAGCCGGGTGCTGCAGGTTGGGGGCCGCTACCTGTGCGTCTCCTTGGCCCAGGCCCACGTGGTGAAGAAAGCGGTGGGCTACTTCTCCCAGGAGGGGTGGGTGGTGCGCATTCACCAGCTGGCGGGCAGCGAGGACAGAGAGGCCCAGCAGCAGTTCGTGCTGCCCGTTTTCCTCTACGTCATGACCAAGTGCAAGAAGCTCCCTGGTTTGGTGCAGCCGATCCTGGAGATCTGCACGGAGGAGCTGGACAAGCCCGTGCGGGTGGAGAGCGCGGAGCGGCTGGTGGAGGCGGTAAAGGAGAGGCAGATGTACGCGCTGCTGCGCAGCCAGCTGGACAAAGCCCCCGGTGCGGGCGATGTCTCCCTGGATCTGTGCGACGCGGACACCGGGAAGCCTCGCTACACGCTGCACGTGGTAGACAGCCCCTCCGTGAACGCCTCCCGTGACCATCACTTCGCCATCTTCATCGGTGAGTGGAGCTCCTCCGAAAAGGCGTTTCTCTCCCATCGACGGCAGCGGGGGCAGCATTTCGCCGCAGGACTCTACAGTTCTGCTCATAAGCCCCTGGTTAGGTATAAAAGGCTCTGATTTTCACCTATGCTGGCTCCTAACCACTCCTGTTTGTTTCCACGGCAGTTGCTGGGTGTTCAGAAGAGAGGCTTAGGGGTTTTCCAGCTGAACGTGGGCTTGTTGGCAGAGGCTAGCAAACCTGGTGAAACGAAATAGTGCCCCAGATCTGCCACTGTCACCCAAACAGAGGGCGGGTTGCCTTTCCTTCCCCCGTCCAGCTCTCGGGCACTGAGCATTTCTCCCGCTGATTCTCCAGTAGCTAGGATGAGACGTCCCAAGTGAGGGCACCAGGAAGCCGGACACATTTTGTGTCAGTTCTCCCGAAACGGAGTTTTTCTTTAAATTCCTTCCCATGACAAGCTTTCACGTTTTCGACTGGCTTTTCCAAAGTGGGGGGAAATTCCCCCCCTTCCAAACAAAAATCAATTCCTTTTTTCGGAAAGAGTCCCCTTTCTTGGCCAGCGCTGCTCAGCAGCTCTGCAAATCGAGGCCCTTATCAAAGCCGCCTTTAAAGGCGGTAGAGCCCCCACATTTAGATATCCAGGCTTGAAAATCTTGGTGTTCGGGAGCAACAAAACAAGCCATCTGTGTGTAGGCAGAGCCCAGCCACTGGCCAAAAAAGCAGCGTGGCGCCCTGAGCGGATACGGAGCCTTAATTGGATGTAAGGAACTGGCGACGGAGCGGGCTGCGGGTCAGATCCCATGTAACTGCCCCATTTTGCCTCTCCAAATTGTGTCCATCGGTGTAATCCAGGGGCTCCCAACCTTTTCCAGATGGGGACCCATTTTGACAATTCAGGAAGACTTGGTGACCCAGGGCAATTAAAAAAAATGTGGCAATTAAGAGCCACCTGGGGAGACCCTTTTGAAATATAATGATGACCCATAGGTTGGGAAACCTTGGTGGAATCTGAAGATGTGGTGAACAATGGGCCTTGATCTCATCAGCACTTGTGATAGCTGGATCGCTCCCTACCTCAGCTAGCTGGGCAAGCACACCATGCACGGTACAGCTGTTAACCAGGAGGCTCCGATCCTGTCTCCTTTGCAATGAGCTGTACCCTGCCCCTCTGTTCATTTCATTGAGGTTCGTATGGAGAACGGGACCAGCAGCTCCGCATTTGGGTGGTAGAATCTGTCCCTGCTAAGAGCAGATGTGGACCCCGGAGCTTTTACGCATGTTTGTAGCTAACGTTCTCCGTGCTGCTCGGCCCGGTTGTTCCTAGCCAGGTGAGCGAGATAGACCAGTTCTCTGTGTGGATATCCTCAATGCACTCCTGGCAGTTTGCCGGGTTGGGGGCATGTCTGGCACATCTCCAGTGTGTACAAACTCCGGCTTCCTTGGGACTAGCAGGGGCCTGGAAGTGCCTTGCTGCCATTTGCAGGGAGGGCTGACTCCACCGGTGCAGCCAAGCCTCCGTGTCCCGAATGGAGTTGGGGAAGGGGCCCCCCACAACGGAGTCAGTTGAGGGGTGTGGCTCGCCAGGGCCAGAGGGCTGCATCTAAGGAGCTCTGAGCACCCTAGCTCCATCTCGATCCAAGCTGTGCTGTCGTCTGGAGCTTCTCCCTACTAGAGCTGAGAGCAGCCGCTTTGGCTGCTCCCGCCTGCAGGCCGAGATGCTGGTGAGTGGCGCCCGACTCTGCTCTCCTGACACAGCCCCTTTCTCAGTCCCGCAGGGCAGGGAGACGGAGTGGCTCTTTGGCACGGAGGCGGGTCGGAGGCAGCTGGCTGCCAGCGCAGGCTTCAGGCGGCTGGTGACGGTGGCCCTGCACCGCGATCAGCACTACGCAGGGATGGAAGGCATCCAGGCCCAGCTGTCGGGGAAAGTGATGGAGCTGGCGCCGCCTGGCCTCCCGGCCCACCAGCAGGTAGGTGCTGTTCCCAGCAAAGCCAGCCTGCTCCTCTCCCCGTTCCACGCCTACTGCGGGGTCTCCGCTGGTCTTTGTGCAGCCTTGTTCCGCTTCCCGGCCGGGGGTGGGTTCCCTCTGCAAAGTCTGGTCCCGGTCAAGAGGGGTTTGGCTCCGGGGCGTAACTCAACCCAGCGTCTAGCCCCGGGGTGTCCAATGCGCTAGCCACGCGTGGCTGTTTGGCCGGCTGAGTGTGGCTAGTTCGCTAGAGCGAGCCACTAAGTGGCTACTGCTTCAGAACTGGTTGGACCCCACAGGTCTAGCCGCCGTTTTATTCTCCCTGCCCCCCTCTCCAGTCACGTTTTCTTTAGGCTGTGACTTTGGAGGCCTCATCTTCAGACCCTTCCACAGAGCCTGGTTTTTAGAGGGAAGGCACCTTGCGCCGTGCATCCCAGACCACTAGCCCTGTTTCCAGAGCCTCTTTGGGCTCCTATGGCAAATATCCTGTTCCTTCCTAAGATGCATCTGGTGCAACATGGCTATATCCTGGATCCAGTCTCTTCAGTGTCTTCATGAACGATTTGGATAATGGCCAAGATAATACACTGGATGTTTTTGGTTGAGACCAACTGCGCTCTGGAGTAGGGATGTAAAATCTCGTTCAGTCAGTCCACCAGTTAAACATTAGGGTTGGACGGTTAAGCAATTGAGTGGGGTCCCGGATGGAGGGGTGCTAGGTGGCAGTGGGCCGCTGTCGGGCACTGGTTAACCCATTACCCGGTAAGCATCGCCGCTTACCCGGTCACATCCCTGCTCTGGAGGAGAGGATCAGAATTCAAACTCATCTGGACAGACTGGAGAAATGGGCCGAGGTAAATAGGACGAAAGCAAATAAGGACGAATGCAAAGTGCTACACTTGGGCAGGAACAATCAAGTGCATTAATGCAGCATGGGAAATGAGCGCCTAGGGAGTTCTGCCGAAAGGGATCGGAGAGGCAGAGCGGATCGTAAGCACAGTATGAGTGGCCAATATAATACTGTTGCAGATAAAGCGAACGTCACTTTGGGATCGATTACTAGGAGTGTCGTAAGCAAAGCACAAGAAGTCAGTCAAACAGGTCTCCGCATCCGGCAGACAAACCTGCCTTAATGTGAAAGATTAATATACTGCTACTCCTCAGCACTGATTAGGCCTCAGAAGAGTTGTGTCCATCTCTGAGCAGCATGCTTCAGTAAAGAGGTGGACAAATGGGAGGATGTCCAAAGAAGAGCAGCACAAATGAGGAAAGGTCTAGAAACCAGGGCCCGTGGGGAGCGATTGAACAAAATGGGTTGGGTTGGAGAAGAGAAGACTGAAGGGGGAGGTGTTACGTCTTCAAGCACGTACGCGGCCGTTCTAAAGTGGAGTGACACAGCTTGTTCTCTTATCCACCGAGGACGGAGCTAAAAGCAACGGGGCAAAAGTGCAGCGGGGTGGTTAAGGTTGGACATCAGGAAAAGCTCCTGAACTGTCAAGGTAATGAAGCACTAGAACAAAGGGCCTGCCGAGGGGGTGGACTTGCCCTTCCTTGGAGGCTTTTAAGACCCAGTTAGACAAACAGCTGGTGGTAGAATTCTCGGGAGGCCAGCTGGTTCCCCCAGAGTATTGCCAGGGTGGACAAAAACCTTAAGAAAGCAAAGTGACTTTCTGATTTATTTGGGCACCGCTGAAATCAGACGAGATCCTCGAACCCATCAGAACCTGTATCCAGACAGCAGCCCTCTGACTGTGGTGCTCCATGGAGCCAGGCCGCGGTGCGAACACCCTGGTCTCCAGTTGGCCTAGACGGGGAGCAGGTGGGAGCTGGCACAACTCCGCATAGAACAACCCATTGTGTTTGTGGTGGAGAGACCCTATTGTGCTCTGTGGGCCTCGTGGTCTGTGACGCCCTGTCTGCTCCTTTCCTCCTGCCCCAGGTGCCGTTTCTCTCGGTGGGGGGGGACATCGGGGTCCGTACCATTCAGCACCGGAACAGCAGCGCCAGGAGTGGGGACTTCGTCATCGAGGACGTGAGGGGGGACGACGCCTGCTACTTCCGACGGCTCATCTTCCTCAGCAACAGGAACGTGGTGCAGTCCGAAGCCAGGCTGCTGCCCAGCACGGCCCCCAAAGGTCAGCACGCTTGGCCTGGGGGCTGGAAAGAGGCTCGGGGGCGTGGGCAGCTGGGGGAAGGGCTGGGGAGAGGTGCAGTAGAGCCAGCCACGGTTGGATGGTTCTGGGCAGCAGGTAGGGAGGCTGGAGCTGAGGGGTGTCCAGGCTGGTACCAAAGTCCAGGGAGGGGGGCGTGAAGGCGGATGGGCGTCTGGAACGTCGGGAAGGGAGCAGCGAGAGGAGTTCCCTGCAGCCAGAGGTAGGGGGCCGGGCTGCGGGCTTGGGGAGACCGTCTAGCCCCTTTGAGCCCTCAGTGGAGATAGCAGACTAAAAGGAGCCCTTCTCCGAGCTCCAGCAGAGCCCCTGCGGGCCTGGCGTCCCCTCCCCCAAGGAGGCGCCATGTGTCCCCTCAGCGCGTCTGCCTGGGCACCTGGCTCACCTCTGTCGTGCAGGCCAGAAGAAGCGGAAGAAGGCGAAGAAGAAGCTGGCGGCGGGCGCCACGGAGGCCCCCCCGACGTCCGCCAGCCAGGCCGTGGACAGGAGCTACCTCTGCTGCGAGCACCACAAGGCCATGGTCGCGGGCCTGGCGCTGCTGGGAAGCCCTGAGCTCCTACCAGGTGAGAGCCCCGCAAGCCCAGGGACAAGGTCCATCGTCCCCAGGACGAGTCTTCCCTGCACTTGCACTGGGCTCGTCTGCAGGGGCCGGGGTCTCCATCAGAGACTGACTAGCAGGGGCCCAGGGACCACGGCGCCGGCTGCTCCGTCCGTGTTCTCTCCCCTCTGCCCATCCCAGAGGCAGGGGGTGAGTCTCAGGGGCCGGCCAGGCACTGTGTGGAAAGTGCTGTAACCCCTCCACCCCCCAGCGCAGTTTGTTGCGGTTCGGAGCGGCTGTGCAGGCTAGTGGTCGGAGCAGGAGCCTTGGCCTCAGGACTGCGGGTTTCTGTGCGTGGCGTGGACACCGAGGGCGCAGGGCTGCACCGGTCTGTGCCCAGCTCCCCGGCTTGCCCGCGGCACGGAGGGGAAGCGCTGCTCTCCGGGCATGTTGCGATCTTCCCATGGCAGGCCTCGGAGGAGTGCCAGGCCCTGCTGGTTGGGGGGCCGCTCCGTGGACTGGCTGGGCTGGGGCCCGGGGGTCTCCCGGTGCTCTGGGTCAGGGCGCCTGCCACGGCAGAGCTGGTTCAAGGGGCTGACAAGCGAAAGAAGCTCCTGCGTGGTCCCAGCACCCCGGGCCCGGCGGGGGCTGCGTGGGAGGCGTCTGGCTCTGCAAGGCCAGGGCAATTCAGGGCAGGGTGGGTTTGTTGTCCAAGCTGAGCTGCGGGGTGGCCTGGTGCTTGCCTGGCTCTGGCGCTCACTGTCCTGGGCGCTCCCATTCGGCAGCTAATGCCTGGTAGCCCGGGGGCAGCCCCAGCGTCCGCAGACGGCCTCTGCAAAGACAGCTCCTGCCCCGAACTTGCATGTCTGCATTTCCAGGCTCCACGGGGACCCCCGGTGCAGCTGGAGGTCCAGGTGTGGTCGGGATGAGAATGAAAACTTGCCCCTCGAAGGCGTAAGAGCTGATCCCGCTGACCGGCCGGGGTGTGTGTCTGGAGCAGCAGAGCGTGAACTAAACCCAGCTGCAGGCGGGAAAGGGTTAACAATGTGGGGGGCCGAGGGGATGGGAGGGATGATGGGGAAGGTGCTTCCATGCCCTGGAGCTACCCCAGGACCTAGGGAAGCTGGATTCAGTGGTGGGGGCGTCTCCCATCAGCCTGCAGGGGGCGGTGGGTCGAGGAGACGGCGGGCGGTTCATTTCCCGGCTTGTTCCCGCTTGTAGGAGCCCGGCTCTCGGTGCTGGTGATCGGGCTGGGCGGGGGCAGCCTGCCGCTCTTCATCCACGACTACTTCTGCCAGGCCTGCGTCGAGGCGGTTGAAATCGACCCCGCCATGCTGGAAGTGGCCACCCGGTGGTTCGGCTTCTCCCAAGGCGACAGGCTGAAGGTGCACGTCGCGGACGGCTTGGACTACGTGGCCGAGCGGGCAGCAGCCGAGGGTAATTGGCCTGGGGCCCTGCAGACAGCCCATCTCATAGGCCCCGATCCCACTCGCCCCTTCTCGAATGCCAGGACGGTATCCGTGGCAGAACGGAGCCCCCCCTTGGCTCCGTGGCCCTTGTCGGTTTCTCCTGTCCCCCACCAAAAGTGCGAGGGGCCCTCTTTTGTTCTGAGCTCTGCCGCTTGCCCCATCAGCCCCTCCCGGCGTTAGCGACACCCGTGAGCTGCGGTGCTGTTAGTACGGCACCTGTAGTGCCAACGCAGTGGTCTTTGCTTCCTCTGTTATGTGTTGAACAGCTGCCACGCCCCAGAGGTGGCTGCATTTCAGTGCCAGGGGAAAAGCCGCCTGCACGTTATTTGTTAAGCCTCGGAGGAGCTGTGCAAATGGCAGAGGGATCTTTTTCTAAACCTGCCACCTCGTATCTCTGTCGCTGCCCCCACATCTAGGGCAGCGAGTGGGCACTGGCTGAGTCTGGTACTTTGGGGCCACTGACTGCGCTCTGTTCTCCTTCTGCAGCGCCCGCCCGGTACAGCGCCGTCATGTTCGACGTAGACAGCAAGGATCCCACGCTGGGAATGAGCTGCCCGCCCCCGGCCTTTGTGGAAAAGTCCTTCCTGGAGAAGGTTCGGACCATCCTGGCCCCAGACGGTACGGAGCGGCTGTTTGACAGCCTCGCGTGTGCGCAGATCTCGCGCCAGCCGGGGGTCAGCACCTTGAGTCTCTGTGCTGAAGCGAGCAACCGTGACCCGCACGGGGAGTTGGATCCCTGGGCTCTGGGCCTGGTTCTGCCGCTCATCTCTGCCTCGGAGCCCTGCTCGGAAAACCGAGCCAGTGCCACCCGTCTGACGGGACGCTCGGCAGGCAGAGCCGCTGGATGGATGTGCGGGGTGGTGTGGGGCAGGTGGCCGGGCCTTCCTCCGTGAGCAGGCCCACGAAGCGAGGTGCTGTTCATCCGGGGGGGAAGGGCCAGGAGGGGCGGCTGGGCTGTTCGTTCACGAGCTGCAGCTACCGGCATGCGACTAGAGCCCGGAGCGTGGCCATGTGCTGGGCCATCTCACATCCCAGCATGCCTGGCTGCGTGAGCACAGCCTGCTGGGATCTGTAGTTTCCCAGCAGCGCCTCTGCCTGTGGGGGCGTGATACTTCTGAGCACTCCAGCGCCTACGCTGCCTGCTTTCCCCTTGCTGCAGGTGTCTTTGTGCTCAACCTGGTGTGCCGAGACTCCCTGCTCAAGGCCTCCGTCCTGGCCGCCCTCCAGGAGGTCTTCCCTCTGCTCTACGCCCGGAGGATCGAGGGGGAAGTCAACGAGATCTTGTACTGCCGCCCGCACCCTGAGGGGCAGCTGGCTGCCCCGGAGCTCCTGGAGGCGGCCCGGGTGCTGGAGAGGACGCTGAGGCAGCCCGGCCGGGCCTGGGACAGCTCCTATGTGCTGTCGGACATGCTGAAGGCAGTGGAGCTTGTGTGACCCGCACGGGGCTGGGAGAGGAGCTGGCGGCAGGGACGCTGCGGGTAAAGAGCGACGCCCCCCACGTACCCGTCCCGGCTGCTGGAGCCAGAATGGTGCCTCTCGAGCAGCCTGTCCGGGAGGCAGGATCCTTGGAGGGGCTGAAGGGAGGCTGCCAGCCACGGAGAAAGGCCTGGGGCTACCTCTGCCCTCTCCAGAAGGGGCTCCAAGGTAGCGGTGAATGGGATGTGAACTTCTCTTCCGTCTCCTGGCTGGGACGTCAAGGGTTAACCAGCGGGCAGCCCCCCGCCCGCAGCCGGCCTGGCCGGACCTGGCCTTGTTTGACCAGTAAGCCGCCTAACCGGGATTTGACGTCCCTGTCTCCTAGTGCCTTTGCCGGCTGCCAGGGCGCAGGGCCTGGCTGAGCTCGGCTGCGGGGGCCACGCTGGGTGTTTGCTGCGGGAGCTTCCCCCGCTCTCTGCATTTAAAATAAATGTCTGTTGCCCCCGGCCGAGGTGGAATTGAGGAATCCGGGCCCTGCGTGAGGAGGGGGAGGGGACCTGGCCGGCATGAGGGGTGGGCCAAGGGGGCCAAAGCTGCTAGGCTGGGAAAAGGCGGGAAGGCCTACTTACCACAGGGGGCTGCCTGGGCCTGTCTGACCCCCCATCTGCATCCAGGCTCTGGGTCCACCCGACTCACCGTGTGCAGCCTTGTCACTCGCCCTGCCTGCCCTTAGTACTCAGCACCCCCTGCTCCACCCCAGCTCCCCCTGTTTTGGGGCCCTAGATGAGTGGGTGGGAGCAGAGGAAAAGCTGAGGTACTCTGGCGCGCACGCCTCTGTGAGGGCAGTAGAACTGGGTCCTGTGTGGTGCTGTTCATTGGCGCTGTACAAAAGCATCTGGGGAAGGTATGAGGTCTTTAAAAATGCTCCCAGCCAGCACCGGCCTGCCCTCCGGAAGCCTTGAGGTAGTGCTGTGTTCTCTAGGGGCTGGGCCCATCGCCTTTCTCAAGCTAGAAAGCTCAGCTGCCTGGCCTGCAAGAGAGACTTTCAACTCCTCCCTTGCCCCCGCCTGAAACGTGCCGGTCCTGCACTGCTGGTCCCTCGTGAAGTCCCACGAGCCGCCCTGAGGGCTTGTTGGCGGGGCCTGAGCAGCTGTAGAAATCCGCCCCGTTCAGGGCTCTATTACTCCGGGATGGAGGCGTAGTGTCTCCTGTTCAGACCAGTGCCCCAGCACGGTGCTGGTCTGGGTGATTGTCTGAACCCAGCTGTTCGGTCTGGGCCTTAGAAACGTATATGGACCGGCACCAGAGCTGTTGTAAATCTGTCCTGCCCCCGCCATGGGTGGAGCTGCCCCGGGGGGCCTGGGCCCCTGTGACCAGTGGAGCCAGGTCGTTGGGGCAGCTGAGGAGGGGGGGCATGGCAGCTGTCAGCCACGTTCCAGTCCTCTGACTCTAAGACCACCAGGGGCCAAAATGAGCCCCAGTATAACACAGAGCCCCCTGCGCTGACTCTGAGTGCCGCAGGAAGGGGGGCGGCTGGTCCGGCTCCCAGACATGGACACGTCCTGGCTCTAGTGCATTTCCCGGCTTGGCTTGTGGATGTGCACACACCCTCTCCCTCCCCCCGGTTGAACTCCCCACGTGGGGGAAGGGTGGGCTTACACGCTGCCATTGCCTTGTTGACTCCAGGCTTCCACCTCCATGCTGCCCGGGTGCAGCGGGTGCAGTCTGGAGCCTGACTGGTGCCTCGGGGGCTGGGCTGTGGGCAGCAGCAGAGGGAAGTTCTTTGTACACATCGGCCCCCGAGGGACTCCTCTAGGCAGTCCTGGGCTGCGACGACTCATTGACTGTGCACAAGCCTCTGCCGCTCAGAGGAACACCAAGGGCGGCCACGCAGCTGGGCTGGCGGTGGGCACGCGCCGGGGGCTTTCCCATGTGGCCGCTTCCGGCTCCTAGAGGAATGCTGGCTCTGGGCTCTCCGGCATGGAGCAGTTCAGGCTTCCTTAAAGATCCCTCATTAAATAGGAGCAGAGGTTGGCCCTGCGGTCCTGCTACCCCAGCCAGGTGGGGATAGAAAACCACCTTCCTCGGAAGTCTGTTGCATCCACTGGAGCTGGCATGTCTGTGGCCGCCTTGTTCTCCTGGGGGTCTTTCCGAGCTGTTGCCTGGTGTTGAGTTGAATCTTTTTCTGAGTTGAATTGTAGGTTCCTGTCCCTGCATCACTGTCCTTTTCGGTCATGCTCTCATTCTATCGTTGCTCCCCTTGCTTGGACTTACGATGAGGTCACATTAGCATAGGGCTGCATTACGCTCTCATATTGGATTGCGGCTGCTCTTGGTGAGGGGTGTGATAGTCCAATTGACCCTGCAGGCGGGGGTCCGAGTGCTGCAGGCTTTCCCCCCTCATGTTTGGGAGTGGGCCGAGCTCCCAAAATTGTATGTAGCGGTCTGTGAGCGTAAGGCGGTACTGCTGGCCCCTTCGGCCTGGTCTCCTGTGCAAAACCTGGCGCTCAGCCTGGGTCCATCCCGCTTTGGGGTGCAGGAGTTTTGCAGGACTTCTCCCATGAGATGAGTGTTTCCCACCTGTCTGATTCCCACCTTCCTCCCTTCACACACTGGCTGCCCAGCGCTCGCCCCTGCCAAGTGCCGGGGGCAGCTGAATGCCAACAGCTGCACACCGCAGCTGCCGGATGGAAGTGAGAGCCTGGCACGTTTCCCTGCGGATGCCACTTGCCACTTTCCCAGCCTGCTGCTTTCACACAAGCGATGCGCTGGGCCGGCAGGAGCCCAGCACGGTCCTAGGGGCGCCTCCCCCATTCCCCCAGTTCAGGTCCGGGGAGGGGGATGGTCTCAGGGGAGAGGCTGCTGCTGGCCCCGATCCCCCTCGCTACGGGGCGTAACGCCTGCGCCCCTCTGTGCCAGCTGCGCCCCCCCGGCTGGGTGTACAGCGCCCTGCACCCCTCCCGGCCCGGGCCCCCGCTGACCCCCAGGCTGGGTGTACAGCGCCCTGCGCCCCTCCCGGCTCGGGCCCCGCTGACCCCGGGGCTGGGTGTACAGCACCCTGCACCCCTCCCGGCTCGGGCCCCCGCTGACCTCCAGGCTGGGTGTACAGCGCCCTTCCCGGCTCGGGCCCCCGCTGACCCCCAGGCTGGGTGTACAGCGCCCTGCACCCCTCCCGGCTCGGGCCCCCGCTGACCCCCAGGCTGGGAGTACAGCGCCCTGTGCCCTTCCCGGCCCGGGCCCCGCTGACCCCCAGGCTGGGTGTACAGCGCCCTGCACCCCTCCCGGCCCGGGCCCCCGCTGACCCCCGACTGGGTGTACAGCGCCCTGCACCCCTCCCGGCCCGGGCCCCGCTGACCCCCAGGCTGGGTGTACAGTGCTCTGTGCCCCTCCCGGCTCGGGCCCCCGCTGACCTCCAGGCTGGGTGTACAGTGCTCTGTGCCCCTCCCGGCTCGGGCCCCCGCTGACCCCCAGGCTGGGTGTACAGTGCTCTGTGCCCCTCCCTGCCCGGGCCCCCGCTGATCCCCCCGGGCTGAGTGCGCAGCGCCCTGCGCCCTTCCCGGCCCGGGCCCCCGCTGACCCCCAGGCTGGGTGTACAGCCCCCTGCGCCCCTCCCGGCTCGGGCCCCCGCTGACCCCCGGGCTGGGTGCGCAGCGCCCTGCACCCCTCCCGGCCCGGGCCCCGCTGACCCCCAGGCTGGGTGTACAGTGCTCTGCGCCCCTCCCGGCTCGGGCCCCCGCTGACCCCCAGGCTGAGTGCGCAGCGCCCTGCGCCCTTCCCGGCCCGGGCCCCCGCTGACCCCCAGGCTGGGTGTACAGTGCTCTGTGCCCCTCCCTGCCCGGGCCCCCGCTGACCCCCGGGCTGGGTGCGCAGCGCCCTGCGCCCTTCCCGGCCCGGGCCCCCGCTGACCCCCAGGCTGGGTGTACAGCCCCCTGCGCCCCTCCCGGCTCGGGCCCCCGCTGACCCCCAGGCTGGGTGTACAGCGCCCTGCGCCCTTCCCGGCCCGGGCCCCGCTGACCCCCAGGCTGGGTGTACAGCGCCCTGCGCCCCTCCCTGCCCGGGCCCCCGCTGATCCCCCCGGGCTGAGTGCGCAGCGCCCTGTGCCCCTCCCGGCTCGGGCCCCGCTGACCCCCAGGCTGGGTGTACAGCGCCCTGCGCCCCTCCCTGCCCGGGCCCCCGCTGACCCCCAGGCTGGGTGTACAGCGCCCTGTGCCCCTCCCGGCCCGGGCCCCGCTGACCCCCAGGCTGGGTGTACAGCGCCCTGCGCCCCTCCCGGCTCGGGCCCCCGCTGACCCCCAGGCTGGGTGTACAGCGCCCTGCACCCCTCCCGGCCCGGGCCCCCGCTGACCCCCGGGCTGGGTGTACAGCGCCCTGCGCCCCTCCCTGCCCGGGCCCCCGCTGACCCCCAGGCTGGGTGTACAGCGTCCTGCGCCCCTCCCTGCCCGGGCCCCCGCTGACCCCCAGGCTGGGTGTACAGCGCCCTGTGCCCCTCCCTGCCCGGGCCCCCGCTGACCCCCAGGCTGGGTGTACAGTGCCCTGCGCCCCTCCCTGCCCGGGCCCCCGCTGACCCCCAGGCTGGGTGTACAGTGCCCTGCGCCCCTCCCTGCCCGGGCCCCCGCTGATCCCCCCGGGCTGAGTGCGCAGCGCCCTGCGCCCTTCCCGGCCCGGGCCCCCGCTGACCCCCAGGCTGGGTGTACAGCCCCCTGCGCCCCTCCCGGCTCGGGCCCCCGCTGACCCCCGGGCTGGGTGCGCAGCGCCCTGCACCCCTCCCGGCTCGGGCCCCCGCTGACCCCCGGGCTGGGTGCGCAGCGCCCTGCACCCCTCCCGGCCCGGGCCCCGCTGACCCCCAGGCTGGGTGTACAGCCCCCTGCGCCCCTCCCGGCTCGGGCCCCCGCTGACCCCCAGGCTGGGTGTACAGAGCCCTGCGCCCCTCCCTGCCCGGGCCCCCGCTGACCCCCAGGCTGGGTGTACAGTGCCCTGCGCCCCTCCCGGCCCGGGCCCCCGCTGACCCCCAGGCTGGGTGTACAGTGCCCTGCGCCCCTCCCGGCTCGGGCCCCCGCTGACCCCCAGGCTGGGAGTACAGCGCCCTGTGCCCTTCCCGGCCCGGGCCCCGCTGACCCCCAGGCTGGGTGTACAGCGCCCTGCACCCCTCCCGGCCCGGGCCCCCGCTGACCCCCGACTGGGTGTACAGCGCCCTGCACCCCTCCCGGCCCGGGCCCCGCTGACCCCCAGGCTGGGTGTACAGTGCTCTGTGCCCCTCCCGGCTCGGGCCCCCGCTGACCTCCAGGCTGGGTGTACAGTGCTCTGTGCCCCTCCCGGCTCGGGCCCCCGCTGACCCCCAGGCTGGGTGTACAGTGCTCTGTGCCCCTCCCTGCCCGGGCCCCCGCTGATCCCCCCGGGCTGAGTGCGCAGCGCCCTGCGCCCTTCCCGGCCCGGGCCCCCGCTGACCCCCAGGCTGGGTGTACAGCCCCCTGCGCCCCTCCCGGCTCGGGCCCCCGCTGACCCCCGGGCTGGGTGCGCAGCGCCCTGCACCCCTCCCGGCCCGGGCCCCGCTGACCCCCAGGCTGGGTGTACAGTGCTCTGCGCCCCTCCCGGCTCGGGCCCCCGCTGACCCCCAGGCTGAGTGCGCAGCGCCCTGCGCCCTTCCCGGCCCGGGCCCCCGCTGACCCCCAGGCTGGGTGTACAGTGCTCTGTGCCCCTCCCTGCCCGGGCCCCCGCTGACCCCCGGGCTGGGTGCGCAGCGCCCTGCGCCCTTCCCGGCCCGGGCCCCCGCTGACCCCCAGGCTGGGTGTACAGCCCCCTGCGCCCCTCCCGGCTCGGGCCCCCGCTGACCCCCAGGCTGGGTGTACAGCGCCCTGCGCCCTTCCCGGCCCGGGCCCCGCTGACCCCCAGGCTGGGTGTACAGCGCCCTGCGCCCCTCCCTGCCCGGGCCCCCGCTGATCCCCCCGGGCTGAGTGCGCAGCGCCCTGTGCCCCTCCCGGCTCGGGCCCCGCTGACCCCCAGGCTGGGTGTACAGCGCCCTGCGCCCCTCCCTGCCCGGGCCCCCGCTGACCCCCAGGCTGGGTGTACAGCGCCCTGTGCCCCTCCCGGCCCGGGCCCCGCTGACCCCCAGGCTGGGTGTACAGCGCCCTGCGCCCCTCCCGGCTCGGGCCCCCGCTGACCCCCAGGCTGGGTGTACAGCGCCCTGCACCCCTCCCGGCCCGGGCCCCCGCTGACCCCCGGGCTGGGTGTACAGCGCCCTGTGCCCCTCCCTGCCCGGGCCCCCGCTGACCCCCAGGCTGGGTGTACAGCGTCCTGCGCCCCTCCCTGCCCGGGCCCCCGCTGACCCCCAGGCTGGGTGTACAGCGCCCTGTGCCCCTCCCTGCCCGGGCCCCCGCTGACCCCCAGGCTGGGTGTACAGCGCCCTGCGCCCCTCCCTGCCCGGGCCCCCGCTGACCCCCAGGCTGGGTGTACAGTGCCCTGCGCCCCTCCCTGCCCGGGCCCCCGCTGATCCCCCCGGGCTGAGTGCGCAGCGCCCTGCGCCCTTCCCGGCCCGGGCCCCCGCTGACCCCCAGGCTGGGTGTACAGCCCCCTGCGCCCCTCCCGGCTCGGGCCCCCGCTGACCCCCGGGCTGGGTGCGCAGCGCCCTGCACCCCTCCCGGCTCGGGCCCCCGCTGACCCCCGGGCTGGGTGCGCAGCGCCCTGCACCCCTCCCGGCCCGGGCCCCGCTGACCCCCAGGCTGGGTGTACAGCCCCCTGCGCCCCTCCCGGCTCGGGCCCCCGCTGACCCCCAGGCTGGGTGTACAGAGCCCTGCGCCCCTCCCTGCCCGGGCCCCCGCTGACCCCCAGGCTGGGTGTACAGTGCCCTGCGCCCCTCCCGGCCCGGGCCCCCGCTGACCCCCAGGCTGGGTGTACAGTGCCCTGCGCCCCTCCCGGCTCGGGCCCCCGCTGACCCCCAGGCTGGGTGTACAGCCCCTGCACCCCTCCCGGCCCGGGCCCCCGCTGACCCCCAGGCTGGGTGTACAGCCCCTGCACCCCTCCCGGCCCGGGCCCCCGCTGACCCCCAGGCTGGGTGTACAGCCCCTGCACCCCTCCCGGCCCGGGCCCCGCTGACCCCCAGGCTGGGTGTACAGCCCCCTGCGCCCCTCCCGGCTCGGGCCCCCGCTGACCCCCAGGCTGGGTGTACAGAGCCCTGCGCCCCTCCCTGCCCGGGCCCCCGCTGACCCCCAGGCTGGGTGTACAGTGCCCTGCGCCCCTCCCGGCCCGGGCCCCCGCTGACCCCCAGGCTGGGTGTACAGTGCCCTGCGCCCCTCCCTGCCCGGGCCCCCGCTGATCCCCCCGGGCTGAGTGCGCAGCGCCCTGCGCCCTTCCCGGCCCGGGCCCCCGCTGACCCCCAGGCTGGGTGTACAGCGCCCTGTGCCCCTCCCGGCTCGGGCCCCCGCTGACCCCCAGGCTGGGTGTACAGCCCCCTGCGCCCCTCCCGGCTCGGGCCCCCGCTGACCCCCGGGCTGGGTGCGCAGCGCCCTGCACCCCTCCCGGCCCGGGCCCCGCTGACCCCCAGGCTGGGTGTACAGCCCCCTGCGCCCCTCCCGGCTCGGGCCCCCGCTGACCCCCAGGCTGGGTGTACAGCGCCCTGCGCCCCTCCCTGCCCGGGCCCCCGCTGACCCCCAGGCTGGGTGTACAGTGCCCTGCGCCCCTCCCGGCCCGGGCCCCGCTGACCCCCGGGCTGGGTGTACAGTGCCCTGCGCCCCTCCCGGCTCGGGCCCCCGCTGATCCCCCCGGGCTGGGTGTACAGCCCCTGCGCCCCTCCCGGCCCGGGCCCCGCTGACCCCCAGGCTGGGTGTACAGCCCCCTGCACCCCTCCCGGCCCGGGCCCCCGCTGACCCCCAGGCTGGGTGTCCAGCGCCCTGCGCCCCAGGGGGGCTCCTGGCTGGGCTTCCCCGCAGCACCCCACTGTCCCCAGGCGGAGCCCCGCGGGCACTGGCTCCCCAGCCAGCGCGCGGGGGCGGGGCCTGGCGGCACAGGGGGCGGGGCCCGGCGGCGGCAGTGCGCAGGCGCGGCCGGCCGGTCCCTGTCACGGCGGGATGGAGGGGCTCATCGGGCTGGTGAACCGGCTGCAGGACGCCTTCGCCGCGCTGGGCCAGAGCTGCCTGCTGGGGCTGCCGCAGATCGCCGTGGTGGGCGGGCAGAGCGCCGGCAAGAGCTCCGTGCTGGAGACCTGCGTCTCCCGGTGAGCCCCGCCCCCGGGACCCCTACGGCCCCGCCCCCCAGCGCCCCCCAAGCGGTGCCCTCTGTCACCCGCGGAACCTGCGCAGGATCTGCCCCCCCGCGGCCACTAGCCCCCCCACCGACCGCGCCTCTGCCCCCGCCAGCCTCTAGCCTCCCCCCTCCCTGACACCCCCCCCCCAACCTTCCCCCCCCTCCCTGACACCCCCCCCCCCCCGCCAGCCTTCCCTCGGCTCCTCTTGGGTCCCCTCAGACCTCTAGCCTCCCCCATCCCCTCCCTGACACCCCCCCCCCCCCCGCCAGCCTTCCCTCGGCTCCTCTTGGGTCCCCTCAGACCTCTAGCCTCCCCCATCCGCTCCCTGACACCCCCCCGCCAGCCTTCCCTCGGCTCCTCTTGGGTCCCCTCAGACCTCTAGCCTCCCCCATCCCCTCCCTGACACCCCCCCGCCAGCCTTCCCTCGGCTCCTCTTGGGTCCCCTCAGACCTCTAGTCTCCCCCATCCCCTCCCTGACACCCCCCCGCCAGCCTTCCCTCGGCTCCTCTTGGGTCCCCTCAGACCTCTAGCCTCCCCCATCCCCTCCCTGACACCCCCCCGCCAGCCTTCCCTCGGCTCCTCTTGGGTCCCCTCAGACCTCTAGTCTCCCCCATCCCCTCCCTGACACCCCCCCGCCAGCCTTCCCTCGGCTCCTCTTGGGTCCCCTCAGACCTCTAGCCTCCCCCATCCCCTCCCTGACACCCCCCCCCGCCAGCCTTCCCTCGGCTCCTCTTGGGTCCCCTCAGACCTCTAGCCTCCCCCATCCCCTCCCTGACACCCCCCCCCCCGCCAGCCTTCCCTCGGCTCCTCTTGGGTCCCCTCAGACCTCTAGCCTCCCCCATTCCCTCCCTGACACCCCCCCCCCCCCGCCAGCCTTCCCTCGGCTCCTCTTGGGTCCCCTCAGACCTCTAGCCTCCCCCATCCCCTCCCTGACACCCCCCCCCCCCGCCAGCCTTCCCTCGGCTCCTCTTGGGTCCCCTCAGACCTCTAGTCTCCCCCATCCCCTCCCTGACACCCCCCCGCCAGCCTTCCCTCGGCTCCTCTTGGGTCCCCTCAGACCTCTAGTCTCCCCCATCCCCTCCCTGACACCCCCGCCAGCCTTCCCTCGGCTCCTCTTGGGTCCCCTCAGACCTCTAGCCTCCCCCATCCCCTCCCTGACACCCCCCCGCCAGCCTTCCCTCGGCTCCTCTTGGGTCCCCTCAGACCTCTAGCCTCCCTCATCCCCTCCCTGACACCCCCCGCCAGCCTTCCCTCGGCTCCTCTTGGGTCCCCTCAGACCTCTAGCCTCCCCCATCCCCTCCCTGACACCCCCCCCCCCGCCAGCCTTCCCTCGGCTCCTCTTGGGTCCCCTCAGACCTCTAGCCTCCCCCATCCGCTCCCTGACACCCCCCCGCCAGCCTTCCCTCGGCTCCTCTTGGGTCCCCTCAGACCTCTAGCCTCCCCCATCCCCTCCCTGACACCCCCCCGCCAGCCTTCCCTCGGCTCCTCTTGGGTCCCCTCAGACCTCTAGTCTCCCCCATCCCCTCCCTGACACCCCCCCCGCCAGCCTTCCCTCGGCTCCTCTTGGGTCCCCTCAGACCTCTAGTCTCCCCCATCCCCTCCCTGACACCCCCCCCCCCGCCAGCCTTCCCTCGGCTCCTCTTGGGTCCCCTCAGACCTCTAGCCTCCCCCATCCGCTCCCTGACACCCCCCCGCCAGCCTTCCCTCGGCTCCTCTTGGGTCCCCTCAGACCTCTAGCCTCCCCCATCCCCTCCCTGACACCCCCCCGCCAGCCTTCCCTCGGCTCCTCTTGGGTCCCCTCAGACCTCTAGCCTCCCCCATCCCCTCCCTGACACCCCCCCCCCCGCCAGCCTTCCCTCGGCTCCTCTTGGGTCCCCTCAGACCTCTAGCCTCCCCCATCCGCTCCCTGACACCCCCCCGCCAGCCTTCCCTCGGCTCCTCTTGGGTCCCCTCAGACCTCTAGCCTCCCCCATCCCCTCCCTGACACCCCCCCGCCAGCCTTCCCTCGGCTCCTCTTGGGTCCCCTCAGACCTCTAGCCTCCCCCATCCCCTCCCTGACACCCCCCCCCCCGCCAGCCTTCCCTCGGCTCCTCTTGGGTCCCCTCAGACCTCTAGCCTCCCCCATCCGCTCCCTGACACCCCCCCGCCAGCCTTCCCTCGGCTCCTCTTGGGTCCCCTCAGACCTCTAGTCTCCCCCATCCCCTCCCTGACACCCCCCCCCCCCCGCCAGCCTTCCCTCGGCTCCTCTTGGGTCCCCTCAGACCTCTAGCCTCCCCCATCCCCTCCCTGACACCCCCCGCCAGCCTTCCCTCGGCTCCTCTTGGGTCCCCTCAGACCTCTAGCCTCCCCCATCCCCTCCCTGACACCCCCCCCCCCCCGCCAGCCTTCCCTCGGCTCCTCTTGGGTCCCCTCAGACCTCTAGTCTCCCCCATCCCTTCCCTGACACCCCCCCCCCCCCCGCCAGCCTTCCCTCGGCTCCTCTTGGGTCCCCTCAGACCTCTAGCCTCCCCCATCCCCTCCCTGACACCCCCCCGCCAGCCTTCCCTCGGCTCCTCTTGGGTCCCCTCAGACCTCTAGTCTCCCCCATCCCCTCCCTGACACCCCCCCGCCAGCCTTCCCTCGGCTCCTCTTGGGTCCCCTCAGACCTCTAGTCTCCCCCATCCCCTCCCTGACACCCCCCGCCAGCCTTCCCTCGGCTCCTCTTGGGTCCCCTCAGACCTCTAGCCTCCCCCATCCCCTCCCTGACACCCCCCCGCCAGCCTTCCCTCGGCTCCTCTTGGGTCCCCTCAGACCTCTAGTCTCCCCCATCCCCTCCCTGACACCCCCCCGCCAGCCTTCCCTCGGCTCCTCTTGGGTCCCCTCAGACCTCTAGCCTCCCCCATCCCCTCCCTGACACCCCCCCGCCAGCCTTCCCTCGGCTCCTCTTGGGTCCCCTCAGACCTCTAGTCTCCCCCATCCCCTCCCTGACACCCCCCTGCCAGCCTTCCCTCGGCTCCTCTTGGGTCCCCTCAGACCTCTAGTCTCCCCCATCCCCTCCCTGACACCCCCCCGCCAGCCTTCCCTCGGCTCCTCTTGGGTCCCCTCAGACCTCTAGTCTCCCCCATCCCCTCCCTGACACCCCCCCCCCCCCGCCAGCCTTCCCTCGGCTCCTCTTGGGTCCCCTCAGACCTCTAGCCTCCCCCATCCCCTCCCTGACACCCCCGCCAGCCTTCCCTCGGCTCCTCTTGGGTCCCCTCAGACCTCTAGTCTCCCCCATCCCTTCCCTGACACCCCCCCCCCCCGCCAGCCTTCCCTCGGCTCCTCTTGGGTCCCCTCAGACCTCTAGCCTCCCCCATCCCTTCCCTGACACCCCCCCGCCAGCCTTCCCTCGGCTCCTCTTGGGTCCCCTCAGACCTCTAGCCTCCCCCATCCCCTCCCTGACACCCCCCCGCCAGCCTTCCCTCGGCTCCTCTTGGGTCCCCTCAGACCTCTAGTCTCCCCCATCCCCTCCCTGACACCCCCCCGCCAGCCTTCCCTCGGCTCCTCTTGGGTCCCCTCAGACCTCTAGTCTCCCCCATCCCCTCCCTGACACCCCCCCCCCCTCGCCAGCCTTCCCTCGGCTCCTCTTGGGTCCCCTCAGACCTCTAGCCTCCCCTATCCCCTCCCTGACACCCCCCCCCCCCGCCAGCCTTCCCTCGGCTCCTCTTGGGTCCCCTCAGACCTCTAGTCTCCCCCATCCCCTCCCTGACACCCCCCCCCCCGCCAGCCTTCCCTCGGCTCCTCTTGGGTCCCCTCAGACCTCTAGCCTCCCCCATCCCCTCCCTGACACCCCCCCCCCCCGCCAGCCTTCCCTCGGCTCCTCTTGGGTCCCCTCAGACCTCTAGCCTCCCCCATCCCCTCCCTGACACCCCCCCGCCAGCCTTCCCTCGGCTCCTCTTGGGTCCCCTCAGACCTCTAGTCTCCCCCATCCCTTCCCTGACACCCCCCCCCCGCCAGCCTTCCCTCGGCTCCTCTTGGGTCCCCTCAGACCTCTAGTCTCCCCCATCCCCTCCCTGACACCCCCCCCCGCCAGCCTTCCCTCGGCTCCTCTTGGGTCCCCTCAGACCTCTAGCCTCCCCCATCCGCTCCCTGAAACCGCTATCCCAAACCTATACCTTCCCCCTCACATTCCCACCCTGAAATACCCCCCCCCCCCGCCAGCCTTCCCTCAGCCGCTCTTCGGTCCCCCTCAGACCTCGTCTTCCCCTATCCCCTCCCTGAAACCGCTCACCTCCTTCCCCCGGTGCCAGCCTTCCCTCAGCTCCTCTTGGGTCCCCCTCAGACCTCTAGTCTCCCCCCATTCCCTCCTTGAAACTGCTACCCCTCTCCCTGCCACCATTCCCTCAGCCACTCTTGGGGGTCCCCTCTCGGACCTCTAGCCTCCCCCGCATCCCCTCTCTAAAACTGCTCACCCCAAACCCATAGCTTCCCCCTTAAATTCCCTCCCTGAAATATGCCCCCCCCCAGCGCGCGCATACACACACACACACACACACACACACACACACACCCCGGGGCAACCTTTGAGTCACATCAGCTCAGGGGGCAGGTGCGACAACGTGGGCTGCAGCTTTTATAGCTCCTGGCCGGGACACAATGAAAATCCACCCACCCCCTTCTTGCCGTGAGAACCCAGCTAGCGCTGCGCCGTGGGGCTTGCCCTAGGCGGTAGCATTCTGCAAGGCTGGGTTACGAGAGAGCAGCGCAGGGAGGGATGGCCAGCGGATTTTGATATCTTCCCATTGATGAAGGTTTGCTCTCAGCCTGCAGAGGATGCTGTCAGCCAAAGCCAGAGATGCTAAGTCACACCGGAAAACAGCAGCCCCTTATCTTTGATGTCAGGTTAAATTCTCTCTTAAGCCGCCCTTACGAAACTGAGGAGTGGGGAAAGCACAGAGAAGAAACTTAGCTAGTGATTCCCATCCAACAAAGAGAGCCACCAATTTCCTCACAGGCGTTAGAACAAAGGCTGTGTGTTTATAAACACCGATGTGTGTATAGAGGAGAAATCCGTGTTGTGCATGCCTTTGGGGGGATGTGTATTGTTTCAGCCAAAAGAAACATTTGCACAAAGATTGGCAGTGTTAAAATCACACCAGTGACTACTTCACAGATCACGTCTGGGAATGGATCTGTATTTACCCTGCTTGTGCAGTGTGTCTGTGCTGGAGATCCAACAGGATGGCAGTGTGTTGTGCTCAATCTGGACTTCCCTGTGAGAAGTACACAAGCTTCCTGATGTGATTGCTCTTGCGCGCAAAGGTTTAGGAAAGAACTATTTCCCATTGGCATATTGCACAACTTCCAGTGCTGCACAACTAATCAAGGAAATGGACAATGATTAGGGGAACAGAGTTTTTTCAAAGGAGAACATGAGAACGGCCACACTGGGTCAGACCAAAGGTCCATCCAGCCAGTCTCCTCTCTGCCGACAGTGGCCAATGCCAAATGTCCCAGAGGGAGTGAACATAACAGGGAATCCTCACATGATCCCTCCTCTCCTGTCGTCCGTTCCCAGCCTCTGACAGAGGCTAGAGACGCTGCCTAACCTCCATGAATTTATCTAGTTCTTTCTTGAACCCTGTTAGTCAAGTTTGTTGTCCTTTAACTGAACACTGTTCTCACAATATTTAAGAAGAGCTTGTTTATTGTTGTAAAGAAGAAAAAAATCAGTTTAACTTGTGTAACAACAGTTAACATCTGATGCTAGGCTAGTTAATAGTGATCTTTCTGGGAAAATATAAATGTGGAAGAAATAAGTAGAAATACCACATAAGATTCTAGTTTTGCTGATCAATCACGTTTGGTTTACAAGTGGCACTTTATTGTTTTATGCGGCGTTGTAACAGTTGGGGCTGTGTTTTGGTCTGATTACTGTATTGGTGTTACTTGGCAGGAAATACAGGAGGAACTTTATGCGACAGTATTCCAAATTCAGTCTTTTTTAGATTTTTTTTCACTTTTTTTTCCTCATTTTTTGGCAAAGATGTTCTACTGGCATGTGTACAAACGCTTGTACAATTCGTAAGTGTATGTACAGAGCCAAATGTGTTAAATACTGGTATAATATACCAGTGTTTGCCAAACTTTGGAAACTAGAGATTCACTTAAGGATTGAAAAAGCCCACCCAATGCGATGCCCCCCTCAACTTTGCCATATATTGGAGTGTCTTAATTTATGGTGTTTCTTCTATGCGCTCCTCCCTCTGGAGACCATTGGCATGTAAATCTTTATACAGGTTGAACCTCTCTAGTCCAGGACACTCTGGTCTGGCAACCTCCCTGGTCCGGTGTGATTTGGGTTAGTTGGGTGTTCGCTTATTATTGAGGTGGCCAAGTTTCCCGTGGTCCCATAAACTTTATTTCCAGCCAAGGCTCTGTGCTGTTATTTAGCTCTAATTTTCCCCTAAATTAGTCAGCTCAAACTTAGGCAGACATTGCTGCTTTGCTTATACCTGGGGCAGGCTTTGACGGTTTTCTTGGCAAATGTAACATACTCTCTTAAGAGTCTGGAGGAGAAATGAGAGGTGGTCTGTGCCTCTCTGAGTCCTGCCCCCAGGGGGGAGCGTTTGTGCCACACACTTGGAGGAGTGAGATAAGAACAGCATTCTTCTATTCTGCACATACCCCATCCTGATGGGTGACTGTAGCAGAAATAAACATGTGCACAGACTAATAATCAAGGAGTCCAATGTGTGGGAGCTAGTGGGCGAGATAATCAAAGACACAAAGAGTATTGAGGTACCTGTCTGCTATTGCAAGCCAGAAAGATTTGGGCACAAAGACCCTTAATACCTT
The DNA here is from genome assembly GCF_052426305.1 of Pelodiscus sinensis. NCBI lineage: Eukaryota > Metazoa > Chordata > Testudines > Trionychidae > Pelodiscus > Pelodiscus sinensis. Next base: position 66,337,527 of record NC_143060.1, read on the forward strand.
TGAGGAGCTGAGCGTACTGCTTGGTTCTGAGTCACTGACTTCAGTGGTGCTTGATCAAAACCCTGACCCCGATGGTGCTTTTGGAAAATATCCCCAGGAAGCTAATGAGTAATATTTAAAAGACATTCAGGGCAAACTGTACGTAGCGTGAATGGTTTTACAAGGGGAAAAGCCAAGTAGAGTCTTGTCCAGAGGAGATTCCATTCAGCAGAGCGAATGTTTAAGATGGCAGCCCTCTTACATGTTGTGTGCTCTTCCAGACGCTCTTTATTCAGCTGGAAATAGAATAACCTTATTTTCTGACTTCTGTGAATATTGAAGTAGTAATAATCAGATTTCAAAGCCGGAAGCTCTCTTATTTCCTACGCTGCTTAACGCAATTGGCATGCGGCAAAGTAATTGCTTTATAAGGGATGTGAACTTTGAATGACGCAATGATAATCAACAGTCAACCATACACATGAGGGTTCAGGAGGACTCGGGTGAGTGCTGTAAGAATTACTGGCAATCCTTTAGAACGTAAGAATGGCCAGACTGGGTTGGACCAAAGGTCTAGCTACCCCAGTGTCCTGTCCTGACTGTGGCCAGATGCACCAGAGGGAATGAACAGAACAGGGAATCCACCTGTCGCCCATTCACAGCTTCTGACTAACACCATTCCTGCCCATCCTGGCTCATAGCCGTTGACAGACCTAACCTCCATGAATTTATCTAGCTCTTCTTTGGACCCTGTTATAGTCTGACCCTGGGACAGTTGCTGCCTTTCCCCCCTCTCCTCATTGATGGACCTGTTCTCAGGGAAGTTGGTCTGCAGAAGAGATCCTCCTAAATATTTTTTTGGGGGTGTGGGGTGTTGTATGTAAACTCTGAGGACAAGACTTTTGGGATTGGTGGTTTTTCGTGTGTGTGTGAAGAAAAAGGAGACAAAAATCCTTTGTTCTCTCGAGAGGAGAGAGTTTGGGACTCTGGATGCAACATAATCCTAGAGTATGTCATGTTTCATTATTTCCTTTTTGGGATGTTTGGCCTTCTTTTGACTGAAGGACCGTTTGCCCATGGGGACAGAACATCCTTTAAGCTGGTATAGTTATTTTTCAGAGAGAATAAGGGACATTTCTGGTTTGATGTAACATTTTATCCTTGTGTGATTGTTCATATTCTGACTCAATTGTGTATGATGTCCCGGAAATGATAGTTAAATAATGGATGTCAAATATGAGAGAGAAATGGTTTCTTGTCGGAGGCAACTTTTGGTCCAGCTTGGCCAGATCCACCCTACATTAATATTTTGCAATTCAGCCTTAGGGTTGTGGGGAGACCTAAATTTAACTTAAAATGTTGTCCATCTCTTGAGCTTGCAACATGCAAGACTAGTGCCAGCTTTCGTCAGTAATGTCTTGAATTTCATTGCGCTTTGCAGCGGCTGGAATGGCAGGATGAGTGAGCTGTGAATATCTAGTGTGAAAAACTAAAATAATTGGTTTTTAAAACTCCCTGCTTTTGCCTGTCCAACCTCTTGAAAGCGAGGCTGCCTTAGCACTGCAATTCCTATTGGATGGGTGTTGGAAAGAGAGAGAAATTAGAAGCAGTAATACTCTAACCTCTGAAATCGCTTTTCCATACAAAAAATGTGGCTCTGTTATTATGGTCTGACACCTCATTCTACCAGCGGCAGAAGCAAAAGCGTTCACGACATTTTTCAGCAACACAAAGGTCCCATTTCTGCTCCTGACAGAAAATGAAACGTCAGACCTTCCCCCATATTGTTAATTTAAAATTCTGTGTTGGCTGATGAGGGTCTCCAATCAGGGCATGCGTTTATGTTTTTTGGAGAATTCGTATGTGGATCAAAAAGATACCTTTTTTTGGTCAGAGGTTTTGATGGTGGTTCTGAGATGTTAGAATTAGTCGGGCTGAAGGAGGGCTTGTTTCCAGGGTATATATAAAGTGATCAGAGTTGAAATGCATAATAAATGCCATTCATTACATAATGGTTCAGGCCGTGGAACTGATATCACTACCATGTCTGTGGGAGGTTGTGAGTGCCTGTTATTTTTCATCTAATGATGGCAAATAGGAAATTCAGTACATTACGTCTGTCTGACTTTTGAGCGAAATAATTTCCTATTCTGACCTTTGCAAAGGTTACCACGCTTTATTTGAATGTTGAAGGCAATGTCTGTACAGAATTCTGATGTGATGTTAGGTGATACAGGTATTTTTAGTCTCTTGTATTTTACTGAGATGCAAAATCTCAGTGCATTTTTATATTTTGTGTCCGTCTTCCATGCGCACTCACCTGGTGCCAATTAGCCTTCTCAGGTGAGTAAACATTTTGGTGTTGAAGACACACATTTTACTCTTTAACACAGCCATTTTAAGACTTCCTGATTTTTTTTTTTTTCCCTACTTGGAATTGGGGGAGGACACCACCTGCATGGTAGATAAAAGAAAGTTTGACTTTGTTTTTACAAGAAAAAAGAACACTTTTGCGGGGCTGATATCACGCTGTCATGTTCTGGATGCCTGCCACATAGAATGGCTGTATGCTGTGAAGAATAGTTTGCTTACTTGCCTGCATCCCGATTTGTTAGTGCAGCACATAAAGGCACAGCTGAAGCAGAATCAACATGAACAGGGACGTGTTTCATCTCACCTCTTTATCTCGGCTCGTGGCTGGCATGTTGTCCTGGCTGTCATGGGACTGCTAGTGGGCAGCCTCGAAACGGTATCTAAACTCTTTGAAACCTTTCACTTAGGTAAAGGCGGCACGTTTTTAACATAGAACCCCTTCCAGCACACAGAAGGGTATTTTGAATGTCTCTTTATTTGTGTAGAAATAGAACTGAAACAGGAGTGTCGACACAATTAACATATGGAATTAGCACAGTGATATCACCAGTGGGGGGTGTGATTTTTTTTTTTTTGGTCCCCCTCCCCCCCAAGTTCTATTCAGGTCTTCCCTCCCTCTGGAGTAGCTGTTCTCTCCCCTTGCCCTTGACTGATGGAGAACTCCTCCTCTGAGACTAGACTCACTTTTTTGGCATTAATTTATCAGAAGCACTCCAATGAGCCCCTAAAAGGGACGAGGTAGTCATTCCTGTCCCACACGCTGACCAACAATGATTTTCCCGAAGATACTTGATTCCTGAGGGACATTTCAGCCAGCCTCTGCCATCCAGAGATCATGGGAGAAGTATGACCACAGGGGTTTCTAGGCCTGCGTCTGTAACGCATCTCTACTTTCCTACATGTGTAGGTCATTCACTTTTGCTCCTCCTTCCATGACCATTGCATTAGATAGGAGCATGAAGGAGACACCGAACTGGGATGATTAGAATTCTTTATCCTCTCCATTTTAGCTCATTAACAAGCTGGTTTTGGACTTAATTCTAGGTAGGCGTTGGGAGAGATCTTCAGGCATGTTGTGTCTCATTGTCACATCTCTTTCCTTCCCCTTAGGACTAGGGATGTAAAGTAGCGATTATTTGCTAATCGAGTAGTTGATAGAATTTCCATTGACTAGTCGATACTCACTTCTGTGCTCTGCCTTTGAAGTGTACAAGAGTCCCAGCGGGGGACTCTTCTACATTTCCAAGCTGACCCCAGACTCCATGTGGGCGCTTCCGCTTTGATATGCACAAGAGCACCAGTGGGGGACTCTACATTTCAAAGCTGGCATGCCTCATGGAGCCCGGGGTCAGATGGGGAGTCCCCAGCTGATCATAGAATCATAGAGCTGGAAGAGACCTCAGGAGTCATCAAGTTCAGCCCCCTGCCCAAGGCAGGACCAATCCCAACTAAATCAACCCAGCCAAGACTTAAAAACCTCTAGGGATGGAGATTCCACCCCCTCCCTAGGTAACTCATCCCAGTGCTTCCCCACCCACCTAGGGAAATAGTTTTTCCTAATATCCAACCTAGACCACCTCCACTGCAACTTGAGACCATTGCTCCTTGTTCTGCCATCTGTCACTACTGTGAACAGCATTTCTCTAGCCTCTCTGGAACCTCCCTTCAGGAAGTTGAAGGCTGCTTTCAAATCCCCCCTCACTCTTCACTTCTGCAGATTAAACAAACCCAAATCCCTCAGTCTCTCCTCATAAGTCATGTGCTCCATCCCCCTCATCATTTTGGTTGCCCTCCGCTGGACCCTCTCCAATCCTTTCTATCGTGGGGGACCCAGAACTGGACACAATACTCCAGATGTGGCCTCACCAAAGGGGAATAATCACTTCTCTGGATCTGCTGGCAATGCTCCTCCTAATGCACCCTAATATGCCATTCACCTTCTTGGCTACAAGGGCCCCCTGTTGACTCATCTCCAGCTTCTCATCCACTATAATCCCCAGGTCCTTTTCTGCAGAACTGTTACTTAGCTGTTCCGTCCCCAGCCCGTAACAATGCTTGGGATTCTTCCGTCCCAAGGGCAGGACTCTTCACTTGTCCTTGTTGAACCGCCTCAGATTTCTTTTGGCCCAATCCTCTAATCTGTCCAGGTCACTGTGGAGTCCCCAGCTGATCCTGGACTCCACGCAGTGCTGCCGCATTGAAATGCCGCGAAGAGTCTGATGCCGGGCTCCCCAGTACATTCAAAGCGGCAGCACCGCACGGAGCAGCTGAGCCCGAGCTCTGTGCGGCGCTGCCGCTTTTAAGTACCCCCCTTCTTCTCTTCTCCCCCTCCCCCCCCGCTGCCTGTATCTGTTAGGGGCTGCAAGGGGGAGGAGCGACTAGTCGACTAACCTGTCGACTATCTGATAAGCATTTGCTAATCGGATGGTCACTAGTCCTTTACATCCCTACTTAGGACTTGGTCCTTGGTCCCTTGGCACCACGAGGAAAGCAGCTCCACAGTGAGGCTGCAGGTGCTAGCGGCGGTGCTGTGAAAGAGCCTCGCTCACCACCTTCTGCAGAGCCAAGCTTCCTGCAGCCACTCCTAGGCAGTTTGCTTCTGAGCACTGGGAGGTGTTTGGATACCACAGGGATGGGCTCTACAGATATAGCTGGACGGAGCTGGAATCCCTGACTTGACGGGCTCCGTTAGCAGAAAAGGACACTCGCAGCCCAGAAGAATGGCTTGACGGCTCAGGGCCTGCCTTTCTCAGTCTACCCGCGCGGTGAGGAAATCATTCATGAGTTCTAGCTGGATGCAGAATTTTTCCTCCCCAGAGCAGTGCACAATTATATAAGCTGATTTATGACTTCTGGGACTTGCCTTTCATTGATTCAACACTCACTGAGCCATTATCCCGATTGTAGAAGGCAGATTAACCCTCAGAAGTCCCTGGTTCTGCACAACTTAGAACCAAACTAACTGTGATCTAGGAAAAACACCAGAGCTCCATGTCTGTTCCCTGCAGGTTACTGCACCAAGGCCCTGGGTAAACGGCGTCAGGATTTGGGAGATAAGTCCAGTAATGCACCATAGCCTATTGCTTCACTTGACTTGCTTCGTATTTTCTCGGCAAGATAATTTGGTTGTTTCTGGACTTCAGTATTAGAGAGTAGCTAGTATACGGCCACACTTCAGCCCCATTGGGGCTAGAAATGCAGCATTTTATAGCCACTAATATGACAGTTTGGGAGGTTCTATTGATTACTGGTGCTGTTCCAAGAAAATGATCTCATGTCTGTGCAGGGAAAATGAATGGTTGAAATACTGCTAAAAACTGTCAAGAAAATTAATTGGTACAGAAATGTCCACAGGGAGAGTTACACTGAAATGGAATGACAAAATGTTGCAAAAAGGGCAATGGAACATCAGTAACTAATTAAATAACAGTAAAAAAATCAGTAACGAGGCAAGAACTCAGCCAGTAAGGACAAAGATAGGTCTAATGAGCCTGCATAAATTTGTCAGAGCACTCGTTTGATCTGGAGAATATATATACCTTTGTAGAGTTACTGGACAAGGCGAGTATATTCTAGAAAATATATCTGAACAAAGCAAATATTCTGTATCCTAGCTTCCCGGACCTGTTACAAACTTAACATTGGACAAGTGTTATCTCTGTAGTGGCATTTTTAGGGAGGGGAAACTGTTTTCATTTGCTTTGTCATCACGAACTGTGAAATGTGGCATGTTGCCTTTTCACGTGGCTGCTTGCAAGCGTTAGTGATGAACAGGCTGTTCCAATTCACTGCTTTATCATGGACACAAGGGTTGGAAGTTTCAGTTAGCAATTAAACTGCTGGTCTCTCTTCAAAGGCACTTAATTATCTGCCCTAACTTCTCAATTATTGAGGGACAGTCTTCACTCATTAATAGATTTGCTTTCCGCAACCAACTCTTTGTGTTAACTTTCCATGAGTGGTGTACCTGGATCTTGTCGGTGATCTCCTATTCAGAGGGGTCTCCGGGTTAGGCTGTGTCAGCAAAACCAACAAGGAGTCCTGTGGCACTTTAAAAACTAACACATTTATTTGGTCACAAGCTTTCATGGGCTGGAACCCACTTTGCTAGATGCATCTGATGAAGTGGGTTCCAGCCCAAGAAAGTTTGTGCTCATGTAAATTTGTTAGTTTTCAAGGTGCCACAGGATCCCACAGTGATATCACAGCAGGTCAGACATGGGCTTCTAGCTACAGCAGGTTGTTTTTTTCAATAGTGATACTCTGCACAAAAAACAACCCCCCCCCCTAAAAAAAATGTGGGAGCTGAGGTGAAAAAGCAGAATATAAATGACAATGAGGTGATTGGCTTTTGGGTTACAAAGTAAGATAGCTCAAACTACCAGCTGTAGAAAAAATCTTGAGTGCTATTAGGGAGCTGAGATTCCACGTCTGGGTTGCTGCTAATAGATTTAGAGGCTGCAAATCCATGTTTATTCGCATTCACAGATGGGGATGCAGATATCTGCAGTTCATGTTTGCTGATGTGGGTGCATATGTGGATACACATTTTGTATCTGAGGCTCTAAATATATTGCCCGTTTCAAATGTCACTTGTTCTCTGGACCACTTCTCTGGCAGTAGACCCATAGGAGTGTAATTTTTCAGTCCCAGATTCCTTGGATGTCCGGTATTGATGCCAGACACACGTTCTGAAGGGGCTACAGATAAAAGATGTTGCTTGGAGATTGTATTTTCTCTTTGTTGTGTAAGATGATGGCAAATCCTGTTTTCTGATAGGCACAGAGGCAGTGCTGTCTGAAAATGTTTCTTGTCCCCTTTTCTGTCATCATATGCAAATAAAGCAATTGCCCATGTGTAACTGTCTCATAGCGCCTCTTCTTTAGGATGGCTTATAACCAGACCTGGCTTCTTCCACTTTGCGTGGTCAGATGTCTTCTCTCAATACTATTGTTTTAGTTGTGCCAAAATGCAGCAGAGCATCACAAGCCGAGCACAAGTTTCAGGAAAGCAACTCTCTTCGAATCTACAAATGTGCCGCGCGGAAACTGAGAACTAGCCTCCTTTAAGCTCCACCAGAGGAACCAATTGAATTTTGCCTCATCTCTGCGGTATTTCTTGTCTGCGAAGGGACCATTTTTAGTAACAATTGAACCAGGTGGGTTTCCAGACTGGGAGACCTCTCTGTGGATAGAGCAGTACTGCACCCTCCTTTTGGCCCGCACAAACCTGAAAGTATATGAGTATATGAGAGAGAGAGAGATGTATGTTAGACACACACAGCACATATATAAGGACACACAGATACCATTTTCTGATGGATATGGAGCTGTGTCTTAGAGCAGTGTTTCTCAACCAGTGGTACAAGTACCCTTAGGGGTACTTGAGAGAAGTCTGGGGAGGTACGTCAACACAAGTGAAATTTGGAGAAAACTGAATTTTTGTTTTAAGTTTCATAGCGCTGCTTTATTTTTGTACTTTTTACACCCCAAAATTTCATTGCCTGCCCGGCTACGATTAAGTTGTTTAAACAAATGTGTTGCAATGGTAGAAGAAAAAATTGTGTGTCTGAAAACTATCGGTACTGGAGTTATTTTTTTTTTTTAAAGGGGTACTTAATAAAAAAAGGTTGAGAAACACTGTATTAGAGTATTATAAAGCACAAGGTGTTCGGAGGCCATTAGTACTTATTCTCCTCGATCAATGTCTGTCACACTGGGACAAGTGTTAGAGCTACGCTGATTTGTTGTGAACTGTTGTGTTGTCTAAGGTATTAGAACTAATTGCTTTTGACACACAGTGATATCTATGTATTAATGTATTGAATTACCATGGCTTTTTTAACTCAATGAAGGGAAAGTTAACTGTCTAATTGACTGTGTGTATGCCTGCAGGGTACGCATTTGGCCAGGCAGTCCTACAATGAAACCTTTCATCTCCCTCCCAACAAACGACAAAGCTCTTGTGATTGGGTAGGGCGGCGTTAGAGGGAAAAACAAACACCATTTAATTCTTTTTAGGCTGAGAAATAAATCTGAGTTTTCCTGGCTGTCAGCCCAAATCACTTCCACTAGAGTGAGTAGCCAAAGAAAAATCAGAAATAAAACTAATAAAAATCCCCTTAATTTATGAACTCTTCCCTTGGCTCTGCATTTTAAATCCCAACTTCCATTAGGTTAGCTGGAAGAGAGGTAAGTCTGCAGAGTTTTAGTAACTGTGTTCAAATGACAAGATATGACTTGCAGATTGTTGAGCAGCTTCCAGGTCCAGCTTGCAGGCTAGGGACTCTGTAGGGAAGTGTTTGATCTGGTCACGGAGCAGTCAATCTGCAGAGAGCCAGCGTACAGCAAGGTGGGGGTGAATTTTGCTGCTCTGCCGTAGAGCAGACGACTCTCTGTGGGTGCCTGGCTTTGGCTCTTGTGTGTTGGGGTTTTTGAGTCTCAGAAATAGTCAGTGTTACGCTGTAGTCTTCCAGAAAGAGTTGTATTTCGTAATCGAACATCTCTGTGTGCCCACCATGAACGTAACAATGTGGAGTGTTGGGCTTTTAAATGAAAGGAAGGCTGCATGTCGGTCAAACTCCATTGTCAGGCTTTCTCGGTTGTGGTCCGACTCCCCTTATTTACAGTCTTATTTTTCTTGTAGGGATTTTCTTCCACGAGGATCTGGAATTGTAACGAGGCGGCCGTTGGTTTTACAGCTTGTCACTGCCAAAACAGGTAACTCACTTCATGTGTGTCTCTTGCATAGTTCAATATCCAAGGATTTTTACTTCAGGGTTTTTTTTAAAGTGTTATACACTGGCTTTGTGAGAGTGTACAGAAGCCTTGAGCGTTCGAAACTGACTGTTCAAAATAGGGTTTACTGTGGGGTAGAAAGGGTCATCTGGGTCGTAGTTTGTAATAATTTTGGCTAAACTTTAGAGCCTGCTATATTTTTAAATAGCTGTTGGTTGCTTTTTAATGACTGAACCTGAAAAGTAGGAAAAAAAGCGCTAATATTTACTAGTTATTTTAGGGGAAAAAGTAATGTTTAAATGTTAGATTAGATGTGTGTGCTCTCCATAACTCATAAAACTAGGTTTTAGGTTTGGTAAAATAAAATATAACCAAAAGGGCCACGTAGAGACTTCAGTGTTACATTTCAAGGCAATCAGTGGTGTTTGCAAACATGAGTTGTGGAAATTTCTGGAGAAGGGCAAAGGGGACTATAATAAGTTCCTGAATCCAAAAAAACTGTGCAGCCAAAAATTACACTCTTACTTTGGCACAGCATTGTGTGGGTGAACCTGACTGTCAGCATTCTACTTACCCCCGTGGAATTCCATCTGCCGCTGTTCCGTCCAATCCCCCCGTGTGTTTAAATCGTCTGAAATGTCTCAGTGTCCCATTGATTTTTTTAAACGAATTACATTGCTAACTGCGGTTAACTGGTGTGCTCAGTACACTTCACTAGCTTGTGCATAACACAAGTGTGGAATGGCTAAAATGTGGTAAAGAAAAGCAAACACTACCTGAAAGAGTGTGCAGGGGCAAGGACAAGCACTCGGGAGTTAAAATGTGTCAGAACTAAGGTTGTTGGTGCAACCTTCATTTAGCCCTCTTGTGTGACTGCATTCATGGCAAGTGTTGAATTACTTCATCAGATACCCTTCTCTGATTGGCTGCCTCCTGCACAGCCTCTCTCGGGCCCTAGTAACGCCTGAGAGCTCAGAGTGGGGCAAGCGCCCCATTTGTCGTCCCCATGTTAACTCTATACCCATCCAGCACAAGGGAAGCTTGCTTGTGTTCGCTGGGCTTTCTAGTTCCCTGACACCTCTAGTCTGTTAGCCGTTCAAGCAGTCTCCCAACCCTTCCTTTGCCTTGCAGATTAACAGTAGGTGCACTTCAATCCCCAAAGGATAGCCCTACAGTGACCAGCCCTTCATCCACTGGACTCTTGCAGACAGAGCACACACCACTTCTGTCTGATTCAGCTCAGGATCAGCACCTAGCTTGATCCGACAGCGCTGAGCTGTATTTACAGTGAAAGCCACAGTACGTTGAGTGTCCAAGTTACAAGAGATCAAGAGTAAGGATAATGGAACTAGGTTAGATCTAAAGCAAAATCATAACATGTCTTCTAGAAGCTAAACTTCACAGGCTCACCGTCTGCCTAAAGAGTCTGACCCCTAGAGTCCTTCGCAGTGTTTTCAACACAACTTGGTTGAGATTCTGTTGTCAGGAATGTAAACACGCGGCCCCTTTTCTTTCCATGTGCAGAATGGTGTGTGTGTGTGGGGGGGGGGTCCTTTGGTCCCCATGTGGAGTCTAGCAATATTTCAAGTGTATTGCAAGATAAGGTGCCCTTTACCATTGTGTGCTAGTCCCAGCTCACTTCCCAGCTCTGGGTCTATGCAGATCTGCTTCCATTGTCTTAGCTGAGCATGCTTAATCTACAGGCCAACGGGGAGAGAGAAAGGAACACCTTCGATCTGGCGGGAAACGTGCTTCTGCCCCTCTGCTGTGACTCGGAATCAAACGTCTTTTCACTGTCCCTCCATAACTCATTGTGCAGCAGCTGGGCATCCATTTTCGCACTGCTAGAAATGAAAGCCCAGGGCAGGCCCTTTCAGACATCACTCGGGAGTCTCTTCTAGACCAAAGGGTCCCTATCAGCATCAGGATATTCTCGTCATTCCCTTGCCATTTGGGTCACAGAGGGGGGAGAACCTTTCCTAATATTGTCAAGGGGAAGGAGACTGTGTCCCTGAGAAAGGGGTTTAGCAGCTCATATGGAGTTGTGGAGTCGAGGGGCTCCTCAGATATGAGGGTTTGGTAGCTGGTGCTACGGGCGAGGGCTGGGATTGGACTGGAGCAGATGGTTACAGAGAGTTTGACAGCTCAGGTGTTGGTGCCGAGCTGCTGGCAAACTCTGGCACCTGGGGGCATGTCGTGGACGGGTACGGGAGGGTTGGACTGGTGGGAGGGGTCCTCGTCACGAGAGGCCGCGGATGGCCTGGCATTTTTGTAGTAAGGGATGGACCTTGTGCGTTGGCTGGAAAGGCAGCGGATCAGGTGTTGAAAATGAAACACTTCAGTGATAAAAGGCTGCAGGTGTTGGAAGATTCACTTTTAGTGGGGTTTTCCTGTGCTTCCTCCTTTTAAAAGCAGCCTTGGCAATTGCCTGGCTCTGTTGTAGTGATCCGTTGTGGTCTTTTGGTGGGAACAGTGGTCAGTTGAGGTCTTGCTCACCACTGCCCCTTGACCGGGTCTGACAATGTCTGCAAGCTCTGGCTGTGGTTTGTCAGGAGAAGGAAAAATCTGGCTGTCCCCAGGGACCCTGCCCTGGGAAGGCTGGTCCTGCTAGCGTTGTTCTGGTTTGAGACATGGGAGCCTGGCAAGTCCTGACCGACACGTGCAAACAAAGCGGGCTGCATTTGTAAAGAGAGCCTCTTCTACGCGAGCCTTGCCAAAAGATGCCACAGCCTTGTGACTATCCAGAGACTCGTGAACTGCTCTGTGGTGGCCACAAGAGGGACTTAATATTCATGGCTTGAGCTGTTGAGAGAATAGAGGTAAGGCCAAGCGTATTGCTTTCAAGCCACGCCAACAGCTCATGCTGTCAGTGAAGCGCCTGCCTTTTTCAAGCAGAGCAGTGGTATACGCGATGCTTGAAAACTGCTGATTAAGACTTGCCCCAAACGAACACGCGCTGCCCCATTCGGCTGCGCACAGAACAAAGGCAATCTGTTCTTGCCTTTTGTTGCCATTGTTCGTAATGAAAATGGGAGACCGTGGGCTATGTAATTAACGCATGCTGACCAATGCCTTCGGGGCCCAGCTCTTTGGAAGTTGTTAGTGAGACGGAAAGAAATACCGATGGGTTCATAGGATGGTGAGTGAAACTGACATTTTGCAGCCGGGCTGGTTTTGGGATGTATTCAGTACGGTTACGGCTGTCGTCTCGTGAGCGTTGCCTGCGCTGCTCCCTCTGATGGACGGTGTGCGCACTTCGGAGAGCAAGCTCTGAGATTTGTGGGGAGGTGTCCCTGGGGGCCGTGTGTATGTCCTGCGTGCTTCCAACGGCCCTTCACATGAAGCAGAAATGTGGCTTCAGTTGCTACCCAGGAGGGACGGCTAGGGCTGACTAAGAGCTTTCAGGACCGGGCTCAGCGTGCGGCCGAGGAGAACTACAGGCTTCTGCTCCCAGCGGCAGTGACGGCCCTTGAGAGCCTAGAAGGAAGAGACACAGATGAAGCCAGGAGTAGTCCTGATGCTACGGCTGAGCCAGGGCCAGGACAGCTCCGGCATTGGGCCAATCCTGAATAGCAGGATTCCTGTCTGTGCCAGGGACCCTTCGGAGCTTAATCGTCAGGTGTGCGAGAGCCAAGCCGGGTCGGTTGTGTTAATTTCCTTCATTGTTACGTACCTTTTTGGTGGGTACTGTGGTGACAGGTGTGAGTCTTCTATGCCTGATGCTTCAGCATCACCTGTTGAGATACGGACCGTCTCAGAGGTAGGGTTGGTTACTAACTGTTCCAGCCCCTCCTCTGTCCCTTTCTGCCTACTCCTCTGTGGTCCCGGGCAGCTCACGAGAGATGGGAGGTATTTGTCTTTTTCATAGGAGAGGTCCTGGTGTTTTAATCCAAACAATGGTGCTCTGCCCAGGGCCTGGTCTCCTGTTACTTTTGCCAGTGCTCTGCTCCAATACTTCTTTAGAAGTATCTCTTAGACGACATGCAGTGATTTATAATGAGCGCGGTCGGCATCTTCCAGGAGGTTCGGATGCAGATCTAGAACGTCCGCATGAAATGGACTTTCCTGGAGCATGTAATTAATGATTTCCGAGAGAGGCTTGGGACACTCTTTTGGTCTAGCTATCGGCTGCTGTTTTTCCACCCATAGCTGCGTATCTGGATTCCCTTTTAGGCAGGTCACTTACATATAGATTTAGAGGGGTGGTTTGTCCTTCTGCCGGTTTCTTTAAACCCCTGCACTCCATGTCCTTCAGCCTGCTGTCCCTTGAAGTGTGGTTCTTCGTAGCGATAGTTTCGGAAAGAAAAGTGAGTGAGTTTGGCAGCTTTCTCTTTTATTTTTGTCCTGTCATGTGCATGTAACTTTCTACTGGCCAGGAGACGGTTTTGAATGGAAACATTCCAAGCAGTAAAGACAAGAGGTGAAATAAAAGATTTTCTACATAATATACTCTTTAGCATTTAGCAGAGCCTTCCCAAAATTGCCTACATGATTGCCTGTCTAAAGCTAATCTTTGCTAATTGTCATTGAGGGACATATTTTCCGTGAAAAAAGGAAGTAGTCCTGTAGCACCTTAGAAATTAGCAAAAATATATATGTTGTATCAGCGCTTTCATGAGCAAAACCCTCTTCTTTAGATGAACTTTTATGTCATTTTTTTTTACCTCTGTCAGAATTTTGGCCTTTACCACATCCCACAGCAATGAGTTCCACAGGTTAGCTGTGTGAAGAAGTACTTCCTTATAATTGTTTTAAACCTGCTGCCTGTTTCAGTAACAGTTATGTATGCTAATAGTTCCAAAGTGCAAGACTGAAAAGGGACCTCTTCAGAGTAAAAAGCTTTGAATCTCATCACAATGATCATTTTTTGGAGCTCAATAAAGAAAAGTAATTTCATGGTTTTTTTAAAGTAAAACTTGCTATATGTGCACCCAGACAAGACAGAGCTTTCTTTTAGTTTCTCTCCAGAGGCATTTAACTATTAAAAGCATGAACTCTGAAAAGATTCTAGCATGAATTTTCTTGAGTCAGAATTTCTTGCCTTTGATCTTAAAGCAAATGAAGATTAAAGCTCTTTAAATGAGCCCAAACACAAACTTTTTAATACCGAATTGTAATTTCATTGCTGTTTTTCTCATGGGTAACTTGAGCTGAGGTTTGCGGCTGCAGGAAAGGGATGCAGACGGGCCAGGGAAGTGTTTTGTTACGTAACATTTCCTGATCATAACAGGGATGTAAAGTTACGAGTTAAGCTAATGGGAAATGATATTATGCTAATGAGTTCAGATGTAATTAAGGCTTTCTGCTAGTTAATCAACTCGTGCATCAGGCCTGCAGTTTGCAAAGCAGTGAAGCTACAACTTAATTATCTTTCGTGAAAGATGAATATATAAAAGGCCGCCTTGTTATGCTAGATGCTGCATAGCTATGCTGGGGGCTGCAAAAAACCTAGAGCCGGCCCTGCTTCAGGGGGTGGCCGTGGTCTCTTGCATCCAAAGCCTGCTTCTTTGTGTTTCCCTCCTTTCTGCTTCTCCAAACCCCTGTAAATATCTCTTCTCCTAACAGGACATCATACCCCCCGGTGTGGTTCACAATAACAGTGACCAGCTGGCATAGAGCTGTAGAGCTAGGACTTCGGTTACACGGGGTTGCATTGTCGGACGCCTCAGCCCCCTAGCTAGGCTGAGCCCACGTTCTAGAAGCTTCTAGCACAAGCACCTCCCGCCTACATCGACGGGTGGAAAGGGGGCAGCTCCAGCAGCACGGGGAGAAGATGCTTGCCATGGGACGGTCGGCAGCTGCTCCCTGGGAGCATTTGGCACCCATTGTGGATGCGGCAGAGGGTGTGGATTGGCCAGCATTCCCCATCGGCCAGGATTTAGGCAGGCAGGTGGAGCCCTTGAGGGAAGGGCTTACTCACCAGCTAGCTGCAGCGGCAGTTGTCCTCCTTAGGATGCAGGAGAAGATGGGAGAGAGCACAAGAGCAGCCACATTGGGTCAGTCCAAATGTCCGTCTAGCCCAGCAGCCTGTCTGCTGATGCCAGGTGCCCAGAGGGAGTGAACAGAACAGGGAATTTTCACGCAATCCCTCTCCCATCACTCATTTCCAGCCTCTGACAGAGGCTAGAGACACCATTCCTGCCCTTCCTGGCTAATAGCCATTGATGGACCTAACCTCCATGAATCCATCTAGCTCTTTTTTGAGCCCTGTTAAAGTCTTGGCCTCCACAACATCCTCTGGCAAGGAGTTCCACAGATTGACTGCGTTGTGTGAAAAAATAGGATTGCGGGGGGCAGAGATCCCTCACGTGTGGCGAGGTGGCATTATGTCTGACAACACCAGCAGGAGATAGGAGAGCTGATGCGGGATCAGATTGCCCGCTCAGGAATTAAAGGGGTTAAATAAGAGATTTTAAAGAAAAGGGAATTTGGTGGGTTTACTGACCTTGGGGAAGGGCAGGCTGAGGAAGGGGATGAAAAGCACAACGATGAGGAAGGCCAACTCCCCCAGGGTGAAGGTACCTCGGGCTGTGGATCAGTTGTTCTAGTTTTTGCACAAAATTTGGACCATGTATTCACTCCCTCTTGACACATCTCGACTTTACAAGGTAGACACCCAGTACGTTTTCTCAGTCGTACCCGGGATAGCCTCTTTCTGAGGACTGTCCCCTGATTCCGCTAGGGGAACTGGACTCGTTAGCTTTCGGCTCCTATCATCGTGCTGTTACACAGAGCGAGGGATTTGAATGGGTTCTGCTGTGTCATCCAATTGCCCGTCTCTATCACGATGGCATTCAGCTCGGTGTTTATGGAGACACCCAGCGTGAGCAGGCTGCCTGCTTCTCTGCCAGATGTTGTCAAACCCCCGGTGGGACAGTTCATAACTAAAGCATCGCTTGCTCAGAGCCGTTTTTATTCTGTAGCCTCCTTTCGTCTGTGCCGCTTCACACAGCACACTTCACGGGAGCCTGTTTCTTTCGACGTGGCCCGAGCGCACGTGCTGCTCGGTCAAGTCTCGTGGCGACAATTATTAGCCTAGCTAAGCATGCTGCATTTCACTCCAATTGCAGCATAGTCATAGGAGCGGCTTTACTGTCTGCAGACAGTGGTGCTGTGTTCTAGAGAGTCCGTGGCACAAAGGGAAGTTTAATTTAGCATCAGCTGTTTCAGTCCCCCCATTGAGTAAGCTGATGGACATTCAGTGCTAATTCTTTTACATTTGCAATCCTTTTCCTGCAAAAGCAGACTTGAGTACAGCTATGTGTTGCATCCCAATAATCGTTCTTCTGTTCTGTTGTCGTCTCACAAGATCAGGGGTCAAAGATAAAATGATTACATCTAGTAAACCTCTTTTTGAGCAAGCCTGTCCATCGTGGGCGGTTTTCATCTACCTTCCTGTGAGCCTTCAATGTTTCTCAACCAGTGGTATGAGTACCCTAAGGGGGACTTGAGAGAAGTCTGGGGAGTACGTCAACACAACTGAAATGTGGAGAAAACAATTTTTTTTGTTGTAAGTTTTACATCGCTTTATTATTTTTGTGCTTTTTACACCCAAAAATTTCATCGTCCGCCTGGCTACAATTAAGTTGTTTAAACAAATGTGTTGCAATGGTAGAAAAAAATGTTGTGTGTCTGAAAACTGTAGGTACTGAGGGTACTTATAATTTGTTTTAAAGGGGTACTTTATAACAAAAAAAGGTTGAGAAACACTGGTCTAGCGCACGTAAAGTGTTTGTATTGTCGCCTTGGAAATCTCTTCTGATGCATGAAGATTCTACTGATATTTCTTGCAGAATATGCCGAGTTTCTACACTGCAAAGGGAGGAAGTTCACAGATTTTGATGAGGTTCGTCAAGAAATTGAAGCAGAAACCGACAGAGTGACGGGACTGAACAAAGGCATTTCTTCCATTCCTATTAATTTAAGAGTGTGTTCTCCACATGGTAGGTAAAGTCATTCCACTCTGTGCTCATGTAACTAATATATATTTTGTCTGTTCTCATTGCTTGACCAAAGGAAACTCCAGAAAGACGCTATGCACTGGGTAACACTTGCCTCCCGCCCCCCTCAAAAAGGGAACGTCATTCTGGAATGTATTAGCAAGAATGTTGTAAGCCAGACACAAGTGGTACTTCTGTTCTACTCCATACTGGTTAGGACACAGCTGCAGTATTGTATGTAGTTCTGGGTAACACATTTCAGGAGAGATGTAGGCAAATTCTGGAAAGTGGAGAGGAAGGCTATAAAAAATACGCAAAGGTCTTTAAAAACCTGTCCTGTTAAGGGAGAATGAAAAATATTATGGTTGCTTAATCTGGAGAAGAGAAAACTGAGAGGGGACATGACAATTTTCAAATCTATAAAGGGTTGTTACAGGGAGACGGGAGAAAAATTGTTCTCCTTGGCCTCTGAGGACAGGACAAGAAACAATGGGCTTAAACTGCAGCAAGGGAGGTTTAGGTTGGACATTAGGAAAAACTCCCTACCTGTCAGGTGGTGAAACACTGGAATAAATTGCCCAGGGAGGTTGTGGAGTCTCCATCCCTGGAGATAGTTAAGAGCAGGTTGGACAGACACCTGCTAGGGATGATCTAGACGGTGCTTGGTCCTGCCGTGAGGGCAGGGGACTGGACTTGACCTCTCGAGGTCCCTTCCAGTTCTGTGATCCAGGATGTCCAACATGGGCACCACTCTGAAAATTCTGCCTTCAAGGGTTGATGATGCTCTTCCAGATACATACATGGCAGCTCAATTGGAGGCGACTGTGCCAAATAATATAATTTGTAGGTTGTGACAAGCAGCTCCTCATTGGAACCAAACTTAATCATATCGAACTCTGCTGTGGCGGGGGCTTGCCCGTTTTGCCGCAGCTCTCGTAGGGCGGCTTATAAAATCCTGTTCTAAAGCAACTGACAATGGACACAGCTGTTCTAGGTCTGGGTCCCCACCAGAACTGCAGGCTTCATGGTCTTGTGCCCTTTCTCTTCAGTGCTAAGCTTGACCCTGGTCGATCTGCCTGGAATCACCAAAATACCGGTAGGGGATCAACCTCCCGACATAGAGCAACAGATCAGAGACATGATCATGCAGTTCATCTCGCGTGAAAACTGTCTGATCCTGGCCGTGACTCCGGCCAACACCGACCTGGCCAACTCGGACGCGTTGAAGTTGGCTAAAGAAGTAGACCCTCAAGGTACGTGGGAGTGGGGGGTGATCCTTGCCTGCTCTCTGAGGCCGTTGGTGAAAGTGAACGTGTGTTTCCTGGGGTGGTTCGTGCATTCGGCAGCGCAAGGAGACTCATTGCTAATGATTAAAACGTTTTACACAGGTTGGGGGCCTCTCTAGTGTGGACTTGCCTGGTCTGGCAGCAGCTGTGATGTGACTTCCTCGGGGGTATTCCTGGGCTGGAGCACTCTCAGGGAAAAGCCAGGGCCCCACGCTCAGCAGCTCCTCCCCCCTCTCAGAGCTGCCGGAGGGTCGCAAAGAGCTCTTCTGTGATCCTCCAGCTGAAGGGGAAGTGGGGACAGTGGGGCGCGCTCGGGGGAGGAGGCAGGTGGCTCCGGAGCCCTGTAGCTGTGGGGCTAGGAACTCAGCCCGGCCCCCAACTGCTGTGCTCCGCATCCACCCTGCCTCTTCTCCTCCTCCCCCGAGAGTCCCCCCTCGGTCCCTGCTCAGTCAGTGCTAGCCCCTCCTCTGCCACCGTAGCAGAGACCATGGGTGCTGGCAGCAGGGGGGCCGCTGTAGACCTCTCCGGGTCCGGCAAATTCCCTGGTTTGGGTCTGGTCTGGTGCCGGAGCAGGGAGGTGCGACCTGTACCGATCTCAGCATCGTGCCGCACAATTCAGCAAATCGTCCTGTCGGCGGAAGTGTAGTGTAACCAGCGCCTGCTTGCTGAGTGATGTCCGACTGTATAAGCAAGTAGTTTTAAAGGGAGGTGAAGCCTGGGGGTACCTGAGTCGCATGAAACCCCCAGGGGTGCACTAGTCTGACAGCCACTGTCCTGACACAATCTGCTTCCAGCTGGTGGATGGGAATTCAAGAGTCAGACTGTAGAGTTGGGAGCAGTTTGAATTCCTGCAAGTAGCTCCCAGTCCCTGCCAATGCAAAAGAGGGGCTGACAGAGCCAGGTCCAGCTTTCTGCCTGGCAGGGCTGTCTGTTCCCTTGAGAGTGAGTGATACTAGTTTAAAGACTCAAAAATGGGGGTGGAGCAGTGTTCTCTGTAAGCTGAGCGTTTGGGGGCTGCCCAGGAGAGATTCCAGTGCCGCCCAGCTGATTAGCGGAGCGCCCACAACTGGCAGCCTGTGTTCCTACTGATGGTTCACATGCCTCATTGCACCGAACAACATTTATTACACACAATATCAGAAAAAAATAGAGGGAATTTTAGCATGGCACCCAAGAGGAGCTTGATGGACTAAAGGAAAACCTGGAAAGGCCCTGTCCTCACCGTGCTAGCGTGCAAGCTCCTTGCCTCGCGATCTTGTGCCTGGCTCTGCGTATGGTAGCTAGGCCCAAACTGACCTCCACGTCTCATTTATCAGCTGCTTTCTCCGTGCATACGGAAGGTGGATGGGCACGGATCTAGCTCCTACTCCCACGCTGCCCCTGGGTTGGGAAGGGACAGGTGGTCTTTTAAAAATGAAAGAAACTAAGTAAAACCGAAAGTGACTGCAGTTCAAGGCGCCACCCTCTTGCATTCCACCCCAGCGCAGCTCCGTGGGAATGGTGGGGAAATTCTTGCTTCTTCCCAGCAAGTCAGCTCCGCCCTAGGCAGGAGGCCGTAACTGGCTGGCTCGCCTCTGCCTAAGTAATCTCTCTCTTTTTCTGGGGGCGGGGCTGCAGGCCTCCGGACCATTGGTGTCATCACGAAACTGGACTTGATGGACGAAGGGACGGATGCGAGAGAGATTCTGGAGAACAAGCTGCTGCCCCTTCGGAGAGGTAAAACCATTCGATGGCGTGGGCCTGTTGCTGCTTGGCAAAGTGGCGCCGAGTGATTCATAGAATGAATCCTAGAATACTAGAACTGCAAGAGACCTCGAGAGGTCATCGAGTCCAGTCCCCTGCCCTCATGGCAGGACCAAGTACTGTCTAGACCATCTAGACATTTATCTAACCTACTCTTAAAGATGGAAATTCCACAACCTCCCTGGGCAATTTATTCCAGTGTTTCACCCCCCTGACAGGCAGGACGTTTTTCCCTAATGTCCAACCTAAACCTCCCTTGCTGCAGTTTAAGCCCATTGCTTCTTGTTCTATCCTCAGAGGCCAAGGAGAACAAGTTTTCTCCCTCCTCCTTGTGACACCCTTTTAGATACCTGAAAATGGCTCGCATGTCCCCCCTCATTCTTCTCTTTTCCAAACTAAACAAGCCCAATTCTTTCAGCCTTCCCTCACAGGTCATGTTCTCTAGACCTTTAATCATTCTTGTTGCTCTTCTCTGGACCCTCTCCAATTTCTCCACATCTTTCTTGAAATGCGGTGCCCAGAACTGGACACAACACTCCAACTGAGGCCTAACCAGCACAGAGTAGAGCAGAAGAATGACTTTTCGTGTCTTGCTCACAACACACCTGTTAATGCATCCTAGAATCATATTTGCTTTTTTTTTGCAACAGCATCACACTGCTGACTCTTATTCAACTTGTGGTCCACAATAACCCTTAGATCCCTTTCTGCTGTACTCCTTCCTAGACAGTCGCTTCGCATTCTGTAGGTGTGAAACTGATTGTTCCTTCCATTGACTTACAGCGCTGTTTGGATCTTGTTTCAGGGTATGTTGGCGTTGTGAACAGAAGCCAGAAAGACATTGATGGGAAGAAGGATATTAAGGCTGCTATGCTGGCCGAAAGGAAATTCTTCCTTTCCCACCCTGCTTACCGGCACATGGCAGACCGAATGGGAACCCTGTATCTGCAGAAAGTTCTAAATCAGGTACAAGCAAATGTGTGGGGTGGAGGGCACCAATGAAAATGCTGTACTCTAGTCAGTGTTGCTCTGCATCTGAGTCACTCTTTCCTGGTTTTACCACTGTATTTCCCCCGGTATATCCCATGCAAAGCAGGGCGCCTCCTCCCTCTCCCTCTCCCCTGGGTGCTGCTGGCAGTGAAGTTTGTCGTGTGGTGCTGAATGTTCATATGAGGCTGATAGGCACCGGTAGGTCTCCTTTGGCGCCCTCGTGTCCTACGAGCTCAGGTTTCCCACATTGGCTTGTTCGTTATGAGCTGTACACCAGGCAGAGGGCTGGGACGAACCTTGAGACCGTTACACGAAACCCCCAACTTCTGATCGCCCAAGTTGCGACCCCCTGCACTTACAACCATTTTTGTAAGTGCGGAAGGGACCAAAACCCCTCGACTTGCATCCTCAGCCCGCACTGATGACAGCGCATGGCGCCGATCATAAATGAGGGTTCAACTTACGACGCCCCTGACTTGCGATGCTTCCCCAGGACCCAATCACGTCGCGAGTCTGGGGCCGCCTGTATCAAGGAAAGACTGGTGAAGGAGCCAGTGATGCGGTAGGTGGCTCGTGTACAGCGTATCCCTGGATGGCTCCCTTTGGGGAGTTCTATGGTAGCTTCTGAAAACACTGCTCTACTGTCACAGATATGCAGGCAGGAAGAAATGGATTTCTGTGCCCGTTTCAGTCTCTTGGCTTGTGTGGGATGAGTGACCTACCGGCTCGAGTGACTCGGACCATGCTGGAAATGGATAAGCTGGTTTTCTGAAGGATCTCGTTGAAAGTCGTGCTGGAGTTCCAGCTTAATGAGCTGATCCTCTTGTCAGTGGTCTTCCCGCCTCTGCTTGCTCCTCGTGGTGATGTTTTCCCTGGGTCAGTGTCACAAGGCTCTTGGCTCTTGATGGGGAGAAGAATAAGGGCCTTAGAATCTGGAACAAGACTAGCGGGCTGGCTGACTTCATTTCTCACCACGTTGACTTGGCAGGCCTGCCGTCCAATAGCCAGCTTGAGGCTTGCTCTGTTGGGATCAGAGCAACCTGTAGAGTCAGTTTAGCCGTGGTACAGAACCGGTTTTGCTTTTGGTTGGAATATCCTCGTGTCAGTCGCTTTTTGAGTAGATGGGGGTTTAGGGTAAAATAGGGAAATTTCTGATTAATGTCGGGAAGTCTCTTATCGCTTTCACGTGATTTCATTTTCCCTATCGGTAACTCAGATTCGCTTGAGGTGGCTGCTTTACAAAACCACAGTCTGCTCTGCCCCCTTGGACTTCTATGTGGCTTTATTTGAATGGGAGGGGTGATGCTGTAGCCCTCTGTAGAAATACCGGTTATATGAAGCATCTTGTTGTTATGCTGGTTGGTGCCTGTGCTTATCGGCTTGAAATTTAAATGTCTCTGGATCCACAAGGTGGTGCTCAAACAAAACTCCTAAGTGTGATTCTCATTGAATGCTGTGGTTTGTTTAGCAGGAGAAGAAAATAGAGGATTCATTTGCAACATAGATTTAAAACCCCCTTTTTTTTAACAGTGAGCGGTGGTTATTTTGTGTGAGCTGTTACATCTTTGTCCATTAAACGTGAAAAGAACTCCTCTTCCCCCTTTCACCATCACTTGGAAATGCACCGGTAACTTCTCTTGCTAGGAACTTTTTTTGCTGGGTGTTTATAAAACTAGGATGCTTGTGTACAAAATCAGATGAGTGACTGCACTGCAGGAATGGTGTAACACCAAACTTACTCCTTTCCAGAGAGTTAGATTTGTTGATGTTTCGAGTATGGTGCGAGGTTCGTTAGCATAAAGATGAAAATCAACTGGTTTAATTCTTGACCTTTGCCTGATATCAACTAAGCATTATAGACAGCAACCACTTTTTCCTTTGGGGATTTGTATCCCTCTTTGTGCCCCAAAACCAGCACATTTTGCTTTATGAGTGTGGCTTTGTATTTATTGTTTCATAGTTTCTAGTGACTTATTTCACACTGTCCCCAACATGCATTAAAATATTGTTTATAATCATTCTTACAGAGCATCCAAAATGTGCCGGGAGCTGTACAAACCAGGAGTGGTCCGTGGCCCAGTGAGCTTACAGTCTAATTAGACATTGATAGTACGAGTCTTAGCACCATACATATGAATGAGCAAGGTCAGACCTTCATGAGGTCAGAGTTTTGTTTGTGGATTTGTTTCCCCCCTTTGCTTCCTGCTTTCCGCTATCCAGTGCTTTCAGGGTTAGTGATGAAAGTGAAGATAGCAGAACAGCCAGGATTTACCACGTGGTCCTAGGAGCAATTTATGTTTCCAGAACCTTCCGGTAGGGCTGGGAACAGTGTTCCCTCTAATTTTTCCATCCGTGTGTGGAATAAATTGTGTGTGCACACCGAGACAAGTGCAGATGTGCGCCGCCAGTAGAAACACATGCTGCCCGCTTTGGGCGCTCTGCCAGCCAGCTGGGTGGCACCTGAACCCCAGCTGTGGCTGGCTAGAAAGAACTCCCTCAAGCTATGGACGGATTGGAGCCCCCTGACCGTTCCGAAGGATCCATGGCTGTCTTGGCGCATCTGATTCTAGTCCAGTTGGCCAAACAGGCGCAGCGCCAGCCTTGGGTGCATAGAGATGGGCTGAGTGTGGCCGGGGAAGCTTGAGAGCGCAGAAAGGAAAGGTACAGAGTGATCCAGACGTTGTTGCCCCATAAGAGGAGGGAGCAGCAGAGCAGTTTTCTCTTTTCGGGGGGGAGGAAAGGGGCGGGTAAAGTCACTAAAGCTGTGAGATGTCCACACATCTAGCCAGGTGACACCATCCCAGGATGGACCCACACTAGCCACACCATCGGGCTCCGACAGCTGCGCTTCTCTAATGTGATCTGTGCCATCAAGTGCCAGCCATGCCCCTCGGCCATGGACGTTGACAAAAACCGGGCCATCTCTGCGACAGAGGAGAAATGGACACACATCTGACATCAGGAAAGGTCACACATACAAACCTGGAGGGGAACATTTTAACCTGCCTGAGCACTCAATCATGGATTTACAAGTAGCCATTCTTTTACAAAGGAATTTCGCCACCCAGTTACAGAGAAACTCTGCAGAACTGGAATTCAGCTACAAGTGTGACACTGCTACCCTGGGCTTGACTAAAAGCATTAACTCGTTGGTTCATTACAAAGCCAATTTCCCTTGCCTTTAACACCTGCATTTTCACCTCAAGAGCTATGAATGAGACACATCCAGCCCACTTAAGTAGCCTCATTAACCCAGGTCCTACAATTGACAGGTGGTACTTTTGCTGTTCTAGATCTCTTGGATTCTGTTGTTTCCACTCCAACTCATCTGAGGAAGTGGGCTTTACCTACACAAGCTCATGCTTCTATACATTTTTGCTAGTCTGTAAGGGTACATCTACACTACATCCCTCTTTCGAAAGAGGGATGTAAATTAGACATATCAAAATTGCAAATGAAGCCGGGATTTGAATTTCCCGTGCTTCATTTGCATAATCGCGTCAGTGTTCTTTCAAAAAATGCGATTTCAAAAGTGAAACTGTGGTCTAGACGTGGTTCTTTCGAAAAGAAAAGCCTTTTTTGAAAGATCCCGTACTCCTCTTTTGAAAGAGGGATATAGTCTAGACATACCCTAAGGTGCCACAGGACTACTCGTTGTTTTTAAAGCTGCTAGACTAGTCTCCCCTCACAACTGGCCAGGAGCTCAGTCACGCCCCGGGACTCTCAGAGCCTTTAAAAGGGGAAGCGGAGCAAGTTGCAGAGGGCCTGGGTCAAAAGAGGGGTTGGAAGAGCAATGTGTGCCTGGAGAGCAAGCAGCCGCAGGAGCAAAATCCTGCAAAGGGAGGAGAGGGGCAGCCTGGGTTGATTGCTTAGGTGGCTTTTTGAAAGGGTTATTCCTTAATGTGGAGCTGGGTCAGTGCCAGGTAACCACGCCTGGCTTTTGGTGGGGCAGCTGAGCAAGTACTTTTTACCAAGACTAATTTTTGTGCTCAGCTTTGTGTGTCAGAGGAGGAGAGATGTCAGGAAATCAACAAGCCTTGGCTATAGAATGTGCACAAGGAAGGAGGCTCTTGTCTTGCTGGTGGGTAACCTGTCCCAGCACAGATCAAAGGGAATTCCCTGGAACGCCTTGCACCGGGCATATTCTTTTGTGTGTGGCAATCAAAGGCAGTGGGCTGTGTTGTTGCCTTCTCCGTGTCTAACTGCTTCCTTTTCTTTTGTAGCAACTCACCAATCACATCCGAGATACGCTGCCGGCCTTCAGGAGCAAACTGCAGAGCCAGCTGCTGTCTCTGGAGCATGAAGTAGAGGCGTATAGAAACTATCAACCCGAAGATCCCACCAGAAAGACGAAAGCCTTGCTGCAGTGAGTCTCTGCTCCCTCTTCTGTGTATGGAAAAGCCTCTCGCGCTGGGTTGTGCATAACGGATAGGATTCTGACGTGTCCCTGGGAAAGGCAGATCTAAGACCCTTGTGTGCTCCGCAGGCTCCAGAGCGGTTACCGCGGCTGAAAGCAGAACTTTTCTAGCCACTTGCCATTTTAAAAAGATGTTTCCAGACTTCATGTGAGACTGTGCTGGGCTGGATGGAAATCTTTGTGCTGGGTTCTACTGAGCATTATAATTATGGGCTGTGGTTTGTGCACATTGTGCTATAGTGGAGCCCCCTGGAATGCAGGGTGGGGTCCAGGGAACCTTTCCCCACTTGATCTTGTGGCACGGAGGCAACTATCTTAAGAAAATGTGTATTTTTGATTAAAAAGTGAGAAAAGGTTCCCGGAGCCACACCCTGCATTTCTTACCCTCCGGCTCCCCTCCCGGGACACCATGCTCAGCACGAGTGCCAGCCCGTCTGGACGTTTCTATCAGGCCTGACATAAAATCCAATTGAAAAAGGCAGAGGTGTTTTTCAGAGAATAAGCAGTATACATTTCTGAAGAGCCTTGGAAACCCTATACTCACCAGTGTCCTTTGAGAAGGGAGAGGATTGCGTATGTACTAAGGATGTTAAATTGGGGTTAACTGACTAGTCGAGTAGTCGATGGAATTTCCATTGACTAGTCGATAGGCACTTCCTCATTCCTCCTTTGAAATGTACGAGCGTCGCTCTTGTACATTTCAAAGGAGGAGTGTGGAACTCCGGGTGCAGCCCTGCTGGCCCCAGCCTGCATACAACGTGCCAGTTTTGAGTCCATGCTGTGCTGTGAATTTGAAATGCTGTGTGGAGCTGGGGACAGCTGGGAAGTCCCCAGCTGACCCCGGGTTCTGTGTGGCATTTTCCCAGAACCTGGGATCAGTTGGGAACTCCCCAGCTGACCCCAGTTCTGCGGAAATGCCACTAAGCCGGAGATCAGCTGGGGAGTCCCCAGCTGACCCCGGGCTCCACAGTGCCCCTTTGAAATGCCACCTTGGCATTTCAAAGGGGCAGCGCCACACACCTGAGCCCAGCTGTGCGGGGTTGCCCCTTTGAACTACCCCCTTTTCTCCCCCCTTTGCTGCTTCTATCTGATAGAGGCAGCGAGGGTAGGGGGAAGTGACTAGTCGACTCCACTATCCAATAAGCTTTTGCTTATCCGATAGTCGACTAGTCCTTGACATCCTTAGTATGTTGCTGTTAACTGCAGAAATAGCATTCATTGGGAATAAATGAACTGAAATAAAAAGGAAATGAAAAATTTCGTTTGCACATTGTTGAGTTTCTGTTTTGAACTTTAAGGATGGTTCAGCAGTTCTCAGTGGATTTTGAAAAAAGAATCGAAGGCTCGGGGGATCAAGTGGACACATTAGAACTGTCTGGTGGTGCCAAAATCAATCGCATTTTCCATGAGCGCTTTCCTTTTGAACTAGTCAAGGTTCGTGTCCCTCTTGCCTCCTTGATTTGAGTTGTGTGTTGCTATTTGTACGTTCATTTGGGTAGTAGCAAAGTCTTGCGGCGTTTCCTTTGAAGATGTTCGAACAGGAAACCCTTAAGCCGAAGGAGTGAACTGCACAAAAGGGCAGCAGTATCACCAATGCACAGGACAGACGTTTATTTTGATTTCTAGTTGCAAGCACTACGTCCCAATATGAGATTTGTTGCAGTGTTCGATATTCAAAATTCAGTCGTTATCCTCTGTGATGTAAAAATGGCTCTCGCGTTCACTTCTGTTGCTTTAGCAACAACATTTCCCCTTTGCTACCGAATATCTGAATTCCATTTCCAATATTCTTTCAAATTTGTAATGAATGAATCCGATTTAGTAACAAAAATATCTTTGGAGCTATATTTCTTCTAGGACTGACTTCTTCATTAGAGCTGTGGAAAATAGCTGTGAGTTTTGGGCTTTTTTGGCTAATTCTGTTTAGGATGCAAAATATGCAAGTGTTCAACCTCGGACTGTTGTTTGTGGGGTGGAAAATGTTTTGCTTGAGAAGCTCGCTCCTTTTTCTGCCAGTGCTACAGATAAGCCATGCGTGTGCCGGCGAGCTGATGGATTCGCTGGGCCCATGGGCAAGAAGTGGGGGCCAGGCTCCATAAGCCTAGAAGGGGGGGGCCTTGGGCAAAGCAGCCAGCCTTTAGCTCTGCCCAGATTGCATCGTGCCGCCTCCCTCCGCCCCCGTGCCATCCAGAGCGTGGACTCCAGTGCCTAGGCTGCTGAAATAGCAGCATCTACAAGCCCTGGGCCCTTTTGAATTGCTGGGTCCCAGGTCAGTTGTCCCCTCCTGGTTGGCCTGTGAGTGTATCACAAATAAATAAATAGGACACCTGTTTGCTCAGATGACCCCTGAGTCAGGCTACCCCTTATCCCTCCTGCCCCAGGGCCATCTGACTTTTGGCCAGCCAGTGAGTGGACGTCCGCTGCGTTTTGATGCATAATGTGGTTTGTATCCTCTGATTCTTCCAGATGGAATTCAATGAAAAAGAACTGCGGCGAGAAATCAGCTATGCAATCAAAAACATACATGGCATCAGGCAAGAGTTTCCTGTATCTCTATGGTCAGACACGCCTCCAGAAAGCACGGTCTTGCTGGTGCATAAAAACGCTCCTCACCGTCTCATCCACCTGGCCGCTGACGGTTTTTTAAGCGATTCCATTCTCATCATGCCTTCATTTTTAACGTGGCCGTGAAAGTGTGCACCAAATTCATTTGGGACTTACGGAGAGATCGTGTGCAGAGCAAGTCCAGCCAATGCTTTTGTTTGTGCTGATCACTGCTGTTGGAGCACCCACATACGAGACACGATTTTTAATGCGGTACCATAGCTGATGGGATTGGTGGAGGGAAGGAACAACGTTGCCTGGCTTTAGTTCCCTACCATATACATTCTACATCACATGCAAACGCTGTATGAAACTGACATTTCAGGGTTCAACTCAGACCACTAAGGGTTGTCACCATGTGCCCTGTAATGATGGGTACCTCTGTGGGTACCCGCAATGGGCTCACCACACAGCCTCTTTCACCATGCGTGTGCTGGTGAAATTTGTAATCTACGCGGGCTTTCACCAGCCTGGTTACTCTTTGCAGGGTAACACC
Organism: Pelodiscus sinensis; assembly: GCF_052426305.1. Lineage (NCBI taxonomy): Eukaryota > Metazoa > Chordata > Testudines > Trionychidae > Pelodiscus > Pelodiscus sinensis. Next base: position 66,366,092 of record NC_143060.1, read on the forward strand.
AACTGCCTTTGTAGTTCAGAATTTTTCGCACACAGCTTTCCCTGTGGTGTCCAGAACCTCCCATTGGAACACTCCCAAAATCGCATCCAGGTTGCCTCTCCTTTAAAAAGACCGTACCCAACAGCCTGCCAGCTACCCTGGGTGACAAACCTTCCCCTTCAATCCCAGCTCTGAGCTGGTTTAGATTAGAGTGAAAGTAAAAGCAGTTTATTGGTAAGAGGAGATGGCTTTGCGATCTCAAGTAGAAGGAATAAGCATTGGCATGATCACAAACAAAAGTGAAAATATGAACCTCAGAAATTCAGCAAACGAATCTTTTCTCTGCATTCTTTTTCTCACTCTAGTTCTCCTTCCTCGATAGTTCTTAGTGAGGACCCAACTAGAGCTCAAAGTGCATCCTTTCTTTGTGTTAGCAGGCAGAGGACGATGTGGTGGCTTACCCCCCTCTCGATAGCCCAGTAACCGTTTGAAATGTACCTCCAGCTGAAGTTACTTTCCCCTGCTGGGTGCAGAAACCAGGCTGGCTTCTTCCCCACTGCTCATTTTTACAATGCAAATGATCTTCTTGCAATCTCAAATTTGTAATCTACACTAGTATTTCTCAACCTTTTCTTATAAAGTACCCCTTTATTTAAAAAAAAAAAAAAAGTATCCCCAGTACCTACAGTTTTCAGACACGCAATTTTTTTTCTACTGCTGTAACACATTTGTTTAAACAACTTCATCGTAACCGGGCAGGCAATGAAATTTGTGGGTGTAAAAAGTACAAAAATAATAAAGTGCTGTAAAACTTTAAACAAAAATTTAGTTTTCTCCAAATTTCAGTTGTGTTGATGTATCTCTCCTCCCACCCCCCAAGACTTCTCTCGAATACTCGTGACACTGGTTGAGAGACACTGGTCTACACCTGTGCATTGCCTCATCTGCTTTCTGGGGTGTTTTGACACACTGCAAGGGCACGTGTCATGACTGGGGCACTGTTCATGATTGGGGATGTCTATAAGGGGTTCTCCAAGGAGATGAATAGAATTCCATTCCTTTAAAAAAAAAACTAATCAAAAGTAAATGGTATTAAAGGTCTTTGAGTCTAAGAGAGGACTCTTCATTTAGGCTCACAATGAGACCTGTGGAGCACTGGAAGAGGACAGTTGATTGAGCACTGATGGCAAGGCCCCAAACCATGCAGGACTCTCATGATAGTCAGGACTTTGATAGATGCTTCAGCTGCAAGCTGGGATGCCTGTTTGCGTTGTCTGTAGTAGATGGGCTTTTGAAATCCATGGAGACTGAGGTTTGCAAATTTCCTCGACTCCTGAGCCATGTGGCTGGTTTGGGAGAGGTTGTTTCCTTATATCAGTAACAAATCTGTGCCGATTTTGACAGATGCGGCCACAGCTATGTAGCATGTGCATGAGTGGGGGGGGGAGGTGCCTGTTTTTGTCAAGCAACTGTCTAAGCTGAGGAAGCGGTGCGTTCCATGTCAATTGCACCTCTAGCTCTCGGGGCTTGGCAGACAGCCTCCTTCAGAATTTATCAGCCCCAGCATGAGGGGGGTTTTCCCCCCAAGATTTTGGCCATATGGATATTCCAAACTCCAGGGATCCTGCAAAGAACTCCCTTTGTCTTGAAGGAGAATTCAGTGTGCCTTCAGTTTTTGTTCTGTGGGAAACAGTGATCCAAAATACTTGGATAACTTTCTTCTGTCTTGGGACCATATTCTCCTGTGTACCTTTTACCCCTTTATGCTTCAGCAGTGGTACTGAGAGTGAGAATACTGTGAAAGATCAAAGGAAATTGGTAGCACCTTTGTGGGCATATCAGCATTCCCATTTGGATCTAGTGCCCCTGCTCTGTAGCATCTCGTCTGCCTTTCAGTTCTTCCACATCTGGATTCACAGTAGCCAAGTCAAATGCATCGTCCAGGTCTGAGATTCCTAAACACCCTGGATGTCAGTGTGGTACATTATGAAATTCTGACCTGCAGTCCTTTCAAGCTGGTAAGCGATTATTTCTGGAAAGTCATACAGCTCGCAGGAAAACCTGGGCTTGAAGTAGGAAAGATTTTTTCATTCGTGCATCTTCCACTCCTTCAGTGTCTTACATTGTTCACGGTCTCTAAATGGCCGATTTGCTGAGGGATTCAGTGGGCGTTCACTTGGTGGAACTATCTGTAACTTTGTTCGGACGAAGCAAGATACTTGGTTGGGGATGGGCTGTTTATCTTATATTGGGACGATCTGTCTGTTTCCAGATTAGTATTAGCACATTGGATTCCAGAGAGAGACTTGAGAAAAGAATGATGATAAATCTAATTGTCCAACCAAGGATTATCCATATTTGCAGATTCTACAGTGAAACGGTTTCTGAAAAGCACCATTGCCCATTGAGAACAAATACTCTCCTTGAAATTAAATTTCATGCTTGTGTGATTTGGTGTCACTGTCTACAAACTTGAAAAAAATTCTTGACGTCACTGTACTTAAAATCCACTTTGCTACGCTCTGTAACGTCAAGGAGAATGGGTGAGAGAAGATCTGATGGCTAAAGTCCTTTAAAATAAGGAGAATGTGATCCCATCCTTTCCCTGATCTTGACTAAATTTGAGTTCCATCCCAATCTTATTTACTTACCTGGACTTTTGTCTGAACCATATCACGGACCAGGGGAGGTAAGGTTATTTAGGTTAGGTCCGTGTTTCTCAAAACATGGGGTGTTTCCCGGGGGTGGGGGGGCAGTGTGAAGGACTGCGTGTACTTGAGAGAAGCAGGAACCATGTAGATACTGAGCTTCAGAGCACATGGCAGGGATCGCAGGTGACTGAGATGTATGTCACTTTGCAGAAGTTAGGGAAATGCTAGATAAGGTGCTAACGAGCTTTTGGCCATGGCTTAGGTAGCACTAATCCCTTCTGTTGGTCTTCCATATTATTTGTAGCTTTTATAGTCAAATCTAGGGGCAAACAAGCTCTGCTCTGAGGTTGTTTCAGTGAATTAGAACCTGCATGCTGACCTGCTGAGAGCTGCTGTATGTCCCAATATTTTGGGCTCTAACATCACTCTCCCGTTGATCCAAAGCATTTACCCCAGCACAGCTAAGAAAACATCTCCTTGTGGACACTTGCGGCTGTTGCCTTGAGCTTGTGCTTTCATTTATAGAGCATTGTTCTCAGCTTGTCAGCTAGAGAGCAGCCCTGCAATCTTCACTTTTCGTTACACCTGGATCCTTAAAGGCCGTGTGACTTCTAGTTGATATCTCTTAAGCAGGGATCTCGACAGGAAGGTTTTGGGGGAGAAATAGTGGCTCTTTGTAACTAGTTCTGTGAGTTGTCAACCTAGATAGGTCCACAAGCACCACTGCTGCTTCAGAGTCTTCAGAGAGGGGTTTGAATGGAGGGGGAGAGACTTACGATGTGGCTGGAGTTGAAAGGCATTTGGATTGTGGGGGTCTCTCCATCTTTATCCGAACGGTCGGTCTTGTGTGAGCGAGTGGTCACGCCGGTTCTCACTGTTTTCACATGGCTTAGACTCTCTGTTGAAGGCACGTGTCCATACGACAGGAGTAGCTTTACAGTATCCTGGCAGTCATCTCCAAGATCTACCGTCACAGGTTAAATGGAATTTTTTTCACGTGTACTCCGCAATTTAAAACATAAATCGCCTTACTCTTCTGCGAAATCTTCTGTGTAACGACAGAGTGGGTCCTAAACTAGGCCCTGCCTGTCGTTTTCATTTGACTATGATTATAATTGGGCCATCAGTCCCTGGAAATGAAGATGCTGTCTGAGGGAAATGCTGGCCAAGAATTACCCATAATTCAGCTGCATGTGTGGCTGACCTCTACACGCTAGTGACTGTGCGCGCACTCTCCATGCTAAACTATTCATTGGAATCTCTAGTTCATCCTTTTTGTAATCTACATACCCCATAAGTCACCTGCCAGAACCCAGTGGTCTCCTTCCTTTTCTCAGGAACGGTTTAATAACAGAGTCCATTTTGTATTGGGGGTCAAGTTTTCCTAAGACTTCCTTGCTTTTACGAACTAAACTACAGACCATATGCCATGAGCTGTTGTTATAGCTGAGCAATGCTTGTCAGACAAGTGCCTCATGTCTGGGTATGTCTACACAGCAAAGTTATTTAGAAATAACTTTCCTAGCGTCTACACAAGGCAACTGCTATTTTGAAATTAAATTTTGAAATAGTGGAGGGCTTATTTTGAAATTGGTAAACCTCATTCCACGAGGAATAGAGCCAATTTCAAAATTGCTATTTAGAAATAAGTGCTGTGTAGATACTTATTTCGAAATAGGGGGCCTCCAGCCCTTCCCAGGGTGCTCTGCTTGCTGCCCTGGCCACAAGGTAACTTTTGACCTGATGCCCTGCCGGAACCAGTTCCGGCTGGCCTTAAATGATTCCGAGTCCAATCAGTGTGGATGCGCTATTTCGAAATAGTAAAACGCTATTTCGAAATGCATTTTGTGTGTAGACGCGATATTTTGAAATTAGATATTTCGAAATAACACTGTAGTGTAGACATACCCTCTGTTACTAATACACACACGCTGTATTTTAGACTTTTTTAAAGCTAGTCCCTCATCTTGCAACTTGCAGAATCATTTTGTTTGTCATCATAATGTTTGCAACTCTTGCTTTACAGTCAATGGAAAAAGTTGTATTTTTTTTCCCCTAAAGTCTTTCTTTAGCATCTTACCTGTTTTATTGTATGTCCACAGAACAGGTTTGTTTACTCCAGACATGGCCTTTGAGGCGATCGTTAAAAAACAGATCGTGAAGCTGAAAGGGCCTTGCTTAAAAAGCGTGGATCTGGTGATGCAAGAGTTAATCAACACAGTCAAGAAATGCACTAAAAAGGTAACTTCCAAGTGGGTTCGTTCGTAGTTGAAGTACACTCGTCAGTCTAGTGTTATGGTCATTATTTGTATTCTAGATGAGATGCTTTGCCATGTGGCTCTGCTCAGAAGAACGTGCCATGGTATGAGATTACGTGATTCTACATTTGTCTTAGTCGTTTTCTGATCCGGTTTGCGCAGTTTACAAATAAAATGTACTGTTAACCGGCTCTTGGGTTCTGATGCTCAGAACCGTTTGTTTTGAGATTCTGCAGAACCACCAGTGTGGTTTCTTTTTTTCTAAAGATAGGATCAGTCAGGTGCTCTCTTTGACTGATGACATGAAACACCTGTTCACCAGCAACCATACACCCCACAACAGAAACACTAACTCAGGAATCAGTCCTTGCAACAAACTGTTGCCAACTCTGTCCACACATCTACCCTAGTGACACCAGCATAGGACCTAACCACATCAGCTATACTATCAGAGTCTCATTCATTTGTAAGTCTACCAACTGATATGTCATCGTGTGCCGGCAATGTCTGATTTTTCCAAAGTGGCTTAGTCTCCTGTCACTTGAAAACAACCTGTGGTCAAAAATGCATCTCCAGTGACCACCATTAACTGTGTCTGAAAATGGCTTAGGCCTCACATGGGGCCAAAGTGCATTTATAGTTACAGCACGTATGTCTGTGTCCTGCCAGTCACCAGTCCTCCCTTCTTAATCTTGGGAAGTTAGGAATTTCTGTAGTGGATCAGAGCAGTGCACCCATCTAGTCTAGGGAAATCAAGGCCCCCTTCTGACAAATGTTGTTCCTATCATAGGCTATTCGGTGCTATGTCAGTTGTTCACGCTTTATCTCGGAATGTTTGACGGTAGCCATAGGTGCGGATATGGCTAACGGGTACTTAGTATGAGCCAGTAATTAATCAGTCCCCGGCTGACCCAGGCTCCACATTGCGCTGCCCTTTTTGAAACGCTGGAGGGGCGCCTCAAAGGGGCAGCACATTAGGAGTCTGGGATCAGCTGGAGCGCTCAGCTGATCCCTGGCTCTTGCGTACCACTGCCCTATTGAAGTGCCGGTGTAGTGCTTCAAAGGGGCAGCGCAGCATTAACGCATGCGATGAACGTGTTTAAACAAAATAATAATGCATTAATCCTGCCCTGCGTTCATCGCAGGTGTTAACGCACCTCAGTTGATAGCCCTGGTTGTGATCACCTTCATCCTTATCAGTAAAGAATGGGAATGGAATTTGCTGGAGTTCCCAGAGTCATTCTTCTGTGGTACTACTCAAACCAAACCAATGTCCAAAGTTCAGTGTGCTCATTGAATTCAGGTCCTAGACACAGCTGGGGACAATGTGGACCTGCATTATCAGGGGTGCGTCTCTTACCCTGGTCACCCAAACTTGTTTAGTTTCTTCAGCGTTGTAGAACGGCGCGTTTCTGATCCACTAAATGCCAAGAGCTGGCGCAGCTGCTGAATACTTGGAACCACAGAACCTCTCTGAACCACACCCTCGTGGCTGTCCTTCCCCTGGTGAGGGAGATAATGTCAGTGAAGCAATGTCTATATTGGACCAATTTCTTTGCAAAAGACGCACGCATTTGAATGACACCGAGCTCTTCAGGGCCTTCACCAACAAGCCCTTGTTGTCTCTTGCAACAGCTTTTGTTGGGTCAGCTTCTTGGTGATGGAACGGTGGCCTCGTTTCCAAATATCTTGGGAGCAACATGCTCTGCAAATATCCTGGGTGGCATTTTCAAACATCATGTGACTAAAAAGTGCAAATCTCATTGGAAGTTCTTGGGACATGCTCCTAAATCATGTAAGCATGTCAGAAGATCCCACCCCTTCAGCTTACAAGGAGTTGGAAGAAGTATTTTCATAAAGGGGTGGGATGAAAATGTCTTGGACTGACGTTGAAAAGCGCAGTCTTCCTTCAATTGTTCAGGCTTTCAGTCCTCTCAAAGCTCAGAGGAATTCTCTCTGGGGAAAAGATTCATTCAAATAAACCAGGAACACTGGCTAACTTACTTGAAGCTATGATTTGCAGTGTGAGTACCACCTCCAAACACGCAGCAGTTGCCACACGGTGGAGCCTTCGAGTAATCTGAATTTGGCAATAATGTACTGCAGCACGTATAAACCACGAGCCAAGAGATTATTCAGCCACAGGGTTAAAAGGAGAACTAAGCCTCCGTTTCCTACCTGCTGAAAAGAGCGCTTTGGCGGGGGGAGGTGTGCATGAACGAGGTAGCTGGTGCGTTCGCTTTCTTTAGAACAAGCACCCACGCACATAGCTTAATGGGAGCATCGACGTATATATTCATATGTAGGACTTGCATGCAAATAACTTGCCTTCTTTTTAGTCGGCTGTTTGAATTCTATGTCAATGAAGGGCGAGATCTTGTTTCACTCACCTGCTGGCAGATCACGACGGTTGCTCCCATGAATGTGCATGCGGTTCTCGTGGATTTGGTAGGCGAGTGGCTGTCCCTGTGGAGTTGAGAGAAGGGTTGGAAATGCCACCAACAATGTATGTACGGAATTGCCATGCCGCTTGGACGAAGAGGGACTGTCAGGGCATCTTAACGAGTGTCTCTTCCTCCTGCAGTTCCTTTTGTCCAGCTCTGCCATGGCACGGCTGCCCCATCATGGCTGCGCTCTCGCTATAAAAGCTTGAATGATAAATATTGGTTACCTCTTATATGCTCTGGATTAGCCCAGAGTAGTCAGGCTGCTAGATGGCGATGGCTCACACTGCCCTCCACACCAATGGTCTTGCACACCCTATTGGTAAAATATCCTTCAAGGGATTGATTCATCTCTCCCCACCCAGTTGAGTCATCCCCTTCCTGGCACTGAAGTCTAATACAACACTGCTGGCATTGTTGGTGTTTCAGTCTGTTCCCCACTATCTGCCTAATCTCTGACACTGCACTACGTGTGCTTATAACATTAGCAATAAAAGACATTGAGAGCCCGGGCCTGAGGGCTAATGGAATCCTACGTCCACTCCCCAAATTGCTGATCAAGGCAATAGGAGCGTCGCTTAAATCTATCGGCGTGTCTCTGTGAACCTCGCAGCTTTCCAAGGGAGGTGGGCTGAACAAATTAGATTTGAAAATGGCCTGGAGTTGCTGCTTCTATAGCATAGAAACCCAGATAGCAGATATCTGAATTGCTACAGTCAGGCGATAAGCAATCTCTAGGTGAATATTAATTGATATCTGAATGAAGGCTCATTGAGACCTTGTCTGTTTGTCAATACATGGTTGAGGTAATATATGGCCTACTAGTTCTAAAGCAGTTTGGTGCATGCCAGAGAAATTCCTCCATTTCAGAGGCTTAGAGATACCCTGATGGCTAATCCATCTTCCAAGAGCGTAAAGCAGCCATACAGCCGATACTCACAGAGAAAGGAAGGTTTTGTCTTAGCAGTATGTTGCTCTTGAAATACTTGTATAGAGCCACTCTCTTTGTGCTCCTTTCTTAGAGTTTTGGGGCACCTCGACATAGATTTGGATGAAGGGATCAGGAATCAATGGTTTTAGGCTGCAGATTGGTGTACGCGCTCCTGCTGAACATTCGCTTCTGCAAAGGAGCATGCACTCAAAATGGCCACCACTTTCTTGACCAAAGATTCCGTGAGGCGAATCTGCACACAAGTTCCCAGCGTTTGGCTCTGTGCATATTGTCCAAAACTGTCCGTACTGGTATCCGAGGGGCTTGGTAACGTGATACTAGTGGTAACAAAACAGACTTCTCGCTGGGGGCTAGTGTCGAGTCTTCATTTGTACCATTTTAACATCGCTCAGCACGTTTCAATTCCTCCCCGCTTCGCCTTGCAGCTGGCGACCTACCCGAGGCTGTGTGAGGAAACGGAAAGGATTGTTACGGGCCACATTCGAGACCGGGAGGAAAAGACCAAGGAACAGGTGGGAATAGCCGTGAAATCTGGAGAGTTGGGAATGGAGACCCCATGAAAACAGGGATGTTGTGACCCACTTTGGTCCCAGCCCACAGCTTGAGAATTGATCAAGGGGTAGGAGGGCGGATTGGTGCAATGCCAAGGCACAATAAGGCAGACCTCCATGAAGGCGTGTCCTCAGCAGTAACTACAGTGGTTACTGTGAGGTTCAAAGAAACTTGGGTACGTCTACACTACCACCCTAGTTCGAACTAGGGTGGTTAATGTAGTCAATGGAAGTTGCAAATGAAGCCCGGGATTTAAATATCCCGGGCTTCATTTGCATCTTGCCGGGCGCCGCCATTTTTAAAGCCCCGGTAGTTTGGACTCCGTGCCCACGGCTACAGGCAGCACGGAGTAGGTAGTTCGAATTAGCCTAATTTGAACTACCGTTACTCCTCGTTAAATTTTTAATTGTTAGGACCTGTGCATCAAAGTGTGCTTCCCCACCAGGGCCCGGCAATACCACTTACACGCTTTGGGGATAGTAACAGAGATGCAGCCTTGTTAGTCTGGTCTAGCTGAAACAAAAGACAGGACTATGCAGCACTTTAAAGACTAACAGGATGGTTTATTAGGTGATGAGCTTTTGTGAGCCAGACCCACTTCCTCAGATCAAATTGTGGAAGAAAATTGGCATAACCATATATACCAAAGGGGTACAATAAAAAAAAAAGTGCACACATATAAAATTGACAAATCAGATTTTAGAACAGAGGGAGGTTAGTGTCTATGAGATAATGATATTGGGGATCACACTTTGGGGATGTCTGCACTGCAGTTCTACACCTGTGGCAGGCCCATGCCCTCAGCTCATGAGGCTTTTGATAAGGGAGGGGAGCCATGCAAAAAAATCTTCCTCTTTCCTTGCATGGTTGAACAATGGCCTTATTGTAGCAGTCTCTGCATTCGCCAGAGCACAAGGTGACTCGCGCCTGCTTCCTGCTGGGGAGCGTGGGTCTGACACGAACATAAGAACGACCAGACTGGGTCAGACCAAAGATCCATCCAGCTCAGAGTCCTGTCAGCCGACAGTGGCCAATGCCAGATGCCCCAGAGGGAGGGAACAGAACAAGTAATCCTCATGTGATCCCTCCCGTCAGCCGCCTCCAGAGAAACTGAGGCTAGGGACACCATTCCTACCCATCCTGGCTGATAGCCATTGATGGACCTAACCTCCAGGCATGGGCGAATATAGGGCAGGGCGAACGGGGTGGCCACCCCGGGCCCTGCGCTTAAAAAAGCCCCGCACATGCACCGTGGCAAAGGGGGGGCCCCGCAGAGTTAAGCTGCCCGGGGCCCCGCAAAACAGTCATCTGCCCCTGGCTCCAGGAATCTATCTAGCTCTTTGTTGAACCCTGTTAAAGTCCTAGCCTTCACCACATCCTCTGGCAAAGAGTTCCACAGGTTGACTATGTGCCGAGTGAATAAATACTTCCTGTTGTTTGTTTTAAACCTGCTGCCTATTAATTTCATTTGGTGACCCCTAGGTCTTGTATTGTGGGAATATGTAAATAACTTTTCCTTATTCACTTTTTCCACACCACTCATGATTTTATAGACCTCTATCGTATCCTCCCCCTTAGTCTCTTCTTTTCCAAGCTGAAAAATCCCAGTCTTGTTAATCTCTCATCATATGAGACCTGTTCCAAGCCCCTAATCATTTTTATTGCCCTTTTCTGAACTTTTTCCAATGGCAGGAGGAAAGCTGGGTCATGGCCCTGGTGCACACTTTTGGAAGGCTTCAGGAGGGGGGCTCTTTTCTTTGTGTGTATTAACATACTTCCAAGTTAATTAAATTATGGTGTTTCAATCCAGCTACCCATCTGCGTGGCCAAGAGATCGACAGATCAAAGGGAGCAGTTTTGCTAAATGGTTCACTTTACCTGCCCGCCCCATTGTCTGTTTCATCCACCTGTTTTATCCCGTCCAACACCCCAACTGAAAGCTTACTGGGCAAAGCCTTGTTCCACGTTTCTACAGTGCCTAACTCGTCCCACGGGTTCCTGACGAGCCTGGTGTAGAAATAGTAGCACTAAGAGTCCAAATATTGCCTAACCTGCAAAATATAGTGCTAGGATCTGTGGGCCCCTTTAACTCCCCTTTGGCTAGATAGTGGGTCTTCACAAAAACTTTCCAGAGGTGGATAATGAGGCAACTGTAAGAAACTAAGAGCGGTGGTTGACTGATAGCGCCACTGTAGCCTAGTTTCCTAGAGAGGCAAAGAATCTGATTTGGGATTCAGAAGATAGTGTGGCTGAATGACCATCAAAGACCATTTTCAATAATGCAGCCAACTCAATTGTGCTTTTTCATTTTCCTTTTTTTCCTCCTGACAGGTGCTGCTGCTGATTGATATCCAGGTGTCTTACATCAATACCAACCATGAAGACTTCATTGGCTTTGCAAAGTATGTACACCGAGACTTTACTATAGCGCGCCGTTGTTAATTGCCCCTTCTTACTGACGTATGGGAAAACCAGCCCGAATCGTTTAGAGCCGTGGAGATGCCGACGGCCGGCCTTGAGACTTGCAAGTAGAGCGTAATGCTGGCGCCTCCTTGTGGCTCATCTGGGGCCTAGTCTGACCCCCTGTTGGCACCTTCTGCTGCTCATCCATTTCCTCTTTGAGACGTGGCCCTTGCTAGAGTTCTGCTGTATCAGAGTCCCACTACCTCAGGGGTCTCCAGCCCTTTTAACCACAAGGTCACTTTTTCAATTTCAGTGCAATGTAAGATCTACCTCCAACCCAAACACCCTGGCCCCACTTCTTCCCGCCTCTTCTCTGAGGCCCTGCCCCTTCTCCAAGGCCTCCCCCTGCTCACTCCATCCCCTTTTGCCCCCATCCTCTCTCACTTTCACCAGGATGGGTAGTGGTTTGGAGGTGCAGGCTCTGGTCTTGGGCCAAGGAGTGCGGGAGGGGCTCCAGGCTTAGCCCAGGGTGGGGGATTGGGGTCCAGCAGGAGTTTGAGTGCAAGCTCTGGGAAGGTGTTTGGATGCAGGGGGACTCAGGTCTGGGGCAGGAGCAGCATGGCAGTGGGTGGAGGGGCCACTGAAGTGCCAGCACTTGATAACTTCCTGGCCAAACCAGTCAGGATCACCTGTCAGAGGCTCTGAGATCAACCGGTAGATCCCGATCGACTGGCTGGTGACCACAGCACTAACTGAACCATCTCTGGCAGTCTTCCAGTCCACTGCCCAAACTGTCACTTCCCCATGGCTGGCAGGGGGCCTCTGGCCCATCCACTCCCCCAGGTTCCTGCACAGGGATGTCACCATCAACCGGCTGCTTGCCTGGGTGGCTCCTTACCTTCTCTAGGAAGTGCAACGGACATTCCCGAGGAGGCAATCAATAAGAATCTCTTTGTGCCGATCTGTTTTCGGATAACAGAAGTTCACGTGCACTTAGTCGGCTTGTGAATTTGAGGCTGAACTGTGTTTCTTTGGTACTAAGCTAGCCTCCGATTCTGGGCTCATACGCTTAGATGCCGTATTTGCTCAGGGACTTGTCGAACATTGACAGTCCTTCAGCGTAACTTTTGTCTTTGCTTTTCTTAGTGCCCAACAGCGAAGCAGCCAAGTCAGCAAAAGCACAGTGGGAAATCAGGTAGGCATCTGATAAGAGACTGGACAACACCTTGTACTTCATATGTTGATTTTATGGGTTGAATATTTTATTTGCTGTAAATGTATAAATTACCCTTTTTGCTAGATACATATTATAAAATGCATTTTTTTACCCATGTTTTCAGGATCAGCTGATAGTTATCAGTGATAACTTTTAATAATTTTACCACTAATTAGATTGCTCTTCAGTGCTTCCTCCTTCGTGCCCTTAAATGCCCAACATTTCTTCCTGTATTGTCCCTAAATATTTAGTTTTCATTAAGTTCAAACTTGTGAATGAGGTTAGAGACCAATACCGGGGTGAGTCCTTGTTTAAAACTGAGAGCAGGTATAATAGTCGTGGGCTGGTTCACACATGTGCACAGCTTGATAACACAGCGAAGGGACGGGTCTGTTCGCCAAAGCAGATTTGTTTTTACCTCTGCTGAAAGTGATCAGTTGACTTCAGACACGTGTTGATTGCTTGCCATTGTCTTGCCTTGAGGAAACAAAGCTGATTGCTGTTCTCAGACTAATAGCCCTCGTGCTGAGATGGCAGTAACTAAATTAGTTGGTGGTTTCTTTTTACGATGTGTCGTACAGGCTTGCGAAACTCCGAGCGCTGCGAATCGGTACTGTTACCCTCCACGCCAACTGATTGCATTGCAAGTGAAGGGAGTTTAGTGCGCTGTACAGGATCTGTTTGTTTTCTTCTTAAGTTAAAACCCTCAGGACAATTGATATAATCGGCCTTCAATTATATTCTTGTCTAGTTCCAAGGTTCCATGTCCTCTTTTAAGCAAAACAGTCAAGGTACACATGAACCTCTTTAATCTGGCAATCAGGATATGCTGGATTAAAGAATTTGCCAGGTCGGGGATGATGCTGTGGGGTCTAGTTGTGAGGGGGTTGAGAGGGAGGTGCCTACTTGGAGCCACGTTCCCAGGGGCTCACATGGCCCATTGGTATGGGAGTGGTGGGGGAAAAGACTCCAAGGAAGTGTGTTGCTATCCTGCCATTTCCTACAGCTGAGGGGAAGTGGCGGCACACAGAGCTGGTTCCTCGTCTTTCTGCCAGGGTCTGAACCACAGGTGTTCCCGATTTAGGGGGGCACGGAGGATTGAGGCTCACGTGTCTCTGTTCCTTTTTGATAATTTCTGTTTTGGATGGTAAAAGTAAAATCAAAAGCATCACAAATCACTGCTCCCGTCTGAAATCTTCACCTAACTGGTCCATTCGCTTCTGGAAAGTTTGGAAGAAGTGATATGTCTGCAGCTTGACCATATTCTCTGTGTTCAGGACTTGCAGGTTTGATGGGATTAGAAACCGAAACAAGGCTGAAAGGTCTAATGGCTGAATCGGCTCCAAAGAAAGAGACTTCCATCTCCTATAGCTCTGCAGGAATACATCAAACATGTACAGTCGTTTCTGCTTTGGGGTTCCTTTAGAGAGGCAAAACCACCCAATTCCGTCACGCCCCAGAAATATGCCAATTGGAGTAACCATGTCTGAATTTTGTCTGTTTAAAATAACATAAATCAGGAAAACCCCTTTGTCTTTGAAAGGAAAAAGCTCGTAATTGGTAACGTGGTAAAAAGACTTCAGTAAGGCTGAGCTTTTCTTCAGAGATCAGCTAAAACAGACTTTTATTTTGTATTTATCTTAATTCTTTGGGTGTGAGAAGAGCTTGACAAGTGACATCTGGAAAGAGAAAATGTTTGTGAAATAAAACTTCATTTTTACAATTCTTTGCTATTTCAGGGAGCCAATCTACCGCCTTCACGGCACATTGTACGAGTTAAGTTTTATAAGCTTTATTGTTGCATTTTATTTAGCGTCTCAAAAAGCAACGTTTGTCTCTAACGTAGTTTCGCTAGTGCTTGCTGCAACATTTTGTTCACCGTGAAACGTTCACCTCTGACACATTCTCAGTGGAATGGAATTGGAGTTCATCCCTTCATTGCCACTAACCTGTTGTGATTTACAAGCCTGAACTAGTACGACCTCAAGTAGTGTTAATCTCGCATCAAAATCTGTGTTTTGACATTGACTACCTTAAATTCTGTTAAAATGCACTAAACGTACTAATGATCAGTGTCTTTCTAAACTATATCATTGGAAAAATTGGATTGCTCTTATTTGTCATTTACAATACATGGAGGTTCTGTCTCTTGAAAGGTAGGTGGGTTAGAGTATGGGAAATATCAATATTGTTGAAATGGACGTGCTCAAGTTGATAGGTACCTGCTGTCACAATTCAAAGTCCTTTCCAGCAAACACAGTGCCAAGAAAAATGGATACAAATTGTCAATTCTTAGAGCTTTCTGACTATTCTTTTCATAGCAGCAGGATGGTCAGTGCATCGCAGGATAGATTTTGCTTTTACAACTCCATCAGTATTAGGTGAATATATTTTGTATAACTAATTACAAGTTATCTTCTAAACATTTAGGAGTTAATTCTATAACAAACCACCCTTCTGGTTCAGTGACAAGCAGTAAACATTGACTGTGCTGTTTGGTGCCATATGGCATGTTCCTTAATGAAAATGGATACATTTAATTCCATTTGTCATTATACTGTTGAATTACTTTACTAAACATTATACACTGAGTAAAAGTAAACTTGATCAGCTTTGGGTACGACAACTGGACCAAAACCGACTAATGGCCGTTGGAAAAATGGTTAAACTAACCCACACTAGTTTCCTCTTGAATTTAATATGCTTTTAAGAGGAAGAGCACAGAGAATGATTTCCCATATCAGAAATATGGCGGCCTTGAATTTTTGTGAAATAGCTAGTTCTGTTAAGAATAGTTTTGCACATTTTTCTCTCCACTAATTTATCCCCTCACTCTTAATCTTTCTTTTTTTATTTCTGCTGCTGCTGCCACCTGAGCTTTGGACCTGACTCAACAAGGTTTCTTTCTAAGCCACAGGTGAGCCTGTCTTCTAGTCTGCTCTAAATCACCAGCATGGCGCTTTGTTTTACATGGGGCTCCTAGCAAGACTGGGACATGAAGACTGACCGATTCTTAACTCTATATTTTGTGGGGGGAGATTTTCCCTGTCACCACAATTGTTTAAACCATGTCTTTTTAATATGAAATTCCCACTTCTGATAGAGCTTACAGCTCAAAAGGGGTAAGTGCATCCACAGTCACTCATTTAAGAACACAGATTGGAGGATTTGCAGGTGATAGACCAAGTATAGCATTTAAAACACCGTTTCAGATACACGTCACTCTCTGGTCTGGCAATATCCATGGTCTGGCAGGACTTGAGATAGCTGGATGTCCACTTATCATGGGTGGACTGTGACCAAATTTCCCGCAGTCCTATAAAGTTTTTTAATAGCCACCAGTTAGCCTTACCTCAGCCCCTGGAAAAATCATGGAGGGGATCCTCAAGGAATCTATTTTGCAGCACTTGGAAGAGGGGAAAGTGATCAGGAATAGTCAACATGGATTCACGAAGGGCATATCCTGCCTGACCAATCTGATTAGCTTCTATGATGAGGTAACTGGCTCTCTGGATATGAGAAAGTCGGTGGACGTGATCTACCTTGACTTTAGCAAAGCTTTTGATACGGTCTCCCACAATATTCTTGCTGGCAAGTTAAGAAAGTATGGCTTGGATAAATGGACTGTAAGACGGATAGAAAGCTGACTAGACTGTCAGGCCCAATGGATAGTGATCAACGGCTCGATGTCAGGATGGTGGTCAGTTTCTAGTGGAGTGCCCCACGGATCTGTTCTAGGACCGGTTTTGTTCAACATCTTTATTAATGACCTGGAGGAGGGGATGGGTTGCACCCTTAGCAAGTTTGCGGATGACACCAAGCTAGAGGGAGAGGTAGATACGCTGGAGGGCAGGGTCAGGGTCCAGAGTGATCTGGACAGATTAGAGGATTGGGCCAAAAGAAATCTGCTGAGATTCAACAAGGACAAGTGAAGAGTCCTGCACTTGGGATGGAAGAATCCCAAACATTGTTACAGGCTGGGGACCCACTGGCTAAGTAGCAGTTCTGCAGAAAAGGACCTGGGGGTTACAGTGGATGAGAAGCTGAATATGAGTCAACAGGGGGCCCTTGTAGCCAAGAAAGCTAATGGCATATTAGGTTGCATTAGGAGGAGCATTGCCAGCAGATCCAGAGAAATGATTATTCCCCTTCATTCGGCTCTGGTGAGGCCACATCTGGAGTATTGTGTCCAGTTCTGGGCCCCCCACAATAGAAAGGATGCGGACGCATTGGAGAGGGTCCAGCGGAAGCCACCAAATGATTAGGGGGCTGGAGCACATGACCTATGAGGAGAGGCTGAGGGATTTGGGTTTGTTTAGTCTGCAGAAGAGAAGAGTGAGGGGGGATTTGAGAGCAGCCTTCAACTTCCTGAAGGGAGGTTCCAAAGAGGATGGAGAGAGGCTGTTCTCAGTGGGGGCAGATGGCAGAACAAGGAGCAACGGTCTTAAGTTGCGGTTGGAGGTGTTCAGGTTGGATATTAGGAAAAACGATTTCCCTAGGAGGGTGGTGAAGCACTGGGCTGGGTTCCCTAGGGAGGTGGTGGAGTCTCCGCCCTAGAGGTGTGTAAGTCTCGGCTTGACAAAGCTCTGGCTGGGTTGATTTAGTTGGGATTGGTCCTGCCTTGGGCAGGGGGCTGGACTTGATGACCTCCTGAGATCTCTTCCGGATCTATGATTCTAGTCCTGGCTCTCTGTTCTGTGCTGTTCTTTAGCTCTAATTTCCCCCTCAATGTGGAAGTGGAAGTGTTGGTAATGCTGCTAGACCCTATTGACCTCTCATGGTCAGGTCCCGAGGGTGCTGGATTAGAGAGGTTCAACCTGTACTTTCAGTGGCAAAATCCAGGATTGCTCCATATGGAATAACCATTCCCATTGGAGAAGGACCTACATTTGGATCCAAACTTGCTGTCCAACCTGGTTTTAGACAATTTTGCATCCTTGGAAGCTGATCTGATTTCCTCCAAGATATTATTCCCTACTGTCCCCTTGCATTAGTGCAATTTTTCACCTTTGGTTTAAGAATCAAAGCCATTGTGATAATTCTGACCCTAGTTCGATTCTGCAGTTGTAACAATTTTGTGCCACAAGTATCGGGAAATGAAGCAGCAGTGTTAGTTGTGTTGTAATTTCTAACAGTGCATTAATGGAACTGTTGTGTGGTTACTTGTTTTAAATGATTGATAATGCTGCAACTCACGCCTTTTTATGCCTCTGTCTTGTTAGTGCCTAACCATCAGATTTGCACCCTCTATTCCCCAGAAGGGGAGCCGTGTTGTAACTGAAGAAGTGGGCTGTGCGCACGAGAGCTCATGCCACCAGCTGCATTTTTGTTGGTCTCTATGGTGCTGCAAGACTTTATTTTTTAAGGTTTTTCTGTTTTCCCCGACTTTCCTAGCCAGTTCAGATTACCTCTTCAACATTACTTTCTGCAAGGTGGCTAGCACAGCTGTTCACACTTGTGTAATACCAAGTCATAGCATCTTTTATTCTACTTTGTTATTCAGAAATCTCTTAATTGATGCAAGACACTGTCCAGTTGTGAAACAGTCCATAAAATTCTGTCCTTAGTCCGTCCAGATCCTGCTTTCCTGTTTATCCCTGTGAAATGGCAGAGAGGGAAGGGAAGAGATAGGGTTTGTTTTTGTGCAGTTGAGCAATCTGCAAAATAACTTCCTTCTGACTTGTGCTCACACTCTCTCTCCCCGCGCACACAATTTTTTTTTTTCATTTGTTAGACACCAAGTTTATCTCTGAGTCCTGACGGAAGGAATTGGGTCATCCCACATTCATCCTGTCCACACAGCTCAGGTGCCCATCTGAAAGCCGTCTCCACTCACTTCTGGCATGGCTTATGTTCCTCACCTTCCTGATGTTCCTAACCCATACCTCTTGCATCCGGGACGTGCAGAGTGGAGTTTGGCAAGATCATTGGACAAACATTCCTGGCAGCGTTTGCAATCCCAGCGCAGTGGGCAACGGTGTAACCGGCCTGTGGGGTTTCCCTCTCGGCCACACCTCCTCCGGGCCCATCTGCAATAGCTCTTTGCTATCTGTGCCGGCCGGCAGGTGCTTGGTCGGCTGCCTCGCTCACTCGCCCTGCGGCCGCAGCGCCTCTTCTGTGGCGCCAAGCCACAGTTGTCCTCCCATCTGGGCTCCCACCAGAGTCTCTCTCCCCCCAGTCGGAGGCAGCCGCGTTATCCACTGGGCTGACAGCACCATGCCTGCCATGGCTCGTAGTGGGTCTCAGGCCTGGCCTCTGCTTGGGTTCCAACCCAGGGGTCCTCAAACCAGCTGTTCAGGCCTGCTCTCCTTTCCTGGACTGGTTCCCACACTCCTAGCCCAGGCTCCTGCTCCCTCCTTGTCCTAGGGTGTGACGGCAGCCTCCCTCCCCTATTGCCAGCCCCCTGGCTTTATAGCAGCCCTGCCGCCTCCTGCCCAAGTGAGCTTCCCCCACAGGGAAGTCGCGCTATGTTCTCGGGCCTCTCGTGCTTATAGTCCCCCCTCTAGGGCCCGTGTGGGGTGAGCGCCCCATCGCCTGCATCTGCGCACTAAGGGACGGATCAGTCTGTCTCTGCCCCAGGGGAGAAGGGCACAGCGCAGCCTGCCCCATGGCTAGAGGCAGGCTGCACTGGTACAATGGAAGGGCTTTTGTCCTCCTTGTGACACCCTTTTAGGTTCTTGAAGCATTTCTTGGGCTTACAGCAACACTTTGCAACTGGCCCATGTCAAGCCCTTAATGAGAACGCTTGTCTTCCTGAGTGGCAGACCAACATTGGCTGCTTCAGCCCTGGTTTTATAGACTGCTCAGACCAAAGGAAAGTCCTCTGGCTATGACACATGCTCAGTATACTCCTTCCCTTCCCCAGCGCTGGCTCTCCTGAGACTGCCTGCTGAGCCGCCCCCCAGCCATTCCGTCCCAGGGTGGCAATTCCTCTCTGAATCTGTCCAGGCTTGCTGTCCCCAACCAGCGCTGAATATAGCATCCATTGGTGCCTTTCTGCTGTCCCCGTGTGGTGTGCTGCTCCCCCTGGACATGGGGTATTTTCAATTGTATGTGCTGCGGGAGAAAATCGTCACATCCCCACTCGTTTGTCTGAAAGATCCCCGTGCCGCAGCATTTGTTTGTTTGCTGCTTGGTTCCTTGTTTGTCAGTTGGTTGAAGGTGGGTCGCTATGTCCGAGCAGAGATTGGGTGCAGGAAGTGTAGCCGTGCACTTGGCTAGATGGTCTAAAACACGTTGTCAGAGGATTTGGTGGGTCCCTGGACTGAAGCCATGATGCCTTTTTCCAGCTGCCTCTCAAACCCGTTCTCTACCCACTACGCTAGATCAGAGGGAAACCTGCCCCCTTTCCTGCTTTGGTTTGATGAAGATACAGGTTAACGCCAAGATAACAAACTTTGGCTCCCTCCCGACTGCTTAGCCCACACCTAGACTCTCCCTCTAGAGTAGCGGTTCCCACCCTTTTCCAGATGGGGACTCGTGTGGACAATTCACGGAGACTTGGTGACCCAAGGCAATTCAAAAACGGGGGGAGGAAGGGCAGAGCCACCTGGGTAGACACTTGGCGACCCTTTTGAAATGTAATGGTGACCCATATTTGGGTCCCGACCCATAGGTTGGAAACCCTGCTCTAGAGCCTCCTGCTTCTGTTATGTGGCAGCATGTTCATGAGCCAGCAACTTCCCCTCTAGACCTCACTGACCTAGGTCCTCGGGAAGGCATGGAAGAGCGGGCCAACCATACAGTGTTGTCAAATGGGACACAATTAACGATCCGTTTCAGCTATTTCTGATACGACGTGGGTGCTGGGTACCGATCCCTCTTTCAGTCGGCATTGTTGTTAATGAGCGCGAGAGAGTCTCCCGTCATACAGACCAGTGCTCTTTACAGAACGTTTATGTGCCCGTTGAGGGACATATGCTTTAAGGTTTCAAAGTTTGATGGTTGACCACGAAGTGGGCTTCAAATCGTCTCTTGTCTGCTGCTGCCATTGAAGCTGGATGATGTTAGAAACCTTTTTATGAGTGGCTTCCCCCAGCCAGTGTGTCCCTGTGAAAACAAGTGGAGACCTCTGTTAGATTGCATTGCTCCACACTTGTGGAGACACAAAGCCCAAACACTTCCTGAAGAATTTCTCTCTCACTCCCAATCTCTCAAAAGCAAGAACATGAGACCTTCTTGGGGGAGAAACAGTCACAATTTCTGTGTGCTTGCAGAGAGATTTGAAGACTTCGCCGTAGGGTGGATGGAATTCGTGAATCCGTGTTCTTTTCCTTTTAAAATCAGACTTGATGCTTTTCCTGAACTAGAATTTCACAGAAATGTGTGTTTTGGAAGCTCAGTGGACCTTTGTATTCGCCCTTCTTTAAACAGCTCTGATGACCTGTTCTCTTCCTTCCCTCTTACCACCAGAGTCCTGTTATCCCTCCCTTGTTTTCTCTTGCTCTCCATTTTTCCTGCATGTTTTTCCGCTTAACTTTAGCATGGTTTCTGTACCCACTTCTCTCTGCCATTCTTCCCTTTTGTTTCCACCAATCAGGCCAGTTTTTCTTCTTTCTCTTTCCATCCCAGCCTTGTTTTTCCTTTCCGCTTCTGTGTCTCTTGTTTCACTCTTCAGTTTCCTTGCCTTGGCATAACCACTTCTGTCCCTACTTTCTCGAATCTTTGAAAGTATTTTGATTGTCCAAGCCCTTGTGTGTGTGATAAATTGGACCCATCAAAGTCCCCTTCTCTGATGTGTGAGGTTTCCAGGAGCCGCTGACTGGGTTCCTCTCGAGAGGAACTATGGTCTGGCCCAGATTGCTAACCCAACAATTCTTCTCCCAGATCTGAAAAATGTGCAGTTTCAGAGCAGGGAAAGCAACCAGTTTTTACCCTTTACTTTTTCATATGGCTTTTGACAGCATGTTCCTACACTGCAAGCAAATAGTATCAGGATCCTACATCTGAGTGATGTGCACCCGTGGCATTTATAGCATAAATTCACGAGGATAAACTTAGCCTTCTCTCCTCCCTACAAGCCCCCACCCCAACAACATTCATTCTGGGTTATGGTTTTCTCGTGGACTTGTGGAAATACCTCACGTTTGTCAAAGACTGAAAAGCGGGGGGTTGGTAAAACAGTTGCTTAGTCAAAAGAATGAGTTTAGAAACCAGATTGTGTTTGGTGGGTGAGGGACTGTTGACTAATACCTGGCTATTGACTTCTGATCCTGTACAGGTGATCCGGAAAGGCTGGCTGACCATCAACAATATCGGCATCATGAAAGGAGGGTCCAAGGAATACTGGTTTGTTCTGACTGCAGAAAGCTTGTCCTGGTATAAAGATGATGAGGTAAAGACATTGTTCCTTGCAGACATGAGTCCCTCTGGTATTCGTTCATGGCTTCTAATGCAGGGCTGAGCAGGCGTCTGTCTGTGGGCCGAATCCACCCCGCCGACTTTTTCCATCCGGCCCATGGCAGCTCCCACCCCTGCTCGCTACTGCGTTGCCTGGCAGCTGCGGGGCAGACGCAAGCCCTTTCAACTCCTGCTAGTTTAAGGCCCTGCCCCTTTCACCCGAGGCCCCACCTCTTCCGTCTGAGGCCCTACCCCTTCTGGGGAGGCCCACAATCACTTGGGACATTTTTGAAGTGGCCTTCCTACAAAAATTATTTCCCACCCCTGTTTTAATGTTAAAATTTTAACTTTGTGCATTCTGAACTTGTATTTCATATGTAATTAATCTGATGTAGTGCTTAGTGTGATCCCTGCTTTTGCAGTTCTCAATATTTCTTCTGCTTTCAGGGGCTACCGATCCTACTGTGAAATTTCTCTCCAACTTTGGGAACACTAATTACTCTAGATTTGTGAACACTCATTTACTCTAAATCTTAAACACTTAATTTCTTTTAAAATAGTCAAGATAAGAGAATATACTAGACCTTTCTGGTTACTAGTAGCTGGTTCACTAGATTTCATTACAACTGAGTTAGTCATAAGGTGTCACATTGTTTTTCCCATCTTCATTTCATCCTGGCGCTTCTTTGCAGACACAGAGCAATGAAGTGGTACCAATCGTTCTTCTGTGGGCTTGTTCTTCCAGCAAGCCCAGCCTGGTGCTAACCCGGGCACATGCTGTCTTGCCATCTAGTTGGTTGCCAGCCTCTGGGTTGGACTACCTGGGATGCTGTTTACTTTTTCTTATGATTTCCATCGTTTATTTTCAAGGGAAAACTGGATTTTCAATTGAGCACACATGTTCAGTGTGCGCCTTCCTCACGTGCTGTATTTTTATCCAAAAACTGGAACTTTCCTCCAAAATACAAAATGTGTTCTAAGTTCAGTAGCTTTCAATTGAAAATATTTTTTTTTGGGGGGGGGGAGTGAATTTTCAGCCAAGGGAAAACCTTTCTAGCAAGCCCTAAAAATTAGTTGTGGACATTGGTCTTGCTTGTTTGTGGTTGTCACTATTGTTGCCTCCCGTAATGTTTTTGTTTTCTTTTTATTAGTGTTGTAGGTCAGCGGCCTGGCTTCTAGACACACTGGGTAGAGCTTAGGTGCAGATTCTTCACATATAACATTTTATTGTGTCAGGCCCTGCGCCCACCGAGTGAAGTTCTTATTACTTAATTATTTATTTAAAGTATTTTTACCATGCCTCTCTATTTAAAATATACAAAGTGGCTTACAAAAATTTTAAAACACAATAAAAATATATATAAAAAATGTAAAATATTAGACCCCACAGGGTCATAAAACCTGCTAAGACATCTCGAGAGGAGGGACACACCCACACCCACCTTTAGCCTGGCTCCGAAACAATGCTCACGTTAGCGCCAACCCAATATAGTGCGTCCTACTGTAAACCGTGGCTTCAGTAGTGTTTGCAGAAGCTGGTCTTTATTTTGGGATCGAGTCTTTGAAGAAAACTGCCTATTAACTAACAAGTAAGCGCTTTATGCAAGGAGAAATACACAGAACATGACTGCAGACTGTAGCCAAGTAGGAAAATGTGTGTTCAGAAGTTGTGTGACCCTGAATGTTGTCTTTGAGGGCTGTGATGTGATTCCATTTTCTGTCCAATCTCTTCAGCGTCAATAAAAACGAATCTCCAGTTTCATGTCTTTTAGAAGACTTAGGCAGTGTGTATTAGCCGGTTGCAGCCATCTTGGTCCCAGGGTGTGTGAGAGAGAGGAGGTAGGGGAAGCAAAATCTCTTATTGGACCGGCTGATGTTGGTGAAAGGGTCAAGCTTTCGAGTCCCACAGACAACTTGGAAAGCTCAAAAGCTTGTCCCTTCCAGCTACACAAGTTGGTCCAATAAAAGGCAAGGTCTCGTTTAACTTGTGGTCGGTCATGTGTAGCGTTCACATCGTCAATTGCATAATGCTGGCTAGGAAGTGAATTCAGTTCAGTTGCTTGTGGCGCGAATCTTGTGATCCTTTTAAAACACAGTCAAGTGGTTGTTGTGAGGTCAGTAGAGAGATTTTTTCATAGCAGATTCCACTGACCTAGGTTAATATTTCGGAAGGATGTTGCTTGTTAGTTCTAGGGAGTGGGTTTGCAGACAGATTTACTGTTTTCTGCAGTTTGTTCTTATGAACCAAGCACAATGACAGAGGAGAGAAGCAGGAAAAACTTTGCCTTTACTGATCTTATTTCACCTGGACAGTGACTGATAATTCACTTTCAAAAGTTATTTCTGTTAACAGATAAAGGTTTGGCTTGCTGCGGTCCAGATCTTACCAGACTGTTATTTCACTGACTGTACCCATTGCTGTTAGCCAATTCTTCCCCGAGCATGCTCTTGAGCATTCTTCAGCTGGACTGAAACCTTTCTTTAAAATAAGCATGCAGCTAAGGAAGGGGTGTGTTTTTTAGCTGGCCGCTGTTAAAATCCTATTTCTATGGTGTTCCTAGCTTCTGTTTGACTGGGAATGGGAGACAGAGGAGGGATCACATGATGATTCCCTAGTCTGTTCATTTCCTCTGGGGTATTGGCTGCTGTCGGAAGACAGGACACTGGGCTAGAAGGACCTTTGGTCTGACCCCGTCTGGCCGTGCTTATGTTGTGGCATGTATTATTTTCTATGAGTTACTGGTAACCAATGATTATACTTTTCAAAAATATCATTGAAAAAAATGGTGGGTCTAATTTAAAAAGACAAAAGCAGGAGATTTAAATGCTAAAATTTCCACTCGGTTTATAACTTGTCCTCCTCGGCTTCGCTGTTATGGCATACGCAACAACAGCCATCATACACTTTTGTGAGATCCCTAGAAGACCCATGCGTGAGAGATGAGGTGCAGATGAGCAAGGCTAACCTTGGAATTTCCTTGCCTTTGATTAAGACTTATAGGAAAGTCTAGTCCGTGTAAACATGTAATTTTCATTAATGTCAGCGGTTGCTACATGCATGCTTGAAAAGAGGATTATTGTTAATAAATCAGAGGGAAGGAATGAGGACTACAGTGGAAACTCAGAGGAAGGCAGTTTTGTCTTCAAAATATTGCTGGAAGGCTGTTTGAGTTCCTTTGATACGAGATAATAAAAAACAGGATTCAAGAAATCAAACAGGTGATTTTGTGAATGGGCAAGTTTGAAAACAGGCATGTTCTTGTATGGCATTTAAAAAATGTCTGAGGAAAAGCGAGTGGTAGTTAATGCTTTAATCCTAATGTAGAAGTTGCAGAAGGTTGGTCTGTAGGAACTTTCAGTGTAATGTCATGGGGGAATTCTGTTGTCTTTGTTTTGTGGTAACAAGTCACTTGTTTAGCTAATGATGATGCCAAAACTCCCCTGTGGAACTCGATAGCTTGCATTAGATGTCGGCTTAGCCTTTATTCTTATTATAGAGTAGGCCTCAGCATGGTATTGAAAAGTAGGGTGGTGAAATTAACCATGCTCAATATATTCTGTCTCCAGTACTTGGAAGCGCCTTACAGATGATTGGGAATTCTTGAGTCTTCCATCTGTGCTCGGTGGAAGTCTTCAGAGTTCCTGCAAACACTGTTGGAAGTGTCTGCCCCTGTACTGCATGGATCTAGACTTCTTCCTCAACTAGCGCCTGAGAACTTTCATGAGAACAGCTACAACTGAGAACATGCCCCTTGTGGTAACTCGTGTCTAGTGGCTCTCTTCACGGGAGGCGGAAACGTTCACTCCGGTTTCCTGGGCAAATTTTGTTTTGCTTCCCTAAACTTTCTCCCTACTTTCAAAGAGCTATGGTATTTGTCACGTCCTGTCCTAACCGGTGGATCCTGACTGCTGTTGCATTTCACCTGACTGCTGATGGCCTTCAGAAGTACAGGATACAATTTCTGTGTTTGTGGGCTTGAACTGTGAACAGACTCTGCACTGATGAGCACTCCGAAAGCACACGAGGACTTTGCTTCCCCTGGTGCCTGCTGATCAGAGCCCAGTCCCTACCGCAGCCCTTGCGCATGCCTGAGCCCAACAGCCACCTAGGTCTAGGCCAGTGTTCACCTCTCCAGAGGGTGTGGGGACAGAGCAGGACCATGGTCTCCCTCTTGTCCCCCCGCACAGCAGAGCTACCTGGCCATGGCACCATGGTAAGGAGGGATCTTATGCCTCCTTGGAACACTAGACCTGCTTGAGCAGCATAACTTCTCTGATGTGAGCATGTGCCCATCAAGAACAAATCTGTCCATGCTTTTGTAGGTTGGGCCTTGCTTAGGATGAAAGTATTATAATCTACTGCTGTGTGCAGAAAACGGCCTTTCATGCTTTCTTCCTTGGCTCTGGAACCTTGTACTAAAGATTCCACAGTAGGGATTACTTGGACGTAACTTACCTTGGCAAAGAACACATTTCCAAAAGCATGGCTTTCAACAGCTGGCATAGGCAAGCATAAAGTAATTTGTTTTGACGTCTTTATTGATATGGTGGTGTTGCCCTTCAAATGTATTTTTTAACATTAATGATTGCTAAACTTGCTTCCTGTGATGCTCCTATTTTTGCACTCCTGGTGGAAGCAAAAATGTGGGTTTGATCAGTCTTCATATACTAAGAAAAGGAACCTTGCTTGTTTTATGACCAAGAGGCCCTTTGTGAAGTAGGCCCTGACACGTACGCTTAACGTTACTCATGTGAGTAATCCATTAAAATCAAGGGGGTCGACTTGTTTAAAGCAAAGCATGTGTTTGTAGGTTTGGGGCTCTTATTGAACAAGGCAGCACAAGGTTAATGCAGTCATTCATTTGACTAGTTTAATTAGTACAATATGTCATAGCGAAGGTATGCTGTAATGTAATGTAAAAATAGGGAAGTTTTAGTAATAAGACTTGGCTCTCAGTTACTGTTAATTTGCCAACAGGCGGGGGCGAACATGGGTTTTTGTGTTAAACTTCTAAGGTTTGTGAGATTTGTCCTGGTTCTACTACAGGGTAACTAAGGAGAGGGGGTGAGAAGAACCATTCTCCTTTGTGAACCTAAAGTTCTTGACTGCAGACAGAAAGCTCCACTTGGTAAAAAATGTCCCATGTTTAATAGGACCCTGTCAAATCCTGTATTCTCTGTAAACCTAAAACTTCTGTCAACGTCACTGTCAAGTGATGGGGTGGAGGGAAAGTCTTTACATTGGACTCACTTCTTCCCATTATTTACAACTTCTGTGGGTTTTTTGTTTCCAGATCAAATGCTTCTGTTCTTTTAAGACGAAAATGCTGTCAACATTAGTGAATAAACGTGTATTATTAATTTAATTTACAGCTTAGCTACAGTACTAAAATAACATGCATCTTGTGACAGAGGAGAGACAATGAGTAAGGAAGTGGATTTTTCATTGTTCCAGAGGGAAATCAAATCCCACATAGTAAAGAGGGGGAAAATATTCAGAAATCTAATAGTGTCCTTTTTTAAATAATCTACTAGCCAAGGAATAACGTCCTCTTTTTGTAGGATCAATACGCATGCAATTTATTTTGCATAATCTAATAAATTTTGAGTCATTTATGTGCTATTATCAAAATATCCGTGAGAAATGTGTTTTGTCTTCCCATTTGCAATGGTGCCGCAAAGCGGGGTACAAATAAAAATCATGGTTAGTGAGTTAATCGGAACAATTAGGAAAAGAGTACTATAGAAAGCACAGTAAAAATTTCAGCAGTGGGTTTTATTGTATTTGATAGGCACCATTCATTTTACTCTGTGTGGCTTTCAATATGCTGACCAAGTCGATAATAAAACGTACACAGGAGTTAATTATTGAACCAGCAGACTAAAATCCAAAAGTGAGTCTTTGCTGTAGCTCTTGGCGAAGATGCTATGTCAGAGCTGCTCTCTCATTGGCTGGTTGTCATTCAGGCTGGGTTGTCATGTGACTGCCTGTCTGTGCCTGCTGTACAGGTGAGAGGATGTTCTGCACAGCAAGTGTAGACAGGCAGACACATGACAACTCCGTCCAGCCAGTCCCTTGGATCCATCCTTTCCTCACCGGCTGATAAGAACCAGTCTGTGCCATTCCAGGCTTGGGGACTTGGTTGGGACACATAACACAATTCAACTTTAAAACATTAGAGAGCTGTGGAACAAGTACACTGTTTGACTTTATTCAGAAAATATGCATTGTACATTAGTTATAATTGTGCTGACGGGCACACGGGATAGGATTTCAACAGAATGCTCACACTAAACATTTTAAAAAGAATAATGACTAAAACCAGGGTTTATTTTAAATCCAATTAATACAAGCGTTTCCCCAGATACGCTACTTGCACAGCATGCAGTGGTTTTAACCAGATGTTTTTACTCTCCTCAGAAACACAGAAATACTGAAGTTCAAGATAAAGGATATGTTTATACAGTACATATTTTCTAGGAACAGATAAGTACCATAAACTTAAATGCTAAAAACAAAACCAAATTCATTTTATATAGATGCAAGCAACCATATGTAGACAGTTCCAATAAAGAATATTCTGGAAAGACAGTGGTGGATGTATGTGTGTGTAAAAAGGAGCGTACTTCACTAGCATTTTGTTTAGCATAGAATTTTGATTCCCGTTCCTCTCAGCATGAATACTTTCTAGATGTGAAAACCAAATAAAAGAGCCGTCTTGGGCTTAAAATAGAGATCTTTCAACTAAATGTAGATTATGCTATAAATCAGACATGTGCAAACACCTTTCCTACAAAAGGTATTGCTTTGCTGAACTGTTATAAATGTAAAGCCCCAAAAATACATGTAAATCGACCTACGTTTGAAAAGCCTTTCAGTAAATGATTGACATTGCCTTAGTTTTAAAAGACATTTAAACCTCAAACATTGGATTCCACTGCAAGATTTTTTAAAGAGCGTTACATCAGCTTTTATACAAAATAAAGTACTCTTTTAAAATACTGTTCTTTTAAATCATCATTGTTGCTCACATTAATTACTAATGGTTAATAGCCAATTCTTGCATGACAAACTCGGATATTGAGGTGTTTCTTAGACATATGCTGTATTGAACTGAAAATTGGCCCATACAAGGCCTGAATTTATCAAAGGTCTAAAAAGCAAATGTTTTACAATTTTAAAATTGATTGTATAAATCATTATAAATATATAATACATTTTATATAAATCTGTTGTAGTGTTCTGGTGCTAGTTACTAGATTTCTAGTAAAGAAAATGAATATATCTGTAGACAATCAGTTTGGAAATTCATGAATCACCAGTCAGCTTTAAAGCTAGCAATTTGGAATAAGAACTATTTTTTAAACTAGAAATTACAATACGTAAATTGTCAAGACAGATATGAGGTATTATGCAGTAAACCTTTTCCCATTCTAAGCCAATGTACATTTATTGTGGTAACTACAATAGATTTAAAAAAAAAAAAACAGTTCCAAGTGAAATTAAAGTTGAGTACTTTTGCCATCCTATAGCTTTACCATTTTAAAAGGAAACTGAAAGATAAGATCGTAATGTGGACTAATCAGTTGCTATCATGAAAAATAAGAGACAAATCACTTTTAAGGGCATTTCCATGCTTAGTGTTCTTTTGGTCATTGAAAGTGTCTGCTGTTTTAATATGCAGACGTTGTGGTGCTCAGAATCTTTACGCGGTGGGAAAAATTAGGTGTGTTTGATTAGGTAGTGTGCTTTTTTGGAATGCCAAAACAGTTGTGCAGTAAAAATATTCATTGGGAATCTCTAACACAAGAGGATCAACATCAAGAATGTGTAGGCCACATTAGTCTAGAATACGAACTAGTGCCTGTGAGCAGGTAGTGGGGGTGCCGGAGTGAGGCGGGTGGGAGATGAGTTTCTCTGGGTTTTCTAGTCAGTGATTGTTGACCATACAAAGGAAAATTTTGTCAACGAAAAAGCAAGGAAGGTTATAACTGTGGTGTTGCTGCAGGTGAGTTTTGCCTCTGCATTAAGCAATTCATTTAGTACGCCATATGACGAGGCTGTTCTGGTCAATTAATTAGTATGTTATCAAAAGACACCCGGGATATGTTTACAAAGCTCTTGTGCTGAACTGCTATTAGTACTTCTAAAATGTGGCTAAAAAGTTTTGTACAATATGCCATAAGGGCAGAAGTAAAACACATGATTCATTATGTAAATACAGATTTTTAAGGCATTATGATTGCACAGAAATATTTGGCATAGTGAGTAAGGAAAAGAACATTCACAAAGAGCAAGTACATTTCTGTATACAGATATTAAAATACCATTCAGGGCTCTGACGACTGTCAGTAGTGAGCAAATTAGGAGTTAAGATGGAAATGTGTTTGTAGCTCATCTTCTGCATATTTCAGCTACTTACTGTTAGCCTTTATCCAAGTGGGTGGTTTTGGACACTTTATATCTTGTAGCACAAAATGCAGTATTAAGGCACATTGGAGTGAATTAAGAAGTGTTCCAACCTTAACTGTGGTATTTCCTGTCTCTTGCAGATTAAAGCCTTAATATTATTTTAACTTGGATTTTTCTATGCAGCACAGTTCTAGTAAGTAAAACTCTTTACAAGTCATGGTGAAGCTGTGCTCTTGGAGAAGGAAAAGGTGCTTTCCCAAAAAGGGAAAACTTCTTAATCTATTTGTTTAAAGAGTAGAAATTGGATTTTCTAGGAAGTCTGTGTCTCTTGGTGTGTCTTGTATTTATTCTACATTCTGAGTATTAGATTGGATTCTCCACCTCTGTTCTCATCACCTTTTACCGCTTAAAATATAGAGACATTTGAAAAATGCTGGTATTGGACTTTGTTGTTGTTGCTTATAATAGTTCCCAGAGAGCAGTGATACTTGGGTGGTCTGTAGAAAATTGTATGCACGCTGAGAGGGAGAGAAGGTAATATCTTTGTGTCTTCCAAAAATACAGACACATTAGCCTGAGGCTACGGGCGAGGGAGAAACATTCAGAATGCTGGCAAAAGATTGAGCAATCTCTGTGATTCTTTTCCATGTGAGAAACTTGCTGGGTTTTGCCTTGGATTTCTATTTCAACTCCCATAAGAAATGGCTGCCCTCAACTCTGGTGTGGGTCTCCCCTTTTAAAATTAAGGGAGCAGAGTTCTAATGAGAGAGCTTGAAAATAGTTACATCTCTACCAGTTAGTGAAGTTTGATGTAACTGAGTAAAGAACAAAAAACTCATCTACCATATGGCAATATTGACCTGTTGGTGGTGAAGTGGTCGAACATACTTGAATTTGTCATTTCTTTTGTTGTACTTTTTCTGTTAAAATCCTTTTCTCCCCCCCACCCCCCCTCAATTCAGACTATCCACTTCATGCAACAGAGCTGAGTAAAGTGCTGGATCAACTAAAACTACGTCCCCATTGTAAATGTCCCGCTAAATACGGTTCATATTTCTCAGTTATCATAAATCTTAGCGTTTCATCCTTGTTCTTGAGGAACCTGTATATGGATATGTTTGTGTGCATGTGTATTTTAAAACTGTACTTTAGAAACTCATTTCCTCAATTAGTCTTTCATAATATGTTTTAAATCAAGGGTTGGCAATAGGAAAAAGTATTTTTCTTTCTGACTGGTTAAGATCAAGAAGAGTATATTTACTCAGCTCACCGAATGACACTGTTTTGTTGTGCTGAAGTAGATACTTCCTTACGCATTCTGAACAATATACTCTTTCTTTTCCTATCTATTGCTGTTCATATTGCAATCTCCCTTCCTTTTCCCAAAACTCACGCCAGGCTCATTCCCTCCACCACCTTCAGCCGTACAGGCTAACAATGTAACTTTGAGGATGAGAGGTGGGAGTAAACACTTCCTAAATCCAGAAAGGTCACTACGCGTAAAGATTAATTCAAATAGTAGACGAGAGGAGAAACACACCATTGCCACATGCCATTCATCATCTTTTCCTAATTACTGAAGTTATCTCAGGCTTTTTTAATTTGACATTATTAGATTAATTAAATGGTTCTCATTGACTAGATATAATTTTTTCCCTTGCTTTTGTGATTCTGGTCTACAACCCCTGACAAATGTAAAATTAACTATTACAAAAAAAAATCGGTTGTCTAGGGAAAACTCTTCCCATTGGTATAACTAAGCCAGTTTGTCGTAATGTAAACCAAATATTGTAAAACCTAAAATTGTGCCTCCCACGTACAGTATGAATCATAAAGCTTTTCAGACTTGCCAGTCCTAAAACAACTCCCATGTAAAAAGTGTGAATAAGAGATTAACATTTGCATGGATGCAATTTCACTCCTTTGTCCTTTCATGACTCTTCTGATTTTTCCATTAATAACTTGGCATTTAAATGTGTTATTATTTTACTGACCCTGACTCTAAAATAAAAGTAAAATCCTTCTTATCACACAGTAATCTGTTAATACAAATATTTTTTGCTCAAAAGATGAAATTTTTTGGGGGAAATTAAACCAAAGAAGGTGCATAAAGTGTTTTTTTTTTTTTTTTTTTTTTTTTTTTTTTTTAAATGAGGCTAGTAGGGGAAATGACAGTGAGAATTCTCACTGCATAATCTGTATGATAACCCGTGCTGGGGCTGTGTAGTTAATACTGCGTTGTGGCAGCCTCTTGGAAGGGTTGTATTGAGCTTTGAAAGAGCACTGAGAGAGGTAATAAGAATATATAGATTTATAAAAATCACAGCAAGGTTGCTTAAAAATCCCTATTTATATACACTCTGCAAAAAGTAATTACAACTTAATGGAGTTATTTATAGTACTTTTGTTTGTAGCATACTCTATCAAAATCTTCATATAAATAATGAGCATCAGATAGCAGGGAATACTTTTGGAGGGAGTTTAGGGTTTGGGGGTTGTTGGATTTTTTTTTAAAATTTGTAGTAGTTTATCAGTATTTTAGCAATATGAGAGCTGACTCCGAAATTCAACTGGTATCAAATTGCAGCCCAGACTTTCTGTATTATTCTCTCCATGGGGATTTCATTCAGCCTGAGGGCTTTTCCCCCCTACCAGAACAGCTGGAAACTCACCAAAGAAAACTTCTGCATTCGTTTACAAATTCCATTTTTATCAGTGGGAATTGAGACAAAGTAAGGAATCATCCTGAATGCAAGAAGAAAGATCAGCAATGCAAAGTATAGACAAGGAAGCTGTAGCCATTGTTTTGTGCCGGGCTCCTGTAAGGAATGAGCAGACACGTATTGGGACATTAGACGTTATTGGGTTTACTTTTTCATTTATTGCTTTGCTATGGCACTCTGTTCTCCGAGGGAAAGATTTTCCTTGCCAGTCCAGCATTTCGGTTTTCTAGCTGGCAAAAGCCTGGCAAAGCTTCTTGCTATGTTTAGCTGTTACTTTTGTTTTCATTAGCATACATTGCACATATTTTAAAATATCTAATGAAGCTTCAGCTTTGTTTTGTCACGAGGGACCTTTTTATAACTAAATATTTAAGAACATGTACTATTAATGGTCAAGCATTCTTTGCCAATTTTTTAACCCCTTTAATGCAGAAGTATTTTTTTAATTGTCACAAATGATAGAGCTCATAAAAGGCTTTTCAGAATTCCTATTTTTTTCCTCCAATTTTTTGTATTTTCAATTGCGCTACACCATACATATTCACAGCAATTGCTAACATCTGCAAAACTTCAATTTACCTTTCTAGTTGGGGGACAAGTCAGCTTTATTTTTAAGTAAACCCATGGAAATGCCTGAGCTGAAATTCTGTCCTGTGCACCTCTCCATGTAATAGATATAGATATACCTCTCTTTCTCTTGCGTACGTTTTAGTAAATCACCCGAGCTCCATCTGTCTTGCGGTGATGACTGGAAGAATGGGGGAGGGGGAAATCACCTAGGTTTGCCAGGTCATAGGCCAGGTGTTCTTCCAGAGTAGGCCTTACCAGAAAGTCTTCCCCGTATTATTCTGCAGTCCTCCTTTCTCACAGTGTCCCTTAGCGTTTCTTATTCCCTAGTGTGTCAAACCTGCGAAGAAAAATACTGCATATGAGATCTGAAAGGAGCAAGAACGGTCTTCTCCGTGGCCAGAGCCACTGGCGTCCCCACAGTCCACAGCGTTGCTTTCCCTTGCCCAGTCTAACCAATGTGCAGACTACTGTACAACAGCATTGTCCTGAACAGGTAGTCTGAACACTGGGGCGACGGAGCAGGATCTCCGGACGCTTCTATTTGTTTATTTTAAATCCTCTTTTAGTCTTTGGGAAAAACTGCCTTCCTGCACCGGGGCTCGGCTCAGCTTCCCCTCCAGCTCTGCAGCATGCCCTGAGCCACACGGCAGTGCTCGGAGTCCAGTCTTGACGTGGCACATTTGCAGCAGACGGGGGATCTGGCAATGAATTTAGGACCAGGAAAAGGGGGAGGGCTGGGCCTGAGAGTCCATATATGGGATGATGTCACCCTAGGGAGGTTTGGGTATGCACTGTGCCGCTGGTGAGACCGCTAGAATTGCCTGCTCTCAGACATGGGTCTGTGTATAAAATGGTACCAGATGTTTTAGTGTAATGTTAAGCAGTCATTTCATCTTCAGGCCAGATTTTTTTCCTCAACTGGGCAGGAAGTGGGCCCCACTATGGAAAAGCTGTAAAAAGTCAAGATGTACAGTTTCCCTCCAGCCAACGGAGAGCGAGTTCATGGAGAAACAAACGTTGCTGCTCTGGAGAGGCTGCGAAATCGAACTGGGGGGATGCATTCTTTTCGAGGACTAATGCAGCACGCCGGTGCTCGCCTGGGTTCCCTTTAATGCTGCCAGTTGTGCTTTATATTTTGGTGTTTGACTAAGAAAAGGGCAAACAGGGTCCCGTTCTCCCTCCCCCCCCCCCTTCTTGGAACTGTCACTGGCATGCAAGCTGCGCTAGACTTGAACAGTAATTATAGCTACTTCCTGAAAGCGAAGCCCTCATGAAAAGTCTGGAGAAATGTTCTTTGTCAGAGCCTCTACATGAGTAATTAGTTCCACATGTGGCCTTCCTATTTCCCTTCAGCTATTTTGGCTGGCTGGCTAAATACTTCGCTATAGCTCAAGACTTAAAGAAGCTTTAAAGTTTTCATTTCAAGCATTCGCTGTGAAAATAGCTATTTCTGGTGTCATAATAAATTGCTTCTGGTAGATCGGTGCTATTTGGCCTGGCATTGTTTTTCACTGGAAACCCTGCTGGTCCCATTTTTTTCTTTTAATGGGACTTGGTGGAATTATCCTGCTAAAATTTATCTTTGATGTTTACCAGATCTATTGAGTTTTGCCAAGTATGACTTTACCGTAGATTTTCAGATTTCCCTCCCCCCTGCCCCCCTGCAATGATCTACCCTTGTTCTCCTGCTGGCTCGCTTTGTTATTCTTGCCTGTTGATTCCAAGCGTTGGGCTTCCTTTGTTGTAGGTCAAGGCGATTGTCGGACAAAATTACAATTTCTCCGTAAATTCGGCTTGTGAGCTCTTCTTAAGTCAAACATTGGGGAGATTGCAAAGGAGGTTTTAAAGGCAACCTACCTAATCAATGCCCCTAACTCTCTTTCTGTATAGATACCTTGTTGAGATGGGTTAATATTAAGTCAATATTGAAAGGTACATTTTCACTAACTTCCTAAATAGCGTTTGGAAGATATTGGCTGGTAAATCTAAATACATACCACGTGAATTTGAGCATTTGTTGGATTGAATAACTGCTGTGCCCAGTGACGTATGCTTTCCTAGAGTGACTTTTACAGCAAAATATCACAAAGCGCTTCCCGGATGATCGCTGTCTCTTTAGTACAAGTGGCGTGGATTGCTAGCATGATAGCTAAAGGTGTCCCAGGGTGGGATGGAACTGGTACCGGAGATCCTGTTTCAAAGAGTGGCACGTAACTGTGGAAGGCAGGGCAGTGGGGGGGGGGGGCTTTCGTGGGATCAGAGTCCTAGGCCAAAAAAAAGAAAGATGTGACGAATGACTTCTGCCCTAGGCCCCACCCCTTCCAGAAGCAGGGAGCTGTCCCCCTACACACTTTACCCAGGAGCCCGTCAGCCCTCCTGCCAGGTGAGCGTGGACTCCCAGGTTTCATGCATGCAAATGTTGCTTCCCTCAGATGGATTCATCCTGTGCATGATAAATACCTAAGGTAGGTAGATGGAGACGCTACACAGTGTTCCCTGTAAGCTCAGCACTTGGGCAGCCACGCAGGAAAAATTCAAATGCTGCCCCGCTGATTAGCAGAGCGCCCACAGCCAGCAGCTGGTGTTTCTCCTGGTGGTGCACATCCACACCTGCCTTGGTGTGCATGACAAAATTTATTCCACGTGTGGCTGGAAAAACTTAGTGGATATGTTGTTCCTGGTTGCCGGTTCTGAGCAGAAAAAGACAATTGCAGATAGGCTGAGCCAGTGACTGATTCCACAGTTGGGGCTCTAGATGTGGGCACGGCGGATCGGATCTGTCTCCAGTGGGGAAACAACGGAGATGGATTGTTTCACAAGTCACCAGGACACGCTTCTGTAAACGGTGCCAGTCAGACAGTGAGTAAAAGAGGCTCCTGCCTCTCTGGTAAGCAAGGGCGTGAACAACGACAAAAGGCAACAGCTTGAAGAGTCCAGTGGCCCCATCCTGGCTCGGGCAGGGGTGGATCTGAGGCACTTGCTGACGGGACCGGTTCCATCCAACAGAGCCTTGCCATAAATGGAACCGCAGCATCTTGTGCATCCAAGCCCGGGAACCCTCTAGCAGAGCAGAACGCCAGGCCCCTGGCCTCTGAGCAGGCCTTTCAGGTTGTCTGATCTTCAGGCCAATTCCATCCATGTGCCTATTTTGGCCTTCCGTGTGCCAGTCAAAGGCGAACTGCTGTTTGCATCCTCCTCAGATTTCCATGGTGCTAGAGGCATTTTAAATTCCACATTTTAAACCTCTTCTGTGCCGTGGCTTTTTACTATGTTCCTGATAAAGCTCTTCACTCCCCTTTGAGTTACTTGATGTGCTTTTGGTTTTTAGCTGGAAGGTCAGTTTCTCCGTGGCCCGTAGAATGAGTCCGCTTGTAGTACATTTTTCAAACATTCTAGTAGTACCACGTCCCTCCTTTAGGGTCACTCAGCCTCGCAGAAACAATATGGCTTAATGACGTGACTCACCAGCTAGCTATAAAGTGCATTCTCCCTAAAAATAGCCTCTGAATTGGAGCGCTGGAGGGTAACAAATATTGAATCTATTTTTAAAAGCCCCTATGGATGATGATCTAAGATATTACAGATCAATAAGTCTCAACTATATGGACTTGGTAAACCAGTTGTGAAGATGGTTAAAAATAGATGAATAAAACGCATGGAAGATCATGATGTCGATAAGGTCTGACCAGATTTCTTCAAAGGAAAATCATGTCACACTAATCTATTAGTGTTCTCTTAATGTATCAGAGTAGTGATACTTGGAGATACATTTTGTCGGCCAAGTATTTAGACTTTCCAAAGGCCTTCTAAAAGGTCTTGTGGCTGCTAATGACATGGAGTAATCATGGGGTGAGAGGCAAAATACTTGAATGGCTCAAAAGCTAGCTGAAGAAACTAGGAATGGAGTAGGAGCAAATGGTCAACTTCTGTTGTGCATGTTCTTAAAAGGTAAATAGCAGAATGCCTCGAGGTTCTGTACTGAGATCGGATTTTAATATGTTCATGCTCTGGAAAAGCAGAGGAGTAGCAAGGCAGCAACATTTACAGATGACACGAAGTTGCTTAGGTTAGCCATGCCCGGATGGTGAAGAACTTTAGAGGGTCCTATTGAAGCTAAGTAAATGGGCCACATGATGGCAATGAGCAGTGTTTGTGTATACATGTGGAAAGTATTACACGTTAGAGGGGGAAATGAAACAACTCAGAAGTATCGAGTTCTAAATAAGCGCCAATTCAGAAAAGGACCCGAGCGTCATTCGAAGTCATTGGTTCACCTTCCTCCTGAAAGCTGTGGGAAGGAGTGGTCACCATCATGCTTCAGAGGAGCGTTATTTGTATCTGCTTCCCGAGGGGTTTCTCTCATCTTTCAGAGAAGCAGCTGGGGCCGGTCAGTGGCAGAGACCAAATATTGGATTATTTGCACCATGATCCAGGCCCAGTCTGGAAATTCCTGTGTTCCTAGGATTCTAGCTTCACTCTGAGCTGCCAAAAGTGGAAATATGAGCCCAAACACCCTGGCCCCTTTCTTGCTGTCTGGCTGCTGCATTTTATGGGAAATCCAAAATTTTGAGTCATTTGGGTCCTTTATTATGAGAGTGCTTTGTGAAGGCTTCTATTTGTTTCCACTCTTGAGGCGTAGGAAATAGACACCTAGATGGGCTTGTCTAGAATGCATTCCTCTCTCGAAAGAGGAATGCAGATGAAGCAGATCAAAAATTCAAATGAAGCATGGATTTGCAAATCTTGCACTTCATTTGCATAATTGCATGTGTGCTTTTTCGAACCCCCTCTCCCCCCCCCGCAGTCTAGACAGGGTTGTTTTGGAGGGAAAAAAACACCGTTTTTCGAAAGAACCTGTACTCCTGAAAAAATGAGGCGTATGGGTTCTTTTGAAAAAGGGTTTTTTCTGAAAGAACCCTGTCTAGACTGCGTTTTTTTTTCAAAAAAGCGCTCACACGATTATGCAAATGAAGCGCGAGATTCCTTTTGAGAGAGGAATGCAGTCTAGACCTAGTCCTTGACATCACCAAACATTGAGAGACTTGGCAATACGGTTTGCCTTTGTCGTGCGGAGCGTTGAGTTACGAATCACCTCCATTAAGGACTTCTGTGTTGAGGGTGTGTGGCTGAACACCCCTACATGTTTTCTTTAAAACAAAATTGGAAATTAAAAAAATGTAACCGGGATGCAACCTTAAAGTGGAGAAATGAAGCACTAGCATGTTGGTACAATCCAGTCCTGAGAGTATTGCATGTGTCAGTTGTTAACAAGACTTGGTGCCTTTCACACCACTTCATGCCTTCTGAATTATTTTGCAGATAATTTCCCCTCTATTGTTTTATTCCTGTGAGCAGCACATGTGACTGGTGGCAGGCCAGTTAATAACCTTTCACTACTATACCTTCTCCTCCCATTCCTTCCCTCCATCCCTCTGCCTCTGCCCCTCTGCTGACTCGTTCCCTCGGACACTCTCTCCGTTCTCCTTCATGATATAGCTGACGTTCATTATTCTAGGTACCTACCAAATTCACAGCTGTGAAAAAACACATCACAGACTGTGGAATGTGGCTTCCCGCTATGAAATTTGGTCTTTTGTGTGCGTTGACCCTATACTGAACAGATTTCACAGCGGGAGATCAGCGTTTCTCAAACTGGGGATTCTGTCCCAAAAAGGAGTTGCAGGAGGGGGTCCCAAGCTTTCTAGAGGGTTGGGGGTATTGCTACCTTTACCCTTGTTCTGCCTTCGGATCTGGGCAGCTGAAGAGCAGCGACTGCTGGCCAGGCACCCGGATCTGCAGGCAGCACCCCGCCAGCTGCAGAGCAGCAGTAAGAGTGGCAATTCCATACCAGGCCATTCTTGCTTCTGTGCCACTGCTGGTGGTGGCTCTGCCTTCAGAGCTGGGATCCCAGCCAGCAGCCGCTGCTGTCCAGCTGCCCAGCTCGGAAGGCAGTGTCCCTGCCTGCCGCACGACAGAAGTAAGGGTAGCAGTGTAGACTTGTTTTTGGGTCAGGACCCCTACAATGACAACACCATGACATTTCAGTTTTAAATAGCCGAAATCTTGACGTTTATGATTTTTAAAATCCCATGGGGTTGACCATGAAATTGACCAAAATGGACTGAATTGGGTAGGGCCCTGCTCATTCCTTCACTCCCCACCTTTCCTCTCCCCCACCCCACTCTTCTGTTCCCTGTTCCTCATATTCTTCCCCTCCCCCTTTCCGTGTGTGCAGGTGAGAGATGCGTACTCACGGAGAGAGGAAAAGTGATCATGGAGAGCCTGCGTTTGCTCCGATCTCCCTATCCCTCTCCTTCCTTCCACTCACTGTGGGGATGTGGGCTGATCTGGGGTCCCCTTCAGCGTGCCAAAAGGAGCATGGGGGGGGGAGGGCCGGGGGCATGGGGATGTTGCAGAGCTCAGTGGAGAGATTTATCCTCACTGCCTTATTTATAGAAATCCCCAGGAGCTGCCAAACCTGTTCCTTTAAGCCTTCTGACCCGAGTGACCAGGCATCGTTGTGTGTCCTGGATTGCTTGATCTTCTGTTCTCTTTGTAGCAGCTTGTTAGGCTGTACAAAGGCACATTTGTGAATACCTGTGCAATGTATGCCTATAGCCACTGTGCACGCACACATCAAGAATTTGCATGCATGCATAGAAAGTTAGAGTGCCACCTGGCCTTGTGCTCACTGCGTATTTGCAAAGCTAAATTTGGTGCCAGCTGCTGTGCGTAACTCTGCGTATACCTAACTCTGCAAACCTGGTGTGCTGACTTTCAATTCTAAATCTTTGTGCAGAGCTATCAGTTGCCTAGCCCAGTTCACTCCCTGCGCCTTGTTTATTGCACTTTGGAAACACGCTTGCCATAATTGAATGGAGCGTGTAGTTTGTCAGGCTTACTGTGTCGCTGTTCAGATAGACCTTGTTTACTTGGTTTTGTTGTGGCCTAATCAGCTGGAGGCTTCCTGTCAAGTTGTCTGTCACATCACCCTGCAGTCAAAAGCAGGATATGGAGTAGCTCTGACATTTCCTTAGTCATTGCTTACTCAGACCCAGTGCCCAATTAGCCGAGATGCAAAGTAGCTGACCGAAGTGAATTTTCCGAGTACTGCAGTAGAGCATTGCATGACCTGGCCCAGTGTTTGTCATTTTGTGTGCTTAGGACTGCCCCAGTCTTTGGTTTAGCCCTAAAATGAGTTAGTGTTAAACTTCAGAGTTCTTTATAAAACCCAGATGTTGTGCAACTGAATGGAGCATTCCCCTCCCCTTCTGAGACTCCGATGATTCACTCCACTTACCACATCTCGGAAAGATCATTGTTTCTCTAATAGAAGATGTCACCCCTGCCTCACAAGTGAGTGTAGTATTCAGTAAGGCAAACCAAGCCACCAGTAAAAGGAAATGGACCATTTCAGTGAATGTACTGGGATGACGTCTGTCTGCTAGCCGCAGCAAACTTAAATAACGGAGAAACC
Source organism: Pelodiscus sinensis (assembly GCF_052426305.1). Classification (NCBI taxonomy): domain Eukaryota; kingdom Metazoa; phylum Chordata; order Testudines; family Trionychidae; genus Pelodiscus; species Pelodiscus sinensis. The sequence goes on from NC_143060.1 coordinate 66,407,069, forward strand.
CCTAGTATGTGTTTTTCATTCCTTTCTAGAAGCTCGTTAAAAGTAGAATTTACACTGTTCTTGCTGCCCAGTATAGTTCATTGCAGTTTCTCGTTAAGAATCTGGGGAGAAATATTTATTCTTTATTTGGGTTTACACTGCTGGCTTTGTCTAATTAGAAATCAAACCCCTCAGAACCATCTCTTTGAACATTCTTTCCTCTGCCCAGCTGGAGAGAGGTTGTTGTTGCTTTTGGTTTTGTCTGGCAAAATTGTGCATTGCCGCTATTTCTGTGTTTCAGTAACATAATACGCTCTGGGGGGAAGTTCTTGGAGATCTTTGGCTCTAGAGAATACTAGTCACGTGAGAGCAAATGCATGGTTTGTTAAGTGGCACATTTTCAGTACTATTGCCTGAAGATCTCTGAAAGGGGGGGACAGGACTGGAAGGGGCTGGTAGCAAGCTGATATGAACACTCTAATATCCATTCAAGAAGGCAATCAGCTGATGCAATCATTTGCCCTAATAAATCTGTTAGTCTAAAAGGTGCCCCAGGACTCCTTGTTGTTTTTGCAGATGCAGGTTCACTGGACTACCCCTCGGAGACTTTTCACGCCGACCATCCCCACTCTTCAGTATTTTCAAGTTTTTTCCAAGCGAATGCTGCTCTAGGAGCCATCGGGTCGAGGTTACGCAATATTGCTTTAAACCACCAGAATCCTGAAATCCATTTATTCTTCTGTCTGTTGCCTTTGGCAGTGCTGTTGTATCTGAAATGCCCGCACTCCTCAAAACTGCTGCTCATACCATCGGTTTTCATTCTTACCTTTCGATACGAACGTGAGTGAATTAGGTTCTGAAATGTGGGAGCAGTCAGCCCTTCCTTACCTGAGCCTGTACTACAAAGAGATGTGTATTTGAGGAGAGGAAATGACCACCGTACTGTGTTGCTCTGCCTACAAGTTTAGCACTTGAGCTGTGATTTTTGAATCTTGGTATCTAGCATGGTCATGTGATTTACAGACTGGGCTGGGAATCGGAAGAGTTGAATTCTGTTGTTGGGCCTTCCATTGACACCGGGTATGACTTTGGGTGAATCAGGATGAAAATTTCAAACTTGAGTGTCTGAAGTTCATCATATAAAGCCCTAAATAAATGCTGTGATTGCTAGAGATGTGAAGCAGCTGGGGTGTTTGAAGCACATTTTGTATTGAGGGATCTGACCATGCACTGGAATCTTGGTTGTGCCATGCCGTGCATATGCTAACACAAACCCAACAAAAATGCATTTCCCTCCATGGGTTCAGTAATGCACCTCACTTAACCTGCAACGAACCCACGCTTTCTAGTGATGGTCTTAATAACACTGAGCAATCCCAGTGCACGTCTGTGGTATGCTTATGGTGGCTGAAGGCCGTTTCCATCAACACACCTCTGGGTGTTCTCTCTGTTAAGGTCTATTGCATTGGTCAGCAGAGCTTTCTAGCTTGTGCCTGAATCCCAATAGAAAGCCTTTTCAGATCAATTCTGTCAATCTCAAGCAAAGCTCCCTACCGGTTTTGGCAGTCTGAGAAATGGAACTGCATCAGAGGAGACGTTATGAAAGGCCGTAAATAAACCTTTTCATGGCCTGCTTTTTGCAGCTCCCTCGTTCTTCCCCTTCCCCATGCTCCTTACTGACTGCGGCTGACCCCTCCACCTCTGACTGACTTAGTTCAGGTGCCTTTGGCATCTTCCCTGTCTCACCAAAGGTTAAAAGGCTGGGTGGTTTTTTTAATTGTTGCTGAAATGGACCACAGAGAACTTACCTCTAGGCCCCAAAAGCTTAAAGAAATCTTGTCTGGAAAAAGTGAATACAAATCCTGTCCCTCCACCGAAATCGTGTGCAAGACAGCCCAGGCATTGGCGAAGCTAGTTATGGCACAGTCTTGCACGTGTAGAGGAAATCAGAAAACCAGCAGCACACTTCTTTAAGCTGCTTTTGCTGCATGTCAGCCTCCCTCCTCCTGCCCGCATTGCCACACGCCTCGCGTTCCCCTGGTCTCCAGTGCCATGTACGACGCTGCCCTCCTCCCCCAGCTTGCCCCTCAGCCCCGTGGGTTATCATCTCTGAGCGCTCTGAAGCGGGCAGGAGTGAGCCTGCTTTAATATTTAGTGATGGAGTCTCAGGAGGTCCTTGCACAGCCGGGCTCATGTTTGCACAGGTGGAGCAGTTTACATTCTGCCTGCCGAAACTCCATGCGGTGTCCCAGGCTAGTCCAGTAATGCGGGTACCTCTGCTGCGATCAGTAGGAAGGCTGCTGTCTGCCTCTTGTCCCTCTTTGTATGCAGTGTGAAAAGCTGCTGAATTTCGGATCTTCCATCCCATCCCAGTCTCCTCATCCTCTGTTACTGACCAAGTGGCATTTTCACCAATCGGTCCAGTAGCCTGCAATGACCTTTGATCCCTCCCTCTAGAGCCCTTTGAAACCGTGACCTTTTCTTCCTGTTGTCAGGCTAGTTGAAATGACCTTGACCCAAACCATCGTGTGTAGAGGAACCTCCCTTCCCGCACTGCCGTCCTTTGCCTCCGCCCCATAAGCCTTCAAGCCAAAGCAAACGCATTTGCCAAGAAAATCTTGCTTCTCACTCTGGACTGAACCACGAAGCCCTTCTCTGTTTCAAGTGGGTTTCTCTTGTCCCTCAGCACCCTCAGGAGCTGGCTCTGCTCCCTCTTACCTGCAATGCCCAGACCCTCCCTGTCATGGATACCGGCCACTGTTGCTTCCATGTCTGCCCTGCCACAAACACCTTCCCCTTGCTCCCATGGCATTGCTTGACTGCGCGCCACTCTCCCCTGCCCCCAGATGCCCCAAGACCCACAACCAGGGCATGCCTGCTTAGGGCACCTGGACGTGTGTGATAAACGCAAAGGGAACCAGTGGGATTCTGCAGGTAACTTTTGATAATCTCCTTCCCTCCCGCTTTTGTGTGTTGCTCCCGCTCTCCCGTGGCGGGCTCTGCCATCGCTTGGGGCATGCTTGGCCCAGGCAGGCTCCGTCCCGGAGGAGGGCCTCGAGGGGCTGCGGTCCTGTAAGTATTTAGCAGCGTTTTGCCTGCTTTCCCACACGGGTGTTCTCGTGCGTTGTGCCGGGGCCGGCTTGGGCTGTGGCTGTCGGCGAGTGAGAAATATCAGTGTCCGCATGAGTGACTGGGCAGGGGGAAGGCACTGAGAGTGACTCTGCAGTCTGGGAGGGAGGGGGCGCCCCTAAGGCCAGGTCCCCCCTGCAATAACTATTGCATTTTTATACAGACTGAAGCAGCTTCAGTGGGGGAGATGAGACACCCCGGGTCCTCCCATCCTCACAGTGGAATGCCCCACAGCCAGAAGTGGGGTAAGATTTTTGGGGGCCCTGAGCCCAAAACATGTAGGCCCCCTACACTTGAGGGACACTGAAACTAGGGGAGTTAGGCACCCCAGCACTCTGGCCAGGGCAGGTGGAGGGCTTGGGGCTCTCCACAGTGGCCTGGCTCTAGAGTTGCCAGGTGTCCGGTATCCAACCGGACATTCCGGTATTTTCGTCTCCTGTCCAGTAAAACAATTCAGAGAATACCGGACGCCTGAGATGTCCGGTATTTCCTGAACTTTTCCCCAGCCAGGAGGCGAAAATGCCGGGCACCTGGCAACCCTACAAACACTCAGCACCCGGCCTCCTCCTCTCCCCCTCCCAGGCCCCAACACTCCCAGCTCCCCGACCCCAACCCCCATGCTTACCTGGTTCCGTAGGGCTGCTGGCACAAAATAGCTGCCGGCCGAAAGACCTAGGGGAAGCAATGCTTCCCCTGGGTCTTAGTGCTCAACTTCTACCCTGTTCCCTGCACTCACTCTTAAAGGGGACATGCTGTTTTAATGCTGTTTTATTTTAATTTTTTTTTTTTTGGCTTAAGTCAACAAGTTGCTCAACAACTTTGGTCCTCCCCCCCCCCCCTTTTTTTCCCCGTTCAACAGAATTTTTTCCTGGGTTGTTTTTTTGGGGGGTGGTGTTTTGGTATTCTTTTTTCAACCATCTGGCAACCCTAACTGGCTCCCAGGGCAGTTCTTGTCACAGCCCGGCTCCAGCTTCCAGCCTGGCCAAGGAGCAGGGCTACAGGGTGAAGAAGGAACAGGAAGTAGAGCCACATTTCCAGTGTCCCCTCCACTTCTACCCAGATTCTAGCACAGGCCTCCAAATCGGCTGGAGCCCCTGGGCCCAGCCCCCTGGCCATCTGTTAATCTGCCACTGCCCACAGACTAGGGGGTAGCGCTCTCTCCTGCACTGCAAGAGACCCAACAGCAAATCCATTTTCTCCTGCTGGGGGGGGGGGGGATTGAACCTGGGTTTCCCCACAACCGGGTGAATGCCTTAACCGCTGGGCTAAAAGTTGTAAGGAGAGCAACATTCCTTCCCCTCCCCCAACCTACTTTGTGAATGGCATTTAAGTTCGGGGAGAAGTGGGGAAATGGCTGAAACTGATGATTTTGGGTCAACCAAAACTGCGTTTTTCAGTGAATAAACTAATCACCTGCAAAAAGTCACATCTCTTGTGTTAAGCCAGCTACCACGTTTTCACTGGAATTTTCTCATTTTGATGACTGTTAGCTAATGTAAGGTAAGAATTCACCTCTCTTCGTGTGTGTGTGGGGGTGGGGAGGGAGTGTGTGTGTGTGTGTGTGTGTGTGTGTGTGTGTGTGTGTGTGTGTGTGAGAGAGAGAGAGGCTTCTCTTATTGCCTTGAAAAAAAACCTCTGTGTGTTAATTCTCAGGTTACATTCCTTAGTCACTCAGCTTTGTGCTTGATGTGGGTGGGTAGTTTGAGATTTTGTGGGTTGTATTTTCTTGGGGGGTGTGTGTGTGTGTGTGTGTGTGTGTGTGTGTGTAAATACAGTTAGAATTTAAAATCATTTGCATATGCCCAGGTTTGATGTATTTCAGGCTTGCACACAAGAGTGGTAGTGTCTCCATTCACAACTCGTTCTCTCCTTCTTGCGCTGAAGAGTCTTCAAAGTACAGTCCTATTTAGAATCCAGGTTTGTGGGAGGGACTTGTCAGTGGATTGTGTATGAAACATTGCATGAAAGAAAATGGAAACCACATGCATTTCACTACACAAAGAAATCTGGTTTTCGTTTAAGCCTTTTCCTGCATGATATTTTCAACTAGTAGGAAAGAGACAAACCGTTAAATGGCTGGTTTAGGAATTTGAGATAAAAGGCAGTGTATTTTATGCTAAAAGAGCCCTGGTATTCGAGTATTAAGATGCTTTTATACAGTATTTTGTAAAAATGTCTCTGTAACCTGAGAGAGCCACTGTTTAAAATCTTTGTTGGCTAGATTGATAACCGTAAGCTTTCACTTCTCTTGACGTCATGTGTAATATAATCAGTCAATTCTAGTAGTGACATTCATGTAAAAATTGAGATAATGCTTCTCTGCAGGACCCACATATTTATTTAAGCTTCTCTTTAATTAAACAAATAAAACAAAAAGCCAACAATACATACTACCCCACGTTTTCTGCTGGAGTGACGGAAAACTTTGCTTTCTTCAGAAAACAGTCCAGCAGGTTTACTCGGGTTTTCCAGTGACTAAGCTCATATGTCGCTCTAACGCTCTTTTGGGGACGGACGCTCCCTCTTTGTTCTGTTTGTGTCCAGTGTCCAAGACAACAGAGACGGGGTCTGTGACCTGGGCTCCTTCGCGCTACTGCGAGACAAACGATAATAATATAAAAGTAAGAATGTGCAGGAATTTTTGGAAAGGTTTGTATACAGGACACGTTGCGCTCCTAATTTCAATCTTTGAATGAAAACGTGGCTTGCTTAAAGTTACAGGGAAGGGATGAAAACATTTTGTTGTATTTTTCGTTTTGTTTTCTTTAAGGTTTTTTTTTTTTTTCCTGTGAGGCTTTCTCAGAAACTGTATAAAATAGACCTCTTTACTGGGCACTTTTGGGGGTGTGCTCAGCAGTGCCTGGACAGACTTAAAAGCTGAACTTTATCTCTTGTGTCAGGCTGTTGAAGATATTCTCCAAAGCGCCATCACAAGCGTGACAAGGACGTCTCTTTGAATGTGCTCAGACAATTCAAATTAAGTGAAAACTGGAGAACTTAGGCTCAATCCTCCTGAATTTCTGAGGTTCATCTGTCTCACTGAGGAAACAGTGTAGCAATCCAAAGCGCACTGTGGGCATTCAAAAATTCTTCTGCGGTCACCAGCTACCTCATGATGAGTTGATTCTCAGCAGCAGTGGCTAGGACCCTCCGAGAACTTCTCAACCTTTGCATGCAACTATCATCAGTATATTGAAATTTGCACTGAGCCCGAGAAGGACTTTCTGACAAAATCACAGTGCATATTTTACCCCACAGATGAATTCTCAGAGAGGCACTAAACTTGCAAAAGCATTCCAGTGGGTTTCAGAGGGACTTGGCAGATTGCATGCTGCTGCTGATCTTGTCACAGTTTTAGTGGAAAGCCGGTTTGAGCTCAAAACTGGAAGACACTATTGAATTTAGCCAGTGTGACTGATCCCAAATACAAAGTCACAGAAGATGAGTGCAGAACAAGGAGAGACTTGAAATGTTGCTGATGGAACATAATCTGGAGTTCCTACCTTCTCTAGCATTTAAAATTAAAGATCAAAACAGCTACACACATCTTCTTAAAAAAGGAGCGCTTGTTCCATTTTATTGCATTAAAATTGTGGAAGTAAAATCCTGAGAGACAGGACGGTTGACTTCAAGTTTGGTCAGCTCTCTTGTAAAGAGCCAGCCGTAGAGTATGGGCTATCCTTTTGGAGCTGGTGTGCTTGAAACTTCATAATAGGAAGGGGCTGGGAAAGCGAATAGCCTTGTAAGAGCGTGTTGATATGTAAGGGCTAGTGCAGAAAGGGAGATTGGCTTGATGAATAAATTAGCTTGGGACGTAATGACCATATCTGGGTGATGTATTTACTAGAATCCATGCTTTCTATTTGGAGCCACATATGGCCATTTTAATTTCATGTTTGAGGCACAAAATGTGCTTCCAAAGACCCTTTAAGAAACAAACCAACCACACAACCAGAGTTTGGGACAGTTCTTCACCACAGTGACTGGCTTGTGTTGTATCCCTATCCCCACAGCCTTTGTGTCTTGAAGACTGTACGCATTTCTTCATCGGGGTCTATACAGCCCTCAGCTCCATGGAGTCTGACCCCAATGAGAGCTATTGGATGATACCACAATAGAAATATTTACTGCAACTAACGGCATGTGTTTATGGTCTTATCAAAACTTTTTTTTTTTTAAGTTTTCCGCTGGGTACCTTCACTTTTTGGGGAAGGGGGAATTTTCCAGTTGACAGGATTGTGATTTTATCCAACCCGAACACCTGCTCTGAAATTGCTCATAGTTGCTCTTAGCCAAATGTTTTTGAGTGTGGAAATTTCGGCGTTATCTGGACTTTTTTGAGGGATCTGAAAATGTGGGGGAGAAGATAATGATGATGATTTTTCACTTTTTAAACAGTTCTGGGATTTTATTTATTTGCTCTGGCTTGTAATTTCAAAAAACACTTTTGAGACTTCATGCTTGGCTTGTGCTGTGAGGTGTCGACTGAGGACTACTGCCTTTGCTAGGAGAAAACTCAAACTTAAGCTTTTTTTAAAATAGCCACCATTAGCTGTTTAATTTCAAAATGATGTGCCATTCTGATAATTATCTGAAATTTCTTACTGATGGCTCTTTAAGGGACTACCCCTACTTTTAAAATATTATGCAGGCATTCCAATAATCACTGGGATTTTGAATAAGTCTTTGTATTCAGTAAAGGACTGATAGAAAGTTCCTAGATCACCACAGAAAGTGGATATAAACCTCTGAAGAGTTGGGAGATTTTCCTCCAGCTGCTAGTGCTTGCTATCTGTTCATTGCAACATTAACCCTCCGCTTTTCTACCATTGTATAATGGTGTCTAAAGTTTTGTTACTTTATACAGGGTTGTTGCAAATGCTTGTGAGCATTTTTTTTACTCAGACTCTACAACATCCTAACATCAGCTACTCACCTGTAACGTCGTCCCAAAATCCTCCCTTCCCCCATCTTACCCGCACACCCCACCATGAGTCCCTGTGATCTATGTCAGAAGGCACCAGAGGGCTGAAGGTCCATGAAGCAGGTGGCTCAAGACACTCCATTACCACAAAGGTGCTGATGAAAGCTTGTTCCATAGCTGGGATGAGGCCCGGAGCTCATTCCTCTCCTGTTACAAAACATCTGCAAAACATCAACCTGGGAAGCTCTTCTAAAAGAATGACTTGCCTCATGAAATCTGGTGTGCTTCCCTGCAACCAAAGCCTGCTGCTTTCTGCACAAAGCTGCTAGCCTGCATAGCTCATTAGCTGCTTGGATCTACTGCAGTACGGGATTGGGGGTGACTAGCTCCAGAAAGGAGATGGCTGTAAAATTGTAAATCCAAGTAAAGATGCGGTGGCAGAATTCACCAATGTGGATCCAATAGTGTGACCAGTCCGCAAATACAGTGTGAGCTGCTAGGCGGACACAGGCTGTTAGGGCCCACTGGCTGTGGAATTGGAGACAGGCTTTATTCTCAGCTCTGCCACTGACCTACTGGATGACCTTGGGCAAGTTTTTTTTTTCCCCCCTGCCTCTGTTTCCCTTCCCACTTTTTGTCCTGTCTGTTTAATCTTTGGGACTCATCCTTGCAAGGTGTTTGTATAATGCCTAGTGCAGTGGAACCTCGATATTGGCTGAGGCCTCTTGATGATTTGGCAAAACAAATAATAGCGAAAGTTAGCACAAGATGCTTAAAATTAGCCTGGAAAAAGTGCTTCCATGTGTCAGGGGAGGTGGCAGGCATGTAAGCTAGTTGTTTAATGGGTCGGCTCCATCTCTAGCGTCTCTGATTCCATGTCTAAGGCTAATCTATTTCTGTTCCACTTCTCCACGTTCACATGCAAGACTGTTGAGAATGAGAACCAAGGAACTTGCGTGCCTAGTCCTTGAACAGTGCTCATAAGGTGCGGTTCCTGGGGGCTCCCTTCCCTCTATGCACAGTCTTAGTGCACATAACGACGATAGTGCTTGTATAACTGTCCTCTCGAGTCACAGCCTCTCGACTTCGAAGCGAATCTGTCAGTTTGAGCAGGGTTTACCTTGTCGGCCTGTAGGTTCGGATATAATACCCGTTGAAATCCATGCCTAGAGCAGGCCCAGTTCACAATTCCAGTTCAGTTGCCTTTAAGACTTACAGTCTTAAGCATTCTTGGGTGGCCTCTTCTGCCTGGTCTGGAGTTTGTGGTGGCTGGGATTTCAGAGGTAACCTCTAGGATTGGTTTCCGTACTTTCAGCTTTGCCATTGTGTTGTTTTAACCAAGGCTTTTTCTTGGAAAAGTGTGCTTGGTTTTGATGTACAGTTGTGATGCTCTACAGGGTTAGGTTGGAGACCTGGTTTTGATTCTGTCTCTGCTTCTTGCTTCTCTGGACGTAACTGACTAGAACAGCGAAAGCTCACTTGGTTTGTGCTTTTGCCAAGCCACACAAGGGGGAGGGATAGCTCAGTGGTTTGAGCATTGGCCTGCTAAACCCGGGATTGTGAGTTCAATTCTTGTGGAGGCCATTTAGGGATTTGCGGCAAAAATTCATTAGGGATGGTACTTGGTCCTGCTGTGAAGGCAGGGGACTGGACTCGATGACCTTTCAAGGTCCCTTCCAGTTCTAGGAGATAGACAATCTCCATTATAAAAAAGGCTGGGCCTGGACCCTGCTTGGACAAGACACCTGCAAGGGAGAGAAGCTGAGGAAACCATGTCTCTTTTGTTCACCAAATGCAGCTGTTGTCTAATCTCATGAGGAATCGTTCCATGTGTTGGCTGCATTTATACTTGCTGCCTTCATAGATCTTTGGTATCTTTTAAATAAAATAAATAAAACCGAGCAACTAAAGCTTCAATTCCTTTTGTATAAAGCTGCTGCATGTAATGATGTCAGAAAAGAAATACCTCCTACTCAACAATGAACCTGCCTGCCCCAGAGCCAGGAAACCAGAAACTCAGGCTGGTTTTTGGCGCCTTAAGGTCTTGGGAAGCAAAACAATGTCAAATTACGGCGGATGCTGTCAGCGGTCTGCCGGCCTTGAGGGGAGCCAGGACTGAATATCGGATCATGCTATTTCTCCATACCCTCTTCATAGCTTTGTCAAGGCATCTCTGCTTCCCTCCTGATCCTCACTGTGCTTTCTCTTCTGCTAGTCCCTTCTCTGTAGGCTTCCCCCAGAGAATCCACTCTTGATCTTCTATTTTTTCTCCACCTCTTCTGTCGCCTTTTGTATCTTTAACAGCTCTTTGTAGGCAGATGAAGCTCACCTTTGATTATTTCTGCCATCTGCTATCTTGGCCTGTCTTTCTCTTTTTTCCTTTTTTCCTCTTCCTCTTCCTTTCTTTAATATATTTTTACCCCACTTCTATTTAAAATATTCGAGGCGGCTTACCATTTTTTTTTCTGTCTTGCCAAAGTGAACCTGTTTTTCAGGCTACGTCTTCCCGGAATGGGTAGACGGACGCACACTAGTGACACTCGGGGGGCAGTGGGCTCCGAGCACCCCAGAAGGAGGAATGACAGTGGTGTGGCTGGAAGGCTAAGCCATGAAGCTGGAGTTAGTTGAGTACCAGAAGTTCAAGGCACAAACCGTGCAATGCAGGAAGGGGATCGGCCTAGCAGAGCTCGCCCACAGCCAGAAAATGGCGCTGACTAGTGACAAGGTTTAACCCTATTTCTGGCGTCCAAACCCCAACACTTTAAATCACGAAGGCTAGGCCTAGCTAGAGCCCTGTGCAGATACAAAAATGTTGCTCTGCATTGGCCAGGATCAATCCCCGGTCCCCTAGTGTCCACACCTGCAGGAGCAAGCTGTCCCACCAGGGCTAGACACAGAGCGAGCCGGGGCGGGCCTTGCAGGGAAGCAGCAGTGTGACACAGAAACCTACTGCTGCTTAATGCTGCACATACCCCTCCAATGAAAACGCTCAACTCTGGGTTCCCTCTCTGAGAAAAATCATTGTAAATTTCTGCTGTTAGAACGTGTAAAACCAGCCTGCATTGCCGTGTCAACCACACCACTTAAGATCATATATGCAGAACACACTTCTATGCACGTGTTTCCACTGGGAGGGCCAACTCTCACTTAGCTGAAATGTAGCCTGTTGAATGAAGTTTGAATTCTTAAAGGGGCGTTTCACGCTTGGCTCTATCATGTCTCTACTCCAAACTCTCAAGGAAAATTCAAGATCTCCTACCATCCTGCAAAGTCTGTAACACAGGACGCAAACTGAGGAGAAAAGATCCATGCAGGGGAATACAGTGTGTAGCATAGTGGTTCATTTTCTCTGCTTTGGTGCTGACTTGACTCTGAATCCCATTTTTTTTTTTTTTTTTTTTTTTTTTGGTTAAGGTTTATGTTGCTTTACTATTGCTTCCTCCCGTTTGTCTCGCGGAGCCAACACATCTCCGAGGGAATAAGCTGGAGCCTACTCCTTCTTTTTAAAACAAAACAGCTTGCGAAGCTGGTTACCCCTGTGCAAACACATCAAAAGCGAACAGGGTTGCATAACTGACATTGAGCGCATGTCTTGGCCTTCAAGATCTGTATGACTGGTAGTCAGAGGAGATGGGGGCGGGGTGGAATCAGCTTGCCTGTCAAGTCCCAGATCGAGCTGCAGCACAGGAAGGTAGAATTTTTTTTAATACTTGCAGGCTGAGCGCCCACTTGCTCTGGAATCAATGAGAGTATGTCCATGGGAATTCCACTATATTCTTTGGGAACCCTCCTATATCCTTTGGGAACCCCACTATATCCTTTTGTAGCCATTTTCCAGAGCTGTACGGTAGCGATCAAAACCAACAACGTAAGCTTCACCTGGAAACCAACCTGGAGCCAATGCAGATGACAGAGCAGAGAGGCAATGGCTGTTTGTGCAGAGCGTCGTTTACGGACAAGGCAACCGCCTTTAGCGCTAGTTGCCATTTCTGATTGGATGGCATTAAAGAAGCAAAGTGATGTAGCTTTCGGGTGACAAAGCCATCAATCAAATGAGTGAGAGTCTGGCTGTGGAAATGTGTGTGGGGCGAGGCATGTTTACATTTTTCTATTAAAAGCTACTGTGTGTGATCTGTGCCCTATCTAGTTTTTGTTACAAGTGAAGGATGCTGCTTCACATTTAAATGCATGTGTATAATGTAAACATTTCATAACGCAGGAAGGGACGTTCAAGTGGATTCTCCATTTTATGGGGGCTTTTTCTACATTTCATCGCAACAGTTTAACAATTTATTGTTTGCAATAGGCTACAAGTAAATCGTCAGTATTTGTTAACGGAGAGGCCTGTTCGTTGTTCGGAGGTAGAGCTGTAACATCAGAGAGAATCGGGCCAATCAGCATGCAGCTTGTTTTGATTTTTTTATATTGCTATTTGTTTGGAACGCTGGATTTTAGAGCAGTGACATTGCAACCACAAACCAGACTTTCTGAAATGTTTTCAGCCATAAAATGTTGGGGGGGAGTTTGACAGCTGGTTGTAGGTTCTAAGGGGATACTATAATGTAATTGATAGCAGTTTCTAAAGGATGTGCTGTATGTAAATATTACATTAAAACAATGTCAAAAGTCAGGAAATGCTAGATTTATGGTCATTTGTGTGACCTTATTTCTGTCCCCTACTGTGTCCATCTTGTGCACTGAATGAGAGAGACATGGGTTCGGTGTGAAAACAGCGTGTGACTGTGAGTAAAGACTGTATCCGAATGCATAGGAAAACTGTTCATTTTACAGTTACATAATGAACTGGAAATCTGGCTTGTACTTTCTTTCAAGCGCTTGACTTTGCAACTTATATTAAGTTGTGTCGACATTCATATGTATTTTCCTAATGTTTTAAAGGAACAATGTAAAACAAATTCTTCTGTGTATAATTGTAACACTCCCTCCTCCCATGGCTCATCAGCAGATTGTGAACCCTGAACTTTCAGCATTGCAGCTCAGTCTGCTGCCAAGTGAACTATAGAACTAACTCCGTTAGCTGGCAGCAGGAGAAAGCTATTATCCCGAGGGGGGGAATTAATCGCTAGGCCCAGGTGCTGGCTCCCAGGGAGTCTCTTTCTAGAGAAAGAGAGAAGCTGAATGGAATTTCTTAGGCTCGAGAAAATGCTCGGCTGCCTGAGGAGCCATGGCTCTGAATCGCAGAGGCCTGCTGCAAATAATGGAGGTGTGAGGATTTCTTAAAGAAAAAGTCACGAGAATCCTAGAAAGTGTTAGGCAACCTAAATATTTGGGGTTGCTGTCAGTTCCCCCTATAATTAAAATGTTATGCCTTGCGTTTACAGGATGAAACGGGTATTATCAAGCACCAACTGGTTGAGAGGTTTTGACTCCGTATCTGTGCAGGAAAACCCCATGAAATGTATCCGGCAGTTGTTCAAAAATGAAATGAATCTCGTAAAAGCCGTATCGCATCAAGAAATTCACATGTGGCCCAGAGCTACAGCTCTTGGGTCATAAACCGTTTTGCTGCCTAACATGCCATGGGGGCTGGGCACAATTCACCCCCTCTGCTGCCCTTTTGTAAAGGGTAGGTCCGGATGTGAGATCTCAGGGTGATGTTGGAATGCAAGTGGAACGTTACTGCAGCATGGCGTTTGGCACAGACGACTTGCAATGAAGTGGTTAAAGAGGCAAGGGCTTTGACCTGATATATCTTAATGCATCACATAAACTTTGTTGGCATCGTGTGTAACTGCACGCTGACCGTAACTGAAATGTAAAGCTGATTTTTGCCATACTGTAACTTGTAAAGTGCCTAAGGAAGCGGGTGCTTTTGATTAGTAAATTTCTTCTAAAATAAGGAACATCGGTTCATGGACGCCTGTGGGCCAAGGATGGGAGAGCAGCAAAAACAGCTTCTTGATACCTTTTCACCTTCCCTGTTGTGGTGCTCTAACGGCTTGTCTACATGGAAGTGCACCAAGCCAGGCTGTGAATCTACAGCATGCTAGCTAATGTTCCCTGTAGAAAAGCCCTGACAGCAGAGAATAGCTGAGGTCCAGCCATACCCTGATAATGCCCCATAGATGCTGTGCTTCAAGGGATGTTGTACCATGGTGGTTATATCAGCCGCCTGGGAAATTCCTACATCAGGGTGTTCCCAACTTTATGGCCCTTTTCTCCAGCACTGGGGGATAAATGGACCATAATATTAGCTAGCCCTATGTGTCTTTTATTGCTCTTCTCTTTCTCATTATCACTCCTCCAGCAAATCAGAGCAGGCCTAAAAAGAGTGCACTCACCTTTCCCTACAAACTATATGACTGTGCGTCAGACTCATTTTCACTGCACTAATTTGATTAGGTTGGCATTGAATTCTTCTTGCCAGTTTGGTGCATGTCCTAAGAATAATGCTAGCTTCCGCCCTCCCTCTGCCATCCTCTGGGTATACATGTAAATTAAAAGTTTTACTGTCGTTTCTCTAACCTTGACTCTTAGCTTTGTTGCTAACCCTGTGCCCCGTTCCAAGACTGCAAATGCTCGCACACAATTAATCTCACAAATGTATGAATGCCAAAGCATGGAGTAAAATGAAAACAACTGGAGGAATGTATAAGGGGACTAACTGGACTGTATCCAGATGTGCATGTGTAAAACATCACCCCCTGACTCCTCCCCCATATCCTGTCTGAAGAAAGGAATTTTTTTCAAAAATAAACTGGGGTTACTTGAAAAAAGATACGGTGTCTGACTGAAACCTAATAGGCCAGGCAGAGTTAGTGGTAATTAAGTGCCTTCTTTCTTCTCTATTTTTAACTCATTCGATATCGTTGAATTTAACAGCTTTGCTTCCATTTTCTGTGCCAGGTGTCATGACCTTTGCGCAATATATTTCAAGGACATGGTAGGGGGAAATTGCAGAAGATCGTATGAAGTTTTCTGAGAGACGCTGTAACGTGTGTGAGTAGCAGCGGGCTCCATTAAGTTAAAATAGAATATTCCGGTTGCGAAGGCTGGGGAGGGGTAAAGGGAAATTGGAGAGAATGTATGGATCGACCTTATTGATTGAAGTGAGAGGAAAGGGGCATTCCTTATGCTCTCTCTGGATAAAAATGGAGGTCGCAAAAAGTCCTTACTTAACTCTGTGTTCATGACAGGCCAGTTGCGGTGTGTGCAGCGAGGGCTGGGGGTCTCTCTTAGCAGCTGCCTTTGCAGATCTTCTGACAGAGATCTGTGTTTAAAAGGGGGATGGGAATGAGCAGCAAAGGGGCAGGAGGGGGAAGGCTAGACTGGGAGAAGCCACCCTGTTTTTATTTCAATAAATCTCTCTTTTTTCCCCAGTGATTTTTGACGTGCTGTTTGTATTCCTTGTGTTTAGTAAATCATCTAGCCCATCTTTAAATACTTAGTTGCTTTCTCAGCACAGACTCTTTTCCTAGACATTTTGCAACACTTTATTTCTCCCTAAATTAAAATAGCAGGCACCTTGGCTGAGTTTCACAAAAACACCCTCACAAGCTTTTTCTACTCGCTCCTGTTTACTTTGGGTCTATCCCCAAATGGGATGAAAGCAGAAAAGAAATGGCACTGAAACATCTTAGAAACTGGAATCACTACACTGCAGAGAGATTTCCCAAAGTCTTTGCTCTGTTCCGAGGCCTTGCCCAGGCGCAAATCTCACTGAAAATAACTAAGTGCGGTCTTCGGGATTTGGCCTGCACTAAGAGCAATTACTCATTCGAGCTGCCACCCTCCCCAAAAGGCGCTTACTGGCGACTACTCTGCTGTGCTGACCTTATGTTTTAAGAGCCCGGGGCTTGAATTTCATCTCTCATCTCATCTTAGTGTTGTTTAAACTTCAGTTGCAAAAAAATTCTGCCGTTTCGGGTTCTGTTGAAGGGGCAGGTTAGGACTTGTCTCTAAGCAGTGAGATCTTGCGAATGGGACAAGGGTACAGAGATGGTCAGAGCCTGGCTGTTTGAGAACTGGGTGAGCACAAGGCTGCGTTTACACTACGGATAGCCTTGCCAGCCATGTGGCCGAGGGAAGCGGCCTGTCTTTCAGAATTCGGAGTCAGTGTTTCCATCAGAATAGGCAGCGCCGTTTCAGACAAGTGCCCGTATTCTTTGGGAAAAGGGCCCCAGACGTTCATCTTTTGAACTTGGAAAGACTTGAGAAAAAGTTGCCACAGCGCCTCAGGTTGATACATTGAGGTTACAGCTGCCGCTGAAGGGAGGCGATGTTGCCTCGGCAACAGCACATCCTGACTAATGGCCCCGCTGTCAAACTGAGGAGGTGAGAGGCAGCTTTTGAAAGCTTGATTCAATTTTCCTTCTGATACGCCTCAGACATTTCAACCTTGTGGTTGCCCCTTTGCCCAGCTTAGCTTTTCAGAACAGAAAATAGCTTGGAGCAGGGGTTCTCACCCAAGGATGCGTCTCCCTCTGGGGATGCATCAGCTCAGCTAGAGGCTTGCCTGGTTTTATAGCAGGCGGCACAAAAAGCACCAGCAAAGTCAGTACAAGGACTTGTTGAGGCTAAAGCCGGGAGGTCGGCGTAAGGTATGCAACTTCAGCTATGTAAATAACATAGCCGGAGTGCCTTAAGCCAAGTTTCAGCACCGTCCTCACGGTGGGAGGCCGACAGAAGAGCGGCTCCCGTTGACCTCCCTTACTGCTTGTGGTTGTGGGCAGTATCGCAGTGGACGGGGTGCCCTCGGCGTTCGATTTAGTGGGTCTTTACTAGACCTGCTAAATTGAATGCCGGAAGATCGACAGTCACATGGCCTCAGATTTCATACTGACAATGACGTGCTGATACTGCTTTGTGCACTAGTTATATTCCAGTTGAGATGTAACACTTGATATGGTAAAAAGGAGAAAGGAAGTGCTAGGGTGCGGTGACACTTCACTGTGGAGCACCCACAGGAAAAAATTAGTGGGTGCTTAGCACCCGCTGGCAGCCAGCTTCCCCCACCACCACCTTCTGCCTGCTAATGGCCCCCCAGACAAATCTTCCCCTCCCTTCCAGGGCCTCCCTCCCCCATGGATACTGGTGTGCAGAAGGTGCTAGGACAGAGCCCGCATGGGGGTGGGCATGGGGTGATGGGGGAAGCGGTGGCATGGGACTGAGCAGGGGTGGAGCAGCCCAGAGAAAACCACAAGCCGGACTCTGTGTCTGATTTTGTAAGTGAGTGGTTTTAAAGCGAGGTGGAACATGCGGTCCGTGAGAGAAGTCAGGCTCCTGAAAGGGGTCCAGCCTGGGAAAGGCGGGAGTCACTAGTTCAGTATTACTCCGTGCCTTTCGTAGCCATGTAAGATAAATTAGTCTGCTCTTCAGAGTTAGGTGAGGATCCCCTGAGGTAAACATCACTATTGCTTCCTGCCATGCTCCTGTGTCGAGTTCCTACCTCTACTACTAGACGCCTCTCCCATTTTCATCTGATCGTCTAGGAGAGGGTCTGCTCAGTATTAGCTCTCTTTGATGGCCCCCTTCTGTGGGTCCAGGGGGTGTGATGGAGGCTTAGAAAGGCTTGTGAGCATTTCCCAACAAAAGCCCAAACGAACTGAAACGGGCCAGGTTGAAGGTTTCATTGCAAACTTCACACTTGAGCCAAGTCCTCCAGCCGGGTAGAGAGCGGGTTTTCTGTCTGGGGTGGCACTTGGGCACTGCCCCTGCTCAGGGAAATGGGAAGGTAAAAGCAAAAGCGATCGTACCTTGGTCTCAACCCGGTGTGCTGTTCACAGCTCGTAGGTTGGCAGAATCAGGCACAATTCTAGTTTGGGGGAGGGGGATTCTGCATGGGCCATCTAGCTGGATGTCCCGGCATGTACAGTACACAGTCCGGTGAGGGGCCTCTAACGCAGCAGCAGCCACCGGATTATTCAACAGTCCAGCAGCCACTACAAAACGAACAGGGTCTTTTCCAGCTGCCCTGAGCTGCTAGGCACATGTGCGGCGGCTAAAGTGAATTAGTGAGCTGTGTACCGTTTTCACCTCGCACCACCATTCTTCGTGCACCTTTTGCACTACTGAGGACTAGAGAATCCTGGATGGACATGGTTTTGGTTAATTTTTTTAAACTTGAAACAACATACCGGGTCTGAACCTAATTAATGAAAAAGAAAAAACAGACCCACCAAAAAACAGAGAGAGGCTGAGGGGACAGTATTAAGGAAGTCTTGCAAACTATAACTGCGTGTCTAGAGTAGTCTGTCCCATGTAACCCACAGAAGAATGATTTTGGTTGTAATGTCCAAAAATCTCAATCTCTCTCTATACACAGACACCCCTCCAAATGCTGGAATGGTTGCAGTGTTCGGAGAGGACACACACACACCTCCAAATGCTGGAAGGGTTGCAGTGTTTGGAGAGGGGGCGCGCGCGCACACATACACACACACACACCTCTCCAAATGCTGGAAGGGTTGCAGTGTTCGGAGAGGGCGTTGGGTGACTGGCTGAAGATTTGAGTTGAAATGACACTGTTCCAAGTGAAAATGCATTTTGTCTTAGGCTGGTGCTGTGCAAAACCCCGAGCACAAGGCTAGGGGGAGGCAGCAGCTAATGAGTGCTGGTCCTGTCTCTGCTACCTTCTTTCTGTGTTGCCTCAGGCAAGTCACTTAACCTCTACTGCCCTTTTCGTTCTCAATTGCATGAGGGTGATGCTTCCTGCCTTTCAAATGGATTTTAGGAATGTGGAGGGCAGGCGCCCCCTCTTCTGAGCACAGACCTTGCAGCTTCTTTTTCCTGCCAAGATTTTCTCCCAGGTTACAGTTGTGAAAGCAGTTTTCTTCCACACAGTTCAGTGCAGCAGGGAACAAGAGCCAGCAGGGGAATGCTCGTATGCGAATCCCTGGATGCAGAAGGTGAGAGAACCGCTACTGCCAGCAGGTGAGTTGCTTCAGGAAGCAGCTAGAGAGGGTTGGGCGAGCGCTCCTCTTCCTGTTTACAAAGGGGTTCTCTTCTTGGGCCTCCATTTGCTAGTGCCAGCTGCCTGAAGACGCTCCTAGAGGGACTCTGCTGAATAATCCCTGCGGTATGTCTCAGTTGCGTTCTTCTGCATTCCCGCTTACGGGACTTGGTGCCTCTAATCCCGAGCTGTGCGACTGTACAGCGGGCATAAGAACGCCGCGCTGGGTCAGACCAATGGACTGTCGGGCCCAGTGTCCTGTCTTCTGACAGTGGCCAGGGCAAGATGCTGCCGGGAGCATGAACAGAACAGGGAAGCGCGTTGTCCAGTCCCAACTTCTTGCAGACAGATGGATAGGGACCCCGCAGCACATGGCTGCATGCCTGACCATCTTGGCTAATAGCCATTTGTGAGCCTCCATCTAATTCTTCTTTGAGCTCGGTGATCCTTTTGGCCTTCCCAACACCCCGGCAAGGAGTTCCATGGGTTGGCTGTGCCTTGTGTGAAGAGACTTCCTTCTGTTTGTGTTAAACCTGCTGGCTATTCATTTCATCCGACAACCACTGGTCTTGTGTTGTGGGATGGGATAAATAACCCTTCCTTACTCGCTTTCCCCACCTCCTTCACCATGTGAGTGGTTACTCTCCAATCCCCCCTTTGTCGTGTCTGTTCCAAGCAGAACCGTCCCAATCCTTTCAATCTTGCCTCAGATGCCAACTGTTCCTTGCTCTTAGGTGTTTCTGCTGCTCGTCTTTGTACTCTTTCCAGTTCAAATACACTCTCCTGTCGCTTCGTATAGAGGCATCAAGATATTTTTTCCTTCCCTAATAGTTTCTACCATTTTGTTTGCTTTTCTTATTTTTGACAGCCATTGCGTAATCAGCTGATCTTCTCAATGGACAGTCTACAAAGACTCCACGAGTGTTCCTGAGAGGTAACCGTTAATCTAGCCCCAGCAATTTGTCTGTATCATTGTGGTTGTTTTCCAGCGTGTGTTACTTGGCCTTTCTCCACACTGAATTTCATCTGCCCGTGTCTTGTCCGGTCACCCAGTCAGCGAGATCCCTTTGTGATGTCCTGTATGGGCATGTTGAACAGCACTGGCTCCAGTCCATGTCTTTGGACTCAGCTATTTGGTTCCCGCATTGAGAAAACTGACCATTTATTTCTACCCTTTGTTTCCTCTCTTTTAACCTGTCATGGGAGGACCCAGAGCCATGTCCACTGTAGTGTTGTTGTGCTGAGATGACCGTATCGGCTCTGTCTGCATACGCAAGTAGAACCCCCACCCTACCCCCACCTTCATCCTAGAGCCGTGAATGGAGCGACCTCTCTTCATATCCGTAAGCCGGTCATTTATCATCTTACAGCCATAGACGACCGTGAGTCCACTGTCTGCAGGCTCCATCAAAGCAGACTGCTCCGCCGCTGCGGTCTGTCTTGGCACCCGAGGCTTACTTGGTGTTTGTAGCATTGGCACCAGCTAACATTTTGCGTGAGTCAGCCTTCCGGATCTCCCCATTCATGCGGGGAAGAGTGAAGGGACGGGGAAGCATTCTGTTCCATAAGGGGTCCAAGGCAAAGGAGAAATCTCCTCATCCCATGATGCCTGACCTTTCTGGACTCTTTACCAGTCTGACCTTGCCCCTGGCACACAGTCCACCTCCGGTGATGCTCCAGTGCTGTGTGCAGACAGCTCACCACTGTGCAAGCCTACACCGCCGCCTGTTCCCTTCACGACTGGGAGTCTGTCGAGGCCAGCGGCTGCGTCTGTGCTGCCGTATTCGCCACCCGTGTTGGTCGGGAACACCCCGGAAGAGCACAGGTGCTCCTGGGAACACGCCGTGCGCCTGGGAACACGCCACGCTCTGCGCCGCAAGCCTCATGATGGCCCTCGAAGCGCCACCATCCTGGAAGGCCCTGTCAGTTATTACTATGGCCCTGCACTGAGTTGTCGAATGGAGCTTGGCTCGTCGCTACCAGGGGAAGCGACAGAATCGCTGGGCCCCTGGGCAGTCTTGGGTGGGCTGGCTCCCTGCTCCTGGAAGGGGAGGAGCCTCTGCCCAGATGGCCTTCGCGCCCCACACCACCCCCCGCCGGCCCTCGAGCTGGCTGGAGCACGCTGAGCAGTGCTCCGGGGGCGACTCTAAAGGGCCCAGGGCTCCAGCCGCCACCACTGCTGCAGTAGCAGCTGGGAGCCCCCCGCCCTTTAGAACTGCCTGGCCCTGGGCCCTTTTGCCACCCCACCCTCCCACTGTCGGCGGGCCTGTGGCACCTACTTTGCAGCAGTGAGAATCTCGGCACTGATGCCCCTGCCAGCACCAGAGGCGAGTGCGTAGAGCAGACAGCATCCCCGGCACCAGCCTCATCTCCAGCACCGGGCCGTCAGGAGCCCCATGCTTCCTTCGGCGCCGAGCCTCCTGCAGCTTGTGCGAGGGCACCCGTCCGGGAGAAGGGAGCAGTCGCCCTCCTCCGCGGTTGTACGGAATGCCACGCTGCCTCTGAGACTCGGCCTTGCTCTCTGCTGCCGGGGGTCTCACTCTTCTCTCGCAGCCCATCTCCCTCCCTGACTTCAGCCCGAGGCTCCACGCTCCCCTGGGGCGATCCTGCTTGGGTTCGTTGGCTGTGAAAAGGGCCTTGCGCAAGCCTGGACCGAACTGATCCTGTCCAAAAATCTAATGGGTTCCTCATTGTCGAGAGGGGGAGGTGTTGGCAAACAGACCCTCTGCCTCTGGATCAAGAGGTGCATCAAATGTTCTTCCGTCTAAAAGCCCGTACCTCTGGACCTAAAAACACTCTTCTGCTTGCTTGTCTGAGGCAGGTTCCTCTAGCAGAGCCACTGTTCAGACCCTCCCTCAGCATTAATCACCCCCCATCCTCAGTGGTCTTGGAAAGTGCCCTAACTACTGGACCAACTTTCCTGTCTCTGGGTCCCCCCTGTCAGCCTCTGTATAGCCATGTCTACGGGCCTCACCATCCGGACGTTCTTCCTCCAGGAAAGGGAAACCCTGGCCCACCGTACCAACCATTGCTGGGTGAGTTGAGGCTCTCACCCCTGCTGCAGTGTCGATCGGGCACATCCGATCAGAGATGAAGAAAACATTTTTAAAGGCTTGTACCTCCAGCACTGAAGGCAGTGTTTGGCAGCTGGAAAGGGTAACCATACTGTATCAATTGCTCCAGGCAATAGCATGGTGGTGAAGAACAGCATTCACTTAAATCTGGCATTGATGGGGACGCAATTTAAATACAGGATGAACGTCTCTAGTCTGGCA
Organism: Pelodiscus sinensis; assembly: GCF_052426305.1. NCBI lineage: Eukaryota > Metazoa > Chordata > Testudines > Trionychidae > Pelodiscus > Pelodiscus sinensis. The sequence goes on from NC_143060.1 coordinate 66,429,288, forward strand.
CCCTCGGGACCTGACCGGGGTTGAACCCGAGAATTTGCCACACTATGGGAGATCGCTACTAGCAGCATCACCAGCACCTCCACTACTTACTGAGCTCTGAGAAGACACTGAGGGGTAAAGTAGAGCTAAATAACAGCACAGAACACAGAGGCCTATGGTGGTTGTAAATAAATTCAACGGGACTGCAGGAAACTTGGCCACACCCATGATAAGTGGACACCTGGCTAACTCAGATCATGTCGGACCAGGGATGTTGCCAGACCAAAGAGTGCCGGACTAGAGAGGTTCAAGCTGTATGAGGTGGTGCACGTGTGTGATCAGGTAAAACCCCGAATTTCTGGTCATCTTAAATAGTGAGAGATGGCCCAGTCCACGTCACTGTTCTGTGGAATGACGTGGCTCCACAATGCAGACTCCGAGGAGAAGGCAGTGCCAAATGGGGCGGCACTCCCGTTGGTTTGAGACTGTTTATCGTCGTAAGCACCACACGGGCTAGTGTTTGCAGGGTTGGGCCCAATATTAATATTTCTTTAAAAAAAATCCCCAGTTCTCCATCCAAACTGCTTTTACCAAATGGGAATAATTTTACTAGAGCCCTCACCTCTCATGAGACATGGCCCAAGCACTAAAACCGTGCGCGTAAGAGGTTTGGTTTTGGGTTTTGTGTTCAGACCCTGCCATTCTAATTTTATTACCGAACAGGAAAGTAGCAAGTGGGAAATGAAGGCAGGACAATGAGTTTAAAATTGTACAAGGAGAAGGGTGATCTTGCGGTTACGACAGAGTTGAGTTTTGAGTTGAGCCTGGGACTCTGTTCTCATTTCCTTCACTGGTCTGCTGATCTCCTCAGTCAGTCGCTTCACGGGGCACAACTTAAAACTCGGCCTTGTATCTGCCTTGTTGCGATCTGCCACTGCTCTCTGTAAGCCAAACTTTATTCTGACAGAACAACTGAAGGAAAACGCTTTTCTCAGTTCAGCTTGTTCACTGGTGCATTTCTTAGTAGCTTGAATGTAGTTATTGGAACATAGGAATTGCCGTCGTGAATAAGATCTATGTTCTGTCTAGTGGAGTAACAGTATCTGAGAGTGCTAATCCAGCTGCTTTAGAGAGGTGTGTAAACCCAATAGAGAACAAATCTGGAGTTACCTGCCCATATAGGAGCATTTGGCTAGTGCTTGGTTCGTGTCCTGGATTATGAGGGTGTATATCGTGCATGCAATCCTTTCTAATAGAACCCTGGATTTTCTTACTCACACAAATGGCTAATCCTTTCTGGAATCCTACTAAGAGAGCCTGAAAGATGTCTGGTGCCAATACGTTCCACAGCATAAAGATGCATTGTGTGTAACGGTATTTCCTTTTCTTGGGCTTAGCTAGTCACTTTCAGCATTTCCCCCCTATCACCAGTCACCTAATCAGTCTCCCCGTGTGTTTGTGCTGGAAAGAAAATACTCGCCGAAGGAGGCAAACATGAACGTAAAGCCATGGACGTGGAGGCGTTCCAGAGAAGGGAACAGCACCTGCAGCTTGAGCTCGTCTTGTAAAAGCTCCGCACTATCAGATAAATGGGGCCCCTTTTCATCAGCCTTTGCCTCAGTTTCCCTCAGCTGTGACACCGAGTTAATGTCTCTCGCACACGGGTATTGTCTCGCTCAGTAACGTTTGCAGAGGGCAGTTTGGCTGGAAGGTGCTATAGATGTGTGAATTGAAAGTGGTGCCTGGCGTGATGGTTAAATGTCAGTGCTACCAGCGGGTTTAAGTACTATCAACTTTTTTTGGAACAGTAGAAACTCTAATGGGTGGAGTGCAGCTTTTTTTTTTTTTTGGATCAGGCTGACTTAACTAATTCTGTGCAGTGTGCTGGGGATGAAAAAGGCTGAGTTAGAAGCTAGGCGGGAAGGGAATCCACAGGAGTGGTGGTGTATCAGGGACTATTTTAAACCTAACCTGTACAGAAGATGCTAAGTGCTCCCGACTCCAGTTGTACACGACCATTTAAAACCTTTTCAGCTACTCACCTTTTCTTAGGTACCATTGGAAAAGTTTCATAAGAACAGCTCAGATGTCAGTTAGCAGCCAGTTGCCAAATTATCTGTTTCCATTTACTCAACCCCCAGTGAAAATAATCAAATTAAAATGTAGAAAGATGACTTTACGTTTGATTTTGCAGCTGGAAATAAGTTGATACAGACAGAGGTTGACTGGAAAGTTTAATTGCTTTCATAATCTAGCAGCAAACCTAATGGAAATAATGTTTTCTCTTTTTTTTTCCCCACTCTTAAGATTGTGTCCTAACATAAAGAGGATGAGTATTTGCATCTTAGCCATATTAACAGCTGTAGAAATTAAAGTAAAATTGATAATTGGTAGCCACACACAATAAATCCCCTCTACATTAAAATATTACTGCCAATGTGGTACTCAACAGAGCTACTATGGCCAGTGACCTGCGGTTTTAATAACTAAGGTTCTAACGGGAAGTAACGACATTTTAATAGGCCATTAACATAGCCTCTGATGATCTCGCCAGTGCTAGGTGAGAGGGTGTCCCGGTATGTGGGAACTGCAGGCATCTGCGGTCCATAAGTAAGGAGCGGAGGCGTGCACAGGTGTTTCTCTGCTTGCTGACTAGTTTCTCACGTAAAGGTCATTATAACTAACTGCTTAAATTCTGGGGACTGTCCAACTAGCAGTTCGGAGGCACAAGTCACCTGAGGAGTTAGAATCCTGTATCTGCGTAAGGACTTTCTCTCTGGTGGTGTGTGTACATGCCGCAGCACCGTCATTGAAATTGCTGGCATGGCACTTGGTACCAGGCGATAGAACCAGTCTGATTCCATCACTGCACGGAAGAAAGAAAAAGCCACAGATTTACCCTGCTTGTCTGGAGCTCCTGCTGCCTGAGCACCTCAGAGATTCTCTTGTAGGGCCACAATCTCACCCTTTATTTTTGTGTACTATAAAGATACTGTACTGATCGCCCTGTAAATCACGGAGCAAGCGTGACCGCGGGCTAGTTCTATGGCTCTCTGCCCTTCACACTGGCTAGCACATCTCTTTCTGGTCTCTTTGAAAAGTGGTTTCCATTATTGGTTGTAATTTTTCACTTCCTCTGAGCCCCGCATAGTTGAACTTACGGTAACCATCCAGGTGATGGGTACCAGGTTGCATCTGCAGTGTGTACATTTTGTACTAAAACAGCAGCACTTCTATTCCCATAGCAAACTCATTTTGTGCTTGAGAAAACTGATACATCGTGGAGGCAAGAGTTGCAGCCCCATAGCAAAGCCTGACCTGAGATTTTTCCTTTAAAAGGTTTATTTGTTGTGCATGAAAAACAATGAATCCTCCCCAAATGTATACTTTTTGAGTGCAGAATGTGTTTTCTGAGAATTTATAGGTGCATCTGTTAATTAGTTTGAATTCAAATTAATATAAACCAGGTCTCTTTAAGAAATTTACCGCTTGGAATGAGACTTTTCTCTCCCCTCCTAAATGATGATAGAATAATGGACATTTCAAAATTCCCACATGCATCTGACGAAGTGGGTCTTTGCCCACGAAAGCTTATGCTCCTACACTTCAGTTAGTCTATAAGGTGCCACAGGACTCCTCGTCGCTTTTGCAGATTCAGACTAACACGGCTACCCCTCTGATACTTGACCACATACTCTAAACTCCTTGAAACCTAGTCTGGAGGCTACACTTATTTATTATTAATGTTATTTCCTATTTTCATAACTAAAAGTTTTTCCTTCAGCAGAGAGGAAAGCATAACGTTCTTCCATGCACCAGCCACTGCTGACAGATAAACTTCTGGCTATGACGAATAAAGACAAATGAGCTTTATTTCCAAATATTTCCTTTTCAAAGTCATGCATTGCAGCAGATCGACTCAAGGCTGGGAGTGATGGCATTTGTGGGAGGCGATGGGCGGGGGCATGTACAGAGGTAAAAGAAGTGGGGAGTATTACTGCAATAGCCACATGCCAATTAAGGCACTTTGTTTTTTGTGATTCAAGATTACATTAAACTGATTTTAAATATATGTTTTTTCTTTAACTCTCCATTCCCAGAGTGCCATAACAAGACCGAGTTAAGCGGGGTTCTAATTATAATTCTATAGGCGGAACTCTCTAGTCCAGCACCCTCGGGACCTAACCGGTGCCGAACCAGAGTATTTGCCAAACCACAGGAGGTCAATATTGTCTAGCAGCATTGCTAACTCTTCTGCTGCTTCCTGGGCTCCAAGAAGACATTTAGGGGTAAATTAGAGCTAAACAACAGCACAGAACACTGAGAGCCAGGCCTGGTGGCTGTAAACAAACTTTATGGGACCGTGGGAAATTTGGCCACACCTGTGATAAGTGGACAACCGGCTAACTGAAATCGTGCCGGATCATGGATGTTGCCAGACCAGAGAGTGCCGGACTAGAGAGGTTCAAACTGTATAACGAAATAATTTTGGATTACTTTTGAGTTTAATTTTAACTGTGTATTTATAATGCTTGTTTTGTTTTTAATCGTAACATCCCTATAAGGGAATATACTCTAACTGATGTGTTTAGTCAACCCTAACTCCTTTGTAATGTATATTTGGTCTTGGAATAATCTGCAGTCACATCAATTAGTATTAGAAATTTAAATAAAAACACAACTTCAACAGTAGTTCAATATAACTACTGATAAGCAGATACTTTAGCTACTAGGCTATATAGCCTTTGGTAAAAATTTTAGATAATTTGAGATTGTTTCCTCTAGGTTCCTTTAATGCAATAAAAGCTAAAGCATTATGAAAATTAAAACAAATGATGAATAGTGAATTTAAAATATGGACACACAGAAACAATCTTGTTGCCTAGTAAAACTCACTGAAAAGTACTTTGACAAAATGAAAATTTTTGCACCAAAAAAATCCATTTTCAAAGAAAATATTCAGATTTTGGCCTAAATGAAATTTTGTTTAGTTTGTCTACAAAAATCCAAAAATGTCCTTTTCTTCAACGACAAGTTGTATTTTAAATTTTTCTCTTTTAATTTTTTTCCCTGATCAGCACTAGACCCTGTTTTGTACTTATATCTGTCTGTCTACAAAATATCGTTAAAATGAGGCAGTCAGAGGAAATGAGCAGGAAGAATTTTCCTATTTTTTGCTATCAGTAGCTTCATAATGTATAACACATAGTAACCTGTTTTTTCCATACATTAGTGAGTGGTTCCCCCAACTCTTAGACCTAATTGGCACTTACATTTTTTTTCTGGCACAGGTTTTTCAATTAGGAATGTGAGGGGGAAAAAAATCACACTTCAGACCAATGTAGCTGTGTTGTAAAACCCCTTACTGTAGACACTTATACCAGCAATTTTTTAAAAAAAGGCCCTTTTGGTGGGGATAGCATATTTTATTTGGGAACTCATATAAACTGTACCATCAAAAGATTGTTTTTGTGGGTATAAACTGTCTCTCCACAGAGAGGTTTTGCTGGTAAAGCTCTCCTGGCAAGCCCTGTCTAGCATAGACAAGGTCTTCCTGTTCATTTGAGAAATCATTATGTTCATTTATCTTATTGAAGTGAATTGGATTAACTACACAAGTGCAGATTATTCATAAAGCTTATGAAATCCATCCTAAATTAGTAAATTTGTACAAAGCCACAAAATTATCAGTTTCATTGCTTGAAAGAAATATTGCAAATTCCCTATCAAATTCAAAGCTGAAGAATTACCAATAGATTGGTGGCCATTTTCTAACTTGCGTTTGTGTGTCAGCTCTTTTATTATGAAAGAAACTTACTATCCTGTTCTTTCTTATGGAAGTTTTACAGTCTTAATTTCCCGGTAAATTTCCTTGTCATTGCTAGATCTATAAAACCTAGAGTCTTTAAGGTGTAATGGGGTATTTTTATAGCACAAGAAGTTAGCAATAGGAAAGTTTTGACACAAAGTTTAAAAAAATAATGGAATTTGGTATCCTGCCCAGAACTTTGACTGACTGTCTGGGAATTTTACATTCTATACTAGTGTATTGTTGAATTAGTGTACATACCCTGGGCAGTGCTATACAAATACATTATAGTGCTCTCCTGCAAGTGGAGCACAAAATATTTATATCCTACCACATGTTGAGCCTGGATTGGTGAAAATCTTTTTTTCTCTGGGGTGCAACATTTCCCGATGTGCCTCTTTTTTACAATGAATTTTATGTGCTGCCAGCCTTATGCACAGTGTGTTTGTGTCTGCTACAATTTGTTTGCTCCTATGGGCTTGTTTCATTTTTACATTTTTAGTACACGTTTTGTAATGTCTTGCTTGCACTGTATTTAAATAGTCTGTACACTGGAGAGCCGGTAGTCTGTGAAAGTGTAAGGTTTAAAGGTCTTGATTGAAAGGCTTGACATCCATACCTTGACTGACACTGTCATGAAGAAGATCATGTTTAAATTACTGCATCATTTATGGTTCAGGTCACGTTGCTACTGCATAGTCACTTCACTTCTGAGTGTTTGACTTTGAGGAGCGTTTCATTCTGAGACGTTTGCAAGGCAATCCCATGAGTCCATCCTGTATGTATTGACAAAAGAACCATTCAGCTGCAAGGAAGGCTGTCTGTCCTGCAAAACCTGTCTCTCAAGTTAGAGGGCTCCAGCTTTCCTGCCCAGTTTTTCTTTCAGGACGTCTCTCTTGCTTAATTGACCCATTCGTGAAACGTTTTCAGGAAGACTCATCCCTGGAGATTTGATGGCTTGTGCCATTTGTAGTTCAAAGGTAGTGTTTTTTCATCCTCATGTAAAAGAAACAGAATTGACTCATTGGCCTATTCCAATGCTTTCTAGTTTTATACGGGGACATCCTTCAGGCTACTTATTTTGCAGGATATTGATTCCCGTAGTGGCGATGGAAGCAAGTCGTGTCTCTTCTCATATCACTCAGTCGTTTTTCTTTTGAAGTGTGGAAATCAGGATGTATTTATAGGCAGTAATCTGAAATTGTCAGCTGAAAACCAAAATGAATATTCTAAACCACTGGCCCTGTTTTGGGTTTTTTATGAGGACAAGAAGGAAGATCTCTTCCACACTTGTCTCTCAGTAGTTAATGTTTTCCCCGTCCCAGGGACCTTGGCTGTTTAAGACAAAACTGCTGAAATATACCTTTCAAAAATATCTTGCTGCTATATTAAAAAAAAAAAATGAAGCTGAGACCAGAAGCTCAGTCATACCAGAGTTTCTCTTGGATGTCTGGAAAAAGTCTTATAGTTCTGGGATGCTTTCCAAAATATTTTCAGTGACCATTGCCACAGGCGTGAACTTCTTAATGCATTTTGCAGTAACCTCCACCACAGTGAAATTGATGGCTGCCTGAAAGCTTTACATGATAAGCAAGTATGGCACCATTCATGCCATAAACCGAATTTTTTTACTCATTAAGTTGTACCTTCAGGACTCTCATGTGGTCAGTAGTGTTAACTTGGGAAAACCCTACTCAAACATTACTATGCAAAATTACATCATTGCATATTTATATGTTGTTTGTTTTCAATACCCAGGATTTGTTTCCACACACAGAGAAGCAAATCCGTAAGCATGACCTCTCTTGGAATACATCAATGGCTACAAAAGGAAAGTTCAGGCTGGCTCCTTTAACCTGAGCTTTTCTAGGTTTCCTTTCGCAGAAAGTGAAATACATTCACAGATTAAAAGAATTTTGGACAAAATAGCCTTCCAGAAGAGAAGTGGGAAAGGCAAGTGAAGTTGTATCGATGGCATTTAATCATTGGAGAAGGTCCAGAGAAGAGTAACAAAAGTGATTCAAGATTTAGAAAACGTGAGTTCAGGGGCAGCCCGTGAGCCTAGGCAGACTCAGTGGTCGCCTAGGGTGCCACTGCCCTGGGGCGACCGATGATTACGTCACGGCCATTGATGGCCATGCAGGCAGGGGCACCGATCGTGCCTTCCGCCTGGGGCACCAGCTGCCAGAGCCAGCCTCAGGCAGCTCCTGAGTGAGCTATGAAAGAAAACTGAAGGAATTGGGCTTGTTTAGTTTGGAAAGGAGAAGACAGAGAGAGGACATGAGAGCAGTTTTCAGGTATCTAAAAGGCTGTCACAAGGAAGAGGGACAAAATGGTTTTCCTTAGCCTCTGAGGATAGGACAAGAAGTGTGGCGTGTCCCCTCAGAGCTGCAGTGTGCTGGGGGTGATTTAAAGGGCACCAGAAACCCTGGGCCTCTTTCAACTGATCCCTTTGCTCCATGCCCCATCGGCAGGCCTGGATGGAAGTGATGTTGGAAGGGAGAGAGAAATGCTTTGAAAATTAGGCAAAATTTTAACCTCTGCGTCAGTCAAGGGGCTGTGACCTGAGCTCAGCAGGTTAAGCTATCACATTTGGTCGTCCAGTGCTTTTCACCACTGCTGAACTGCCAGCTGCCTACAGCTGCTGGACGTGTGTTCATCCATCTGTTCCTGGACTCCTCACTCCTCTTCATGCCATATTCCATCTTGTCCACAGGGATCGATACCCTGGTGGCCAACAAGCTGGGCTGCCCCAGCGCTCTGGACCTGGGAATAACAACGGTTCACGGGCACACATACTGTCCGGGGTTCGGAAGGCTGGGCTGGCTGCCCATTGAGCACTGGTTCAGTCAGGGGCCTTGTCTTCAAAAATGTCTGTATCTAAGCCTTAGTCAAATTAGGGATTTCTTCTTCCAGCACCAACTGCCTTACTTGAGAACTGCACATCATCCTGAGCCATAACTCTCACTTGAACAGGAGATGGAAGAATCGGAACGCCTGTTTCTTGGCTTTGGAGCTCTTCTCCATAAGTAGGCAGGCCAATGGTGACCCGTCATGACTGCAAGACTGTAGGCAAGATTCATCTCCTTGACATGGGCCTCCCAGGAGAATAATCACAAAACCTGCACACCCAAGATGGGGAAATGGAAAGAGCCAAACGTAGGTTGCTTTGAGTAGATGATTTAATGACCCCAGTGGACCACAGGGATCCCAGATAGAATTACATAGGGGCCGAAGTTCTCAAGTTAAATACAGAACAGATCTACCCTAGGCATGCTCCTACGTGATGCCTCGGACTTTAATGCAAGAAGCTGCCCAGGACTGCTGAGAGGAAAGGGAGAGGGGAGTAAAATAAAAACAGAAGTCCAGATGAAAAGCAATATTGTACAAGAAGGTAAAGATAAATCTGCTCAAATATTTGAGGGGTCATAGGGTGGTAAGTGGAAAAAATCGGTCCTATTGAAAGAGGTGGCAGTAGTCCATATATTGAAAGGATGTGGGCATTGCTAAAATGCAAAGGCTCTTGTTTCTGTGCTCATGAAGACGTTTGGGGCACAAGGGAGGTGATAGAAAACAAAGAGAAGAGTTCTGGGGAAGGAGAAGAATTCCTTGGGAAATGAGGATCTTACTGTGAAATAAATTACAAGATTGGATTGAAGAGTGATTTACCATGGGACCAGATGCAATGACATCCTTGAATTCTGCAGCAGCACCAGAGAGAGGAAATGTTTAACAAAAGCAGCAGCCGTTGGGGGGGAAATTAAATGTGCAAGAAAAGTGTAGGCTACATCTAGGAACCAAAAAGCTGTCACCTTTCATCTGAAGCTATAATCTATAGTTTGGGAAGATCTTGAAAATGAGAATGCAGATTCCCCAACGTGGAGCATGCCTATCAAATGTGATTTAGCCTTTAAAACTTCCTCCGTTGGCTGAAATTTTGGATTTGGCATGTCTTCTGGGCTTGGTTCATAGAGCTGATTATCTTAGATGCGGAAGGCGTTAAGGGATTTGTGCACTAAGGATACGAGAGATTTGGTGCTAACACTCCACATCCTCTGTTGCTTTCTTCTAACATTCTGGCTGTCCCTCTGGAGCCAGAGCCACATTTTTATATTGTTTGTTCATTATATTCTTTATGGAACTATTTTAATTGTCGGGAATTTTTTTAAGATTCACTTCTTATATTGCACAGTTGTTGTTCAGTACTACTGTCACAAAGATGTACAGGATGGGGAAAAAAATCCATTTCTTCTCTAATTTACCAGACCTGGCTGTCATTGCAAAATATAAGTAGTAATAGTGCTGCCCAGCCAGACTACATCTGTGCTGACACACTTCAGCTAGGGGGTGTTGATGGGGGAGGGATAGCTCAGTGTTTTGAGCATTGGCCTGCTAAACCCAGGGTTGTGAGTTCAATCCTTGTGGAGGCCATTTAGGGATTTGGGACAAAAATTTGTCAGGGATGGTACTTGGTCCTGCTGTGAAGGCAGGGGACTGGACTCAATGACCTTTCAAGGTCCCTTCCAGTTCTAGGAGATTGCCTATCTCCATTAATGTATTTTTATTTATTTTATGGTGCATTTTGGCAGGTCCGGAAGAGCAGAGGTCACTGCATTATGGGGCATGGAGCACTCAAACTGCAGTTCTCATTAGGCACGGAGGCAAAAAGATTTGGTCTGAAAACTTTGGCTGAAAACTCAAAATTCTCTCAGATAAATTTCAGCAGATTTTTTTCATTTGCACCACAAATTTTCTTCTAACCGTGCCCCACCAGTTCCACTAAAATTGATCCTAGAACATTACCAATGGATTTCCTACGGACCAAACACTTGGCAAGAACAGCCAGGAGGTCATAGGCCTTGCTTCTGAAGATTTCACCCACCTGGCTGAGTTTGATAGAGAACCAGTGTGGTGGTGACAGACTGTTCCAGCAATTGCAACTGGCAGTTTCTTAAATTAAATCTTAGAATAACGAGACACGGGCCTTCTCCTTGGGATATAATCTCTCAACGGCGCGCTTCTGTCTTGGGTAAAAGGAGCTGCTCATCTATCAGTTTTGCGTTGTCAAAGCAACTTTAGAAACAAGTTTGGCATCTTGGCTTTACGCTTTCAACAGTTGATGCCATTTGTATAACTCAGGTGGGAGGAGGCAGGCGAGGTGCATAGGTGGAAGAAATTTGATCCTGGGATCTGCAACCTATTAAGCTTTCTAGTTTTGCCACATTTTTTTCATAAAAGTGTTAAATTTGTCATGTCTGCAATGTTTTCTTTTTAATGTTGGCCTCTAGATCATTTTCTAGCTAGCTCAGTTATATTTTCTCCAGCTGTATCCAGGGGCAACATCGGGTCTCTATAGCTGAGTGGCCTTCACCAGCTTGCTTGCTGTGTTTTTCTACAACAAATGAAAGTGCCTTATGTAACAAACTTAAAATCTGTCTGTGCAGCGAAAGCTGTACCGGCAGGCGTGGTGAAGCAAAGACCACTGTGGAGGTGCTATGCTGATTTTTGTGTAGCAAGATAAAAATAAATGTAGACTCTGGAGACGACTGTCGAGCCATCTGGAAACTCTCTGGGATACGTTTGAGAGTTAGCTTGCAGTCCAGATAATGGATGTTAGTGGAAAGGCTCTGAGAGATGTGACCGGAGGAATGACACCGGCGTGCAGTGCTGTAATGTCTTTGTTACCGTGTGGGCTGTTCCATACAGACAACGAGAGTAGCTCCGTGGTATGAACAGGTCCATCTAAAAAGCCCTCTGCGTTCTCAGGTGTAAGTACGGCCACAGAGCAGGTGTTTCTTGTTTTACCCGCTCGTTTTCTCTTCCTCTTTTCATGTCATCTGAGCCCAAGGGTCAGAAGCCCCAGGAACATCTCCTCCCCCACCCCTGGTTTGCTGCCTGACTGAGAGAGGGGGTTGGCCTCCGTGCCCCATTTGGCGATCCCAGTGCTGTCACATCCTTGTGTTGTGATTTGCTTCACACAAACTCTCTAGCTCGAAAAGCTGGGGCTTCCTGGGGGTCTCCATAGGAACAGAGTTAGACCAATGCAAGTGCTTTGCTAAATCCAGCCCTTCGGAGTCTGAGGAGCATGCCTTGAGCATGCCCTGCTGCACTCCAGTCATGTCTCTTATGTTCCTCCGGGCATAAACTAGAGAGTAGTGATTGTCCTGTGTCCAGGCCTGCCAATGGTGGGGGCATCTGCCCTGGGGCCCCGCTACTCAAAGGGGCTGGGGCCGGAGTGCTGGGCGGTGTGTTAGCACCAGCCCGTCCCTTCTGCCCAAGCCCCGCCCCTTCTGAGTACGTGGAGCTGCACCTCCCCCGCCCAGTGGCCCAGCCGTTCTGTGTCATCGCACAATACGCGAGTGGTCTTGATTTCGGAACCCTGACTTCCCACCGAAGAAGCTGGCTGGAACTGCCCTAATGCCTCCTTGTTGGAGGATGCCCAGTAAGCTAGAGCCCTCAGACCGAAGAGTGGGCGCAGCGGGACCGGAAAGAGAAGAGCTGAGCTCACGAGCCAGCAACGAGACCCCTTCTTGAAGACAGCTCAAAGGAACAATACAGGAAGCAATTAATAATCCCTTTTCTTTGTGCCAAAAGCTGCAGAATGGGAATATTCTTCCTTCAGCCCCCACCAGCTGCAAACCAAGGGTCTTTTTTCCACTTGCCTAAGGCTGTCTGCAGGTTGTCAAAAGGTGGGAAAAGACTTGATTAAAATCCCTCTCCTGCCTCTAGTGGGAAAACTCATCCGAACTCATCAGCTCAACAGACTTGAAAGTGCTGCGGGGGAGCTTTGCGCTGTACTTTCCTGCCCCGCCCCCCGTGACACTTGGCCTTCACCTGTGTTTCTTTTGAGGGTATGGAACTGAAACATGCCAGAGCCGTTGGATGTTGCAGTGCAGCGTATTTCCATCCTCCTGTCGCTTCTTGGCAGCTGGCTGGTCAATTGCCATATGTCTGCATGGCAGCTCAAAGCCAATGGCTGGCCCATGCCGGCTGATACGGGCTACAAGGCTCAGGTCATGGGGCTGTTTAGTTGCTGTGTTGATGTTCAGACTCGGCCTGGAGATCTGGCCTCGAGGAATCTGAGGTGGGAGGGTCCCACAGCTCAGACACCAGCCCATGCTGGAACGCCTGCACTGCAGCTAAACAGCCTCTGAGCCTGAGACCTGCGAGCCTGCCTTAGCAGCCGCAGGTCAGGAGCAGGTTTTTAATTGCAGTGTAGACCTACCCCTTGTTATCCGCTCAGCTAACACAGGACAGCACTAGCCATGTAGGGACTTCCTGGAGCATTGTGCATTGTAGCCAACGACTGTGTTCTCTGTTGTCTTGGTAACTCCCATGTAGCTTTGTACGTAATCAGGGTGTGATGACTAGCTCTATGGCTATAGGATAGGGTTCTAGGAGTACCAGACGATAAATATTTAGCAACGGTAAGTGTGTATTCAGCCCATAAGTAAAGTAAGGCCTAAATGGAAGGGTCCATGCTGAAGCCTGTGAGGTTTCAGCATAGTTAAATGAGGTCTTGGTCTTCCGGGGGTGTCATGAATGGGTGACACAGGAATGACTGTAGGTCTGTAAAATGTCTCAGAAGGAGAGCTGTGTTAGTCCGGAACTTTAAAAGCAATGAGCAGTCCTGTAGCACCTTAGTCTCTAACAAATATATAGGATCTTGAGCTTTTGTGGGTAAAACCCACTTCCTCAGATGAGTTGGAGTGGAAATAACAGAATCCAAGGTGTGTGTATATAACAGCAGAAGCGGTTACCAGTCAATTGTAGGACCCATGTTAGTGAAGCTAATTAAGTAGGCTGGATGTGTCCCATTCCTAGCTTTTGATGTGAAAATGCGAATGTCAAAGGCAGAGAAATTGGCTTTGTACTGTTTTAGCCAGTTAATGGCTTGACTCATGCCCAAGTTGACAGTGGCAGATTTGTCCATTTCTGCAGTCTCCCTCTGTAATTGGATGGTAAAATTCCTTTGTATAAGAATGGCTGCGTTTTAAATCCATGATTGAGTGCCCAGGTAGGTTACAAGAATACCACAGCGGATGTGCCAATAGGTGATGTTCCTGTTGCCATGTGCCCAGATAGAACACAAGATGCCCGATGGTAAAAGCACCACCACCAGCAGCATGAAAATAAGGATGACAAAGCGCCTAGCAGTGCAGAAGTAAGCATGGCAGCAGTGCGCCCTTCTTGTGAGTGCCTGCCCAGCGGCCACGGTCCCATTCTGAAGGCAGCACAGAAGTTAGGGTGGTGGTACCACAATTCCCCCCCCCCCCTCCCAAACAGCCAGATTTCCTGGGGAGGCCAGATTTCATGGTTCCTGATGCATTTTTTCCCAGCCGTGAACTTGGTAAGGCTCTAACTAGAAGGGAAAACTCTGTTCATCATCGTGATACATAAAAATGCTTCTAAATGTTTCCTTAATTAAGTGTGTTCGTCTGTTTTAGTAATTAATGTGTCTGTTGACTCCAAAATGTGAAGTTCAAAAAGGGAAATCCAAAAGCAATTCTGGAAAACAAGCATACGAGAGGAATAGATTCAGGTCCCTAAGGAAAGGGGAGCTGTTTCTGCAACCTCTTTGCATGAGTTATCCATTCACATTGCTGGGACTATGTACAGAAGGATTGCAGCTTGGGGCTTATTAGACAACGGGAGCGTCAGAATTTCTGTTGCTACGTATTGCAGGATTCTGTTGCTTGTGTTTTAATGTCCTTGTGTGGCAGCTGTGTTTTTTGTATTTGGGCATAACCTCTCTCTGTCTCAACATTTCAACTTGAAATGGATTTTGCAGGTCCCTTGTCAAATGCTAGATGTTTGAATACAGGAAGGGCTAGAGAAAAATTGACACACGTGACAGCTGATTAGCAAGATTGCTCTGAATCTGTATTACATCTTGCTCTTCATTGGTCAGAATTATCTAATGTGTCGGGATCTAGCCAATAGGGTACCAAACTGAGAGTCGGGAAACATTCTGATCCCAGCTCCTGGGTGAATCCCGTCACTTCTTGGTGTCTTTCCCCATCTGTAAAAGAGGATAATGGCATTTAGTCGCCTTTGGAAAAGCACTTCTGGTATGTCTCCACAGCGTTTTGGAGCAGGCCACCCAGCTGAGTCAATAGACTTGGGCTAGAAGAGATCACCTGCGTGCTCTGACGGCACATGAACGCTACAGAGAAGATCGAGGCTCCAGAGGTTGATCTTCTAGTGTTGGATTTAGCGGGTCTAGTGTACACCCTAAATCGAATGCTGAGGGCAGCCCCTGCTGGTGTCCAATACTCCTCAATCTGCGAGGAGGAAGGGAAGCCAATGCGAGTGTGCGCTCCCGTCGGCCTCTCGGAGTATGGTCGGGGATTTCAGGTGCCTCAACTCCAGCTAAACAATTAACATAGCTGGAGTTGTGTATCTTTGGTCAACCTTCCCCTCCAGTGGAGACCAGGCCTACAATAGCAGTAGTGTCTGGATGCACTAATACACAGTAGACCCTTTTGGCACACAGTGGTTGCTAGCACAATTCCTTGAAATCCCCCAGCTTTTCAATGAAATGTCAAGTGCAGAGTAGACGCCAATAGTCAACATTCTCTTTATTTACATCACTCTTGTCCCGTGCTTGAAACACAGGCTTTAGAGCCATTCCTCTTGCAGTAGCATTAGTTTTCTTACATACTCATATGCCGTCAATCAGCTCTGATTGACATTTACTGAAACCGAACACAAATGACTGAAATAATGTTTGATGATTCGTATAGAATCGGGTCTCCCAGCATGCTGTCCTCTAGCAGCTAACCAAAAGAAAAGTACAGAGATCTGTGCCATTTTTTATACATGCTCATCCAACCACGGGCAAGTATTCCTTTAGTCCTTGTCAAGGTAATTAGCAGAATAGTTGCTAATGAAGCGAGAGCATGCCGGTATCAGCTTTCTCTGAAACTTATGACGGTGTTTGTGCTTGTATGTGTTTGGACAGGAAAAGGAAAAGAAGTACATGCTTCCCCTGGACAACCTGAAAGTGCGGGATGTTGAGAAGAGCTTCATGTCTAGCAAGCATATTTTTGCCTTGTTTAACACGGAGCAAAGGTAAGAGAAGGCATCAACCAGTGCATGGCCGACAGAGCTGAGAAGATGTACAAGTTCATGACAATGGCTGCCACATTGGGGCTCCCATAACATGAGACTTTAACCATCTTACATGCTTTCAGCTCATTTCTTTCTGTGCGATTGCTTTAATGCTGGGTCATGGCCCCTTACATCCTTCTCACGGATCGTGGTGTGGACCAAACCTGTGCTGAGTAATTTTGTTCCTTAGGATGAGTGTTTGATTCCCTCCCTATCCTATTGGTATGTGTTTCTGGACCTTCTCCAAGGTTTACTGGAGACAATTCCTCCAGCGAACATCTGTGACTTTTGTCCTTTATAGGCCAGATCCTGGCTGAAATTGGCAAGCTCCATAGGCTTTAGTGGAGCCACACTTACCTACACCAGCTAAGGATTGGTCCCTCGGTTCTACAGCACCAATATATCCTCAGTCACGATAGGCGTGTTTTGCAAAACAGGCGAGAAATGAAAGAATGAGAGAGCTCTGTCTTCCTGATTCATTCAAACCTTAATTCGATAGCCACTTTCCTGGCCAGTCTGCAGCTTCTGAGTAAAGAGTATATGGAGATATGCTTCTGGAAAGCAGGACATTGTGATGAGTGCGTACAAACAGAAAGGAACATAGACTCACAGAACACGAGAGCTGGAAGGGACCTCCAGAGGTCAAGTCCAGTCTCCTGCCCTCACGGCAGGACCAAGCACTGTCTAGATCATCCCTGACAGGTGTCTGTCCAACCTGCCCTTAAATATCTCCAGTGATGGAGATTCCACAACCTCCCTGGGCAATTTATTCCAGTGTTTAACCATCCTGACAGTTAGGACATTTGTAAGGTGAACACTACAACACATACACAAAAGCAAACGGTGTGGCCTTTCTAAAGGGAGGAGTTGTGTTTGCAGTGGGTTCAGTGGAGCTCTAGCTTTCTATATTACCAGGAGTGTTGTGAGCAAGACACGAAAAGTCATTCTTCTGCTCTACTCTGCGCTGGTTAGGCCTCAGTTGGAGTATTGTGTCCAATTCTGGGCACCGCATTTCAAGAAAGATGTGGAGAAATTGGAGAGGCTGAAAGAATTGGGTTTGTTGAGTTTAGAAAAGAGAAGATTGAGGGGGGACATGATAGCAGTTTTCAGGTATCTAAAAGGGTGTCATAAGGAGGAGGGAGAAAATTTGTTCATCTTGGCCTTTGAGGATAGAACAAGAAGCAATGGGCTTAAACTGCAGCAAGGGAGGTTTAGGTTGGACATTAGAAAAAAGTTCCTAACTGTCAGGATGGTCAGACACTGGAATAAATTGCCCAGGGAGGTTGTGGAATCTCCATCTCCGGAGATATTTAAGAGTAGGTTAGATAAATATCCATCAGGGATGGTCTAGACATTATTTGTTCCTGCCGTGAGGGCAGGGGACTGGACTCGATGACCTCTCGAGGTCCCTTCCAGTCCTAGTATTCTATGATTCTATAGATAAGCTGCTTTTGCCAGGATTCCTATTTTCAAAAAATCCGTTTAAGTAGTACCTGTAATATTGAATCTGAACGTCTTCACCTCACCCCATCCTCCAAAGCTTTGTGAGGTGCTGAAATGTCCTTCCAGCTAAGAACACTCTGTGGAATCAGTTGTTATTGCTCTTGAGCTGGCTAGAAGTGATCATGGGAGAGCAAAATGAGGCATTCTCTCCCTCTAGGGCTGTGCTGGCTATCTCTGAACCACTCCCAGCTGCTGGTCTCAGGAGTGAGAAACTAAGCTGGAGAGTCTCACGCTTGAATGCCCTGTAAAGTCTTGTCTCCAGCTGGTAAGCAGTTGGGCTGGCTCGCCTGTTCGGAGTCTTTTCAAACAATGAGTCTCAAATAATCGCTAGGAGTGTTAGCTCAGACACTTGACCGTGTGCATTTCTAGGCCCCGGAGAAAGCTGGTTGTTCTGAAATACAAGGGAAATGCTGTGTGGAAGCTGAAATGGACTTTAACTGTTTACACACAGCTTGGTCATTTGTCAATAACTTTTTGGTGACCGCTCCTTGTCAAGCGCACGGATTCTGGGCAGAATATTGGAATATATTTTTCAGGCAGGCATAACAATCAGCCTTGGGAAGGCAGGACTCAGGTAGCTTGGGACAATTCGCCTTTCTCATGAATATTTTGTGCTTTCTCAATATTCATGGGTGATTGGCTGAGAGAAACCAGAAAACTCAAATCCATTTCCCATCTCCAGTTCACAGACCGGGGGCGGATTGCTTTTTCACGTGTGTGCCTGCTCCTGTATCGTCGTGGAGACAGACGGTGGAGCGAGGGTTTCAGATTTGAGTCTCTAAAATCTGTCGGCACCCTGAGCTTTTGGCTGGGCCCCCTGCATTGTTACAATTAGCTTAAAAACATCCTGGGATATATATGGGCATGACAATGCAGGAAGAAGATGCTAGAATAATGTCGTCTAAGTAAATGCAGTTTGTAAACAGAATTCTCCGACAGGGAGGAAAGGGAATCCGTTTAGCAAACTCTATTTAAAGTGGCAGTTTCTTTGCTACCACGATGCAGCTGATTTGCCTTTGAGCCAACAAGGGAGATTTCTAGAAAGATCAAATGAAGTGTTGTGTTGGTTTAATACCTAATTCTGCCTCCTCCTAGGACCTGCACCCTGCAGTGGGAGGTGGGGGGGAGGGCTGAGGTTTTGATGAAGTGATCTAGTGTAGGAGTTTTCAGCTTGGGGGTCATGAGCATGTAGTGGGGCGGTGTCCACACCTGTCCCGGGTGGGAAGTCTTGCATGGAAGGGTGTAGAGTAGACCCACAGGTGCGACGGATCTCATTTTATTTTAAAATGCCTCGATTGTGAAACATTCATATGTGTGTTCTGTTTGGGAGCAATGTTAGCCGTGAGTGTCGGCATGCTTCGCTTTTTTATTAGTATAAAAGAAACTCCATTTCTCATCACGCCACTCATATGCTACCAACTGAGAGAGAAGTCCGATGTTTTTCCTGCAGAGGGTTTCTGTGCCTCCCAAGGATCCCTGCATTTAAGATGCAGGTAACTTGAAGAAGAAGAGTAAAGTCATCTATGGAACATCCCAAAATGGCATGTGGGTCATTCTAGGCCCTGCTTTCCTCCTTAATCTCAAGCAGCGTTCCGGTTTTGTGCCTCGCTTCTGCACGTTTTCTCTGTGTGCATTTCAAACTATTTGAAATGTTAAGCAAAGCCTCCCTTTAGTCAAGAGCGTTTTCTTGCAGCGGGTTCTCCCCTTCCCAGCCTCTCGCTGCCAAGGTATTTCCTGTAGCCATATGTTTCTGATACTGTGCGTTTCAATAGCTTCCTGGATTATGCATACTGCATTTTTTCCATTTATGAAAACCTCCCCAGTTGTGAAATGCAGTTACAGAGGGAAATCCTGGTTTTGCTGCAAAGGATAGCCATGCTTGCATGAGGAGGCTGTCGAGAGATGAGTAAAGAAACGAAGGATTTCTGCCCCTCTGATTTACTGTAGCGGTCAGCAGCTCTCTGACAGACATCAGATGTGATTGGGTAATGAACGAAGACTATGGCAATTGATTTCACGGAGAAGATACATTCTCATGAATTGAAACATAATGGTGTGTGCACGACGAGCCTGTGCTGTAAAATCATGTATTTCAATTCCTTTTGGATTGCTTTCTAAATTCAAATGAAACTGCTGAAATGGAATAGGAGCGCCAGGCTTTGCTTATCTGAGTAACGTTGCTGAAACAGAAGGAGAAAGAAACTGGGGCTGTATTCCAGCAAACCAAATAGTTGTTAGAAGCTGTAGGGAGATACTGTGTATTTTAAACCTACATGCTACCGGTACTAAATCCCGCATGTCAGGGCATATCCCTGCAGGTGCTCTCTTTGGATTTACCTCAGTAGAAGGGTTTGGGGCTGGAGCAAATTGTATTAGAGAAACTGCCATTCGACTCGCTCTCTCATTTCCACAATGGCCGATTGGCATCCTGTCACCAGCAGAGGTACTAAAGCCAAGGCCAGGATTTTCTGTCCAATCGTAGGCTCAGAAACAGGAGGTCCACATCCAACGGCTGCACTGATGACTCAGCCTGAGGCTCCTGGGCAAAGTTCAAGAACAAACAAAAAATAATAATTCTGTCTTTCCCAGAAAGTTTACTTTTCTTCTAGGATTTCAGCACAAATGCTTTGCCCCCTCCCCACCTATTTCCCGTAAAAGCTATTTGCTGATTGATATTTTTTTCTTGCGGGCAAGTACGTTAGCCAGGGATAAGCATTGTGGACGCAAATGTGCCTCCTTTTAGGAACTGTACAGCAGCACTTCGACCCTGCTGTGTGTGTGTGTGTGTGTGTGTGTGTGTGTGTGTGTGTGTACGTACATGTACACACACACACCCCGCCTTGGTAAACCCCATGCCGATTCATCCGATGAAATGGGTTTCAGCCACGGAAGCTTATGCCCTAATGAATATGTTAGTCTCTAAGGTATCACCGGGCTCCTTGTTGTTTTTGTGGAATTCCAGTTGGTGCAATTCAGTGCTTATTCTGTGCCGGGGCTAAGACTCTGCACCTCTGGGATTGGTGGTTCACAGTCTTGGTACCTCTGGGTTTGCCACGTCAGTTATGAAAGCAAAAAAAAAAAATTGCACTTACTTGCTTGAGCCCCTACACCTCTCTCATTACAAATTGCACGCTGGTGCTATGGCACTTAATTTGTGTCTGTGCCACCTTAACGTAACCCTTTGGGCCTTGTAAGAGAGAGGCAGAGCGTGATGGTTGACTCACTCTATTGGCAGGTATTCCAACCCTGTATTAAGCAGCTGCAATTTCTGCTGACTCCTTGTGGCAGGAGCAGTTTTTTCGAACGCCTCCGAGGAGCTCAGCAGGGCTTTGAACACGGAGGAGTGTAAGGAATGCTGCCACCTCTCTTCTGCTGTAAGCAGGCGCGTTCCCCTCCGTGCCTTCCCCTGCATTCAGGGGCCATCAGCTGCCTCTGCTTTGCCTGCTGATAAAGGGAGAACGTGGAGCTATGGAGCCGGAGGAGGCTCTGTGACCGGCTGGCTGGAGAGGTGTTGATGGCTCCTGTCTTTCCCTGCCAGTAGAGGGAGCAGCCTCAGCACCGGATGGGGAGAAGAATTGTCTGGTGGGGAGTCCCTTATCTGTGTCCTCTTTCCCATAGCAAGCTCTGTGCTCCTGTTTGAGTCCCTCTCCCTGCCCAGGAGGCTCCCTCCATCTCTCCCTGCCCTCCAGGGGAAAATGGAGACTCCTGCCTGCCCTCCCGTACCAACCCTCCGGTAGAAACGGGACGATTTTTCAGCTGCCTCCCCCCTCGTGGCTGGCTGTGGTGGGGTTGTGTGGGTGGAGAGGAGAGTCTGGAGCACAAGGGCCGCTGGGCAGACCCACCCACAGGGCCCAGGTAAAGGAGGGTCTGATGGAGCGACTGCCAGCCTGTGGGGGAGGCGGGCACTTCGGTCTGAGGCGTGGCGAGGAGCCGTCGTGGAGACAGTCTTGGCGCCGCCGAAAGGAAAACCGAAGTGATGCTTCGCCCAGGGGATGGGCAGAGCCATGTGCATTGTGGCCATGGGGCATTACGTGGGCCAGCCGAAGCGACGTGGCCTGAGAGGCCCGTGGGCGTGCCACGTGACGGCGGAGCAAGAAGAGGCCGTGTCGCCATGGCCCCACACTGGTGGGAGGGGGGGCTTGTTCGGAGATGGACAAGGGCAGATGGCAGAGCTTGTTCTGCGTCCTCCTCAGCCGTCCTTCCCCGCGGCGTAGGTGCAGGTAGACTGGCTCTGGGGAGGGGGCCGTCCTCACTCGTCATCTGGGAAGTTCTCTTCAGGAGACAGAGGGAACGTTTCCCAGACCCTGGGGGCCATGAACATCATTCAGGACCATGGCTCAGAAAGTGCCACAGGCTGGGTCTTCTGGAGGCAACGTGTGACTTGGGGAGTCGTGGCCTTTGGGCCCCTGGGCCCCTGGGCAATGTGAGGGGGCAGCTCCCTGCCCCCCAGAAGGGGCGTGGCCAGGACAGCCAGCTCTCAGCGCTGCCCAGACTACAGCACAGTGGCAGTGTTGCATCAGGAGCCCCCACACTCCTTTGAGTTGTCGGGCCCCTTTGCCCCCCGCTCCCTGTTGGCGGGCCTGGTCCTCTGTGGGTTGCGAAGGAAGCCTAGAGTAGCTGTTCCTGGAGGGAAGCAAGATACCAGGTGGCACGTCTCTGGTGAGCCCTGCCCCGCTAGTAGGGATGGGAACCTTGAACCAAGTTCTTGCCTTTCTTCTGTCTGCCACCCCCCGAACCGGAAAGGGGATTATTGAGAGAGCACCCAAAAGGGAGCTCGGACAAAGGAGGTGTTGGGTGGAAGTCAAGCTCCGGGAACAAGCCTCAGCTGAGGTGTACGGTACTGCTTTTGATTTGCCAAAAAAGCGAAACCCCGGGCAGCGTGAGGGGCGAGCCGCCATCACCCCACGAGGGAGTGAGTGCATTCAAAACTTCCAGAGGAATTTTATCCAGAAACCAGTTCTTAGAGGTCTGTAAACGACAGCGAACTTCCAGAGTCCGTTCAGTGCAGTGAGGAAGAAATCCAATTGATCTGCTGAGCGTAAGCCCCGATTGCCGTTGAGTAACTTAGAGCTCTGCCTTATGTGTCCTTCCATTGATACCACCATGCAGGGGAAATAGTAGAACGCAGCTTTTGCAGGTAAGGGACACAGAGGTCTTAGGTCTGGCAACACAGAGCAAACAAAGCTTTTCAGAGGAAGAAGCAGCAACATTTCGTTCATCATCATCAATATTTCCTGTGTGTAGCTGCAAGGAAGCGTTTGTTCCCTCCCAAATTGTGGACTCTTACCAAAAAAGTAAGATCTTTTAGTGGTTTATATGGAGCAACCAAGTGTTTTTGCTTAGTTTGCAAAATATTGCTGAGTCAGTGAACTAAGCTGTGTGCTGGGGAAAAAGGTTCTCTGACCTATTGGAGGTAGGTGCAGCAATTGACAGTTGTTGATTTATTCAGTATTTCTTTAAAAAGAGCTATAAAGGCAGACTGGGCCCGGCTGGGTTTTACTGGTAAGTGTCAATTGTCCTGTTTACACCCAAACCAATGAAAAAAATACTCCCGTCAATAATCAAAATTCACAGAGAGGCAAGAGAAGAAAAATGCTGCTTGAAAACATACAAGAGCTTTGAGTTCAAGCTATTTATGTTGTGTATTTCCACATGTGCTGTTAAGATTTCTGTTTTACCAGTTAGAAAGCTTAAAGAATTTAAATCTCAACATCTACTGGCATTAAGATTTTTCTCCCTTCACCGCCCACCCCTCCATTTTCCCACAACTATGAGAGTTTAAGTAAATCAAAGTAAAAAAAATGCTTAAACCCCATTATTCTGCACAACTGAACATTTTACAATTGATAAACATTGACAAAAATCCTAAACATTAGTATTATCTACCTAAATTATTTACGAAATTCTGCCACGCCCCTCTCTTGGGATGGTACCTAGGAAATAACTAAATGTACTCCAGTTTGATTGTACCCACCATTATACTAAGCACAGTGCTATTAGGTGGATCATGTTGTTTTCTGTTAATTATTAGTATTACTCTTCCGACACGTGTGCTTATAACTTCCTGTCCAGAAACAGTAGACTCTTAAAGGCTGATGTTATATCTAATGCTCTACTAATATTTTAGAATATTAATCTGAATAGTATACTTTCTCTCTGCTCATTTTCCCATTAGGATAATAGATTCATTAATTAAAAAGATTAATAGACTTCAATGGGTCAACTCACGTGAGTTTGATTTGTAGAGTGAAGCTCTTAATCACATTTCTTTCCTAGCATTGTCTCAGAGATGTTCTGTTTGGTTCTTCTGGAAAAAAGGAAAAGGAAAACTTTTCAGAGGCATGTGTCATTAATTTTAATTAACACACACACACGGGAGTGAACTGAAATGGCACGCCTTGGCTGAAAATGTTAGTCACGCATTGCTGCTAACGCACAGCAGATGGATGGCTTCATAAAGAAAATATTTGCAGAGCCCTAACTTCATCACGTTTATTATTTCTTTGCTTTAAAATAAAAAATTGGCTGCCTTTGTTTAAAAGAGCGGTTGTCATGGCATTTCAGGTGTGTATAACAGTATGCCAAAGCACACTCCAAAATTAGTGTATTGTATCTAGCTTCCTTAGAGTTGAGTTAATATCTAAAATACTAGTCCTGAATGTGTACATTTTTCGAATGTTTAGACCCCTGTTATTTTTACATGGCAGTATATTAAACTCATGTTATGTATGCATTTTGTGGTAATTTTCAACCAAATTGAAAATACATAATATATGCAACGTTTTAGTTTTTCAACTTCACAAAAATTTGGATCCGTCCACATTCAACTTTTAAGATTAATTCTATTCAGTTTCAATTAATAGAAAAAGACTCAAAAAGTCACAAAATAATTTCAGAGGGCAAACATTCTTGTTTTAGGACCCAATCCTCGATCACATGGAGTTGTCTGAGAGTAGTTTGACTTCAGTGGGATTGTTCAGATTAGTAGGATACAGGACTAGTGGGATTTTTGTGTTTGGCTGGGTTTTTTCCCCCCAAATCAGGGCCTTAGTGGTTTATGAACGCAGTACTGCATATTTCACAGACATTCCTGCTCTGTAATTTCTTGTTGTATGTGTCACACCCTGTGTGCAGAATTATGAATGTGGATAAATCCATTCTTATAGTCTACCTTAATGTTTTTGCTTCCTAGCATTCTGTCTCTAATAATTACATGCCACTTACAGTGCATCTGCTTATCAAAGTATAGCAGTCCCCTCATTATTATATCTCAGCAGATGTCTGTGCACAAAATGAATATGTTGACACGCACACAGAAGGCTTAAAATGGAAATTATATAGTAATTGCCCTTAAATACTTGCGACTTTTGCCTTAGATATGTAGGTATGGTTACGTAGGAATGAAGGAAGTGCTAGAGAAACTGCAAATACTGGCAGCAAGCAATATAGTTGACAACGATAATCAGCAATTGGTAAAGGTGACCACAGAACAATGAAATCTACCTCACTGGCAACTGGAAGATTTTTCCTTGTAGTTTTCAGTACCCTTTTTTTTAGATGATGATTAAACAGACTGAGGCCTCATTAACTCTGCTTTCTTAGATGGAAGGTCACTTGCTGGACTGTTCTGTGGCACTGACATTTGGAGCGAGTGTGACAGGATCCTACAGATGCAGAAGCCCCGATCTTGCACAATTCCTGTCTCCTCTCCTATGCCTTCAAATACCTTATATCCTGCTCCCACCGTATTGAAGTCCCCATGGGTACTTAAATCTTCCGTTGAGAAGGTAGTGGCAGAAGGTATTCAGACGAGCTGCTATGTTGCTTCTGTCTACAGGGAACTGTTAAAAAGTCAAAAGGTGAACTCCTGCAACTCCATGGCTTGGGACGTCTCCTGCCCTGAATGGAGACTGATCAGGAGAGGGGCATCTCCAACCATGACTGAAGTGAATGTAAGGATGTGGGGGCGAGCTGCACAGGAACGGTGGCTAACTCACTGAGCATGTGCGAGAGAAGGATTTACCGTTACAATTGCAGACACGGGCACGTTATGTTAAACACAGGTTCTCTCTTGGGGTACCGTCTGCTGTGCTACATCGATGGTCCCTCCACACACATGGTGCCCACCCTCACAGACAGGTAGGCGCACGATCGCACGGGAGCGGTCTCTTCCATCGTTTTGCCGAGGGTCTCTGTGTGGCTGACCTGTGGGTAACTGGGGTCACGTTGCCGCAATGTGCTTAGTGCTGTAGCGACGGCATTTCGAAGTACAGCTCTGCCAGGCTGGGAGGACATTCCATTCACACGTCCGAGATTGGTTCTGTGGTACTTGGGTCAGCTTCTTCATTTCACATTGGTTAGATCTGTTTGCCGATGGGGGGCCAAAAGGGACAGTTGCCCCAGGACTCCTAGCCACTGGAGCACGGCACAGTGCACTCCTGGCAGCTCTCAGGGGTTACGGCGGTCTGGGCAGCGCTGAGGGCTGGCTGCCCCAAACCCCGCCCTTTCTGCCTGATGTCCCACCCTGTCCAGGAGTGGAGAGCTGGCCCTCCCCCCACCTTGCTAGGGGGCCCAGCGAAGCTGCCGGCTTCCCTGAGCTTCTTCCCACTGGGATGGAAAACCTTGTTTGAAAGGATTTTTGTGTGCCTCTCTGTACTAGTGTCAGGGCTAGGTCTTTGCATAGAAATCATCAGAGACTTTTGAAATGGTTCAGGGGTGGAAAAACACGGTTAATTTCAACATAGCCTACACTTGCTCCTGCCATGAATGCAAAGGGCTGCACTAGGTGACCTCTCAAAGTCCCATCCAACCCTGGATTCTATAGGCAGATGTACATGTATTTAAAGTAACCCAAAATGTGGCTTTGTGACAGATCTGACTAAGAACTCTGCCAGAATAATACTAAATACAATTCTCTCACTCGAGCCCTTGGAGGTTTTGGTCAAACTCTGAGGTAAAAAGCTGCTGGAACATCTCACGGTGTTGATAAGGTCAAGGAACTGTTACATTACTAAGTAAATTGTTGCAGATCTGGACTGGAACTGTTTGAAAGGAATCCGAACTCCATCCTATCCAATGAACTGTGTGAGCGTGGACCTGCATAGCCATCAAGTGCACAGAATCAGAATGATAGGGTGTATAATAAATTACAGCTTGGACAGGAACAAGGGAACCAGCTAGGCCCTTCACATTGCTTCATCCATGAGGGCTAGAAGCTTTTGTTTTTTCTTTGTTTTTTAATGGAAACTGAGATTCTTACAAAACCACAGGATTCCAGGAATTCGGAGGCATAAAGGAAAAACACCAAATATCACAAGACTCATGATAAAATAGTGAGAACTGGCAAGCCAGCAAACCATTTGTAGTAATGTGGGCTAAAACCACTCTCGGATTACACATAACAAGAGCAGAATGTACCTACCACAATATATTGACACACACAGTGGACAGACTTGAAATTCACATTCCAGTTGTGGAGTGGTTGGGCCACTGAACGTGGTTTTCTATAGAAAGTTGGGTTTTCAGCTAAACATAATTTTATTTATGAAATAAGTGGAGGGTGGGGGGGTGGTCAGAAAATTGAATATTCATAGAAGAATGAAAACCCAGTTTTTGGTTGGAAACGGAAACTTTTGGAATAAATAACAATAATAAATATATGAAATGTTCAGTTTTTCAATGAAAAGTTGACATTTTCTGTAGGAAAACCCTCCCCTCATTTTCCAACCTGCTCTTATACTGCTACTATCAATATTCCTAATTCCACATATGTGGAGTGTTGGGAGAACATTGCTAAAAGTGCTGTAAAACTGGGCTGAGTTTATTAAGCATGTTCACTCGGTTTCTTTAGCAGGAAAAACCATATGAGGTGAATGAAGTAAGTATTCCTCAGACTCAGAAACTGAGTATCTAGAAATCATTGTTATTGCCAAATACCCTAAGTCTAAGCTCAGCAGGGCTTCCCATAGGTCAATCACAGAACTTCAGAAAACTACTATATAACTTCCAGTGACTCCATAGATTAGGCCATTCTCCCATGAAACACTCCGTAACGAAGAAAAAGTCTTGGGGTGAAAGAATTTCATCTGTCTTGTTCAGTAAGGGTTGGCTTTCTACCATACAGAGCTGGACACATTATCTACACTTTTTTTGCTAGTAATATTTAATAGAATGTGAATAGAATCCACAGAGATGTTTTTTTACTTGCCTTGTAATTCTGCTTCTCTGAAGTGATCGATTTGCAAGATTCTCCAGTACTCACCTCCCATACCTCCTCAGAGGCTGGAGAAGATTCTGTCTGAGGTAGTGCTGCTCTTTACATCATTGTTCTGCCTACCGAGACACGGGCTTTTTGACCACTTCTTTGTTGGGATTGGCTTATTTTTTTACTTTACTTTATTATCATTTCCCACTAAATAGGGGCCTGATTTGAAGGTGAAAAGAGCAGCACTTTGGGTGGGAAATGACCTCTAGTGGTAGGGAGAGAATAATCTTGGAGTGTTTTAATTGTCTCATGGGGGGGAATAGAGGGCAGGAGCGAGACGCCCATGCAATACATCATCTTTGGAAAGGCAGTCTCACAAGGAACGTAAGTCGGTAGTTCTGTTGTGTGTCCATTGATCTCTACACACCTCTATGCTTTGACTCACTTTGTTTTACTATGTAGGGCGTGACAAAGCCAGACCAGAAGGCTACAGGAGAGTGGTGGAGGAGAAATATATTAGCACCAGATTAAATAGGTCTCTATTCCCTGGGTAGACTAACAGGAGCTGATCCAGAACCAACAGGAGCCAGCTAGAACTAGTCAGAGCAGTAAGGCCAATTAAGAGACCTGGAATCAATTAGGAGGGCTTCCAGACTCAAGGGAGCCGGATTAATCAGAATACCTGGGGGCCAATTAAGAGCTAGTTGAGGCTGATTTTTAAAAGGCTTCCCTTCTTTTGTTTGCTCAGTGTGTGAGGAAGGAGCAGATGAGAAAAAGTGTGGTGGAGAGTCTGGGAGTAGAAGGTGCAAGCAGGTACCAGGAGGAAAAACCTGCGGTAAGGAAGATGCTGGGGAAGGCTGTGGGGAAGTGGCCCAGGGTTTTGTAGCTGGCACGCAGCTGTTACCAGAGCCATTTCAGACAGCTGTTATCACAGTGTCCCTGGGCTGGAACCTCCCCTCTCACTCTCCCAATCAACTTCCCATTTCAGCTTGGTTTTGGTAAAGGGTTTGTCCTGCTCTGCATCACTTGGAGGAGCCACTGAGATTATGAAGTTTGGTTTCCCCTCTTTTCCCCAGACTGGCTTAGGAGGAGATTAGCTCAACAAACAGCCAGCTGTGTCTAAATTAAGGGTTGCTGGGAGCATCTGAGGCAGGTAATCCCCCTGAAAGCTCAGGACCCACCAAGGTGAAGGAGGAATTTTGTCACAAGGGCAAGAAAGAAAATTAATTCATACCTCATTTTACTACAGTGGTAGCAAGGTTAGTGGCAAGCAAGTGTTCATATGAGAGCTGTATCTGGTGGGGCATTTCAGGCAGCCTACGTAATGGAGAACTCGAGCGGTCCAAACCCTGCTGTGAAGGGATTATCCAGGGGGTAGCTGGGTCAGGGGACTTACAATTAACAACCAATGGCTGGGAGTTCCCAAGAACGATTCATAGCTGAGAGGTTACAGAAAAGCAAGCAAGTTGTAAGTTGTTGTCCATTAAGCAGGAGTCTTGGCACATACTCTTTCCAGGAACGTGTGATTGGAGGGATGGGGGCGTGGCAAGAAAAAAAAAAGAAAGAAAAAAATGGTTCGTAACTTTTCCTGGAAGTAGAAATGAGTTCTCTGTCAGATATAATTAATCTCAAAACATCCAATTATGTTGTCATTTGCAGGAAAACAATCATATGTGCATGGTTTCATATAGTTTGTAACTAGACAATATTAATCTTTTGTCTTCAACATGAAATATTTATATTAATTTTCAGTAACGTGGTTAGGGAAACATTTCTTTGTTAAATATGTAGGCTAGTACATTAAAATGATACTCTACGAGAGAAAATAGTGTAAACGGTCATGGGGTATGTATGTGGGTGGGTTTACGTACTTTTCCTGTGTTACTATTTGAAAAGTATTTAAATAACTGATCTTGAAAAACTTAGGAGAAACAATTACTTATTGTCAGTTCCATGGATGTGCTCTGTGTTTCTTTCCCATTCTTCAGTTATAAATGTTTCATATCAACAAGACTTGTGTGGCTTAAAAGTTTGCTACCTTGTGCTTCCTCCTCCCTAGTCTGATGTCATTAACTTTGGTTTATGACATCACTTATAGTTGCTATTGAGATGCTAGTGATATGTCCAAATTATTGCATCCCCTGTGAAATAAACAGTTGATGCTTAGAGAATATCTTGTTTCTGGGCAAATCCTCTTCGTAAATCTAAAAAATGGAAGGAAAAAAACTGTTTGTCCCCCATGGGACAGCAGTGGATCTTTAATGAGTAAAACATGTTACTTGTAAGAGTCTGTAACTTATAGAAAAACACGCAAAGTTCTTTAGAGGTTCTTTTTTCCTTGCTGTTGGATGACTCTGCTCGTGTCCCAGTTTGACGAGCAGGGTTAGGAGCGTCCAATGGGGAATGTGCTAAAATGGACCTTGAAACCTGGGCTCTGTTCCCTGCCCTCCCAAACTTTCTGTGTGCTCTTGGGCAAGGTCTCAGTAAAATGGGGATACTAGTGTTTCCATAGCTCAGGGATGGCGAGGCACATAAATGGAATCCTAGAAATAGAAGACTGTGAGGCCCTCGGTAATGTACATACCCGGGATCAATTCAGGACTCCCTCCCTTCTCATTCACTGCTTACAATGCAGCGACATTTGATGTTGAAACTCATAATTTTCAGCACAGGAAAATAACTATCTGGCATTCTAGCCCTGAAAGATTTTTCACTCGCTACTGGCGTCGTTTTGTGTTTTGTCTATTTGCTGTTCTGATGAAATATATTTTGATCTTTGCTATCTCCTGTCCAGTTTTGGTGCCTACAGTTCAGGATAGGTGTTGCTAAATTGGAGAAAGTTCAGAGCAGAACCGTTAGAAAACTTGCCTGATGGAGTTCGTTTGAATCTAGCACTATCTGTTAAGCCTAACAAAAAGGGGTGACTTTTTAAGTATCTACTTGGAGAGCAAATGTTTAATGATGGGCTCGTCAGTCTAGCAGAGAGGTGTTTCATGTGATCCCATGGCTGGAAGTCGAAGTCAGACAATTTCAGACTGGAAATAGGGTGTACCTTTTTAATGGTGAGGGTAATTAAGCATTGGGACAAATAACCAGGGGTCACTGACAGTTGGCTATTTTCTAAAAGATCTGCTCTAGGAATTATTTTGCAGACAGTTGTACACTGAAGTCATATGGGAGGTCAGACTATATGAACACGAAGGTCCCTTCTGCTCTGACTCTTTGAACTCCATGTTTTATGGCTTTTATTTTGTGCCTCCGCACTTGTTAGCTGATATTTTTTCCATCGCTGTAGCAATTTAATTTAGTTACCTAAAATAGTTAAAGCCAAAATGTTTCCAGACAGCAAATCAGAGCAAGTTCAATTCAGCTGCCTTGTTTAGCGTCTCTTTCCCTTGTCACCATATCATTTAATTGGCTTTGCTTTATGCATATGGATTCCAAATCCCCAAGGGCTGTAGATTAAATGAGGTTCAGCTATATCTGTCACATGGTTAAGACAACCCAGATTTCTTAAGCTGCTGGTTTGTCAGACCAACCCGGCTCCCGCTCTAAGATATGTTGCTAGAGACAGTGCTAATATAATATAGCTAGATAAGAGAGGGATCAATTGAGGAGTCCCTGTCCCGTTCACTCCCTCTGGGGTGCCTGGCATTGGCTACTCTCTCCCCCCCAGGTAGTGCTCCATTGCTGCTAGGGAAAGTGGTCTTGTAACTAGAAATGGATTCTGGCATCTCTATGAAGATCTAGCAACATAGGGCTCACAATTTCGCCTGACTAAGCTTCTAGCCTTTCCTGAGAAGATGAGTTAACCAATTTATGGCAATCTAGTCTGTATGTAGATGTTGAATTAGGTAATTAATAGGGCTGTCAAGCGATTAAAAAATGAATCGCTATTAATCGCGTGCGCTGCCCATTTGACGTGCCGCTACTGCAGCTGCCAGTCAGAGGTCGTATAACTTTGTTGGCAATCCTTCCACTACTGTCTCTGTCCACTGCCTTCTAGCAGCATTTTGCCTCTAAATCTGCCTTAGTGCAGAAAGCCTGATTTTTAGAATAGGTCTGAAACTTCTGACACAACAGTGCATCCAGACCGTTATTTTAAATTGACATGTTTCGATTCTTTGTGTGATTATCAGATCATCCCTTGCCTCCCCTTTCAAAGAGCTATCAAACAATCATCGCTTCTGAAGGGGTTTTTTAATTTGAAATACCTTGTGTCCATGGTATAGAGTAGCAAAGATCCAATTTTACAGTGTAATGTTCTGTGTTCTAGGAATGTTTACAAGGATTATCGCTTCCTCGAGCTGGCCTGTGATGCGCAGGAGGAAGTGGATAGCTGGAAGGCATCCCTGCTGCGTGCCGGTGTCTATCCCGATAAGTCCTCCGTAAGTTAAACACGTCGCTAGTTTTTCAGTAGCTGCACTGGTTAAGAGTCAGAAAAACGCTGGGAAGATACTTTTTTCACCTCTGTCTACAAATGTCTGGGGAGCTTACATATTTTGCTTTGTTGTACTTGCAGCTAATACCTGTGGCTGTTTTTAAAGGTTCACAATTCAACAGTAAAATTACATTCTGGTGTGATACATACCAAGCCCTTCGGTAGAACAGAGATACATTTACAAGTAATTCATTCAATCGTTGAAGTCCAAAGAATGAAAATACTGATCCCTTTTAGGGGTTTTCTTTATCTTCACTCGATCTGTTTGTGTTTTTTAAGGGATATGTTGCAGAATGCTACAATCTTCCTGCAAGCCCCGTAGTTTGGAACCGAAGGCAGTATTCTAGCCTGTCATGTAAATTTCTTTTACTCCTCTACTGCTTGGTGCAGTTGTGAGGCAAATGCTAAGCCTTTCCAAATACACATTTACCCAATTAAGTGGAATATGAGGAAAATGGAGTAGGAAAAAATAACTGTAACAGTTGGACACACAATGCAGCAAGCCAGGAAATGACTTTGCCAGACTGCCCTTTCATATTTGTATGGCCTTTGTCAGTCTGTGTCATGTTGTTATTTATACACAGTGCTAGGGGTTTTGGTCCCGTTTCCAAAGTGACCTCACTACTTAAGTCTGTCTGGGCTTCTGGTTTCAGTGTAGCTAAGGGCCGAGCTAGCATGGATTCCAGGGCCAGGCAGAATCCTAATGCAGGGTGCCAGTGGTGATGAAGGGCCTGGGTCAGGTCTATGGATAGTCCATTTTGACAGATCTATAGTAATTACATTTCCCTCGTCATGCTGGAGCTCCGGGCGACTGGGTCAGTGCTCAAATTTTCTTATGTGACACGTGGGCAGTTTGAGCATGTGGAAAAACTTTTGGGGGTTATTTTTCTGTCTTCTCTGGGATTTGCAGCACCTTCTCCAGTGGAGTGTCGTCGGTAGATAGGGCAGATTTCTAAAGACACAAAGGAGAATTTGACTTGGGAGGCTCAACTGCCTTTGTGCCTTTGAAGATCATCCCTGAATGTGTAGTTTACCACTTCTTCATTTGCGCTGGTACATCACTGTACAGGTTGAACCTCTCTTGTCCGGTGCCCTTGGGACCTGACCGGTTCCGAACCGGAGAATTTCCCGGACCACGGGAGGTCAATATTGTCTGGAAGCATTATCAACACTTCCCCTATTTCCTGGTTCTTAGTAGATGTTTACTAAATAGCAGCACAGAACACTGAGAGCCAGGACTGGTGTCTGTAACAAACTTTATGGGACCACAGGAAACTTGGCCACACCCATGAAAAGAGGACACCCAGCTAGCTAGAATAGTTCCAGATGACGGATGTTGCTGGACTAGAGAGTTCTGGACTGGAGAGGTTCAGCCTGTAGTAGTTGGAATGCATCCATCTCCCATCCAAGGCTTTCACATCAGGTTGGCTGTGAGTGCACCCAGTCTGAAATAATTTGCTCCCCCGCAGCTTCCCCTCCTTCTCTTCCACAAGTACTGTTGTCCAGCTCCACTGCTTTGGCTTCTCATAACATCATCTTCGCGCACCTCCCGCACTGCTCCTGCTTTCTCCAGCTACCCTCTCCATCTCACACCTTCAGTTCTACCTCCCGCCCCCACCTACAAATGCAGGCAGCTTGTAGCTTTCTCTGCAGGCTGCTCCAACCCAACTACCCTGAGTTCATGTCGTCCCACACCCCTCCAACGCCCAGCCAGGTTCTTAAGGAAGATTTTAAACAAACTCTTTCAGACATAAGTAACTAAATAAAAACGGGTCGAATACCAATCCATGGGCAGCTCACTGGATACCGGGCAACCAGCGAATCCATTGTTTCCTTTTTCATGGTCCTTCAGTTGTCCGTCCTCAACTCGACTCGACTCGTGTCACAGCCAATCAAAGTGAACTTTGCAAGACTATTTTGTGAGATGTTTTCAGATTTCATTCATGAATCCAGATAGTCCATTGGCTACAATCCCTTAGAATGGTATCAAAGCAGTAGCTGTGGTCTTGCTGTTCATACTTTATTTGAAAACATGTCTGTCTTAGTCACAACTTAGCTATTTCCTTCTTCATTCTGTCTAGGCCAGCCTTTAGGAATGGGCTGCCTGCCTTACAGAAGTCCTTAGATCACTAACTTAATGCCCCTTGGTTCATAATACTCTCCCCCTTCAAATCCTCCTCCAAGATCTAGGCAACTGTGGTAGCTACAGGAAACGGACAACTGGTAAGGGCTAGGTAAGGGGGCAATTACTTATAAATTGTATCTTCATTCCCCAGCCTTGCCCTTCATTTGCTTGTTGTCTTAGACCCTTCAGCTGCGCTGGGCAGGGACGCAGGCCGGGGCGCTGCTCTCGGGGCCCCTCCACCCTGATCTGGAGGTTTGGCCAGGCCTTTTCTAACATACTGACAGTATCCACCTATGAGTGGCTTGGGGGAGGGATTTTCTAAAGGCCTAACTTTGCTCTTGTCAACACTGGGAGCTTTACCGCTGACTTCAGTGGGAGTGTAGCTAAGCCGAGGTGGAGCCCTTTGGAGAGATTTCCTGGAGTACATGGATTTGAGTAGCTGCTGCTGCGTTTGTGTGTATCAAGTAGATAAATGCGGCACTGTTTCATGTGTAGTACAGCTTTGCTATGCTAAACCAACAGTAAAAGCCTAACCAGCCCCTGGAAGGATTACTCAATAGGTTTAAGGAATAGCCACCAAACCCTTTCCTGTCTTTCACTGTCAGGGGTGTGATCCCAAAGGGCACACTTCCACTATGAACCAACTCTTTGCAGAGAAACCCACAATACTGCAGCATCACAGGCCCCAGGCCTGCCCTTGTGGGAAGGACAAATTGTGTGTGATTTCACATTTTGTGGCGCACACGTACAAATCCATGTTACTATCCAGAGAACAAGTGTTGTTACTGCCTTTAGGAAAGGGTGTTTCAGAGCCTGCTTTTCTTTGCCTCTGTCTGGTATATGTGTAGCCCTCAAAACTATTTCTGGTTTCCAGTGGTAAACGCCACATCTTTTATCTTTCTCCCTTTGAACAAATCAGAGTGGTGGAGCTGTCACATTTTTTCGTTGCTCTTTGGGAAATGCTTTGTGGCCAAAATGAATTCTGAGAAGCGTTCTTGTTAACATGTCTGTGGCCAACGAGCACCTGGACACAGAGGAAGAAACTCTATTGAAATCCACACAGAGGTACAGAGAGAGGAGGAACGAGGGAAACTGAATCCCTTGGACGCTGCTTGTGCTGTGAGCTGGGGATGGAATTCTGCACCGCCGGAGCAGTGTGCGGGCTCTTACAAATACTGTCTCGAGGGCTACGGAACTTCAGTGCTCCCAGGCTCCCCTTGTAAAGGATTACCAAGCTCTGCAGAAAGAGATAGTTGGGGTTGCTCTTGCCCGTGGAGAAGTGGACCTTACAGGGACCGTGCTGGGAAGGTCACTAAGTTCTGAGTTGTGTTGAAATGTATCATCAGCAGAGTTTTCTCAGCACGTTCAAGCCTTCCTCTGGAACTGGGAAATGGCTTTGGAGGCTCCGCCAATCTCTGCTCATTCTCCTTTCGGGGTGCAGAGCCCCCCTGGCTGGACACGTGAGGGGCCCCTCTGGCTGGACGCAATTCGAGGTGCAGAGCCCCTCTGGCTGGACACAATTTGCACTCGTTTCGACACTTCCTTTTCAGCAGTTCCAAGGTGCAGCAATGCAAACAAGCCGCCCGGTCCCTTTGCAGGCCAATTGCTCAGTCCTCTGCATGGGCAAGTGACAGCTGTTGCCGAATGGCTACGTCTGGCACTGGTGCTGCTAATTGGCCAGTGGAAGTTGAGTAATAGCGGCAGCAGTGTGGTGGTGAATCGGGCCTGGGTCCCCAAACGCCCCACGCTACACACTCAGCCTGGCATCTGGGAGCCAAGCTGTGTCTGAACAAATGTCCCTAGCGCATTCAAAATGGGTCCAAATATCGGCCTGGCCCTCCAGTCCCACCTCTTCCTTCCGTCTTTCCCTTGGTCGCTGTGCCTGGGCATGCCCACTCGGCCTCTCTCTTTTACCCCAATCAAATGCTCTGCAGGCCTCCAGCTTCTTTTCCAGCTTGCCACGACCCCTCCCTCCCCCAGGATTAGCTTTCCTCCGGACCGGGGCTCGGAGAGCCACCCCGATAGCCATGAATCAGGATTTTTATTTTTTCAACCCATCTGTGAGTCAGCTCCTTGGCTATAAATCACAGCTTTGCTAGCTCCCTTTGAAAGGAGAGATCCGTTTACTAGCTGACTTTGCTGCTGCTTTCTATTTTGGCGTATCCAAACACCCATCTTTTAAAAAGACTATGAGTTTGTGACTAACCTTTCCAGACAGCATTTCTCAACCGTAGTCTAGCATTTACTTTGGCCGGTTTCCCACTCTATAATGTATACGGTTCATGCCAGCCCATGGCAAAACTCATAATTTAAAAAAACCTAGCACAGATGTTCACCGTAAGTTGTGCTGCTTACTCTACCTCCCCAGCACCCTCCCCCCTTTCATATTGCCAGCTTACAAATACCATATTTGCTTTTTTGTTTTTTAATTGGGTGGTGAAACTTTCCATTCCCAGGCATGTTGTGGAGAGGGGCTGCCATGAAATGCCAAGCAGGCCTGCTTGGTGGATTGCCGTGCATGCTACAAGTTCAATTTCCCAGTGCAAGAAAGTCCAGCTAGCTAGCCTCATCCCCAGAACATTTCAGGCCTCTTTTCTCTGTCACTGACGCCAGTGCAACTCCATTGACTTCAGTGGCTCTGCTCCTGGTTTACGCTTGGAAGAAGCAAAAGAGACTTTGAAAAGTTGCAGTTACCATCTGCTGCTGTGAGTTTACAACTTGACTGACCATTTCAGGCCCTTGGTGGACTTATGCTTCCCTGGCAGTTTTCTCAGCAGCAGGACTTAGTGAATACGCTTTCATTCAGTTCCTCATTCAGTTTGTGCACCTCCCAAATGACACCCAGCGCACTGCATGCACTTGGAATACATGTCTCTAATGGAACATATTCCTTTTTTTTCCATGCTGCTTCCTGCAAAGGGGAACAACAGAGTAAGTTCTTGGTCCTGTCGTAAACTCCCTTTCTTCCCTTCTACAGGTGTTATATCAGAAGAACTTGGTCCTGTCCTGGTTTGTGCAATTATTATCCCTTGCAAACCTAGGCAGTTTTGAACAAAATAATGTTGCAAGCTCTGATGCAAAAAGTGATATTTGCTAGAGCTATAATGGTCCTTCTGTTTCAGCTTTTGGGAAGGAGAAGTGTTTTGTGGTGTGCAGGGCTGGTTTATAAGGCAGTTCAGAGCGATAATATAGAGAAATAAAAAGGTGGAGGCATAAAGATTATGTAGGTATCGAAATAAAGACCCTTTTGAGGAGAGGTTGCTACAGTCTGATGAAACTCATTATGGCTGGATTTTTTTGACCATACATCAAAGCTTGAATTAATGGGGCAGTTATAAAAATCCAGCGCTGAAGTCTTCAATAACAGATTTTCTGGCGTTGTGGGCTAAGCTGAACTAGATCCGTGTACTGGCTTTGAAGGTGCCTTTAAAATGGAGGGAGGAGGGTGGGGTCAACATTTGACTTGGCTTCCAGACCCCTGATGTATTCCAGCTGGCCGGCAGCAGAAGGGTGTGGGAGAGAGAATTGAAATATGCATGGTAGGGTTTGTGAAACTAAGCTGCACATACAGTTTGGCGAATGTGGATCTGATGCACTAACAGTCCAGCAGATCCTGGGCTTCCTACATTTTTAAGACTTGTTGTACCACAGTGACTGCTCCTATGCGCTCACACCCTGGGCTGTAGGGCAGTGGGGACTCCGAAAGCAAAAAGAAGCGTGTGTGTCAGGATTGCTTCCTTAGGGGAGAGAAGGTTCTGCTGCTTCGGAAGGACCGTTATGGACCAGCAGTGGCTTCACCGTAGTGATGGCTGAAACTAGCGTTCAGCACCTACCATGTTGCCTGCTGCATCTCATGCTGGGGGAGAGCTGTTCTGGGAGGTGGATGAAAGACCAGCAAAAGGGTGTTTAATGCTGCAACTGGCGAGAGCACCCATCCTTCCCTTTCCCATCCGTCTGATTCCACACATCTCCAGTGCAGCCGGGCTTAGCAAGCCCCCGCTTGGTCTGTTTGGTTGGCCTTGCTGAAGCATCTCCCAGGGTTTTCAGGGACACAGTGGTGGGTGGTGTGGGAGGGGGTTGAGATGCAGACCTGGGTTTGAGTTGATAGGGGTAATGGTTCAACTCTGTCTCAATTGACCTTGCGCTGCCTTGACACTTCACTGCCCCCACAATGGTGGAGCCGGGCTGGGGGACACACGTTTAGATTGGGGCTAACCAACCGGGGGAATGTGGCAGAATAGGGCACCAGGGGGTTAAGAGGAGCGTGGTCTGGTGGTGACCACATGGCAACTCCTCATCTTGCAGTGAGGGGCACTTTGGCAGGTGGCATCTCATCTCGAGCGAGGACAGCAGGCAGGTGCCATATAGCAGGGAATCTTAGGCGCTTAGAGAGGGTTACTAACTAGGGACCTTTCCTGCCAGCTGCAAGCAAGACCTAGATGCTCGTGGTAGGCTGATGCATTACCCTATACTGGCTGAGCCTGGTTAATTCTGAAGAAGTATGTGTAAGATTAAGACTCGTTTTTTACCATAGACTGTTACTGCCTTGGTTTTGGAACACCTGACAGGTAATGTTAATATGTACCGCTTAACCGACTCATTCCTTTCTGGGGGTATGTCTACACTACCCTCCTAGTTCGAACTAGGAGGGTAATGTATGCATACCGCACTTGCTAATGAAGCCCGGGATTTGAATTTCCCGGGCTTCATTAGCATAAGCGGGGAGCCGCCATTTTTAAATCCCCGCTGCTTCGAACCCCGTGTAGCGCGGCTACACGGGGCTCGAACTAGGTAGTTCGGACTAGGGTGCCTACTCCGAACTACCGGTACACCTCGTTTCACGAGGAGTAACGGTAGTTCGGAATAGGACCCTAGTCCGAACTACCTAGTTCGAGCCCCGTGTAGCCGCGCTACACGGGGTTCGAAGCAGCAGGGATTTAAAAATGGCGGCTCCCCGCTTATGCTAATGAAGCCCGGGAAATTCAAATCCCGGGCTTCATTAGCAAGTGCGGTATGCATACATTACCCCGCTAGTTCGAACTAGCGGGGTAGTGTAGACATACCCTGGGTTAGTTGCAGTAATAATACTAGAAATTCTGGCCTTCTGCTTAATATTTTAACTACTTTTCAGTGACCATTGAAGTGGCACAATAAATTAAAATGTGCCAGATTGACGTTATTATGATGGCATTGCCTACACAGGAACTCCCCTGCAAAGGTTTCTAGAGGTAGAGAGCTGCCTGCTTTGCTGTCCCGGGGCTTTGCAGATTGATCACTTCTCTTCCCATGTGTTATTTACTCCACAGTTGATCATTCTTGACAATCCTTTTGATACACTTACCTTTTAGTTTAATGTAAATAGCATCCTGCTTTCCTACCGTTATCTATGTTGATGATGTCATTGAAACAGTTGCTTAAATTTGTTTTTGATAATTAACACTTGGAGTGCCATTCTAGACTACTTATTTTGTGCTCTATTGAATGTGGGGAAATGGGGGTGCCAAGGTCACTGTTCACCTACGACGCCCAAAGCCCTGTTGGTGACAGCCCCAGCACTGTAATAGCAATGGGACTACACGGGAATTACCATTCCCTTATAACCAACAGCTGTAACCAACATAAGAGGTTCCTTTAGAGGAAGAAACGTGAGCAAGCATAATCTCTGTGGCCTCTGTGCAGAGAGCCAGATGGCACCGCTAGATCAGGTCTCTATTGGGCATTGGTGAACTGCACCCTCTCCAGTGGAGCTGTGGGGAACATTGTGCCACAGGAAATCCCCTTAGAAAGGGCCTGCACTTCCTCTGATGCGCAGCTGACCAGATCTTGGAGAGAGAAGGTGGGCGAGGCAATCTCTTGTATTGGACCGACTTCTGTCAGTGAAAGAGACGCACTTTGGAGCTACATAGTTCTTCTGGAGTTGGTCCAATACAAGATATTGCCTCACCCACCATGTCCCTCTAATAACCTAGGACCCGGGTCTGACATGGCCTCAGTCCCCTTGCAAATAGGGCTTTAGGCCATCCTTAGAGTTCTCTAAGTTTTATTCATCTTGGACATAGCCATGTGACGATGTAGTTCCCTATAACAAGCTCACAGTCCCCTTGGATCATATTTGGGGATTGTTCTTTGCAAGCCAAGACTGGCCCGTCACGTGCATTCTTTCGCTCATGGCTCTTCATTGCTTAGATTCAATACTTCTAAAAAAAATCCCTAAAAATATTTTGACCAACTCCGAGTCCAGTTCAGCTACTTTATTAAAAGAACCAGAGGTCCTGGTTGGTCTGAGCCAGTCAGAAATGAGAACTTGGACTTTGTACATGGGAGATGTTCTTTTTAAGACGCTTACTCTAGCTCAATCCATGAATCTCGTGCTTACCGGAAGTCGAGCATATAAATGGAAGAGTCATTCAGAAATTATGTACATCTTTGAGTGACACGCAAACTTTTCTAAACACAACCACATTTCTGAAGAGGAGTGTTTATCCAGCAGCTAGAACTAGACTCTAGCTTAGCTGCTTATCAGGTGTGTTTTGAAAATATGATTGCTAGATGCAAACAGAAAAC
The DNA here is from genome assembly GCF_052426305.1 of Pelodiscus sinensis. Lineage (NCBI taxonomy): Eukaryota > Metazoa > Chordata > Testudines > Trionychidae > Pelodiscus > Pelodiscus sinensis. Next base: position 66,470,026 of record NC_143060.1, read on the forward strand.
AAATTACTCTGCCCTTCCTGTTAGGGTGTTTTTTGGTCAATATCTTGGTTAGATCAATAAAATTGTGATAAACAAAGAATCATTTTTCTTTGCAGAGAAGTTGAAGAACCATCCATGCTGATTTATTAGAGCATAAAATAGTCCTGATGAAAATGTAAGATGTTTGAATGAATTTCGTATTTTAAAGAGCTTTTAATTCCAAATGTATAATTTTGGAAATAGAAGGCACTGAATTCTAGGGAGGGGGGGAACCTTCAAAAATAAATAGTTTCATGCTAGTGACATTAAACTCATTTTTAAATGAAGAAATGTTGAAATGGCTTTTAAACTGGAAAAGCGCCATCATTGTATATGCTGCGTTTCTGGCGTCTTTTCAGACAGATGAATTGACTTTTACAGTGGAGTCTCAGTGGGATGGAAAGTGAGACCTAGGTCAAAAGCAGGCCAATGCCCAGGGAGGGAAGGAAATGGCAGGCCGGTTTTCAGACCCTTGCTTGCTTGCTCTCTGTTCCAAGGACATGGAAGTACATTTGTCAAATCAGAATCACTTTCTCATTCCCCTGAGCATTTTGGAGTACCTGTGGGTGGAAGTGCAAGTGAGCCTAAGGTCATAGGGCAGGGGTGGCCAACCAGTTAGAGACCGAGAGCCAAAATAGCCGTGGATAGTAGTGCAAAGAGCTGCACCTGCCCTCTGGAGTTGGCTTATAAACAAGTCAGTCACTTCTTACCATTTGTTTCTCTCTTTTGAATACTTCACCCTGCTCAACCATTCAAAAGCTATTAGAGCGTTGGGAAGGGGTTAGTTGGACCACTCACAAAAATGGATTGTGGGGGGGGGGGGGCAGTGACATTTTAATAGATTGAAAAGGGGTCTGTATGCCCGGAAAGGTTGGGAACCATTGATCTAGATCAGTGGCTCTCAGCCTTTTGAGGTCAGTATTGTATCGCAACATTGCCAGCACTTCCCCAGCATACTGGGCTCTTGGAAGACACTTAACTTTACTCAAAGCTACTACAGCATTTTCAGTTTGCCCCATGGGATTTCCACAAATCTCCGGGTGGAGGTTCCGGGGGTTGCTACAGAATTCGAGTCCGGCTTGACCCAGAAAACACGGCTTCACTTACGTTCCAGTCTAGGGTCTCGAGCTGTAACATTGTCTTCCGGTCCTGTTTCAAACTCCAGTGTGTTCACATCTGGTTGTTTGTTTTGTAACTGGTGTAATCTCTGGTGTTTGTGAACATATTTTCCCCTTTTTTTTCCCTCCCCCTTCTCCACCTCCCTTCTTCCCTCTTTATTTTTGGTTCTGGACAGCCAACACTCCAGTCATCTGAAGAAGTGGGCTGTGCCCACAAAACCTCATGATGCCATCTACATGTTTTGTTAGTCTTTAAAGTGCTACCAGACGGTTTGTTGTTTTTATATTTTACTGAGTTCAAAGCCTCTGCACTGCAAAGATGTGTTTGAAATGATGAGTACAATACACTTCCAAACCGTTGCGCTAACTAAGAATCGGAGCCAAAACAGACATTGGATAAATCCAACCTTTTTTAGGAATGGAAACCAAGATTTCTTTCACAGTCTACTATGTGCTTCACAACATATTCCAGAGAAGCTGTGTGTGCAAAGAGCAGTTCATTTGGCCTCTCTTGCAAGTGGTATTGTGGGCTATTTGAATTAGTCAGCCCTTTAAAAAGACAACACGTCGCAGAACACAGTGAAGTTCGAGCAGCTATTCTCAGAAAGCACGGTGTGAATCACGGATGCAGCTTGCAGAAAAATAGTCTCCAAAGCTGTAACAAAAAGCAGCCCTTTCCCCACATGTCTTCCCACTTTGCATTTCCCTGGCACAGTGGTAGTACAAAACACTGGGCAGCGTTTTCAGGAAGCCACAGCCGTTTCTGTTGTCCTTGGGTTTCCCAAAGAGAACCGTGGTCGGCATGTCACTCGGTTGCCAAAAGGTTTATTATGTGGCCCGAGTATCACAACACAAAACAACACCATCCCTGTGTTTTTGATACACGTTATTTACTGGGGTTTCCCTGAAGAAAGCTTTAGAATTCTTTCCCTGTGAGTCAGTAACCAACTGATTTGTTTTTATATAAACTTTTCTTCAGCTGGTTAGAATTGGAACGGCGGCTTCTCAGCGCCGGCTCCTTCAGGGGCTAAGTTTTTCCTTTCTTCCTTTAAACGATTATTCCATCAACCAAGCAGGCTGGTTTCCCCCCACTTCTGGCTATAAAGTTTAGAAAATGAAGAGCGTAGCCAGCAGTTGTCCATCACATTATACAGCATTTGTGCGTAATGCCATGCTCAGAGCTGTGGGATCGCAGTACTCTTTCAGTTCTGCATCCTCCTGTCGGCTACGCAGAATGTCCATTACCTCGAGGTCTACTTAGGAAGGCAGCAGGATCACCCCATCCAGCACTTCAGCAGCTTGACATTAAAAAACGTAGCTGCAGCCATGTACGATCGTCTCCTGGCATACAGGTTCCTGATAAAGTGCAGTGTTTCCGTAATGGAAATGACGAATGCCGAAGAGACAAATGTGTTCTCTTAAATATCGCTGAATCCTTTCCCACCCACTTGAAGTGGCTACAGTTGAGTCCTCCCGTTGCCAGCTGAGTAGCATGGAGTCACTTTTAATTATCTCCTTTCGCTGCTTTTGATTTGAAACCCGACTGATGGCGCCAGGGGTTGAAACCACAGTAAGATCTGCAGGCGAGCCCCCCGCACAGCAAGCCATGTTGCCAGGTGGAGTCTGTGGATCGGGTTGCACTTCTGCCTGGTGATTTTCTGATTATATTTAACAATGCGTTTTAGCCCAAGACAGGAGTGGTGGGTGATGGTGTGTTCCCGGGGGGGGGTTGACTTGCTAAGTTATGGCCTACCGTCTTTTCCACGCCTAGTGTTCGCTTTGGAGCTCTCTGCTCTGTGTGCGCACATCTGTGTAAGGAAAGTGTGCTCTGTGTACATAGTTCCTAAAATGCCTAGTCTGGTTTAAACCAATAACCATGCACAGTTCATTGGGTCTCTCTCATAATCCTAGACGGGGTTTCTTTATTTTTACAGGAACAGGAAAGGTTTCGTTGGACTGAAAATGTTCATTCTGCTGCATCATTAGCAACAGGCAAGCTTAAATCGAATCCGTTCCCATTTTTCATGTTAAAATAATTGTGCTATTAATCAAAAACAGGTAGGGTGGCTTGAAAGAGCTTGTCTGCATGCCTGGAACCGGGGGGGAAAAGCCAGATAATCAGGAAAAAATGAATGTGTTTCCAAGAGGGAACCCAGACCGCCTACTAGACAAATGTGGCAGCTTAGCCAGAAATGCTGATGGGTGTCATCTGGTAAAAGAGCGTCGAGGAGATGCAACTCAGATTTCTCCTGCTGTTTAACACCTATTGGTTGCTCAGGTAGAGATTTTCTCGGCTGTACACCTTTGTATTTAGGGTTAAGTTTGGTTTCCTTCAGCTTCTGAAGCTTGTTGGCTTCAGTGTTGCCTTTTGGGGTTCCAGGAACCTGAAAATGGGGTTCTGCCTCCCCCATTGCTTTCCTGAGAAGCGCGAGGCAATAGGCTGCGAGAAGATGTGGGCATCCAGCTATTCCGACAGCATTTGCCCCTCTCTCATCAGCCTTCACAGGGGACCTGGGAGTAACACCCAGCCTCTGGAGCGTCAATAGTGAAGTGCAGACGCTGAGGCCCTGAAATAGGGGAAGCCCCGTAAGTGGCCTGCCAAGCCACAGCTCTACCCTGATTTCATCTGGCCCATCAGTTGAGCCTCTGTGCACAAGTTTCTCCATCTCGCCCTGGGGCAGCTGGGCAGCGGGCGTTTCCGTGCCAACGGGCCCTGTCCTGCCAAAGCTGGGCCCTTGCCTTCTCCCTTCCTCGTCCCCTAGGCTGAACAGACACCAGTCGCGTGGGAGTTCAGCAGCATGGGAGGGGGCTCGCTGTGCACACCCGCTCAACAGCTTCCCCTCGCCCCCCCAATACAGCCTCAGGCCCCGAGGCAAGGGAGTGTGTGTTGGGGTGCAGACGAGGGCCCTGAGCCCTGGGCAGGAGCAGAGAAAAGGGCCGTCTACTAATGTTGTAAGTGTGTACCGTCCCAGCTCTCGGGGGCTCGCTGCCTCCAGGGCTGCATCTCCCGGAGGCCGGCCAGAGCCCCCGTCCCCTAGAACAATAAGCCTGTCTGGAAGCTGATCCCTCTGTGCACTGAGGATGCTGAAGGAGGTTTGGGACAACATTTGCCTGCTCCAAGGCATCGATTGTCTAGCCTGCCCTAATCGGGCTCTGAGACCTGGCAGTGCCCACCAGGCGTCGCGCCAGCCACGAAAGGGGCCTCGGCCCCTCTAGAAGATGTTGTCAGGACCCTTGGGTCTCAAACCCACGTCTGCAGGGTTCATGAGCGCCATCACGCTCCAGCCCTTTACCTGGAACCCAGCCCCAGTGGGAGGCTCCGCCCCTGAGATCCGATCAGTGAAGTCCTTGAGCGGCTGGTCGGCCCATTGACCCTGCTTCAGCCAGCAGCCGGAACAGGAAGCTGTGGGAACTACCAAGCTCCATCTTGCTTTGGACTGTGTGTGTGTCCTTGCAGTTCTGTTGGTTTCCTGCCTTGGCCTCCTCCCTCACCCCACCGTATCCTGCCCCAGCTGTCTTATGTCTGCAGACTCTGGCTCTAACTACTAGGTCTAGCTGCCCTAGCCCTGACAGCTGTTTAGCCCATGTGTCTGCAAACGGAAGTCCAGCTTTGTCAGCGAATGTGTAATGGGAGGGAATTTGTGTGTCTGATCCCAGTGTGTATTGGGTAGAGGCACCAATGGCTTTTGTGTGAGGTGAAATATTAAATTACTGATTGGAAAAACTGCTTCCCATTTGATGCTTTGCCAGTCCCTCCCTCATCAGAACACGAGTAGTACCCAGCAAAGGGTCCATTAAACCTTTCCTTGCCTATGTTAAATGTGAAAAATCCATAACTCTTGCAGTGCTTGCATAAAATCCCTTTGTTCATCAGGATTTATGGTCCACTGCCGGTGTCCAGTAAAAATTGAGTCCAATGGACGAAATGCCTTTGATGCCAGACATTGTATAGCACCGTGCAGAAATGAAAACTAATAGCCAGAAGTCTGGGGGGACGGGAGTGTTTTCAATTTACTTTTAAACACACAACTTCATTGTGCCGATCTCTCGGGGGAGTAAATTCCACAGCCAGGTCGCCACATCAGACCGAGCGTTAGTACCTGCTGACTGCTTTCCATACCTGAAGAAAATACATTTCTGTGAGTTAGGAAATGAAGGTGCGGCTACACTGCACCGTTATTCCGAAATGACACTGCGAGCGTCTACACAGCCATTCCGTGTGGGTATGATTTTGAAATGGAGGGCTTATTCCGAAACCTCATTCTATGAGGAATAATGCCTCTTCTGAAAGAGCTATTTTGAAATAAGGTGTGTGTAGACTGTTACATTATTGGATTTTAAGGGGGGCAGCCAGCTCACTGCTGCACCCACGGCTGGGGGAGTGTTTGCCCCAAAGTCTGTACAAAGTGGGCCATGTGAGGTGTCAAATGAAAGCGTATGCTCTGCTGGTTCTATATATGCTACTCAGGTACTTGTGTGATCTCTGTATGTGGAGTTATGAATATGGGCTCTGTGCACGTGCTGTGAACGTTCTCTGCCTGAGACGGTGCAAAGAGCCTGGACTGCCTGTTGTAAAGAACAATTGTCCAGTCAGTGACTATGCTAATTAGCAGGGCCCCAAAGACAATGGCTCTCAAGGTGGCCCATACACGCCTGAGGAATGCATCTGGAAACCTGCAAACCAGTCAGTATCTAATGGCTGCTGGCATGGGACACAGGGATTGGTCACTTGGCCATGTGACCCGCTCCAGCATGGGAGGTACCAGGGATGGATATAAAATACCATGCGGCAGATTCCATCGTATCTTCAATTCTGTTCCTGATCCCAGATGCAGCCTTGGGAGGAACAGCGAGCCGGGAAGGCTTGTCGACCCACCCTGACATAGGATGTACACCAGAGACTTTTAAGATAGCAGAACGTGGGATACGTCTACACTTGCTCCCTATCTCGACATAGGGATGCAAATGTAGCTAACTGAAATTGCTAATGAAGCGGAGATTTAAATATCCCGTGCTTCATTAGCATAATCTCGGCCACGCGCTAGTCCGATCGCCAGCTGATTCGGACCAGGAAGCGCGCTCCGGGCCGTGTTAGTTCGAACCAAGGGGTTTGATTTGAACTGACATTACTCCTCAAAAAATGAGCCTGCCTCGGACTAATTTTGAGGCTTCCCTGAAGAACTGGGCCCTGGTTGGCAGACACACTAAGCAAGCGCGCGCTGACGCCAGAGACTGTCTCCAAGGTACAGATCTGTGACTGCCCGCAGGCAGGTCTCAGTAAATTCAGAGATTTCGACTGCTAAGTAGTTGAGAGTTTAAAAACAGCCACCCCATCCTCACTGTGTCACAGCCTGTCTTGCGGCGTGGCCTTCGCGCCTCGTCCTGTCCCGTTTGACAAGGGAGTGCGGAATCCAGGCTCCGTTTGGAAACGCTGGTCCCTTCAGACTCCGGCTTTATGGATTTTGTAGGGGCTAATTCATTGGCTAGAATGAGCAATAAAGAAGGAAGCCCCGCCTTTCCCCACTGAGCGTTCTACCGCAAAGACCTAACGGGTCTCACTCTCTGAAAACCCGGAAAGCTTGTTCTGCACATGTCAGTCTGGCTCGGCGAGAAATACTCTCACCTCTCGGCCAAGAGGCAGGGGGCTCTGGTTCTGTGTCCAGACGTGGCCACATGCCCAGGGCTGCGCTGTTTAGACAGTCAGTCGTGTGGATGAAACGGGAAACACATGGCTGGGCTGCCCATCGCTAATGCTTGCCCATGTGACCATTAACTCTGAACAGAGTGGGCGATAACCCTCATGCACTGGCCGACTTTCCCTCTTGGTGACTTACGTCCTGATCCCCACGGTTGCTCTGTGTATAGAGGGAGTTTGTCTGGGCAGTGGTTGCGCTGCCAGCCCTGAACTCCTTGTCTGTACAACGCTGGGCAAGTGCTGCAGGAGGAGACTATAAAGTCCAGTGAATCTCTTCTTATCGCCGCTTTGCTACTGCCGGGTAATGGAAGGGAAGAGTTATCAACATGTGAAACTGACATTGTAAGTCACAGGCCATTAACAAAGCTACTGTGGAAACCAGTCCTGGCTCCCAAAGGGCTAGATTGGGGCTGAGTCGCTATGCTCCTCCCAGATGTGTGGAAATCGGGATCTTGAGTGTCATGGTCAACTTTGTGCCTCTTTCAAATGGTGCCTGTAAGAGTTTTGCACACGCACAGGCCTGGGAACTGACGAGTCTCCTGCTGCCTCTCAAACACAACTTGCTTACATTTTGCTTTGAAACCAGCAGTCTTTTTTTCTGTTTTGTACTGGACGGGAAAACGCCTCCCAGTATGACCCACCCTGTTCTATCTGGATGCTGATGTGGAAAATGGCACCACAGACAGCAGACCCCGAGGGGTTAGGGCATTTGCCTAAAAGACGAGAGAACTTGATTCATTTAACACAACATCCAACCTTGACTTTCAAATTGTCAGTGATGGAGAATCGGCCGTGACCCTGGGGATAGTGTTTCAATGGTTTATTATGCGCCCTGTTAAACATTGACTCCTGGTTTCCTGTCTGAATTTGTCTAGGTTCAACTTCCAGCCACTGAATTGTGTTACACAGTTCTCTGCTAGGCTGAAGAGCCCGCTCATAATGTTTGTTCTCCAGGTAGATGCGTGTAGACTGTAATCGAGTCACCCCTTTGCTTGCTTTTTGTTACGTTAAATAGACTGAGCTCTTTAACTCTTTCACCACAAGGCATTTTTTTCTGATCCTTTAATCGTTCTCGTGGCTTTTCTCTGAACCCTCTCCAGTGCATCAAGTTCCTTCTTGAATTGCGGACACCAGACTTGGACATGGTATTCTAGAAGCGGTCCCATCAGTGCCAAATATAGAGGTAAACTAATGTCGCTCTACCCCTAAATGGGGATTCCCCGGTTTGTGCATTCCAGGTTACAGTGGCTGTTTTGGCCACAGCGTCACACTGAGTGCGCATGTTCAGCTGATTTTCCATTGCCCCCCCTCCCAAATCTTCTTCAGAGTCACTGCTTCCCAGAATAGAGCCCCTTAGAATCCTGAAAGTCTGGTCTTCGGTCTTCATTTCCAGTGTGAACATTTACATTTAGCCACGTTAAAAAACTCAGTTTGCTTGCACCCAGTTTCCTAAACGATCCAGCTGGCTCTGAATCGTTATTTACCCCTTGTGCATTTTTGTGTCTGCAAATTCACTGATTTTTATGTTTTCTTCCAGGCCATTGATAAAATGTTAAATAGCATAGAGCCAACAGCCAAGCTCTGTGGTACATTTAACATGTGCCGCCTTCATTTTATATCCGGCTAGTATTTTTTTAATCAAAATATTGTGTGGCACCAACTCAAATACCTTACCAAAGTGCAAGTAAATAACGTCCGCAAGAATCACCTTCGATCAGCCAAACTTGTAATCTCATCAGAAGAGATATCCTTAGCTTGGCAGAATCTGTTTTCCATAAACAAACATGATTTGCATTATTTACAAATTGTGTTAATTTTTATTAATCGAGTCCCATATCAGCCACGCCATTATCTATTCTATAGTTCTGGGGGTGGTGGTGGGGGCGGGGCATGGGTGGGGGTGGCAGCCAGTGTGCTCTGGCTCCACTCCCTGGGAGTCCCCTGCCACCCTGCACTGCTGCCTCTGTATTAGAGGCAGCAGCGAGAGGTGCCAGGCGGGAGCCAGTCCACGAGGGTAGCACAGGGTGGCAGCAGCCCCTGTCTGGGGAGGCAGCGTGGGCTCCTGGACCCGGTGCAAGCTGAAACTGAGCTGGGCTGCTTGTCTGCCTGGCTCCTGATACACTTTAAATGCAGAGCCGCAGCAGAGGTTGGTCCCAGACCTGGTGCAAGCCAAGACAGCCAGGCTGCTGGCCAGCCTGCTAAAAAGTATACTGGCAAAGGTGGGGGGGAATGCGTGTAGTCCAGGGATACTCAATTTTGGAAGCCCTGGGGGCCACAATGGTACTCCCAGCACATGCCGAGGGCCACAACCTAAGTGTCATTGCATATGCATGCAAATATATGTGCAAATATATGCAAATGGCTTCTTTCACACTCATGGGCATGAATACAAAGCATTTCCCACAATTCCCTGATGCTCCCAGCACCTCCTGCCTGGGGGCTAGAATTGCCGACACCCTGTACCCGTCTGTTCCAGCCAGCCCATCCGCTTGCGTCTGTCAGTGCTCACCCCGCCTGGGAGACGCCTCGCTGTTGTGGAGCATGTTCCCAGTGGAGGCCACATTCAAAAGATCCCACCTGCGGGCTGCGTGTTGAGCCTCGCGTAAACCTAATCCGCCCCGTGGGCCACAAACAGGCTGCGGGCTGAGTGGCCCTTGTGTAGTCTATAGCATTAACCTATACGCTTTTGCTTGTCGGTTACGCGGTTAATCCACTGCACTCTGACATCCCTGCCTTGCTGTCGAAAGCCAAATGCAGAGCAGAGGAAATCGTGCTGCTCAGCCACCCAGTGTGGGATGAGTGGCGGGTGCTATTAAAATGCCATCTCCCTCGCCTGCTCCCTCCCCCATCTGCCGTCAGCCTGACAGTGTAAAATGTACAATAACGTATGACTGTGTTCCTTGGCATCACCGCCACAGTTTCCCTTTAGGGGCTCTAGACTTGAGAATGGGAGGTTTTCAGTCCTGCTGATTTGTGCTGTTCCAGCAAGAACACATGTGCCTAGAAGAACAATGCCAGCTGAAAACAAAAACGTAAGTGAGCGAGCTGTGCTGCACAGAGGCCAGGGGAAAAATCAGACTCTCTGAGAAATCGGAAATTGCTCTGTTTAGAGCAGGAGAAATGAGAAAGTGCTTTCTTTATGTTCCGCCCCATAGGACTTCGGCGGGTTTATTTACTGATTATCCAGACTATACAACTGGCAATAAGATTGAGTGAGGAATTGGAAGCGCTGCCGACATCTTGTATTTCCACCGATTACCCTGGAGATGATTTGCGCTGCTGGGCCCAGCCTGGCAGTGAGTATGGAGACCTGGTACTTGTCACCATGGGGAGTTGAAGCTAAATGAAAGACCCCTGCCTTGTTCTGGCAGCTGAATTCCTGCTCTGCTTCTTGTAGAGGAAACGTCAAGGTTGCCTCAGTGGTTGTCAGAGGAAAACTTGAGGCAGCTTGTTGAGATGTAATTAATTCTAAAGACACAGCACGCGCTTGTAGTGGCATGTTACATGAGATCAACTACAGGTTGAACCTCTCTAGTCCAGAACACCCTGGTCCAGAAACTTCCATTGTCCAGCATGATGCGAGTTAGCTGGATGTCCGTTTTTCATGGGTGCGACCACGTTTCCTGCAGTCCCATAAAGTTTGTTTACCGCTACCAGCCCTGGCTCGGTGTTCTGTGCTGTTGTTTAGCTCTCACTTACTGCTAAATGTCTTCTCAGAGCCCAGTAAAGAGGGGCAGTGTTGGTAAAGCTGCTAGACAATATTGACCTGGGGGAACCACCACAGGCAAGGAGACCAACTCTGAGTCTTCTTTCCCTGCCTCCTCCTGTACAACACTGAGGCACAGCGGGCCCCCAAATGTGACCCCAAATGTGAACTCCAGCTGTTCGGGTCTCCCCCCGGCTGGCAGGAGCTGAGAGTTCTAATCTCCTCCTCGGAGGCTGTGCAGGGAACTAGAGGGCTGGAGCGCGGATCCCGACTTCGGGTTCCTGAATTCTTGGGCGCATGCCTCGAGTCCTTAAAAGGGCCTGATTTTTTGGAAGGGCTCCTTCTCTGGCAGTCTGCCTCCTGTGAGGTGTTACAATCCCAGATCATTTCTGAAACTCTTAGCAGTGATGATTGTCCACTCCCCAGGGGTTTCCGCCAAGAGACCCAGTCAGCAGACCCGTCCCCGTACCTTCAGAGAGAGAGCAGTTCACCGTTGGAGCCATTTACCTGGGATCGTAGCGGAGTCTCCATCGCTGACAATATTTAACACAAGAGCGGGTGTGTTTAGCTACCAGATCCGCTCTACGGATTATTGCAGGGAGCTGGGACCGGTCTCTGGCCTGGGTTATGCAGGATGTCTGACGAGAGGATCACAGCGGTCCGTTCTGGCCTTGGAATCCATGAGCAGTCCCTTCAGGGCAGGGCTGAGGAGTTTGAGCAGTGTGAGGTAACTTTTGCCAGCCACTGCCTGGGTTGTGTCTTGGGGGACTTGAATGGGGGGCTTTTATATTTGGCACCTTTCACCAGCCCTGCATTCACTCAATGGAGTGTTTTGGTTTTTTTAAGAAAGGACACGCTTTTAAGAACCACAAGCTGCCAGACTGGTGTGGAAAAAGTGACTAAGGAAAAGTTATTTGCTTGTTCCCACACCATAAGGACTAGGGGTCACCAAATGAAATTAATAGGTAGCAGGTTTAAAACAAACAAAAGGAAGTTTTTCTTCACTCAGCACATAATCAACCTGTGGAACTCCTCGCCAGAGGATGTGGTGAAGGCCAGGACTTCAACAGGGTTCAAGAAAGAGCTAGATGGGTAGGAATGGTGTCCCTGGCCTCCGTCAAAGGCTGGGAATGGATGTTCAATCGCTCTGGGCACCTGGCATTGGCCACTGTCGGCAGACAGGACACTGGGCTGTATGGACCTTTGGTCTGACCCAGTCTGTCCATTCTGATGTTCAGAGACCAATGAAATTGGACAACCGAGAGGAGGGATTAATGGCCAGGTGTTAATCCAATCCATATGGTCCACAACCTGCATTACCGATGACTGCTTGAGCCTCCCCCTTTCTTCCATTTTCTTCGATTTCCTGCATAAACCTCGAGACTTGCTCTTTTTCTTCTTGGAGGGAAATGCACAACATATCAAGCATTGAACCGTAAAATAGCTGGACTTCTTACTCCCTCTATAAATAATTTCCACTATTTACTTCTGTTGTCTTTGGCAATTTTTTCCATCCGCTAGCCAGCCATTGCATAGTGACATTCTGTCTAAACGCCTTACAGGCTACTCGCCTCGTCTTCAAATCCTCGTGGGCTTCACGAGTATTCGTTAATGTCACATCCCTGTTGAAAACAGCCTGAGATTGTCCTGCACTCCTCTCTGAAGTTAATAAATGCTGCGCTCATACCATCCAGCACCCTAGCAAGCTTTCCTGTCTGTGCCTAAACATTAGGGGCACACCATGCAGTGACTGAAAAGTTTTTGAAATTCCAAAACACATTTGTTTACTCAGTGACTGTCCTGCTGCCTTCATGCCAGGCTCTTTGCTTTTGCTTGTCCAGCAATCTGTTTTGTAAGCATGAAGTAGCTGTTGGCCCAGACTCAAAAATTCACATTGCAGGGTACGTAACAATCCTTCTTGTGCGGACGTTTTAGAAGTAGTAGTGGCCAGGGAAAAGGCTGCACAAGCTTCTTGTGACAAGGGAGCTTGCTCCTCACGGGAGTGTCCTATTGATGTTACCCTTTCCCCAATTTCATTCTCGACCGGACTTTTGGTAGAAGAAAAACCATGTGACCGTGGTGGTGTTGTGAGTCTGAAAAATATGCACAGTTGGATTCTACTCCCGGCGTGGGTAGCTCTCACAACTTTTTCACATCTCACGTTTGTTATTTGACTCAAAGGCCCTGCTCCTGGATTCAGGGGAATTACATAAGTGTCTCTCTCTCTCTCTCTCTCTTTAATGAAAGCTAAATTTATAGCCCTCACGACTGTGGAAAAAAAGCTTGAAAATATGTACTGACTTCACCCTTAAAGGCTCAAACACCAGAACCAGAGTACCAAATTTACTCTTTATTAAAAGTCTCGTGATTAAGGCCGTCCCAGGACTTTGTGGGGCCTAGTGCATTCGTTGTGAACGTTTGGCCTTTGCAATGCTGCACAGAGAACCTGGGTCAGGTTTCGTGTGCTGGGCAAACCTTGGGCAACGATCCTCACTGTCGTGTCTGTAAGCGGAGAGACGAAGCCAGGTCGAGTCAGACTACGACTGGTGAAACCTCGGGGTTAGATCATGGCTGGCCCTTGCGCGCCTAGGCAGTGCACAAAGGAGACAAGCGGGGCAAGGGCCAACTAGAATTGCGGGGCCTGCACTAGAGCGTGGGAGTGGAAGCTGTGCAGGGCGCAGATGGGTCAATGGAGTGAGTGCTGATCAATTGCCAAGTGGCAGAACCTTCACCCAAGAGGACAGGGTGAGTTTCCTAGTGAGCCAGTTGTGGGGGCGGAGATGCTCCTTTGTGCTTGGCTCCTTGGCTGTACAAGAACCATCGTGTGTTGTCACTGAGTCCAGTGACCCAATCTCGCCGTGAGACTCCGTCGCAGGGTGTAGCCGGTTTGGCTTCCCCAACCAGGGTTCCTCCACCTCCGGGTCAGTGTGCGGCCACTCCGCCTCACTACACAGCCCTGCCCCTTTAAGAATATATTAGCCCGGTTCTGCCTACAGCCCACAACTGTCGTGAGGAAGGGTTCCAAGAAGCGAGGCGAGAGTGAAGGCTTTTACGAGAGGCAGGGGACTCACACCCACACAGCACACGGCAGCTGCCTGTCCAAGGAAAACTCCGGCTGAACCCAAAGCAGACAGACAGATTCTGATTTCAGCCCTAGATTAAAACATCACCCAGTGTGTTGTCACTGGCCTTTGTATAAACACTGCTCCGCATACCGGCCCTGCGACGTGCTGCCGCGGTCGAGATTTAGGGAGGTGTTCATACTGGGTCCCCCCGTATCAGGAGCAACAGCAGCCTCCTAAAAGAGGAGGCTTTCGGGGGGCTTCTGCCGTGCTTCCCTCCATCCCTCAGCCTTCTGGCTGGTAAAAAGTGCTGGCCTTTTGTCCCTCCAGTTCTGATGCTCCTACCGAGCCAGGCGCTCCCTGTTTTTTATACTGGCTATTTTCTGTGCGCACTTGCCTTTGGCATGCACTGCCAAAACAGTCATTGTCTTAATTTATATTTGAATCTTCTCCTGACGATGTGGGCCAAATTCTTTGACTACCCTGGAGTGAGCCAGCAAAGCATTCGGCCCTCCTGGCTTACATATGAATTGATCTGACCAAAATGTAGGTCAGCACCGTGCTTGGGATAGAGAGAGGCGTGCTTTTAGCAGAGTTACGCATTTGCACATACGCAGGGCGGGATTAGGTGTCGCCCAGTGGGAAGAGGTCAGGACTGCATGGCTGACCTGCACCGAAGCAGACGAATGGCTCTCGGTGGTGTGCACATAAGAGCAGCAACTGGAAATAATTGCCGTGATTACCTTTTCGATTGCGTTCTGCTTGTGCGGAATGCAGTGCACGGGAGAAACATATACGGAGGAATAAGTGTCGTGCCTGAGGTGACAGAGCCGCCATCAGGGACTCCTGTTCCTGCAGTCTGGTGAAGTATGGTGAAGCAGGGACAATACCTCATCCAAACGAATCCTTTATTTCTGGTTTGAATTTAATTCCGGGTCCGTCGCCCAGCCTCCATGATGGGAGTCTTAAAACTCACAGTCTCTTACTTGGGATGGATCTGCTGCTATATTTCACCACGAGCTTGCTAGCCCTGCTACATCAGGCTTGATATCTTAGAATATGTCCCTCAAGACGATCCTTCTGTTCTGGGTCACTGCTGTGGCCCCAGCCAATCCATGCTCTCTGCTTATCCAGCATTGGCGAGCACTGTTAGTTAGTCCTAGCCAACGTCTCCTGTTGGTGTATTTGCACAATGGAAAGAGCTGCTTGCTTGATGGAATGTTTCACTTCCACATTTTTCAGTGGGGATTTTCATTTGCAAACAAAAGAAATCAGATGTCTAGTCAGATGCCTATTTTCTGACCAAAATATAGAAACTGTGCCTTCGTAATTCTCCTCCAGTAACTTAGTAGTGAGCTCTACCCCAGCCATGGTTGTGTGTTGTAATATTGCCAAGTATTGCTTTGCTCTCGTTTAATTAGATCCGGCTATTTTCCCCCACAATCCAAGTGCTTCCATTTTGCCTCCTGCCATCCTGTGTAATAGGATGCTCTGTTGGGTATCAGAAAGGACTTTGTTTGAGAAACTCTTCTAATTGAATAACTAGACAATTTCTCCCTTTTGGGAACTGAAATGGTACAGGAGACATTTTTATGCCTGTTTCCAGCTGCCTGACATGTAATAAAATCACGGTAATTAGAGGAGATATTGTTCACCCTGTGCGGTCAATGCAGGGTTGTTCTCAACAGTGTATTTTTCAGTACTTTGTCCAGATTTGCTGCAAATATTCGAAGTGATAGAACTTTGTAATGGGAAGCTAGTTGACAGCCTTATCAATCTCACTGACACTGTCAGGAAGAGTGTTTGGATGTTCAGCTGAACGCTTCCTTTCCTGAACTGTATTCCATTGTGTACCATGTGGAGTCATTCCTCTTCCCCCAAAGTGGTTCCAACCTTCCAGAAGACAGATGTCTCCTCTCCTGAGCTGACATCTAGACGGACACCTATGGGATGAAGTCTGAGTCCCCACTGAAATCAGTAGCACTGATTCCCTGGGGGCCAGGACTTCACCTTTAGTTTTTATTTTTCTGTCGCTTGACACTTTATCAGCCTGAATCCTTTTAGCTGCTTTTCTCTGCACTTCCTGCACTTTCTGATACAGAGGATTCTGAACTCACTATTTCAAGTATGGCTGTATCAGTATCACTAATTCAAATGTTCAGTGTCATTAGCAGCTTTCTACCAGGCATCTTCCAGCACTTTCAACAAGGTGTCTGTTTTATTAGGGCATTGGCTTCCCTGAGTTGCAGCTCTGTCTGATGCAGGAAGGGAAAGAATCAGGTGGCAAGGATATGGAGAGGCGAGTTGTTCCATCAATGCTAATTCAATCTGGTGGCTGGGCCCACTTCCAACAGTGATAAGAAGGTGAGAACAGCTAAACAGTGGAAATTACTTATTGGAATGAGAGAGCCATTCCCAGCCTCTATGCAGACCCAGCCTGATGCTGTCAGATTTGCACATGAATTCCAGCTCAACAGCTTGCAGTCTGTTTTTGATGGGAGGCGGCGGGTGGTTTTGCTTGAGGATGGCAACTTTCAAGTGTGTAATTGTGTGTCCAGAGAGGTTAAAATGTTCTCCCCCTAGTTTTTTTTCTTGATGACTGATTTGTGTCCATTTAGTCTGTTGCGTAGAAACAGGCCAGTTTGTGCACATGGCAGAGGAGTGTTGCCGGCACACGATGGCATTTATCACATGGGGTATGTCTAGACTACATGGCTCTGTCGCCAGAGCCTGGTAGATTAGTTTACTAGACATACCCAAATGAAGCGGCGATTTAAATAAGCAACGCTTCATTTAAATTAAAATGGCTGCCGCGCTGAGCCGATCAGCTGTTTGTCGACTCAGCGTGCTAGTCTGGACGCTCCGCGGTCGACATCAAAGACGCTTGTCAACCGCCCCGTTATGCCTTGTGGCATGAGGTTTACCGGGGCGGTCGACAAATGCCTTTGACGTCGACTGCGGAGCATCTAGACTAGCGAGCTGAGCCGACAAACAGCTGATCGGCTCACCGTGGCAGCCATTTTAATTTAAATGAAGCGGCGATTATTTAAATCACCATTTCATTTGGGTATGTGTAGTAAACTAATCTACAAGGCTCTGGCGACAGCCATGTAGTCTAGACATACCCATGTAGTGAAGGTACAGCAGGCGAAGGAGCCTTTGTTGGGGTGAGCTCTTAGGATGGTGCCACCAGGGTAGCTGTGTGGACAGAATTGGCACCAGGTCTGGTTCCTGGGTTAGATGTTTCTGTTGTGGGGTGTGTGGTTGGTGGTGAGTATGTCTCTCAGGTTGGGGGGCAGTCTGTATGCAAGGGCTGCTCTGCTTCCCAAAGTCTTGGGGTATGTCTATACAGCAACATTATTTTGAAATACCTTAGTCCACAGCTATACAGCAGGCAGTTATTTCAACACAATGTCAAAATACAGTCAAGCTGAAGGACTTGTTCCTCCAATTCCTGTAACTCTCATTGTAGGAGGAGCAAGGGAAGTCAGAGGAAGAGTGCTCTATTTCGAAAGAAGTGCAGTGCATCATAGAATCATAGAACCGCAGAGCTGGAAGAGACCTCAGAAGGTCATCAAGTCCAGCCCCCTGCCCTAGGCAGGACAAGTCCCCACTAAATCAACCTGGCCAGAGCTTTGTTAAGCCGAGACTTAAAAACCTCTAGGGATGGAGACTCCACTACTTCCCTAGGGAACCCACTCCAGTGCTTCACCACCCTCCTAGTGAAATAGTTTTTCCTAATATCCAACCTGGACCTCTCCCACCAACTTGAGACCATTGCTCGTTGTTCTGCCATCTGTCACTACTGAGAACAGCCTCTCTCCAGCCTCTCTGGAACCTCCCTTCAGGAAGTTGAAGGCTGCTCTCAAATCCCCCCTCACTCTTCTCTTCTGCAGATTAAACAGACCCAACTCCCTCAGCCTCTCCTCATAGGTCATATACTCCAGCCCCCTAATCATTTTGGTTGCCCTCTACTGGACCCTCTCCACTGCATCCACATCCTTTTTGTAGTGGGGGGCCCAGAACTGGACACACTACTCCAGATGTGGCCTCACCAAAGCCGAATAAAGGGGAATAATGACATCTCTGGATCTGCTGGCAATGCTCCTAGATCCTCCCAATTTCAATATAAGCTACGTAATTGATGTAGCTCAATTTGCATAGCTTATTTCGAGGTAAGCCATGCTGAATACACACACCCTGAGAGTGAGGGATCGTCATCTAGGATAGGGTCTGGGTTAGCCCCTCGAAGCTGTGCTGGAGAGGTGTTAGCTAGGGGCTATAGGTAATGACCGGTGGCGTTCTGTTGCTTGCTTTGTGGGGCCTGTCCTGTAGTAGGTGAAGGGAGAGTACAACATCTAGGGTTCCTCTGGGATGGGAGGGGGAATGAGCTGCTGGGGTTGCTGGCGAGGGGAGTTAGAGGCACTGAAAGATCAGTTCTGGGGCTGGTTTTGTTCAGCATCTTTCTTAATGACCTGGAAGAGGGTCCAGGTCATTGCACCCAGAACACATTTGCGGATGACACTGAGCTAGAGGGAGAGGTAGATACGCTGGAGGGCAGGGATAGGGTCCAGAGTGACTGGGACAAATTGGAGAGTATGGTTGCATCAGTATCACTAAGCAGATTAGAGGATTGGGCCACAAGAAATCTGATGAGTTTCAACTAGGACAAGTGCAGAGTCCTGCCCTTGGGACGGAAGAATCCCGAGCATTGGTACAGGCTGGGGACCAACTGGCTTGGTAGCAGTTCTGCAGAAAAGGACCTGGGGGTTACAGTGGATGAGAAGCTGGAGATGAGTCAACATTGCGCCCTTGTAGCCTAGAAGGCGAATGGCATATTAGGTTGCATTAGGAGGAGCATTGCCAGCAGATCTAGAGAAGTGGTTATTTCCCTTTATTCGGCTCTGGTGAGGCCACATCTGGAGTAGTGTGTCCAGTTCTGGGCCCCCCACTACACAAAGGATGTGGACGCATTGGAGAGGGTCCAGCGGAGGGCGACCAAAATGATTAGGGGGCTAAGGCACATGACCTATGAGGAGAGGCTGAGGGATTTGGGCTTATTTAGTCTGCAGAAGAGAAGAGCACCAGGGAATTTGAGAGCAGCCTGCAACTTCCTGAAGGGGGTTCCAAAGAGGCTGGAGAGAGGCTGTTCTCAGTGGTGACAGATGCAGAATAAGGAGCAATGGGCTCAAGTTGCAGTGGGGGTGGTCTAGGTTGGAGATTAGGAGAAATGATTTCCCGAGGAGTGTGGTGAAGCACTGGGCTGGGTTCCCTAGGGAGGGGGTGGAGTCTCCATCCCCAGAGGTATTTAAGTCCCGGCTTGACAAAGCCCTGGCTGGGCTGATTGAGTTGGGTTGGTCCTGCTTTGGCAGGGGGCTGGACTCAATGACTCCTGAGGTCCCTGCCAGCCCCGGGATTCTAGGATTTTTCCTCTTCCCAGGACTACAGGGGAGATTTTATTCTTCAGCAGCTTTGTTGGCCTGACACCGTCTCACATTCTTTCCTCTGCATGATGGGATAAAACGGTCAGAGGAAAGTTGATCCAAGGTGCGGCTCCCAGGCAGCTCCACGAGGGAGCAGCGCCCATATGCCTGCCAGAGTCAGGGCGCCCCGCCAGCTGAACCATTTATACGCGCCAGGTGAATACGCCAATGGAAATTTGCAAGGGTGGATGATCATGGCTCTGTATTTCTGGCATACCGGCTGCTTTCAGTCCTGCGTTCCAGGTCATTTGGAAAGAATTCTGCAGTAGGGCTCTGAGACGCCGTCAAACCTTTCCCACTCGCCATGCAAAACCGCTCCTGCGTTCTCTTCGGCCGCTGATTTAGTCCTTTGAGTTATAACAAAGCTCTTGGTCCAGGACTATCCAGATGCCTGTTGCACGTGATCTCTTCCCTGACAAGGCAGAGAGCATTCGTAGCAGGTGAAAGGCAAGCACAACTCCGCGGCCTGTTTGAAAGGCGGACCACGGCTTGGAATGCCCAGCGTTGGCCTGTTCCCACGTACGAGGTGTGCTGGGCCACTGCTGAGCTTCGGTGCGTTCATGGGATACTGGGATTGCAGTGGAGGCTCGCTGGGATGGCCTGCAGCTTTCAGACCATGAGATGTAACGGTGACCCACCAGCAGGATAACAAACGTCTAGCTTTGTTATAAATCCCCCTTTCACCAAGCAGCCTCGTTCTTCCGGGGTAATTTGGGCATGAGACAGTTAGTCAGTCGACAGAGGGAAAGCCTCATAATTGTGAGAGCTTTTCAAGAATAATCATTGTTGTTTGTTTGTATTGCGTGAGTGCCCAGGAGCATGAGTTACAAACCAAGGCCCACTGTGCTCGGTGCTGGACAAACACAGAACCAAAAAAGGTCCCTGCCCCTAACCAGATTACAATCATCGTGCAGGTTTAAAGTCGGAGACAATAGATTGTTGAGAATATTATTAACGGACACTGTTTTTTAATAAAAGTACACAAATAGACCTAAACCTTCGGGCAGCATGAAATCCAGTCGGTTACCTTTTCGGGAAGGCTATTGATTCCTGCGGTATTATCCACATTCTGTAAACATCACCACTGAACCTGCACATAAAAGGTTAAATGTTTGCAGACTTTTACCCTTCGCCTTAAAGATCAGAGACAAATTACTATTTATATTTTACATTCCCTTGATGAGGATAATGATAAACATCTGTCACTTTGCTGCTTAGCCAGCAAAGAATCTTTATTGCAATCCTGTAATTTAAACAGGAAAAAAATACATAGACATGCACTCTGTTATATAGACAGCATGGAGGGGGTGATAGAAAATTCCAGCTAAATCTGGGGGTACTGGGAAAAGGGCATTTTATGTCTGCAATTATTTTGCTCAAAGAAAAATTCCATAGATGTATGCTTTTCCATTTATCTTGGGCATTTTAGAAGGGGAAATTACTGCTTGTTTCTTTCCAAACCCAGGGAGGAAAAGAAAAAAAGAAATATTCTATCTGAATCTGTGACTCTCCACCATATGTAGTCTATTAGTGGAATGATTAAGGTTTGCAAGTTAGTGTCTCTACTGGTGTTACAGAATCCAAAACAGAACTTCAGCTTGGGTTTCATCAGTTATGGTACTTGAGTCCTATCCTCCCTCTCCAAATGTTTAGGAAACTTTGCCAATTATTTTTAAAGGCATTAGATTCATTGCTTTTTGTATTAGTTTTGCTCTAATTAAAAATATCTAACCTGTTGTAATCTGCCAGGTTAAGGACAATGACATTCGTTGAGTATTTCATAAGAACATAAGAACGGCCGTACTGGGTCAGACCAAAGGTCCATCTAGCCCGGTATCCTGTCTACCGACAGCAGCCCGCACCAGGTGCCCCGGAGAGGGTGGACCAAAGACAATGATCAAGCGATTTGTCTCCTGCCATCCCTCTCCAGCCTCTGACAAACAGAGGCCAAGGACACCATTTTATCCCCTGGCTAATAGCCTTTTATGGACCTAACCTCCATGAAATTATTTAGCTTCTCTTTAAACTCTATTATAGTCCTAGCATTCACAGCCTCCTCTGGCAAGGAGTTCCACAGGTTGACTACACGCTGTGTGAAGAAGAACTTTCTTTTATTAGTTTTGAACCTGCTACCCATTAATTTCATTTGGTGTCCTCTAGTTCTTCTATTTAGGGAACTAATAAATAACTTTTCTTTATCGGCCCTCTCCACACCACTCATGATTTTATAGACCTCTATCATATCCCCCCTCACTCTCCTCTTTTCTAAACTGAAAAGTCCCAGTCGCTTTAACCTCTCCTCATATGGGACCCGTTCCAAACCCCTGATCATTTTAGTTGCCCTTTTCTGAACCCTTTCCAACGCCAAAATATCTTTTTTGAGGTGAGGAGACCACATCTGTACACAGTATTCAAGATGTGGGCGTACCATAGTTTTATACAGGGGCAGTAAGATATTCTGGGTCTTATTTTCTATCCCTTTCCTAATAATTCCTAGCATCCTATTTGCCTTTTTGACCGCCGCTGCACACTGTGTGGAAGTTTTCAGAGAACTGTCCACGATAACTCCAAGATCTCTTTCCTGATTTGTCGTAGCCAAATTAGCCCCCATCATACTGTACGTATAGTTGGGGTTATTTTTTTCCGACGTGCATTACTTTACACTTATCCACATTAAATTTCATTTGCCATTTTGAATTTCATTTGCCATTTCGCTTTTAAATGATGTATTAGACCTTGTTCCTTGGCTCAGTTACCAGAAGTTCAAACCACTCCTGGTTGCTTTTCGATATTGCTTGGCTCAAGGAGGTGGGAAAATGCAAAGCGAAGGCCAGGAGTCTCCAAAGTGGCTAGGGATTTTTAGCATCTGTTAGGAGGTATCTCACATGATCTGTGATTTATTTATTTTTTGTTGTTGTTGTTGTTGTTGAGCATCCTCCTTCTGAGAATCAGGCCCTTAGAGAGGGTCTCAGGTCGGGCACTGGAAGTCACTAGTGATGTGAAAATTTTAGCATAATAATATATTCATGGCGTAGTAGTGGCTGATGCTGATCAGTGTGGCTGGTAGGTAGCTACAGAACCTCAACTAGCTTTTATTCTGAATTCACCCTGGTCGTGTAACGTCCGTTTTCTTTCGTGTAAGCTGCTGATGGACCAGATTTTAGTTTTTGTTGAGTGTTTGGGTGGAAAAGGAGACATTATTCCCTCACTTTCCTGCTTGAAGTTCATTTTTAGCTTATTTAAGCCAGCGGAAGCAGTTTGTGTTTAGCCTACAGGCTCAATGTACAGTAATTTCCTGTTCTGAAGCAGTCCAAGCGGACATGAAGTGCATACTATTAGCTTCCCGTTAATTTCAATGGTAAACAAAAATCTGCTATTTCAGGTCCACTGTTTACCTACAAAGAAGCCACTCCAGTCCAGTGGAAGAAAGGCCTCACCTGCAAAGCTTTGGAGCACTCAAACCAGAGCTGGTGTCATCCTGAAGTCATTTGTTGACCAATGTGCTACAGCCCCTCTAATGCATCTGTGGCTGAGTTGGTGAATTTGTCATGACTGAGTCAGTTCTCAGGAGCAAGGCTAGCGCTTACTGACAGCAGCGGAGGTTACAAAATCGGTTTGTGGTGCTGCTTTCATGAGGGAGTCAAGAATTAATTGGCAGGCTGACAATTGTTACCCATTCTGACAGCAAGTGTTGCAACAAGTCGAGGGAATTTCTCAGGGTTACGTTCACCTCCTTAGTTCTTTACTGTTTTGAAACTAGCTTTGATCTAAAAAGTGTGTGTGTGTGTGTGTGTGTGTGTGTGTGTGTGTGTGTGTGTGTAAACATAACATGTCCTCTAAAATTGGGCTCCTGCTGGATCTTCCGTTAACGCCATTGCCAAAAATTCAGATTTCCTAGTGCTAAGCACTAACGTAAACGAGCTTGATGCCTAATGGTTAGAGCATCAAACATGCTGGTACCAGACAAATATGTTGCTGTAAACGCGGCTTTATTGGCCCTCCTGTTCCAGCTGTAATGGCTAAATAGCAAGGAAACCCGCTTATATTCTCTTCTGCTTCTGTGTAGACTGAAAACGATGAGACCAGCCAAGCAGACAATTTCTCCATGGACCCCCAGCTGGAGAGGCAGGTGGAAACGATTCGGAATCTGGTGGACTCCTACATGTCTATTATCAATAAGTGTATTCGTGATCTGATACCAAAAACAATCATGCACCTTATGATCAACAACGTGAGTAACAGCCTCTCCTTTTCAATCATTTTCAAATGTTTGGTTGGGTCTTCAGCTCATACAGAACCATATTTTGTTTAAAAGAGGGCAGCGCTGTTGTACGGTGAAGAGACGATGACAAGTGTATAGAATATCACACATTGCAAACACGAGCCAATAGTTCTTACCAGATTAAAACCAAACACTGCAGTCTTATGCAGCTAAAAGTTAATTAGCATGCAGCTGCAGTGCGGCGCGTGCTACCTGTAGAATACTATAGTATTTTCAGGGGGAGGCTGAGTCCTAGTTGGCATTAACGGTATCATTTAAAAGCATGCTCAATTCGTACTTGTCCTTCAGTGCTGTCCCACCTCCTGCAGAGTGCAAGCTGGGAATTCCACCTAGACAGCCATTAAGAAAGTGGAGTGGACCTGCAGTTTTTAAATAAGGAAAGGCCTTGAATGGCCTTGTTGCATGTTTCTTTCGGGGAGTAGCAGTTCATATTATGCTAGTATTTTTTGTCTGTTTCTTACATTTGCAGATCAGCTTTCAAAAATAAATTCCAGGGGTTCTCTGGACACTTTGCTTAGAGCAGCGGTTCTCTAACGATGGGGCAGACCTCCCTAGGGAAGCATGGGAATGTGTCACAGAAGTTGTGTGCGCTTTTTTTTTTTTCTTTGACTCTGGCTGTCCGCCCATGGTGGCTGGGCCTCATGCAGGATGGCTGTGCACGTCCAAAAAACAGGAAGAAAGGGAATAACTGGAGCCCTGCCACTTGGGCTCAGGCTCTCCTCCCCACAAATCCTCACGTGGCAACAGCAATGGAGAAGAGCAGCAATGGAGTGCTAAGTTGGCTGTGAAGTGATATTGACAAATATCACTTACCATATTGCCACTCTTATTCCTGTGCTGCAGCCGGCTCAGAGCTGCCTTCAGAGCTGGGCTCCCGGCCGGTGGCCACTGCTGCTCTCCGCCCTGCTTTCAAGGCTGGGCATCTGGCCGGCAGCCACTGCTGCTCTCCGCTCTGCCTTCAGGGCTGGGTGTCCAGCCGGCGGTCACTGCTGCTCTCCGCTCTGCCTTCAGGGCTGGGTGTCCAGCCGGCGGTCACTGCTGCTCTCCGCTCTGCCTTCAGGGCTGGGTGGTGGTATATATACTTGGAGGGGCTATAAATGACTACAAACACACAAAAGGGCAGCCGGCTTAGATAAGCTTGAGAACCATTGGCTTTGAGACTCACAGGAAATGTGTATATCTGCCTACCCCCTAGATGTTTAAATCATTGGATTTAAAAGTAACTTTCATTAGTGTTGCTAGCCCATTGCTTGAGGACTTAGAAGACCTTCACATCCTGATAGTCTGGGTTGGATCCCATCTGTGCTACCCTTTGTACTACAACCACAACTGCTGTGTTTGTGTTAACCCACTATTGGAAATGGCACTTCCTTTCAGACACTGATAGCACCTTTAGGAGCTTTTAAGTCGTCAAAAATCAGCTGTAACCAATAGAATATGCTAAAAAGCAAAGCCCGTCTTTTATTTCACAAGGCTGATGTATCCCAGGAGGTCTGTGGGAATTACACTGCGCCTATGACCTGGCAGGTAGACATAGCAGCTTGACTGAGGTCCACAAGATCTTCGCACAGAGGGGAAGGCCAAGCTTCCCTTCCCTTCTCTTGGGCTAGCGAAGCCAATCTTGGAAGTGGGATAGAATCCTGGAAGGGAAGATCCACTGAGGCCCTTACGAAAGCATGTGAAACCAGATGGAATTTCCACATTGTTCCATAATTAACTGAATCTTGACTCGAGGACGTGTGTGAGTGCAGACGCTCGCTCTGCTCCTGCCACAGCACAGCTGGGACTTTGCTAAGACTTTAGGGGAACTAACTTGCCTTTTGAAAGGTGTGTTTCTCAAGCTCCCTTTCAGAAGGTGCAGAATGTAGGGAGCGGTTCCTTTGGAAAGTTTACATTCTGTTTTCTGCCACTCGCGTCCCCATATGGAATTGTTTAAGCTGAAACGCTCAGAAGTACAGTACTGGAAGGCTGTGTACATTGGGACTGTGCGGCTGTCTTCTTCCTAACACATGCCAGGTGATCATGGACAAAGAAACAGCCGATATGACACCATCTAGCACTAAACTAACCTCTCGGTCACAGTGCGCACCCACCAGAATCCGATCTTACAACTTAAGTTACGCCAAAGAATCAAAGCTTTTCCAAGGGAAGTGAAAAGACTGAAGAACGAAATGTTAATTCATTGTTGATTCCGTGAGGTTTGAATTGAAAACTGTTGAAAAATTAGTGGAGCAGATACTTTAAAAAAAAAAAAAACAAAAAAACCCATACAAACAGAGTCCTTCAGTCCTTTGGCTGAGCAGGCCGAAATGGCATGCAAGGCAATGGGAAGTAGGGAAGCTGTTTTGGGAACGGAGTCCTTTTTGGCAGATTGTGTTGCCTGGAGACCCTTAGAATCCCAGCCCATCCTCTGAGAGAGAAGTGAAATGAAACGCCACTTAATTATTCATGTTTAGAGAGCACTGCCTCCATAACTCTAGAAACCAGTTGAGCACGAGGAAGTGGTTTCCATGGCAACCACAACCTCCCGAATACTTGTAGAACTTCCTCTGCAGTTGGTGGGGTTTTGAAATGGTGCTCACAATTCAGAGTGACGTACTGGGGTCCGATGTATTGTGGAGGGAGCGAATGAATGCCATCCTACTGCGGGGCGTGCGTATGTCGTTACCTTCCAAATCCACTGCTAATTAGGGTGACTCTGGGGTACTTTAAAAGCAAAGGAAATTTGCCACACAACGGGCCTCGAGTTAGCACGAAAGAGTCCGACGCCCCGAACGAAACACACGTTCAGAACTCTCAATGTGGAAATGTTACGAGTTCAGAGCCCTGCATGTCTGCTTTCCATGCGCAGATACAAGTGTTGTGTCCTCGCAGGGCCCTGCTAATACACCTCTTGGTGCTGAGAGAGGAGGATGCAAAGTGTGAGTGACCCTGGAAGAGAGAGGCTGCATTGACTCCACCTTCTACTGGGATGCTGTGGCAATGACTGCCTGCTTGCACACGAGATCGCATGGCAGCCGTAGCCCTGCCTGCTGCTAGCGGCGAGATCCATGCATGCTCCATAGCCCCAGCTGGCAGAGCGACACTTCGGGCTGCTCTCCAGGCTGCCTGGGGCTGGCCCTCCCAGACCCCAAGACAGAACTCCACTCCGAACTCTTGCCCCTTCCCATAAGGTCCTTGACGCGGCAGGCTCTGGGATATCGGGCATTCGAATTCCTGCGGTGATTCCGAACACTGCAAGTTGGAGATTGGGGTGGGGGCATTTCTGAACCTGTCCGTGTCATGTGTGTCCTGGCTGACTAAGGTCTGGCTTCCCCCTCGCCAGAGAAAGCCGCAGAGATGGAGGACCCATCTGCTCTGTAGAGAACTGGTCTGCAGTCAGATGCACCCAGTGTGGAGATTGGCTGGCAGTGCTGGCCTTCCACCTGGGCTCAGCGAGCATGCTCAGAGGCCCGTGCTAGCAGTTGACAGGGATCTGCCGTGCTTATAGTTGCAGGCTGATGCTGTTCAAACAGCTATTTGTGGTTGAGGAATTCCTTTACGGTCAGCTCTGCCCTTCATCTGAGTTCAGAATTTTTGAGAGGGATGCCATTTACATTTTCATTTTGTCGAGTATAATTTGATGCTGTTTAACTATGATATCTGTTTTTAAGGAGGCGCTTCTGGCAATCGCAAGGAAAATAGGGTATTCTGGCGCTTGACCAGTGCTATCTGCTGAGAGATAGCACGAGATTCATGGGGAGCAACTGCAGACATTGCTAAGAATTCGTGCAGCTCTTCTTGGGCATGAACGGGAAATGACTGTCCCTTCCAGGGACTCATGTGCCTGTTTCTCTGGAAGGCCACCCTACTGTGCCCTAGGGAATGAAGAGCCCAACCCCGGTTCAACTTGCCCCAGTATAAAGATCGTTAGTTTTTGGAACGACGTAATTAAATTAATGGAAACCCCAGAGAGCACATGGAGTGTGTGCTTATGAAATCAGATGTTCAGGAATGGTTTGCTGTTAGCATCTCAAGTCCAAATAAGCTTCACTGAGTGAAAAATATCTGAAAAACAGATCAGAAGCGTTTAAAAAAAATCCTCCAATGCAAGGATTGACTAGGTCAGCAACTGGCCTCCGAATGTCCTTACCACACAATTATTAAATACCTTGAGATCTGGGTCTGTCTGAATGTGCCCCGGGTCTCTATAATCAGAGCAGGCATAGCAGGGGGCCAGACTATTAAATTAGATTAGATTGGGAAATCTCTCTTCGGTGTAGAAGATGTGTATATACACGGGGGCCCACAGAGCTGTCCAAGATGGAAGCCTTGATATGCAGTCAGTGACATTTGTATTAAGAAAATAATTCTGAAGGGCATTTTGTAATGCCTGGAAAATCCCATTCCCAGGGAGCTAGATGGCGTACGGGCTTGGTGATGGGCTGCTCTTTAGCCTCTAGTCAGCTGTTCAGAATTGGGCCAGAAATGCTCTCAGCACTGGACAGCCGTTCAGCAGCCGACCGCTAGAAATAGGAAACCCCTCACAGGCTTAGATCAGCACTTGAGCCTACGGTGTCCAATGCCCATATGCCTCGGAGGAGGACAAAAGAACCCCTCCCCCAATGCACTGTGCGGTGTCCCACCATGAAGATCTCTTGCTGTGGTGTACCAGGGATAGTCTCAGACCAGGGGAGACCCTGACAATAATTACCAAACACTTTTCTTCTCTCTGCCTCAAGACACTTTCTCAGGTTTGTTGGGCAGAACTGTACAAGTTTCCTCCCTTCTCACAAGCTCGGCTACCTGTCCTCTTGGCCACCATCCCTGCGGCCTCAGAATGTGACCATTGGTTTAGCCAGTAGGGGTGCACTTCTGGGGGCTCCCCTCTTCCTTGGGCCCAGTGATGAGAGACTAGCATGAACTACTGAAGCCATGTTCACAACTCTCATTGTGTGCAGAGTGGCTGGGTCACTGGACCGAATTATCTCCAAGAGCCGAGAAGAGTCATCTGGTAGGGTAGCATGCCACCCCGAGTCCAAAGTTTACGGGTGGAATTGTGGACTCCAGTTCCCAGTGCGCTTTCTGGCATCGTTCCTCTTGATCTCTCTTCTTCTCCGTGTAACTGGTGCAATGTTCCCTCTAATTTTTTCCATCCATGTGCAGAATAAATGTTATGTGCCCCCAGGCATGTGCGGATGTGCACCACCAGTCAAAACCAAATCTCTGGTGGGTGGCTGCCCAAGTGCACCGCTTGCAGGGAGCACTGGGCTGGTGTATTCTTACTGAAGCGCCTGTCTGCTGTTTTAAAGGTCTCTGCGGAGTTTCTGCAAGATCTTGCCATTTGCAGCCTGGCCGCAGGGGCCTCTTGTGTCTGATTTTCTAGGTAAAGGAATTCATCAATGCCGAGCTCCTGGCTCACTTGTATTCCTCTGAGGACCAAAACACCTTGATGGAAGAATCCGCAGAACAGGCCCAGAGGCGAGATGAGGGGCTGCGAATGTACCAGGCCCTAAAAGAAGCACTGGCAATCATTGGCGATATTAACACTAGCACGGTATCTATTCCGGCCCCGCCTCCAGTTGACGATTCCTGGCTGCAGCAGTCCCGCAGGTAAGCCTCTTCAGATCAGTTTTGCACTGGAAATTAAGACAGAGCTAGATCTTCAGCGCCACCCTCTCTAGCAAGCTTTCCTCCATGTCTTCCATGAAATTCTTGACTCAGAAAACGCTTGTTGAGGGACGGGGGCGCATGTAGGTGGAATTCTTGTACTGCCACAGCGCTCTCAAGTGAGCCGAACAGAAACAGCCGAACGCTCGGCATTCATCTCTGCCCGGTGAAAGGTCCTAGCATCAAGCCACCGGCCTTCCCTCCAAACGTGTCTTGTCCTGTTTTGTTCTAGACAGGGCATGGAGAAAAGCATGCTTATAAACCTCTTGGGTAGAAGGCTCTCATATACAGATCTGTTGGACCTGGCAATGCCTTCTCAGCTGTGTCGAGAATTTCGTCTTCTCCTACAGCAGTTTTGGGATACAGCATCTAGAATTGGCTCCCATGGAACTACTGTAATAGCTGTTTCCTGCCCCAAAAGATATCCAGCCTATATATCATCCAAGCTTTTTACAAATTCCCCCCACGTTCGTAGTGCGTGGCTAAATGGAAGAAGTGTATGTAGCAAGAAAGGTGCTTTTCTGCCGTCTAGTATGCCATTTGTGACCCAATTAATAGCAAACAATATAACCCTTTCTGCTCCCACCCTACAACATATCCATTTCTTTAGAATTTCTTAACTCTTCCCTTCCCCACCTCAGGAAGCCTGTCTTCCAGTGAAACCAAGTCAAACTTTGTCCACTTGTTGATTCTTTCAATCTACCGTCAGATTTCACTGTGCCTTGCTCAGGATTTACTTAGAGTGGATTTCATCATAAATCCACCTCACAAATTGGTGAGGTTATCGTGATCATACTAAACCCATTCTATTTATCTCTGTGATTTTTACATACTGCCTACTTGCTACGGATGGGGTGATTGTGTCTGGCAGAGTGGACATGTCTTTGTTTTGTGGCTGAGTGCGGGGCGGGGGAGGGGGGAGATTTGGAAGCATCTCTGAGCAATTGTTTGGAATGAAAGGGACCATCCTGAACAAATTAAAATGAGACTTCTCATTGTAGGAATATATGATACTGTGAGATACCAGATTATCTAAAATATACTCTTCAGGACCAAGATAATACGAGAGCAAAGAAAATGCTCAGCAAATTGTTACGGATTTCAGAAAGTTAGCTGACTTCCACTTTTAAATTGCATATAGGTTTTCATTAATCTCTGATTTTTTCCCTAGATCACCCCCTCCAAGTCCTTCAATTCAGAAAAGGCCTACGTTAAATAACCCCCCAACCAGGCCTATAGCTGGCCGAGGACCTGCTCCAGCAACCCCATCGCCAGGCCCTCTGTCTGGGGCTCCACCAGTCCCTTTCCGTCCAGGAATGCTACCTCCGTTTCCTAGCAACAGTGAAGGTCTCGGGGCACCTCCTCAGGTTCCATCTCGGCCCACGCGGGCTCCTCCCAGTGTTCCAAGGTAAGACGTTGAACTAACCTCAGTGCTGGGTGTGGTTCTCTCCCGACAGAACAACAGACATTTCATATTGGGTAAAGAATTGAAACATACATTTCTTATGGCTAAAATTCACCAACCAAAACAGCGCTTTCTGTGCAGGCCGGCAAAGTCAGGGTGAGATGTGTCCGTCCTTCTCCCAAAGCTTAGTTCTCAGAAATGAGACTTTTCACCTCCGAGTAAAGACCAGTGCACAATGAATTGGTCCTAAGAAGTGCTCCCTTGTCTGACTGAACTCCATGCTCATGGTGGATGCAGCCGAAGGCTGTTGAAAGAGAGATGTTGACGCAAGAATTGTAACTTGGCCCATGGAGAAGTGGTTTGAGCATAGTGCTTTGCATTATCCATTCTGGTAAAAGATGGACTTGAACCCACAAAGGGAGCTTAAAACTGTGGTTGAAAATCTCTCCTCACCTCACCTCACCACAGTTCATTTGACATTACTGCAGGTAGCTTAGATAATGTCACATGGCAATAACGTGGTAAGTTAAGGAACCAAAGCCTTGCCTTCAGACCATGTTTCCTTTTATTTTGTAGCATTTAGACACTTTCCAATGGCTTTAGATATGTATAACATGGAGAGAACTGATTGGAAGCCACTGGTATAACATTTTTACTACTAATCCAAATTGTACCCCAGTAAGATGTTACAATTTCACAAAGCCATCCTAAAATCCCTCCTCATGCTTGACTATAAATGGTGTTGTTCCGTCAAGCGGTTCCAATTATGTCTTATGCTCTAACATTGAGGCAGACTGGACCCTCTGGTAAGACATGGCTGACTAATTTTAAAATCTTATTAAAAACGAGACTGCGTGAGGTGATTATAAATAAAAAGGTAAACGGAACAGTCACAAGTTTTCCATTTTTTTTAAAGAAAAAAAAATTCCCTTCTGGAGATGAACAAGCTAATTAAATGCGCCCACTTGAAACCGCCAGCCCTGTAATGAGCGTCAGGAGCAGTAAGTCTGGTGGATGGGATACTTTCCAGTTGGATTGTCCTGTCAAAAAAACAAGCAAACAAATCAGGCCCATTTGTGTGTGTTTTACCATTAAAAGGGCAAAATGCCAGTGGGCACACAGGGAATGCACTTGTGCGTTTCAGTAGGTCCTGGAACACTTGTGTTATTGGTCAATATTAGACCACTGGGGAGAAACACACAACTGCTTCCTTGGGTGTTAAAACTTGAGGCCAGAACGTCTGTGAATTCCCCAGCGTGGAGTGTCAAACCGATGCCGGAGACTCCTCTGCCTGGGTCTCCGCTGAGCCATCAGGGAGGGGTAGCCGCAGAGTCACAATCCAGTATGTTGTCAGTTGTGCTACCGGGGGGACCCAGAGCTGCCTGGCAATTGTTGCTTGCCTGGCCTTGGGAATGAGCATGCCTCCTCCTTCCTGCCTGGCTGTGCTTTGCATGGATGCTGCTTTCCACAGACAGCTGCAGTCGTGGTTTGAGCACGACACGGGAGGCTGGGCGGAGCCCTTGCCTCACAGAAGAGCGTGAGGAGGCCTCATTTCAATAGCCCATCCGGTCCTGGATGCGTTGGCTGGCCTGGGAAACAAACACTGGTGAAGGAGCCAGTGTACCCTGCGCACCTTTGCGGTGCATAGCCCTGGATGGGAGACTCCACAGCATTTGTGTTACACACACTCTGCAGCACTTCTTCTAGACTGAGTCATGGTTCCCCGTCTCTCCAGCCGCCAGCCCCCGGAGGTGAGAAAACACCCGCTGAAGAATGTAGTGGAAGAGGTCACGTTTGTGCTGAAACGTCAAGTTTATCCTCCGGACTAAACTCCACAAGAGGAAATTTCTGAGCCGGGGCTGGAGGGGGTGAAGTCACCTGAGAGGGACAATGCATCTGACTCCTGTGCCTATTAAAAGTACAGTTTGACTTGGAATTTCTGCTATGCATGGTCTGTTTTTAATAAAAGCCTGAGCAGCGTTGTAGTAAATTGACTCAGAAAAGGGGTCTGAGGTAATGGGAGGAAAAGACTCAAGGAAGAGCTCTTCATGCAGCTTGAGCTTTTCCATCTTTAGATATCTAGTCTCTCTCCTGCTTTGCCACCGTTTTCTCCTGTCATTCCTGAAATTGTCAGGACCCGTCATAGCCAGGAAAGTAGCATAGCGTCCTGAGAAGAAAGACACATTTTTAAAGTTCTTCTTGGCTCTCCGGAGAAGCCTTCCCTCTGCTCGCCCACTCCCTTGAGTTAGGAGCAGAAACGAGTAACACAACAAGACAACACAATCATTTTACTCTTTCCTGCTGAGCTTTCGGATAAAAAAAGCAATCAGCAGAAATGTTGTGAAGGGCAAGAGTCAAGCCATTTTGTTCGGTGTAGGGCTGTACGTACAGTTGGACTGGCGAGTTTGACACCTCATTAGCAAGATATGACCCTTGCCTTTTAAAAAAAATCTAATTTTATTCCCTGTTATTAGTGTTTAATCAAAGCAGCTGCAATCTTACAGAAACCATGAGCTTTCTGCGGTTTTTTATTGCTCCTCATTTAGCATACGGAGAAAGGAAAGGGGCAGGGAAAAGGGGGAAATAATTTTCTTCCTTATTTCTCCCTGATTGTCAAGCTGGTTTGGGTTACGTGTCCTGAGACTCTCTGCGAGGAAACAGACCCTTTGCATGATGCATGCCTCTTTTAATTAATCCCACTTGAGATGGGTGGATCCCTCCCAGCACCAAAGCTTGTGAGTAAAGGCCCCGGCCTTTGTTACTGGCGTGGTGCCAAAGTAGCTCTGATTTGCGAAACACCCCCAGCTGCCAGAAATCCTATTCTTCCCCCTCTCCCTTCTCTCGAAAGGCTGCAGCAATATTGGAAAAGAAAAGGCAGCTGTGCACGCGCTTCAGTGAGACGGCCTTCCGCTTGCACTAGCGTCACGCTCATTTCCAGCCTGCGTGTGTGTTTCTCGGTGCAGCGAGCCCGCTCTCGCACGAACACTTCACCCCATTTCTTTGGGTAGTCGCTCTCGCGGAGTGGTGCGCAGCTCGGCCACAAAGGAAGCGAAGGAATCGGGATGTGTTTTTCCTGGCTCTAAATCCTCCGGAATCAGCGGGTGGGCCTGCGAGGATGCTCTCTGTCCCTTCCCGATTTCCCTGCTCTGCAGCGGGACTGCAGCTGACAGGAGGGTGCAGGGAGCCTCCACTCCAGGAAGATTCAAAGGCCTTCATGCACTTGCCATGGGATCCATACTACCCCCCAATACTGTGCAAGCTCAGCTCCTGGCTCTGCACATGCCCTAGAGCGGAGCTTCTCAAACTTTGTGGCCCACAGCCCATTCTGCTCAAGGCAAACCCTTCCACAGACCACCGGCCAAGCACCCATGATGGGTGCAGGAGGGGGGCTGAGGGTGGGCGGTCTAGCGGGGAGGTTGGAAGCGGGCTGAGGGTGGGGAATCTGGAGGGGAAGTTGGGCATGGGAGCGGGCTGAGGCTGGGGGGTCTGGCAGGAAGGTTGGGCATGGGAGCGGGCTGAGGGCGGGGGGTCTGGCGGGGAGGTCGGGAGCGGGCTGAGGGCGGGGGGGGGGGGGGGGTCTGAAGGGGAGGTCGGGAGCGGGCTGAGGGCGGGGGGAGTCTGGCGGGGAGGTCGGGAGCGGGCTGAGGGTGGGGGGTCTGACGGGGAGGTCGGGAGCGGGAGCGGGCTGAGGTCAGGGGGGTCTGGCGGGGAGGTCGGGAGCAGGCTGAGGGTGGGGGGGTCTGACGGGGAGGTGGGAGCGGGAGCGGGCTGAGGTCAGGAGGGGTCTGGCGCAGAGGTCGGGAGCGGGCTGAGGGCGGGGGGGGGGGCGTCTGGCGGGGAGGTCGGGAGCAGGCTGAGGGTGGAGGGGTCTGGCGGGGAGGTCGGGAGCGGGCTGAGGGCGGGGGGGGGTCTGGTGGGGAGGTCGGGAGCGGGCTGAGGGTGGGGGGGGTCTGGTGGGGAGGTCGGGAGCGGGCTGAGGGCGGGGGGGGTCTGGTGGGGAGGTCGGGAGCGGGCTGAGGGTGGGGGGTCTGGTGGGGAGGTCGGGAGCGGGCTGAGGGTGGGGGGTCTGGTGGGGAGGTCGGGAGCGGGAGCGGGCTGAGGGTGGAGGGGTCTGGCGGGGAGGGTCGGGAGCGGGAGCGGGCTGAGGTTGGGGGGTCTGGCGGGGAGGGTCGGGAGCGGGAGCGGGCTGAGGTCAGGGGGGTCTGGCGGGGAGGTCGGGAGCAGGCTGAGAGTGGAGGGGTCTGGCGGGGAGGTCGGGAGCGGGCTGAGGGTGGAGGGGTCTGGTGGGGAGGTCGGGAGCGGGCTGAGGGCAGGGGGTCTGGCGGGGAGGTCGGGAGCGGGCTGAGGGTGGAGGGGTCTGGCGGGGAGGTCGGGAGCGGGCTGAGGGCAGGGGGTCTGGCGGGGAGGTCTGGAGCGGGCTGAGGGCGGGGGGGGGGTCTGTCCGGGATTCTGGCCAATGGGAGCAGTGGGGAGAGCCTCCATGTGAGTGAGGAAGCAGCAGTGCACAGAGCCGTTTCCTCCCCCTCACATGCTGGATCCAGCCCGTGAAGCTTGGGGATCCTCCCCATGCCTTCCACAGTGGGAAGCCAACTTCATGGGGAGGATACGAGGCTGGAGTACCTGCATGGGCTCAAGTTGTGGTGGGGGTGGTCTAGGTTGGAGATTAGGAAAAACTATTTCCCTAGGCGGGTGGGAAGCCCTGGGCTGGGTTCCCTAGGGAGGGGGTGGAATCTCCATCCCTAGAGGTGTTTAAGTCCCGGCTTGACAAAGCCCTGGCTGGGATGTTTGAGTTGGGATTGGTTCTGCCTTGGCAAGGGGGCTGGACTCGATGACTCCTGAGGTCTCTTCCAGCCCTGGGATTCTATGATTTAGCGGGTCTAGTAAGGACCTGCTAAATTGACTGCTGATAGCACCCCCATCAACTCCAGTCCCCTCCTGTGCCAGGAGAGGTAAGGGAAGCCAACGGGAGGGTTTCTCCTATCGACCTCCTGCAATGGGAATGCCGTGGAAATTCCCCCTAAACGACACGGAGCTGCCTATGTTAGGTCGACTTTCTTCCCTGTGTAGCCTGGGCCTATCTATGTGGCCCTAGTTCTTCACTACATATGGGATCCCTGTTTCTGCCCGGGGCCTCTGAGTGCTTCTGCCATTATAGGCAGAGCTGGTCACGTCACTGATAGCGAAGCTTGCCTGACACTTCCTATTAGAAGTCTCTCTGTCAATCGTCACTTTTAACGTTGCCAGACGTGGACGATTGAGGCTGAAATTCTCCATGCGGAGTGTCTGCCTGACGCGGAGGGGGTTTGGCAAGTTTTATCCTGTGCACTGACAAAGGCCAGGGTCCTGCGGAAAAAACAGTGTGGGATCATCTGATTAAAAGCTGTATCCCAGTGTCTGCCTACAAAGGGAGTGAGGGGGCAGATTCCCTGCCTTCTGGCATATCCGAACGGGGGAGCCCTTTCAGCGCTTGAACGCTCTGATCCTGGGATGCTTTGCCTGAAATATAAAATTATCATCACATAGTGGTGGGTGGGTAGCTGAGCAGTGTTGGGGAAGGCTCTGTTCTGTGCAGACGCTGCTGCAAAAGAGCTGGCGTTCTAAATCAGAGCCAGCCCAAAGGCACAAGGCCCTGGGCTCTCGCCGGCCCAGATGGGGAAAGTTTTTAAGGTGCTATTTAAAAGCATAATCCACGATCCAGAATAGACCCCAGAGGTGCCTGGGGGCACGTTAACGTGAACGTTCCATTCGTGGAAGGATTTTAAAATGGTAATTTCCTGGTTTGAAAGGGGAAGAAGGAATCCAGCGTAAATCCAGGACCGCGAGTCCCAAGTATTCCGAAATCAGGCTTTATTCCTTGTCTGGCTTCTTATTTGAGCCTCTGGGGGAAGTCACTTCCTCCCAGCAGAAGAGGAACATTTCCCGTTCGAATTCTGAGCTCGCTGCTCAGGGAAGGAATTCCGCTGACCTTCCCGTAACGCTCCTGGCAGGGGGACTGCCGTTCCTTGCCTCCATCCCCGCTCCCACGTAAACAGTCTGCCAAGCCCGGCCATCTTCCTTCTTTCACGTGCTCCCTCTGTGTGCGCACAGCCTCCCACCCCCTCCTTTCATCTGCCCCATGAAGTTTCCTTCCTTTTCCAGATGTGTTTAAGGGTAGGGGAGAGGGCATACCGGTGTGTCTACACTGGGGTACTTTTCAAGCTGGCTTTAAAACGGTTCTGCGAAACCAGTTAGAGGCACAGTGCAGAGAGGTTTGAATGAACCCTCCTACTCTCCCCCCACGAGTTGCAAGGCCCTCTTGAGATTTGATAAAAGCAGGGCAGGCTGCCAGAAACTGCCTCCACTCTACCCCAGTGCTCTAAGCGACTTGAAAATCAGTGAAGCTGAACCAGTTTCAAAACGGATTAGAAAATCCCTCTATGGGGGGAATGGGGGCGGGAGGGGGGACATAGGAAGAGAGAAGGGGTGTGAAGGGAGAGGAAAGAAGAAAGGAGCCAGGGAGAGCTCCATATGGAGAGGCAGATCTGGTGATAAGTGAGAGACTAAAGGTACGAATTGGATAGTTGCCCTCAAACGCTGCGGTGACCTCCGCTGGTCCTGTAAGTCGACAGCAACTGGGAACGGGACTGACTTGGTTTATGTTGCACATTTTCAGCAAGAGCCTTTTTGCCTCGTTAGCTTTTTTTAAAATGTACTGATTAGTAGCAGGAAGTGGTTTTTATTTTTAGCAACACTCCACTTTAAAAAGGAAAGTGAAGGCAAACAATAACGAATAGTTTGCCAGAACGCACATCATAGGATCCTAGAACGGGAAGGGACCTTGACAGTCATCGAGTGCAGTCCCCTGCCCTCCCGGCAGGACCAAGCACCATCTACACCATCCCTGACAGGTATCTGGCTAACCCACTCTTAAACATCTCCAGAGATGGGGATTCCACAACCTCCCCGGGCAATTTATTCCAGTGTTTCACCCCCCTTGACAAGCAGGAAGTTTTTCCTAAAGTCCAACCTCAACCTCCCTTGCTGCAATTTAAGCCCATTGCTTCTTGTCCTATCCTCAGAGGCCGAGGAGAACCTGGGAAGCCAAAGGGGTGTGTTGTCTTCTGTATTCAACTAATAGCGTAGCATGTGTCATGAAGACCCCCATGCCTAGAGCTGGGGTGTCCAATGTGAGATCCAGGCCGCTGTCCGGGGAGGTGTGACCAGCAGGCCACATTCTCTTGTGCAGGATCCGGTTTTGTTTTGTAACAATAGCACAGTTCTAGTATTCATGGGCGCAAGGAAAACCTGCTGACGGTGAATCGAAGGGAGACGATGCAGCGTTGCCTTCCTGAGTCTGCAGACAGCCGGACCCAATGGGCAGGAAATGGTCTGTCCCCAATGAATCTCATCTCAGTGTCTCACGTAATTAATTCCCTGCCGTCGCAGAGGCCCACGTGCAGGTGGCACTTGGGCCTCCTGCTGTGGCACATGACAGCGGATGCTTCCGAAAGGCAGTAGCCTCGTGGAAACTCCTGGGCTCCACGGAGAGCTGCCTGGGAGAAATGTGTTATGCGGGGGCTCAGACGCGAGGACTGGATGGTCCCTTCCGGCTTGAAACGCTGCCAGCATTAGCTACGGCTCAGAGGGCTGGCTCAGTGGCTGCAGTAGGGAGAGAGCCGGCAGAGAGATGGGGTAACTGCATTTCCTTCCTTGCAGCTGAGGTTCCAAAGATCTCGCGTGCTTGCAGGCTCAGCCCAGGCATGCGCGGCGCTCGCCAGACCAGCCTCGCATGGCTGTGCCAGGCAGTGGGGAATCCTCTGCCTGGGGTGGTGGCCTTGGGATTAGGGACAGTCTAGCCCTAACTGTGCTAATCCAGCATGTGCCCGTTACCAGGGCTCGACAAGTCCACTTATCTACTCGCCCGTGGTGAGTAGATTTCAGCCTGTCGCCCTGTTCACCAGCAGTTCGCTCATGTGCAGTGCAGGGCTAGTGAGTGGTTTTCGCTGCTATCGTCGAGCCCTGCCCATTACAGTCTCCTTCCCCCCCCACTCCCGGTGTTGTCACTGCTCTCCTCTTCCTGGGTTTCTCCTGCCCTCATCTTTGCTCAGTGGCAGCCCATCAATACAGGCGACCTAGGCAGTCGCCTAGGGCACCGAGATAAATGGCCGTTCAGGGCTTTGGAGGCGGGGGCGCCGATCGCGTGTTTTGCCTAGGGCGTCAGTTGCCGGCCGCTCCTGTCTTTGCTCTGTTCATCTGCATCCTCCTTCCTGGTCTCTTGTACTCTTTCCCCCACAGCCTGCCTCTTCTTTCTCCCCTGCCCCCAAAGTGCCTTTTGCTCCGACTGAAGGTCCCAAAGTACCACTGTTGCTGCTCCTTTCTGCAGCTTTGGCAGGGGCCCGGAGGGAGAATTTGAGAGGCAGAGATGTTGAAGTGTGAACTGGGGAAGAGGAGGCAGGCGGGGAGCCTCTGGCTGAGGAGACATCCTGGGGTTTGAGAAAGTCCTCTCCAATAAAACAGGCTGGGGCACCAGGGCTGTCTCTCCGTTGGGACAAGCCTGGGCAAATGGGTTTCAGGTCCCCTAACAGCCTGGAGTTAGTGGCCTACGGAAGACGTGACTTGTTTCCACCTCAAGAAAACCAATCGTCCATCTCATCTTTTTCTACTTTCCAATCTAAAACGAGCCTGGCCCGCAAAGAGACGTGAAACCCGGCTGAAGAATTGGTTCAATATTTCCTTTCCAAAAGAGGTGCAAACCCAGTTTCCAACCTCAGTGTAGTCTGAATCCAAGAGGCCGGGAATAGAATGATCACGTGTCAATTTTGTAGAAACAAGTAAATGCAAAGTTATTTACACCTCCAGACCAATAGGACTGGCCTGTAAAATGCACCCACTTTCGTAAGTGCTCTGCCATGGTCATGGACAGACGGGATGTCAGATGAAAATGGAAGCGAAAGCCTTGTATTTAGAACTACATTGGCTTTTCTTCTCTATCCAGCGCTGATCTTAAAGCAGGGCCTCCCACTGTAATTACAACTATGCTTCATTGAAAGCACGTTTTGCGGACTACGTCTCTAGAAGGATAGCAGTTCTGAAAAGGCAGATGCTCAGAGAGCTTCCATATGGTTCTGATCGAGTTTTAAGTCTAGACTTGCGTTATTTGGTGACTTTTGCTCTGCATTTGTCTAGCTCGAGCTATTTGTAGCTCTCTGAAAACTGGAAAAAATGGAGTGTGCGCTTTTCAGTTAAAAATAAAATAACCCTTTTTAATGTTTGGGTGGAAGCAGAAGTTATATAAAACCTCCTCCAAAATCTCACTGAACTCTTCAAAGGAGGAGTCACTCCAGCCACACAAGGCAGTTATTAAATAGCATTTAATTGGTGAATTCTTTCTGCTTTGCTTAACGTATGCTAGTTAGAAGCTCTGTTTCTTTCTGTGGACTCGTTTACTCAGCCCTCAGAATCTATGATCCCCTTCCTCTCCGTTAGCACACCCGTTTACAAACAACGCATTGCCCTGTCAAAAAACGGACCCAGCAAGCCACTCGCGAAAGGGGGCCGGATTCCGGGGGCTCTGCCCTGACAGCTAAAAATTCACTGAAAAGATATGAGGCCAGAGCCAGCTAGGAACCACTGAGGAAATGGCATTTGTATGGAAAAGGACTGTCTGATTCAGAACCTGCCCAGACATCCGCCGTTTGCACCCTGTGAGCAGCTAACGCGGTGGAGCCAGTCCCAGAATATGAGAGTCTGATGGAAGCAGAAAAACTGTAGGTTCTGCATTCTCTACCCATCTCAACTCTTGGCTTCAGACTAAACATTGAATTGAGCTTAGTCACCTATTTACTCATTGATATGGCAGCGAGCACAGCACTCGAGCCTTTGGGTTTTGTTTTTCTTTTGATCAGGATGAGCGGTAACAGCTCCCCCTGCTGCCAGTTGCAGCCTCTAGAGCAAGGTCGTTGTAAGGACCTGGTGCGGGGAAGGTTTGTGGAAGGTTTACTCACTCCTGGCACTTTTACAGGCTCAACCCCATTGTTTCCTCACGCCTCTGGTTCTCAGCCGCTTTAGTCTGACCAAAACAAAGAGGAGATCCTTCAGGCTCGGCCCGCTGCATTTACCGGGAAAAGTCCAGGACCTGGCTCTCTTCCCTTGGTTTTGAATTGGAAGTACGATATTTAGATTCATTTCTGGGCACCACATTTCAAGAAAGATGTGGAGAAATTGGGAAGGGTACAGAGAAGAGCGACAAGAATGATTAAAGGTCTA
This sequence comes from Pelodiscus sinensis, assembly GCF_052426305.1. Lineage (NCBI taxonomy): Eukaryota > Metazoa > Chordata > Testudines > Trionychidae > Pelodiscus > Pelodiscus sinensis. Next base: position 66,510,689 of record NC_143060.1, read on the forward strand.
GAGAACATGACCTATGGAGCCAGGCTTCATGAACTGGGCTTGTTTAGTTTGGAAAAAAGAAGATTAAGGGGGGACATGATAGCGGTTTTAAATATCTAAAAGGGTGTCACAAGGAGGAAGGAGAAAATTTGTTCCTCTTGGTTTCTGAGGACAGGACAAGGAGTAATGGGCTTAAAGTGCAGCAGGGGAGGTTTAGATTGGACATGAGGAAAAAATTCCTAACTGTCAGGGTGGTCAAATACTGGAATAAATTGCCGAGGGAGGTGGTGGAATCTCCCTCTCTGGAGATATTTAAGAACAGGTTAGATAGACATCTGTCAGGGATGGTGTAGACAGAGCTTGGTCCTGCCTTGAGGGCGGAGGGCTGGACTCGATGACCTCTCGAGGTCCCTTCCAGTCCTATGATTCTATGTTTCTGTAACCGATTGGACTAGGATCACATCCGCAGCCCCTGTGGAAGTTCCTTCTATTGGCAGCTCCAGGCCTAAAGGGTGGGAAGTGGAAAGAAGGGCTGCGTTGCAGGCGCATGCTCGCCATCCAGAGCCTTCAAACTAAGATGGTGAAAGCTACTGAACGCTAGAAAGTGGGCCTACGCCCGTATGGCCCAGCCAAGGGCATCTGTGTTTGGTGGTGGTTTTTATAATGTTGATGGATTATATATATCTCTATTTTAAAGCTTTTGTACATATGTAAATGGCTACAGCTGTGGGAAACGATGGGAGGGTGATTATTCAAAGATGGTCAAGGTGCGGTTCAACAGAAATGGCAGCGTGGGATGTTACCATGTAGAAAGGGAACATCCTGAACTCAAGCTCGGACGTTCTCAAGCAGCATTTTCCTTACTTTGCCCATCGGGAAATGTCCAGTATGATTGGGGGAAAAATTTTGCTTTGCTTTTTGTGTGTCTGGGGATATCGATGTTTCCCAGCATTTCCTGGTTAAAAATCGGACCCTTCCAGGCCTGATTGGCAGTTTCCTGGCCCGCCCTTTTCACTTTCTCCTCTGCAACTGAGGCAAATCTTTGTAGCTGCGCCTCAGTCAATGGAGCCATGGCAGCTTACACCCAATGAACATCTGCTCCTCTGTCCACAGTATCAGAGGGGTAGCCGGGGGGGGGGGGGGGAGTTGGGGGTGTGCATTTGCCAGCTGTTTTCTGTTTCTGGTGCTGATGGAACAATGCAAATAGGCCCATTGTGGGGATCACGTGACAGCTGTATTTTTGTCCTGTGATCCCCGTGGCTGCTCTAGAGCCATGTTGTTCCATCCACACACACGGACACCACTAACCAGTGCCAGGAACAGAGCTCTGGCATGGTTATACCTGGCCTGGAGATGATGCCTCTGGGTTTGTCCTTGCACTACATTCACTTGCCTCCACAAGAAGGAACAAAATCTTCCAAAACCCCTGTGAGAAGGGCAGAGGAAACCTCTGAACTCTGCAGCCAGCTAGCCAGCCCCAAATGTCTCCTAGATTGGCCCCAAGCCTTCACACGAGTGCCCCCATCAAGTTGAAGTCAGAGAGACATGATCCTGTGTCAGAACTAGCCCTCCGAGCGAGCCGCTCAGAGACATGCCCATAGCGCCACGGCAGGAAAAGAAGTCGTCGTCCCCTGGAGTGAAGGCCCAGGCTCTCCTCATGAGGCTTCGGCCGGCGAGAGATCAGTGTTCACAGTGTCTCAGACTTGCACGTCTCACCTCGACTTCTTAAGAACAGGTCTTGGCCTTGCTGGGCCCTGTGGAATTGAGCCCAGTCGTCAACCAGCTCGCCATCCTGGCCTTGCTGCAGCCGCAGCACTGGGAGCCAACACGCTACCAACCCTCCTTGCAAAGGCCTCTCTGCAAAACGTGCATGGAAGCGCTCGCTCAGGCCAATGGGCATTTTGGGCGCAAGATGCCACAAATTGGGCATCGCAATCCACAGCCCATTATGGAAACTTGACCCTGGTTCCATCCTGGGCCTTTCTAAGCTGGGCGGGACCATCTGACCGATCGACCTCTGACCCTTGGTTGGCCATTCCAGAGCGGGGATCCGTACTGCACGTACAATGACAGAGGAGCTGTTCAGGGAACCTTTTACTTTCTGACCTATTGCGGATGCTTATGGGCTGTCCTGCTTCACTGTGATGGGCAGTAGAAATGTTCCATTGAGCTGCATGTGCATGATGATGTGGTAACCATAAAAAATGCAACAGTGAGACGGTCACAGATTCATACTCAGTGTTTCTACTTGTTTTCTCTCTCTCTCTCTCTCTAGCCGAAGACCACCCCCTTCGCCCACTCGGCCCACTGTAATTCGGCCATTAGACTCATCCCTGTTAGATTAAGCGACGTTTCTGGCATGCCGTTAATTGCTAACCAAAATGTACGGAAGCAACTTGCTTGATAACTGTTGCAATAACCAATGCATAGTCGCATGTCTGGACATCTGTAGGCAAGTAACTGACTTTACTAATATACTCTGTCCATTCGCATTGCTTATGAGATCTGAAATGTCATAGGAAGGTCTATGACGCCTTGACTTTCCTTCTTGCAAACAGCTAGCGTACTGACGTGTATTAACTCAGGCCCTTGCGTGTTCCCAGTTCTGTACAATCAGACGAGGGCTGCCTGTACTGTGTGTGTGTTGACTAAGTGCTTAGATTTCACCTCTTTCCCATTTCAAAGGGACATCTTGGTTTTATAAGTAGCTTCCAGGTTTTTCCATCAAATTGCTTAAAGAAAGGCTTTCTATAAGTTGGGATTATACTTGTACACGTTTCCTTCCTTAAATGCCAACTGGGCTGGGAGAAACAGTGTTGTCTGTAATTCAAACCTCCTGCACGCCCCATAATTACATGTGTCCTCGTGTCACAAGCCTGCTGGATGGTCACTGTCACTAGAATTTCTCAACATCAGAAGCCGTTAGTCACAGAAGAACATTGCTAAGGAAAACAAGGCCACTTATAGTGTGATCAGCTGCTCTCATCGTGTCCCTCTTCACAGACCAAGGGAGACGGAGTTGGAGGGTTTTTTTAGTAATTGGCAAGGGCCAGATTCTGAGCTTCTTGCTCACAGTGAGTCGTACTCCTCACATTAGCATTCCCACTGAACTCAATGGGAGCGCGTGTGTTCATGGAACATGCCACGAGTAAGGGTGTCCAAGTCTGGATTAAGTGGGTGATTTATCTGGCATTTCAGTGTGAGATACTGGAACAGATGGGATAGAATATCTGTAACCAAGCCGCCCATTGCTGACCCGCTATTTGGATGCAATTTGGACCCCAGTCACAGAGCTGAGATCTGAGTTTGGATCTGAGCTTTCTAGGCAGGGAGTGCATTGTGGATCCCGGATTTTGGTGAAAGCTGATCTCTCTTTTCGACCGTTATTGGAACCCTGAGACAAAGTTACACTGTGTAAAGATTTTGCATTTTCATTCATTGAAATCCCGTTCCTTGGTGCAAGAGCCCCTTTCTCCAACGAAAATAAGTGAGAAGCGCTCCACTGTGTTTCCCAGAGGTGGTGTATTATAACAGCTGCTCTTTTTCAAGGGCCTTATTCTTTGTTGTTGTTTACAAAGCTTTATCTTAGTGAGTTCACGTGCCCTTTTAAATAGATCAGGACGTTTCCCTCCCACGTGTGAGACCAATGAAGTGGTAAGCTAGAGATGAATTTGGCCTGATGTCTTCCGAAAGTAGTAGTAGTTTTCTTCTAGTTACAGTTCTGAAGGGAAGGCAGTTGGTGATTATGAAGGGCATCACTGTAACTAATCCGTTTAATACATTGCTGTATTGAGACTGTAGAGAGTGCTGATACACAGTGTTTCAGTGGTTGGCAGGGGTCCTGTCAGAACCACAGTGTCAGTTTCACCTGTTAAATATCCCCAGACTGCTGACTGATTAATAACTGCATCCACGACTGAAGCAAATTGTGTTTCCGCAACATAAGAGGGTTGAACTTGGGAAAGCTGCATGATTTGTATATTGGCTTCACTTTAATTTCCTGTCAACCGTATCCTCAGACCACGCACCTGTAGAGAGTCTAGAGGTCAGTGTTTTAAGCACTGCCAAGATGGACTTTGGCACCCTGGTGATCAGAGTGAATTGCTGAAATGGCCAATGGCAATTTGGAGCACATGCTAAAATACTGAACAATGAACCTATCAAATCCTCTTTAAAAAGAAATGGCACCTTCTAAATTCGTTTGTGCTGTTTTGAACTATAGGAAAGTAAAAGATTTCATTTGTGATGTTTCTATTTCCTCCACTGCACCACATTCTGTACTTTAATATGCAACGTGTTATTTATTATATATATTTAGATGGTCCGGTACTCATAGGTGTATGCTTTACAAGCAAAACTTCTGTATTTATGATCAATAACCCTTCCAAATTTTAATTTACAGCCAGCTTCTATTATAAAGCCCTATTTTAGCACTCTTAACTTTGATATTGGAAACTGATTTAGCAAAAAAAAAAAAAATTGCAATAGTTTTTCAAAAAGCGCAGGAAGAGGTGTCTAGTTAAATCTGCTTGGGACAGCTGCATTTTGAAGACAATAGACTAAAGTTTAAGCTAAGTTCTTAATAGTTTTTGTTGTGGCTATGCTCACACATTGCCTGATTCCAAGTTCATGTATGCTGCTGTGAATCTAGAATAACTCTACTGACGCTACTGGCAGAGTAAATTCTGCATAACGAAGATCAGAAATCAAGTCCATAACATCATGGGCCTAATTCTCAACTACCCTACACTTTGTAACTATCTACTTCAATGCAAAGTATGTACAAAGGAATCAGAATGGGATGGCATCTGACATACAGTTTGTCCTCACTTTGTACTGAAGTGAATGGCTACAAAAGTTGAAGAGAATTGGGCTCCTTTTTATCAGTCACCAAGAAATGTGGATTGGATGGTAGTGCAGCAGCCTTAACTCTGCCCCGAAACAAAGCGCATTCTTTCACGTGTAATCTCAAAATATAAACAATACAAAAACTCTTCTGGAAGGAAGTGTGGCATTTACATCCATGTGCCTTGATCAGTGCTAATCCACAGTCTCGGATAATTTTACCCTGACGTTGACAGTGATGCATTTATCAGAATATTCTCCATTTCTCATGACACAGCAATTCTAAATACTTGATCAAAAAAGTCTAATGGCAGCTGATACAAATTCATCTTCTAGTCCATGTTTGTAAGCGTGGCTGTGTGTGCAACTGGACTCTTCATTCCTCCTCGCTCCGCCCCACTGATGTGTTCACCCAAAACATTCCAAGATGCAGCTGGAAGGGTCCCTGGGCTGCTCGCAAGTATTTCTGCCTGGATCTGCTGGTGAGGGAGTGGCTGCCTAAGACAGGTAGCCTTTCCCTCTCCGCAAACTGAAGGCACCTCTACAAAGGTGCTTAAGCCCTAGAGCCTGTGTCCAGACGCAGCATAGAGACTGCTCTTGCGTCATGAGTCTGGCTCTAGAAAAGCTCAGCAGCATGACCAGAGAGGCTGCGTCTCTTCCCGCAGTTAACTCAGAAGGAACGGGGGCTGGGGAAGTTGGTCCGGCTGTGTGTGGAGAGAGAGAGGCCAGGGCCGACTTATTTCAGGGATCTCCGTTCCGAACAGTGGCCGCGCGGTTGGATGACCGCTTCTAGTTTGGCTCCAGGCTGATGGGCCTCCATTGGTTTGCGAAGCCTAGCTCTCAGTAATGAGATTGCAAGGTTGGCCTCTCGGCTGTGGAGGTGCAATGTGCCTGCTTGTGTCAGAAGTAGCTGGCGGTCTGTAACCCTGCTCCACCTTCCAAAGACAAGGAGAGTCTGTTAAATGACAAGGAAGGCTTAGCTATAGTAAATAGCTATTTAGTTCATTGCCTGCCTTGCTGCACTTTCTGAATAAGCTTCTCATAAAAGGGACTTTCATTCTATTAAGGGGGATGTGTGGGTTTTGTGCATGATGCCGTCTTGTGTTATAATAGAACATAGAAAATATGATAGTCTATATTGCAAGCCTCCGCTTAAAAGGATGTGCACGCAACAGAGAGATTATCGGATAGGTCTGTCTAGTTGTCCTAACAGAAAACCGCGCAACTGAAAGCAGACCTGTTTTGCACTGATGGCATTGGAGAGGTGTTTCACCCTTGGCGTTGGTCTTACGCAAGGCCCACATCCTGCTTTTGTCTTTGAACCCTCTGCTGTGCTCTGCATGTAAGAACTGTCGAACAGCTTCGTTCTGTAAATGAATATCACTCTGGCTCTCTCTCCTCTTGCTTTGTCTCCAGGCGAGTGGATGCAGATGGCTTCTCCCGTCCAGACAGTCCAACGCACTTGCTTGATATGTGACTTGTTCCATGTTGTCAGCTGTTTGGTTTGTTCCCAGTTTGTGTGTTACCCCCTCTACTTTTCCAGAATGATGTACCCAGCGTGGTCGTTTTGTGAGGAGTGAGTGCTCGGGTTCTCTCTGAATTTTGCTTTGTATGTTAATGGCCTAGCTCATATGATCCAGAACACTGGCCGTTGGCTTTGCGTTATGTCAATGATTACTGGCACAGGTGTTTGCACTGTCACCAGATCTCTGAATCCTCGGTCGTTACTGAAACGTTTCAGACGCCTGCTGTAAAAACGTTGCGCATTTCTGAACCTGAAATAAAGGTAAATGCTGACTAGCTGTTTGTCGTTACTTTCCGGATGCGCTCCAGAGCCTCGCCTGTCTGTCCACATTTACCCTCTCCTCGTCTGTCGAACGGCTCACCCATTGGCGTTCCTTCCAGGGATTTACCAAGGAGCCAGTGTGGGAGTTTTGATCCGGAGTGGTAGCTCTGGACATGCTGCTTCCTGAAAAGGGGGAAGGGAGAAAGGGAGATTCCAATATTAACCGAGTCTGCCATAGTTGTGGGGTGATGAGAGCACTGCAGGGTTGTGCTGCTAGAAACCCGGCAAGCGCCTTTCAAGCAGCATTGGCCCATTTGTTTAATAAAAACTGAAATTACACATTGAGTGAAATTCATCGCCAAGCTGCAGGACCGCTCATGGGCTTGCGTGGGACTGGAATGGTGTGCGACAGGGGGAAATGTCACCCAAAAGGAGCGAGTCTGTGGTTTCAGATACGTCAGAACATCTAGGTTCCCCCTCCAGTTTAGTAATGTCCAGCTACTCGTGCTCGGAGGAGAAATGGTCTTTACAACAAAACAAATAGTAAAAGCATGACAGCGCCTTAGATCAGGGATCAGTTACCCCACCTCAAAAAAGATATACTGGAATTGGGAAAGTTTCAGAAAAGGGCAACAAAAATGATTCAGGTGCGGAACAACTTCTGTATGAAGAGAAATGAACAAAACTGGGACTTTTCAGCGAGAAAAAGAGACGACGAAAGGGGGATATGATTGAGGTCTATAAAATCATGACTGGTGTGGAGAAAGTAAATATGGAAAAGTTATTTACTTGCTCCCATAACACAAGAACTAGGGGCCACCAAATGAAATTAATAGATAGTAAGTTTAAAATTAACAAAAGGAAGTATTTTGTCACACAAAACAATGTCAACCTGTGGAACTCCTTGCCGGAGGATATGGTGGAGGCCAAGACTACCATGGGGTTCAAAAAAGAGCTAGATAAATTCATGGAGGTTAGATCCATCAATGGCTATTAGCCAGGATGGGCAGGGATAGTGTCCCTAGCCTCTGTTTGCCAGAGGCTGGGAATGGGCAACAGGAAAGGGATCACTGTGATTCCCTGTTGTGTTCACTCCCTCTGGGGCACCTGGCATTGCCCACTGTCGGTAGACAGGATACTGGGCTAGATGGACCTTTGGTCTGACCCAGTACGGCCGTTCTTATGTTCTCATGTTCTAAGTTAGGGTACGTCTAGACTACAGGCTTTTGTCGACAAAGAGCGTCTAGACTACATCCAGAACTCTGTCAATAAAAGGCGTTATTCCTCGTAGAATGAGGTTTGCCGCCATCGACAAAACTGCCGAGTTCTGTCAACGTTATGTCGACAGAACGTGGCGGTAGTGTAGACGCAGGTATCGTTTTGTTGACAGGCTGGACAGGCAAGTAAGCTAATGCTAACATCATGGTTCTTAGTCTGGCTTTCCCCCTCACAGTGCATCTTGGGAGCTTTTTTTTCTTAACCAGCTTTCTGCGGGCAGGTTTGTGCATGTGCCATTTCTCGTATCTTAACCTTTTTATAAATCCTTCTCCCTTTGCCCCCATCGAATGAATTTGGGGTTCTTTTCTTTGTCTTTAATTTAGGCGGCTTCCTGCAGCGGTCCCTGGAAGATCCCCTTAACACAAACATTTCATCTCCTTTCTAGTAAACACGATCTGCGAGCGCTTTGACCAAATGCCTTTTCATTTGCGGTAGGTTTTCCATGAGAGATTTTATTTTCAGACGTCAAGAATAAACCAACCTGCTGGCTATGTCAGGGGGTGCAGTTTTTCTCGTGAAGAGACTGAGCCAGTGGCTCTTAAATACCTCCATTAAGTCTACGGAAGCACTTGGCGTCCTTTCTGATCAGAAATGGGAGACGGTGGATGTGGGATGGGCTGCTAGGATTCCACCCTGGCTGCCAGGAAATCTCCCAGGCCACGAGATCGTGGCGCGGAAGAGTTCCTGGTGGCACAGGAACGCAGAGAGAAGATGAATGTCCTGTTGTAGCCATTATAAAAGAGGCCCGTCGGAGAGCGTGACTAATACTGTAATCGCTCCCACAGTGATCAGGGCAATGGGCTTTCCCAGTCATTTTTCTAAGCAAAAGCCCTGATCCAGCCCTGTGTCTGACATTCAGGCCTGCTCTGGGCATCCCTACCTGAGAGCAGGTTAGACCCTGGTTGCTGAGGGAGCCTCATCCAGGCCTCCCACCACGGCTGCCTCCAGCGGGGCTGTGCCAGTCTCAGTACCGCCGGGTAATGTCGGCTGAACCCTCTGCACGGAGCTACTGCTGCGGTCCCAGCCGGGTTCTCACCTCTGCACTAGGGCAGGAGCCAGCGGTAACGGCTTGCGTGAACAAGCGTGTAAAGTGTGCCCGAAGAAAGCGCCGAACACGGCTCCGTCCTGCCTGCGCTAGCTGTCTGAAGAACCGCTGTGAGGGGACTGGAGCTCATAACTTGTTGGGTTCCACGGTCTAGTCTAGATGGGGCCTTACCCCGTGCAGGCTCTGCCGGGCCTGGGCCAGGCCTGCCTCAGCTCTGCAGGCCTCTTTCTTCCTCAGAACCGCTCACTGTCCTCCTGGTCCTCACTTAGCTCCAGCCGGCTCTCGCTGGCCAGCCGTGTGGGGTTGGGACAGTCCCTGCAGAACGGGTGCAGGTTCTTGCTTCTCCTTAAACAAACTGGCCCTGGTGGTAGTGGGCAAGGGAGCAAGTCAGGGCCAAGAGGAAAGTCTTGTGTCCTAAGTAAGAGCGAAGAAAACAAAGGCAGCAATGCGTAGGAGAGAGAAAACACACACACCCCGCTGTCACTCCTGCTTGCCCTGTATCCCACTCAGACTGACCAGGAGATAGTGAGGGCTGAAAAGTGTAGTGAAAGACGACTGTCCCTCCAGCGTCCAGGATGAGGGTGCTCTCCCTTCTTCAGTCCCCAGCGGAGAGTGGCACAAACTCCCTTCCCGACCAGGCAGCTCTATTATCTGGAGAGTAGGCACAGACAATAGGGTAGGAAGAGGAAGGGGAATTCTACATCGGCCACCTTGTCAAAACTCTCAGCTGTGGAACTCACCGCCACAGGATATTAAGGCGGGGAGCTTAGTGGGATTCAAGAAAGGTGCAGGCAGTTAAAGGCCTGGCTCTAGCAGCCTCGTCTTGGGCTTCTCACCACGTGGCAAAAGGTTCTGCTGCTGCTTGCTCTGTATCCTCCACACCCTGTATAAAGTACAAATACGAGCCGGCAGAGCCTCATGAAGGCTGCTTGTCCTCCAGGCTCTGCCCTGAGAGAACCTCTCCCCCCGCCAGCCAGAGCCATCTGGGATGAGCAAGACAAGACACAGCAATGAGCAAGACGGTTTCTGTTTTCCCCACCCACAGCTGGGGGCTTCCTTTGGGCCCCTCTCCCTGCTGTTCCTCCCCACCACCACTCCCCACAGATGCTGCAGGTCCTTGACAGGGGGCTGCCTGGCTGTGGAGCTCGCTGGGAACAAAACGCACGAATTCTGCGGACCGTGAGCCGGGCTCTGGTGTACGTGACACCTGCTTCCGGGGAATCTGGTACTAGCTACTACTGGGGAGGGCACAATGGGCTTCCGGTTCGATCCACCACGGTCTTTGTTCTGATGCACTCACCATGCCCATGAACTGGTATTGATACGCCAGGGCACGGGAGCCGGTGACAGGATGCCTGGCTAGCCCAGCTCCTGGTATGGCCTCTAGCCAGTCACTTAACCTGCCCCTGCATCAGTTCTCCCACAGAGTTTTGATTACCTCCTCCTGCATCAGAGGCCAGAGAACTCCACCCAGTTAGCATGTTCACTAAGTCGACACTACGTTGCATACCGTGTTTGGCATCGCCTCTCGGACACATTTGGAAAGCTTTCCATTTGGAACACGTGTTTAAGTGGAACGGGTTCTATAATGGGTCATTCAGCGGGAAGGGGAATCCGTAGTGAAAGCACCAATCTGGCATTCCGGTTATGAACCACAATTGTAGCTATAAGAGGAGCTAAAGGAAAACTTATTGACAGCTGAGCCAATCAGTAGGCAGATATTTGCATATGAAATCCAATTGGTTAACAGTGTTCTGGAGCTCAGATTGTTGTCTAAGGAGGTCAACAATTGAAACTTACTGACGCATCACCTGACTATTTTCAGCCACTCGTGAGCCATGATTTTATTCTGGCACGTAACAAAGTGTCCCAAAAGAGCACACGGCTGAGTGGAAAAACCCAACTGTTTGAGATGCCATTAATCCGGTGAGTGGAAACCCCATTGTAGAAAGCACCTAGACTCTCCGGAGGTAGGACTGTGCACCGGACAGTCTGAACAGCGTGAACTATCGACCCACGCGATGCGGAAAACACCAATGAAGGTAAGAAACCTTTCTGCCACTCATTGCCCCATATCTTCGGCCGTCCCTTCCCCACGCCCTTGGCTGTGCATACACACGGCGGGGAAGTGAGTTGGCTGCTGTGCGCTGCCGTCTTGCGTTGCTTGTCCTGCCAACAGCACAATGGTTGCCTGTATGCACGTTGGTTTTGAGAGCACTGTTCTGGCACAGCCATCCATAGATACTTCCCACCTGTGATCACGCCAGTGCATTTGAGACTCAAGATTTTTCTAACTGGACGGGTCCCAACCCCAAGTTTGCGGGGGAAAATTCCCGACATGTATTGCAATTGAGTTAGAGGGATTGGCCAACCTGGCGTACTGCTCCCAGCTTGTCTGCTGTACTCAGCACAAGCTATAACTGATGGCACTAGTTGAATCGATTTATGCGAAGTAAAGACGTCGGCCCAGGCCCTGCATGCCCCAGTAAAGTGCCTGGGAGAACCATCCAGCCTGTCTAACCATGTATGATGCGCTTCTCCCTGTAGCACCTGGGCACTGTTGTGCAAACAGTTGTGTAGCTGGCAGACGCAAAGGTGATGGGGGCTGGGGGCTGACTGGAACGCCCAGTCGAAAACGCACCCAGCAGCGCCGGCCGGCACCACCCACAGGGCCGTTAAAAGTCCACTTGGCACCGCAGCGGGGGCCTGGGCCTGAGCAGGTTCCCTGCCTTGGCTCTGCGCGGCTCCCAGACGTGGCCACTAGGTCCCTAGGCTCAGGGCGGCTCCATGCGCTGTCCCCACCCGAGTATCGGCTCTGCTCTGCAGCCACGACCAATGGGAACTGCAGGCACGAGAGCAGGGCACGGAGCCTCCCTTGTAAGCCCTCCCTAGGGCGGCCGGGACCTTGCACCCATTTCCTGGGAGCCAGCACCTACTCCTGATCCCAGCCCAGAGTCCCCTTCCTCCCGGAGCCCGTGCCCCACCCCGGAGCCGTCTCCTGCACTCTCACACCCAGTCCCACTCCAGAGTCTGCACCCACCCGCTGAACGGCCATGTGAGCGGCAGAGGGGGGAGCAAAGGGTGGGCGTGGCCAGGGAAAAGAGAGGGGCATGGGTGGGTCTGCGGGGGGAGGGGTGTCTTTGAAAGTTGGGAGCCCTTGGCTCCAAGATTGTCTACACCGCAGAGTAAGCCAGGGCTCAAGCCTAGCCTGTCCCCATGCAGTTCGTTCTGTCCGGGGGAGGGTGGGACCCAGGGCTCAAGCCCAATTGCTCTGCTGTGTGGACGCAGCCTCCGGGCGTGTGCTGGGAGCCTGCTCGAAGTATCCCATGAGCTGACTGTCCTCTGGCCCCGTAGCTGGGTGGACACTCCGCACTGCACCACCAGCGGGTGGGGGCCGCGTTTTGGGAAGGTGTGTGGAAGCCTGGGCTGTGGGGAGTGGGACTCGGGCCTGCAGTGGGGCCAGACCCACATACTGTAGGGCCAGCTGGGACCAGCATGGGCTCCTGCTCCAATCAGCGTGTCCCCAGAACCTCCCCCACTCCTGTCCCAGGCCCGTAACCTCTGGCTGAGTCAGCAAAGTCCACATTAGCGACGCCACCATCTCCCCTTGTTCACACCAGCGCGTGGCCCAGGGCCCACGTTGCAGTCGCCCTGCTGGGATTAGCCGCTGTGGTTCCAGGCAGCTGGGCCGTCGCACATCCATGGCTTAGGCACCTACCTTGCCAGGGACGACCCCTGAAAACGAGGCGTTTGCTCCTGAGGGCTGAGCCAGACGGCCCCTTGCCCCGAAAGCTGAGCTCTTGCAGCTGGTGCTGAGCGGCCGCACGGCAGCAACTAGCAGCGGGGAGCAGCAGCGCAGTCCCTCAGCGCGGCCGGGGGCAGGAGCCATGGGCAAGGACTCGGAGCACCATCTGCTGGCCGCCCGTCGGTTGCCTTGGCTCTCTGCAGCCGGCGCTCCAGCAATGGTCACGTGGCAGATGAGCTGGTTTCCTTTGCATGCCCCCCTCCCACCCCTCCTCTCTGCATTGCTCCTATTGCAGCCAGAGCTCAGCAAGATCACCTGGGAGCGTCGTGGGCAGCGCCCGGCCTTGCCCTTCACCCGCGCTGCCCCCGGCCCATGCACTTCCCTGCCTTCCACGGGCCCTGCCTCCTGCCCATTCAACAGCCCGTGGAGCTGGGCTCTAAGTTAGCTGCCGCCACGGGGTCTGCATGTGTGAGACAGCGTGTCGGGGACCCCCCCCCACACCCTGCACCCTCGTAGCAGCAAGATGAGACTCCGCCAGCCAGTAGAACTGAGAGGGGTTAGTGCTGCTCCAGGACAGCACAGCACAGAGGGGATGTGGTTACCGGAGTCAGGGCCAGGCAGCCTCAGACCCCTTGGGGTAGGGTCCAGCCCCCCCCCAACCTCCAGTACTCAGCTTTTTCTCTCCATGTCTTTCCAGACAAGACTGCCCAGCTCCCAGCCCTGCCCCCAGCCAGGTGGCGTCTCCCCCTCCCTCCCTTTGTCTGTCCCCTGGGAAGAGCCTTGTTCTCTGCTCAGGCTGGGCCTAGGTGTCTGGGCCAATCCACATGTGGGTGAGTCAGTGGAGATCACACATCGCAGCGCAGGGGGACCCCGGGTTACAGAGCAGACAGCCCCAATGTGCACCGGGCAGCCGCTGGCCCAGAACTAGCCGGCTGTTCTGAGAGAGGATGGCTGGCCCCAGGCTGAGACAAGAGTGTTGGATTCACTCCCTCCCTCCGTGACCGTTGGGCAAGACCCGCGTGGCTCCGTTCTGGACGTATTACCCCCCTTGGGTCGGGCGCTCTTCGGGCAGCGCCTGTCGGGCTGTGCACGTACAACGGCACAATGGGCTCTTTGTAGCAGCTGTTCCCGTAGTGCTGCGAGGGTCCAGGAGGAGACCTTGCATGTCGAGGCTGGAGGTTACCTGTGCGGCTGATCCTCTCCAGCTGCTCTGCGCGCCCACCCTGCCGTCCTAGTCTCTCAAGTCACCAGCAGCCTGGGAGGAGCAGCACTGTGCGCCCTGCCAGGGATCCGGGCGAGGCACCTCCCACGTCAGTGCACGGCCCGGGCCCCAAAGAGCACAAAGCAAGCCCAGCTGCGGTGCCAGGGGTTGCGCTCACCACCACCAGTGAAACTAAGCCCGTCCCTGCATGGAGCCACGGAAGCCCGTTCGCGCGGGCCCAGACCCCAGCCCTGGGTCTGACCCGGGGCGCGAGCGGTCCCTGCTGGCGCGTGTTGGGAACAGACAGGCCTGCAGAGCGGAGGCAGCATGGAGGCGCTATGGGAGAGGCCTTGCTCTTGGGGGAAGGAGCTGAGTCAGCCGCTGATGGACTGACTCAAAGGGGAGTGCACGTCCGTTATCCCGTGTTCCTTCGGCAAACGACCCCCTTCCTCTGCCTGTGGGGGGAAATTTTCAGCACCACATCAGCCTGAGATGGGACGATGCTGTTGCCATAGAAACCTGGGGGTGTTTCTGGACAGACGTTGGACCCCCCGGCTTTGAGGCTGCAGGGAGGCAGAGCCAGGGCGCTCTACTTGAGTGTCTCACTGGTTGATACAGTGACACACAGAAATCCCACGCAGCACTGGAATGGGAGCGCACACAGTGCGCCATCGGGTATCCTGCATTCCCTCCCCCCACACCCACTTCTGCGCTAGCACCTGGGAGCACTAGGAAACAACAGCTCTGCCCCAGACCCCTTGCTCCATGAGCCACCCCCACCCGCTCCACAGAAGACAGACAGACAAAGGCAGGCGGGGTGAGGGATTGGGTGTTTTTAATCTCCAGGACGTCCAGCTGGCCAAGGAGATTTCCAAGGCTGCTTTCCACATACCCAGCAACTCCGGTGGGCCTCACCGCCACCAGCGGACGTTGGCTACACCACTCCCTACGGTTACTACCAGTATTTCAGCTCCCCCAGCAGCAGCACCAGTGGGGAGAAGATGCTCGTGGCCTACAGCTGGTATCAACAGCCATGGAGTCCTGAACAGGGGAGGCGGTGGATAAAATGGTGACATCTGACTGAATGGTGACCTCCACGCCTGGCACCGAGCGACACACACGTACCTGAGGGAGCAAAGCTCCTAGTAAGAACCAAGCCCTTGGTGTCAGCCTGGGAGCAGAGGTTTAGTTACACCCCTGGAACCGTCTCTGTGATTCCGTCCGTGGCGTGTTGGCCACATGGCAAAGCCTTTTACACCGGTAACAGCGATGGTGGTGGCCTGCTTGCCCGCTGGGTGGCCTGGACGCATCTACATGAGGAACTTGGAGAGGTCATCCTTGATTTCGGCTTCGTCCCACGGCCCGTGGATGTTGTCTTTGTGCAGCTGCAGCCGAAGGAGGCAGTAAGGGCACAGGAAGGAAATGGAGACCAGCAGCAGGGAGAAGAGAAGGGCAGCGACGCCAGAAAGGGTCAGCAGCCCGGCCAGCGCGGCCAGGGCGAAGAGCAGGGTCACCCCCACGTAGCAGCAGGGCGTCCGCGCTTTGAGTTTCTTCTGCAGCATGGGCCACAGGGCGAAGATCTGGATGGCGAAGGTGACCGTGGCGAAGGTGTGCAGGGCACGGGGCAGCCGGGAGGCCAGGCACACGGAGGCGAAGATGGCCATGTTGAGGGACAGCGTGCTGGAGACGATAGCGGCGTTGGCCCCGTAGTCGAAGAAGATGAGGTGCCCCAGGAGCATGAAGACCGACATGGCGTAAATGGTGTCCGTGCTGACCGACTCCGTCAGGGTCTTCAGCAGCGGGGAGAAGCCGTAGGTGAAAGCTATGAACACCAGGGTGCTCCTCAGGTCCGCCCAGCGGGTCCGTCCACTCGCCCGCCTGCCTGCCCCCAAGTCTATGACATCAAACAGGACGTAGCCAACGAGGGAAGAGGCCAGCCCCGCCCTGAACAGCCACTGTGGGGGCAGCAGCCCGTCGTCCATGTACCACCAGATGACGACGAAGACGCAGACGCTGCACAGCTGCTGGATCACGCCCCCCGTCTCAAACACCACCGCCCCGTACTGGTAGCGGCGGGCGTGGATGTTCTTCCGCAGCTCCTCCAGGAAGCGGTGGTCCACGTAGTTATCGGGGAAGGGCTGCCTCTCGTACAGCACCTTCTGCCAGCACCGCCCCGGGCTGGCTTCTACCTGCGCACAGACCATGCTGCTGGCCGCGGAGCCGGAATGGGCACAGCTTGTCCTCCAGGAGCGCGAAGCCGCAGGCTGCCGGGGGTCCCCTGGGCCGAGGGGGGCACCAGGGCGCCGCTTCGCTCGGGCACAGCCCCGCCGGCTCCTGGAAAGCAAGCACAGCGCAGCCCCCTCAGCGCGGGCAGAGCACCGGGGCTGGGCTCGGGGACTCTGCCGCACTGCCCGGGGAGAGGGGGCAGCGGGGCCCGAGGAGCAGAGCCCCCCCCCCCCGGGGCGAGGGGGCAGCGGGGCCCGAGGAGCCTAGCCCCCCCCCCCGGGGCGAGGGGGCAGCGGGGCCCGAGGAGCCGAGCCCCCCCCCCCCCGGGGCGAGGGGGCAGCGGGGCCCGAGGAGCCGAGCCCCCCCCCCCCGGGGCGAGGGGGCAGCGGGGCCCGAGGAGCCGAGCCCCCCCCCCCCCGGGGCGAGGGGGCAGCGGGGCCCGAGGAGCCGAGCCCCCCCCCCCCGGGAAGAGGGGGCAGCGGGGCCCGAGGAGCCGAGCCCCCCCCCCCCGGGGAGAGGGGGCAGCGGGGCCCGAGGAGCCGAGCCCCCCCCCCCCGGGGAGAGGGGGCAGCGGGGCCCGAGGAGCCGAGCCCCCCCCCCCCGGGGCGAGGGGGCGGCGGGTCCTGCTGCGCCTGCACCGGGCCGATGGGACCCCGGGGGGGTTCGAGCCCCGCCCCCCCATTTCCTTCTCCGCCCCGTGACCCGCGGGCGAGGCGGGGGCTCTGGCCGGAGCCCGGGGGGGTGCACGGATCGCGGCCGGTTCGGGGGGGGGGCAGGCCGGGGGGGGGGGAGATCTGGGTTCCAGCCCCCCCTCCCCCCGGTACCTGGGCCCGGCCAGGCGGCTGCAGCGTCTCGCGGCCCCCGCGCCGGCGGCTCCGGGCTCCCCCTGGCGGCGGCCGCCGCGCGCTGCTCGGGCCGGGGGCGGGGTCGGGCACGTCAGAGCCGGGGCGGGGCTTGGGGAGTGGGCGGGGCGAGGGGCGGGGCCTGGGCCCACGTGCCCCCAGCAGCTGGCAGAGCCCCTGGGCCGCTGGGCAGTTGGTTCCCGCGAGGCCCCCCAGCCTCCCCCAGCCCCTTGCAGCCCAGCCCCCCCCACCTCCTTGGAGCCCCCCCACCCCCTTGGAGCCCCCCCAGCCCCTTGCAGCCCAGCCCCCCCCCAGCCCGGTCCCTTCCGTCTCAGCAGCCCTGGGCTGGGGGAGCTGCGTTCCCCGATTCGGCAGGCCTGGGAGAACCGCCGGGCAGCCCAGTGCTGCCTGATGCAAGCCGGGGGCAGAACCTGCCGTACCCCAAACAGCCTGCTCGCTGGCCAGCCCCCGCGCGCCCGAGCCATTCGTAGGCCCCGCGGGGGGGCTTGCGAGGCGTCAGTGGCCGCGGCTGCGAGTGGCGTACAGACAGCGGGCGCCGGGGCGCAGCGCCGGAGGGGCCGGCGGTTTGGGTCGCCGGCGCCGCAGTGACTGGGGACGAGCCGCTCTCCTTTCTTCCTAGGTGCCTGTTATAACTATCGACCGCATCCCAGACCCTGCCTCCACCTGGCAGCTCACCAAGGAGAGCAGCTTCGCGCATAGCCCAGGCAAGCCCCCGAGAAGGTAGCGTTCTCCGCTGGGTTTGCGGTGTGTGAGCTTGCTCTTAAAGTTAGTCGCCATGTTTGCCACGGGAGGGCCTAGGGAGCGATGGGTCCTGCGTGTGCCAGGCAGTGGGGAGGCGGTTGGACGGACAGGGTGTAATCCCAGGGAGAGTGGGGGGGAGAGGGCCTGCTCTTTCCTGTGGCGTCTTAAGGCCGTCTTCTTTGCCACGAGCTGGCAGGGAAACGTGGGCCCGGAGGCGCGCCCGCTGCAATTCTGGCCGCCAAAAGGTCAGGGACCCCGGCTAGGCTACCGAGCCTCACTCTCGTTTCTGTCATTTCCAGAAGGGAGTCGTCCTTGGCGAAGAGCAGAAACCTGTGTGTAAGGGAAAGCTACAACGCCCTGGGATTCACATCCTGCCCCCCGGGAGCGCCCCCAAGCCGAACCAGCTCTCTGGCAACGTCTCCCTGCAGGCAGAGCTGTGCCTCTCGCAGGACCCAGCGGGTAAAAGCGCAATCTCGGCTGTCTCCCTGGGCCGCCGGGGAAAGCAGGCCCTCCAAGCGGGGGCGTGGGTTGGTTGTACAAAGCTCTAGCTCATCCCTAGCGTAAGGGGCAGCCCCACACCGCCAGGAGGGAGTCCCCCCCTGGAGTAACGGACGGGCTCAGGCGTGAATGTGGCCTGTAGGGTTCTCCCATTTCTAAAGCCCAGGTGCTTATGGCTGTCTCCATGTAGGTCTCTTTCCCCGCTGCCCTTCCCGCACGCTCACCTGCTTTTCACCCCCCGCCCTTGTGAGTGATGGGACAGGCGCCTCCTACACCTGCGGATGGATGAGATCATGGTGGGGCTCACCCTTAATTGGCCCCTGCCTGGCAGGCCAAGCTCAGGCGTGGCTGAGACTTCCCTGAATCACACCGGGGCTGACTCAGCCCTTCCCCCTGCAGGAGTGGGTGTGCCGGGCTGGGAGGCCCTCACCCCTTGCCAGAGTCCCCGACGTTCTGCTGCTTCCGGAGCATGGGCCCTCGCCGGCTGGCAGGACCTTGCTTGCCCGGGAGGCCACACGGTAGAGGATACCGTGTGGATGAGCGCCCCGGCTCGACACGCCTGGCGGCACTGCAGCCTGCGCGTCACGCCGGGATCCCCCGTCCCGCACCAGACAAAGCCACGCTCGGCTGGGTCTCCATACCTGGCTGGGGACCAACCCACCCAACAGGGACAGTCCGCTTTGAAACCGGACCGGCGGCTTGCCCAGCTGTGTGCTCCACGCACCGTGGGTCTTTCCGATGAGCCCTGCTGCTGCGCTCTTTGAAATACCCCATTGCCCTCGGCCATCGGCCCCTTCCCCCACATGGCTGGGCTATGCCAGTTGTCCCCACCCCAGAAGTGGCTGCATTTCAGAGGTCTTGCGTGCACACCGGCTTTACAGTCTGACTGGTTTGGTCTCTCTCGCTCCTGCTGCTGTCCTGGCCAGGTTGTTGCTTTTCGGATTAGACTCAGATTGCCCGTCCTGGGGCAGGGATCGCCGCCGTTGTGCTTGGTGTTTGCACCGCATCTCGCACGGTGGGGAGGGAGGGGGCTAGTCCGTGTTTGGGAGCACGCATAGTGGCAGTCCTGGAGGAGGCAGGACAGAGGAAGCTGCCCCAGCGTAGAGCCTGCTGTGATTGCAGCAGGGGTGACGGACGAGGACAGCGCTGCACCGACTTACTAGGGCGTTCTCTGACGAGCAGCCCTGAGCAGGGAGCATCTGTCCTGGGTGGGGGTCTGGCTGTACCTCCCCCCCTCCCCCGGCACGTCAGCCAGCCTCTGTCTGGGTGAGGCCAGGCACGGCCCTGCCTCCCGCTGCTACCGGGCTGCTCCGGGCTCGGGCTGAGCTGGGATCAGGGTCGTTCTCTTGGCCAGTCCCAGGCTGCCCAGCTGCAAAAGGAGAAGGCAGGTGCCCAGCCCGAGATCTCCTGCTCTGACTGCCCCCGGCCCCTCACGGCGAGATGGGGGATGCTTGTGGGCTCGGCTCCGGGAGGGTCACGGGCGTGGGCTGCAGGAGGCAGGCTGGATGACCACCGTGGTCCCTTCTGGCCTGACAAATGGATGGGGCGCCCATTCCCCGGACGGCATTCCTGGGTCTGGAGTCCCTGCGTCATACATTCATCTGGCCACTAGGTCGCAGCCACTCGCCAGTTCTCAGACACTGGCATCCCAGCCGGCCCCAGAGCTGGGGGACAGACGGACCGGTTTGTAGTGGAGCCAGGACAGCTGTAGGGACCACGAGCGGGAAGCACAGGCCTCCGCGCTGCCCTGGGCCAGGTAACCCCTCCCCGGGGGCTGCTCCAGGCAAGCGCCTTGAAATGGCCCAAGGTCTGAAGAGCTCTCCAGCGAGCCAGACGAGGTAAAGGACAGTTGCCGAGAGGCACCCGGCCAGGGAAAGAGAAGGAAAAGCGTCCGGCCTGCGGGAAACAAGCGCGAAGCCCCGGCGAGGCGCCGGAGATGGAGACGTGGGGGCGACGCGATCAGAGATTTAGTGAGCTCTCCCGGCTCTGTGCCGCCCTCACAACAAAAGGGGCACCTGCCCCCGGACTGACGGGCTGAAAGCAGCAGAAAACAGCGACCCGCAAGCGGGAGAGCCGCAGAAGAAAGCAAGGAGGAAGCCAGAGGAGGTGGCGGCAGGAGGGTGTGAGCCGAGCGCTTTAGAAACGTAAAACCCGCACAAAGCAAGAGAATCCAAACCGGTTCCAGTGATTCTGGGAAGGGGTCCGGGGCCCGTTCTCAGCTCCTCCATGCCTGCCCTGAGCCCAGGGATGGGGGAGGGGAGCAAAGGCGGCTCTGAGCCAGCTGGGCTCTCCCTGTATTCGAGGGGTGCCCACGCTCCTGCCAGGGGCAGGTTAGAGCAGCCCCAGGGCAGACTGAGAGCTCCCCTTTCTCCTGGACCCAGCCCAGTGGGGTCCGCAGGCCTCCTGGCAGCCGTAACAGCAGAGAGCCCCGTGGATGCGTTGAGGCGCCTTCCCTCCTACCGGTGCCTGCTTCCGCGTGGGGACAGAGCCCATGTCCAGTGCTGCTCCAGCGGCGACCCTGCGAGACGAGAGCGCAAAGGCAGCTGCCGAGGAAGGAGCGAGGCCAAAGGCCAAGGAGAGCCGGCGGGCTGGCCCAGCGACCCCCGCAGGAAACACGTCCCCCGCCAAACACCGCACATTTGCCTGCCGGCGGCTCACAGCTGCCTCCGTCTCTTGGTACAGAGGCCTGAAATGTTCAGAGGCAGGCAGACGCCAATGCCCATTGCCTGCGGTGCTTGGCAGGTACAAAGCGTTTGCCTACAGGGCTGCTGATTTTCGGGCCTGTACACGGGCCTGGTTTTAGGCCTGGGGGGTCTAACGTTTCCTGCAGAGACCCAGCCAGCCCCCGGGACGTCTGTGCCTACCCACGCTCCTGTGGAAGGTTTTAGAGCGCCTCACTCTAGGGGTTTCTCGGCAGATCTGAACATCAGGACACTGGTGTTCGGTAGGCACCTAACTCGGGGCTCCTGTGTTTGAAAGTGTTGGTCCTGGTATGTAAATTGGGGCAGGAAGAGAGGAGAAGGCACTGTGGTGATGACAGAGCATTAAAGACGAGCCGCTCACCGGGAAGAAAACGCCCCTGGTTTGGGGACGTGGTTGTGGTATGTGAGGGAAGAGCCGACCCAAGAATTTGCTCAGAACAAGTCGGTTCTTTCCCCTGCTTGTTTTCTGTCGCTTGGCGATGTCAGTCTTTGCTGTCCCTGTTCGCTGGGTTGCTGGCGGCCCCGGAGTGCTGGCCGAGGGGCCAAGGTGTCGGATCTTTCACAAGAGACGGTTCCTTGCGACATTTGGTCGGGCGTTCGGAGGAAGCGGCTGAAGGAGAGAAACCAGACCTCAAACGGATCGGCCTGAAACTGGGGCAGGGCGGGGCTGTTCAAGTATCTGGCTGTCAGTTTCTGACTCCCTTCCTCTCCTCGTTACAGGCCATCCCTGTTGCAGGCAAGTTCCTGGCACTTGCTTATCTGCCTCGCTGATTTTCTTGCCCAACATGTAGCTCAGAGGCTAAGTCACGAGATGACAATTAACCTACAGGGCAGACACTGGCAAGCCGCCAGCCCTTTATTTACCTGCACATCCGCAGGTACGGCCGCTTGCAGCGCCCATTGGCTGTGGAGCTCCGTTCCCAGCCAATGGGAGCTGTGAAAAGCTGCATCCTGCTCCGTGCCACTTCCCGCAGCTCCCATTGGCCGGGAACAGCAATCCGCAGCCAATAGGAGCTGCGAGCAGCCATCCCTGTGGACACACAGGTAAATAAGGCACTAGCTGCCCACTGGGGCTAAGGCCTTTTATCGCCTCCCCTGCTTAAGTACGTGACCCAGCGCCTGCGGTTCAACAGCTACAGCTGGGTGGGGAGGGAGCTGCAACCACAGGCCAGCTGTTAAAATTGGGGCCTCGCTTAGCCCCCTGCCTGCAGCTCGCCGGTGGGTGCTCTGCGGAGGCGGCCTCTCCGGGGCTCCGTCCCCCTTTGGGCTGCAAGGTGCAGATTCCAGGTGGAGGCGCTAGACCTGCGTCGGCTTGGCTCCGGCGAGCGCACTGGTACCGACTCACCATCCCCAGGGGGAAGTCGGGGTCGCGAACCGGCCTAGAACAGCCTTTCAGAGCCACGCTCGGCGCCATGGGGTCTGGGCTCAGCGTCGTGGCGTCTGCCGTCGGAGACGGGCGTGTTGGTGCGCCCGGGACGGGCGGCGCTTTCGCCATTCGGCCCATGGGGCAGGAAGCGGGCTTGGGAACGTGGAGGTTTAGAAGGTGATTGGTTAGGGCCTGGCACTGGAAGCCGCGTGGCTAACCCAGCTGGGCACTCTGGCCTCGGTCCAGCCCAGCGCTTCGGGGAGTGACAAGTCCTCTGGAGGCTGCTTTCCCGCAGAACATGCAGCACGTGCTTTGCAGGATCGGGCCCTGCCCTTAGATCAGAGACGGCAGGAGAAGGTTCAAGTTGGGCTTGAACATAAGAACGGCCACATTGGGTCAGACCAATGGTCTGTCTAGCACAGAATCCTATCCTCCAACAGTGGCCAATGCCCGGGGCTCCAGGGGGATGAACGGAACAGGGAACCATCAAGGTATCCCTCCCCTATCACCCATTCCCAGTCTCTGTTCTGGCAAACGGAGGCTAGAGACACCATCCCTGTCCAGCCTGGCTGATAGTCATTGATGGACCTAATCTCCATGAATTTAACTAGCTCTTTTTTGAACCCTGTTAAAGTCCTGGTCTTCACAATATCCTCTGGCAAGGAGTTCCACAGGTTAACTCTGTGACGAAAATCTTCCTTTTGTTTGTTTTAAACCTGCGACCTATACATTTCATTAGTTCTTGTGTAATGGGAGCAAGTAAACAACTTTATTTCCTTTCATCACACTGGTCATGATTATATAGACCTCTATCATATTCCCCCTACCCCTTAGTCTCTTCTTTTCTAAGTCCCAGCTTGATTAATTCTCCTCATTCTGCTGCTTGGCTGTGTGTGTGAAATCAAGCTGGCCCCAGAACCTCCGTGCCTTGGTTTCCCCGGCTCTGCAAACAATCCTGGCCTTTAGAAGGGTTTGAGGCCTTTGCACCCAGTGCAAAGTCATGGGGTTTCCATTAGGGGCCGGAAACCGAAATCTGACGGGCCGATGCTCGTGACACTCTGCTCTTTGTCCCATTCGCCACACACTCTCTTCCCGAGTGCGACACATGGATCCCAAGCAAACCGAGGCGCTGGATTGCTCCTCCTGCATAGTGCGCTGCTTGTTAGAGGGCCTGTTTACCTTGGAGTATCCGAGAGGCCTGGGACGGGGCAGGGGGTGAGCAGCTGCCATGAATACTGTTCTGTTTGTGCTGCAAGAAAGGAGCATTCATGCCTGTCATGCTGTAGAAACTGCTGCAGTACCAGGTAAAATAGCTGCATGTTCCCCCTTCCCTCGCTCTCGCACAGTGCATTTCTCCAAGGCCCGGTCTCAGGGCAGGCAGCTTTCATCACGGACACCTTCTAGGGCAGCCAAAGACTGAAGCAAACCTGCCGCTCGCTCTTCCCCTGTCCGGGCACTTACGGAAAGCCAGGTAAAAGCATCTGTTTGTTGCAGGGCTGCCTTCTCACCACGGCGGCCGCTTTTCCAGCACGTCAGACACCTTGCCACCCAGTTTCATCAAAAACATGTCCACGGAGCAGCCATTTTTCCATCCTCCAGGTGCCCATGTGAAAATAAAAGCAGGTGCACAGGGCAGCTTTGGCGTACTTATAAACTTGACTATACAGGTTGAACCTCTCTAGTCCGGCTCTCTCTGGTCCGGCAACATCCGTGGGCTGGTGTGATTTGAGTTAGCCACGTGTCCACTTACCGTGGGTGTGGCCAAGTTTCCCACGGTCCCATAACGTTTATTTACAGCCACCAGACCTGGCTCTCGGTGTTCTGTGCTGGTCTTTAGCTCTAATTCACCCCACAAAGAGCCCAGGAAGCAGGGGACGTGTTGGCGATGCAGCTAGGCAATATTGACCGCCTGTAGTTTGGCAAATTCTCTGGTCAGGTCCTGAGGGTGCCGGACTAGAGAGCGTCGACCAGTATTTGCCTCCAGAGCCGATGGTAGCCTTAGTTAGAACGTGTGTGCAGCATTTCTCAACCTGGAGCACTGGTCCATCTCCCTAGCCTGTATTTACACATTGTGGGGTTTTCAAAGATAGTCTCCCAACCTGCTTGTATATCCCGCCCGCCTGCCACGTCTTCCGTCAGGCCCTGATCCTCAGGGGGATGTTGTCTCCAACTTCCGCTAAAGTTCCCAGGAGTTAAAAACCTTAAATACCCCCAAGGGTCTGTGTCTAGGCCCCGAGGGGCAGGGACTGCCCTGTCCTGGGGGTCCGAGCAATGCCTAGAGCAATGGGAGGCCACTCAGAGCTAGTCGCCAAAGCGTTGTATGAACCCGAAGTGCTAGGGCGGGGACTCCCCCAAAACGGCCTTTGACAAGTGGGCTCCTAAACCGGCACAATCTCTTTGGCCCGATGGGAAGCCAGCCGCGTTCGGGAGCTCTCCCCTGCGAAGGCGCAGCCAGCTGCCTTAAAAACAGCCACTAACGTGGCGCTCGTCCAGCGAGCAAGGACCTAACTTGCCTGTGCAAACCGTGCACCGCGCGTGCAACGCAGCAAATTGTAGGGCGGCCATCTCACGTAGGCCTGGGCATTTTACCCCCCAGCTCTCCGGCCGCTGGAGTTACCAGTGACGGGAGAGGCTCGGCTTGGCTTGGCTTCTCGCCCGCGTGCTGCAGAGAACGGCTTGGCAGTGGGACCCAGTGCTCCTGGGAGACTCAGGAACCAGACGGCAAAGACAAGACCCCACATTCCTTTAGTCAGTGTGGAGCGCATGGCTTTTCAGGGGGCGATTTGAGGGGGGATGGCTCAGGTTTGGGGGGTTACATTTGGGATCAGCCATTCTGCCGTTTCCTGGCTCGGGTCTCTCCTGGGACCGCATTTGGGGCACCACCTGATTCTGAATCCGAGTCCCCTAGGGTTAGAGCAGAGCCCTGGGTACGTCGATGCGATTCCCTCACTTCCGGGGACGACTGGCCGATGGGCAGGTGGCTATTTTTGGTCTGAGCAGGGGAGGTCCCTCGAACAGGGACATTCAATAGCAAGCAGAGTCCATACTCCCAGAAAACGGGTACCCAGTAAGAGCGATCGCAGGGTTCTGGAGCTGCGCTGGTCCCAGAATATTTGAGATGGGGGGGCATCTCCTATGGGACCAGCTTCTGCCAGCGAGAGAGACGAGCGTCCAAGCCTACCCAGAGTTCTTCAGGCTAGCGGAGAGACAGTCCGTCTGTAATGCAGCGCCCCAGCTCTTCTCTCCCTTGTGACGGCCGGCTTAGGGGTGCCCTAGAATCATAGAACCACAGAGCTGGAAGAGACCTCCGGAGTCATCAAGTCCAGCCCCCTGCCCAAAGCAGGACCAACCCAACTCAATCAACCCGGCCAGGGCTGTGTCAAGCCGAGACTTACACACCTCTAGGGATGCCCTGAACCATAGAGGAGGGCGAGTGAGTTTTCCCCCTACACAAAGAACACCTCCGATCTGTTAGGTGCGTGTCGGCCCCACCCTTCTGGGGCAGGCTGCGTGGGGAGCCCAGCCTGCTCCCACCGAAATCAGGAGTTTTGCAGGGACTTGAATGGCAGCAGCATCATGAAACCCCAGGGGCAGGGCCGCTCCTGGGCCCGTCCTGGAAAGCGCCGGGCACGTTTGCTTCCCTGTAAATATGTCAATAACAGTGACCCAAGCCAGATCCCCCGGTCTGAGCCCCCGGACTCCGGTGAGAGCTGGAGCTGAACGATGCCGCGAGCACCGTGCTCGAAACGAGCGATAAGCATGACACTTAGTGACACTGCGCGACCATCGATTCCTCCTCCACCTGCCGGCCCAGACCTCAGGCCAGGTCTCTGGGCCCAGTGCTCTTCTGGCGCGTCAAGCCAGCCGGTCTGTGCTGAAGTCACTGGCGTTGGCGCGGGGCCGCACACGACCTGGAGGCTCTGCGCCGCGGGAAGCAGGAGAGAGCTCTGCCTTCGGGGGTGTCTGCACGGCTGCCTTGTCTGGGAGCCAGATCTGGCTTTGATCTCCTGCAGGAAGCCGGGGCAGCCCGGGGGGGCTCGCGCGGCCCAGATTGCGTGTTCCCGGAGCTAGGAAGATCAAAGCTAGCGCAGGAATGTCGGCCTGCAGGTGCTGCCGTCCCCGCGGGTAGATCTGTGTTCCTGGGGGGAGGGAACCTAGAGCAGACACGGTGCGCCTGGCTAGCACGCCAGGCCGGGTGCAGGAGACTGCCCCCCACGCCTGAGCCCCAGGCATGTCCCCCGCAGTTCTCTGCCCCGCTGCCGGAGCCCTTCGCCGCGCCCACACTCAGAGCTCCCCGCCCGCGGCCCTGTGGGGGACCTGACTCCTTTCCCTTCTTGCTTCTCAGGCTGATGTCACTCAACCCCGTGAGAGCCAAAGCCCCGGATCCGGCCTTCTGCGGCCTCGTCGTAGCAGGTTTGGCTTTTCCTCGGGGGCTCTTGCTGCGCTGGGCCTGGGCCTCCGCGCCCAAAACGTTCCCCCGACTCTGCCGTTAGCAGCCCAATCGGCAGGGCGGCGGAAGTCCCTGGCGTGGCCCTGAGAAGGGCCGGCCTGTCCCGTCGTGCTCTGTCACCCACGGGAGACGGGGCCGGAGCAGGCAGGACTGTGGGTCTGTCCGCCGGCTGGGTGGGGCGGCCTAGCGCGAGCCGGCGCTCGGAGGCGGCCTTAGGCTGCAGGGTGTGTGGGGGGGGGGGGCTCAGGCGCCCCTCGTTTCACTGGACGCCGCAGGAGCGGAGGCCCAGGGCTGGGAATGGGGGCGGGAGGAGCGCCGCAGGCACTGCCTGGGCTGGGGTCTGTCGGGCACGGCGCACGCCTGGCTCGGCCATTGCTCACGGGCCTCCCCCCGGCCCGGACCCCGCGCCGGCTAACGCTGTTCCTCCCTCCAGAGAGGCTCTGGTCCAGGCCAGCCCTCCCCGACGAGCCCATCTCCCCCCACCTGTCGTACCACCTGGGCACGCTCCACTACACCTCGCTCTGCTCCCTGGGGGACGAGGAGCCGCCGGAGCGCAGCGGGAGGGAGCAGCGTCCGCACGGCGATGTGATTGGCTAGGCCAGGGACGGCGGCGGAGGCAACCGGGCCCCCTCGCTGGACCGCACGGTCCCATCGCCTCCTCCCTGCGTCTGGCCCGTGGCGGAGTCGCCGTCCAGCCCCCTCCCGCCCCCGCCCCATGCCGGCTGGACCCCAAATACAGCTCTTTGGCTGACGGCGAGGGCTCTCCCTTCGCCCGCCTGACGATGTGCGCCGGCCCCCAGCTCCCCGAGGACTCCCGACCTGGACCCAAGGCCCTGAGCCCGCCGGGAGCAATGGGGTAGGCTCCTTCACATACCCCCGCTCGGACTGGAGCCCAGCCCCCCGCCACTGCGGTAATGTCTGTGGATGGCCCCCCTCCCCTCAGCAATGCAAGGGCGGGCGCTTCTCCCCCAGAGAAGGGCGGCACGTGGCCCTGGGAGGGGCAGGCCTGGGATTCCGCCCCCTCCCCCCCAATGCCCACAGGTGTGGGGAGACCCGGCTTTGCCGCTGGCCAGCAGGCCTCTCGCCGTGCCTCAGTTTCCCCTGCTGTCACATGGCACTGGCGACTTGGCTCCTTTCAGGAAGCACTCGGAGCCCCGCAGAGGGGAGGGGTGTCGTAAGCGGGAGGTGGCCGCAGGGAGACGAGCAGGGGGGACGGGCCTGACGCCCACGCCGATCGCTCCCTCCCCTCGGGTCTCGGGCGTGCTGCTCCCAGCCCTTTCCTCAGGCTGCGCGAGGCGCGAAGGGGGAGCCCGCCCAGGCTGAAGGAGCCATCGGGGGAGCGAGCGACTCGCTGGGGATGGGCTGGGAGGGGGCAGGTGGGAAGCGTTAGGTTGACGGGTATAAATGAACCTTCCCGAGGAGTATGCGTCCGCGGCAGTGAGAGCTAGCGACTCGAGCCCGGCAAGGGACTCAGAAGCCCCCCGGTTCTGGTCCTGGCTCTGCTGCGGGGTGACCTGGGATAAGTTGCACCATGGTTCCGTGCCTCAGTTTCCCCATCTGTACCACGTGCCCTCTGAGGACGGCACGCCACGGTGGTGGCTGCTGTGAACCTCTGAACGTTTGCAGAGGCGAGGAGCTGGACTTGTCCGAGCGGCGAGGGATCCAGGCGTCTGAGCGGGGCTGGTTGACGAGCGACGTGCTGGGCACTGTCTGCGTAGCTAACCCAACCGGCCGATTTCAGTCACTTGCCCTGTTCCCAAGGGCACTGGCTGGTCTCGTGGCTGGGCTGTAACCGACATCGGTTGTCGGAAGGAACCAGGTTAAGAAATAACCACGCTCGGCCGTTGCTCTTACCTCGTGTTGGGTTGTGGTGGGGCCCACCGGTGCCTGGGCAAGATACAGATCTGCAGCAAAAGCGTTTGCAGACACGGCTTGCACGTCATCCGGCTTTCCTCACCCCGACCTGTAGCCACATCCACACGGAGCTCTGGAGAGACAGGCCGGGTGCTAACGGCTGCGGCGCTTAATGAATTGGCTCTTTATTGGCTCAACTGATTACGCCCTGGACTGATGGCATGAGCCCACAGTGTGCCGCAGCTTGCAAGTGAGTGAGGCCGCTGACAGACCCCCCCAAAGTTGCGTGTTTGCAGCACTGAATAGTTTTGCCTTCTCTCAGTGAACCCAGCCAGTCGCGTGCTGCTGGGCTGCGTGCATGGGACTTCCGTACGGCCTAGCTGCACTGGTACAAAAATCCGGGGATGCCACACAGGGCCATGGTCCAGCGGAGCGGGGAGAGGGTGCTTAAAGTGCTCCCTCCAGACCGAGTTTCCTTCTGATGAGGTCCTGATGCTGCCTTCACTCCTGCCCCTGGGCTTCCGCTTTCCAGGGCCCATCCAAATCCGCGCCTCTGAATTACTTCCAGGAACCGAGCACCTGAGACGTGGAAAGGCAAACAAGGCCGGGAGAGCCAGTTTCGCGACTCGGGCTGTGTCTAGACTGGCATGATTTTCCGGAAATGCTTTTAATTGAAAAGTTTTTCCGTTAAAAGGATTTTCAGAAAAGCGTCCGTGCCAATCTAGACGCACTTTTCCTCAAAAAAGCCCCGATCGCGAAAATGGCAATCGGGGCTTTTTTGTGGATAACAAATCTGAGCTGTCTACACTGGCCCTTTTGCGCAAAAGGACTTTTGCCCGAACGGGAGCAGCACAGTATTTCCGCAAGAAGCACTGATTTCTTACATGAGATCGTCAGTGCTTTTGCGGAAATTCAAGCGGCCAGTTAGACAGCTGGCAAGTTTCTCTGGAAAAGTGGCTGATTTTCCGGAAAAACTGGCCAGTCTAGACACAGCCAGGGTGTGCAGAGGAGGGAACAGAGCGGGCCCGTTCCGTCCTGCTGCTCTGTAGCAGCCCACGTGCCGGCTAGAGGCAGGTGCATTGCCACGGCCAATGGGAACAGGCCATTCTCATCCTGCCCACAAAAGAACAGCATGAAACAGGCCCTGGGGACAGCTGTAGTCCTGGCCAGACAGTCGGAGGGCCTGCCTACACCCTCCCCGCATTATTATGTGGCTATAATTAGCCACCTGGCCGTGGCCTGTCTGCCCCACGTAGCTACACCGGGATAGCGGCGGGGTCAGCGTTAGAGCGACTCTGGGAAACATCCCGCTTTGCAAAGTGCAGCAAACTGCTCTTTTGCGGCTGTTTTACACCGCTGTGCGGGGGAAGGGTGGGCATCGTTCCCACCCCCCTTTCGGGCACTCGAACAGTTGCCCCTGGCGTTAGTGACCCTGCCTCGCTCCGTTGGGCCCTCGCCCGTGTCGCATGACTAGGGCCAGGTCCCCACCGCAGGCTTGCTGCGTCGTCGCATCCCAGCTTTCTCGAGCCACGTGTGGGCGTGGGGTTCGAACCAGGACCAGGGGACCCAGCTCTGTGCGTCTCCAGCAGCCGCCTGTCGCTCTTTGCTCAGCCTCACGCCCCCTGCAGACGCACTGGGGGAGCCAGGCCAAGTGAATTGAAATGAAGGTGCTGTGCAAATGCAAAGTGGCCTAATTCACACTTGCTGCTCCGTAGCGATTTCTACCCAGGCAGCTTAAGGCCGTGTTGGTAATTAACTCTCGGAGTAAACAGCCGCCTGCTTCCCCCTTGGAGAGTAGCCGAGAATTAGAGGTAACGGCCGGCCGCCTGCTCGCTCCTCGCACAGCCCCGAGCCTGCCACTAGGGGATCCTGGGAGGATGCCGGCACGAGGATCCTACATCCCCAAGGAGCCAGGTGACTCTCGGGCTCCTCCTGCTCAGGAGCCGGCCTGCAGAGCAAAGCCCAGAGCAGGAAGTTGCATGGGATGGTGAAACGGTTCGGCTCCGGTCCGCGTGGGGAGGCCGGCTGTTCCCTTTGCAGCGGGAGTTGTGTAATGCAGCCTCTGTGGTGGGCGCCAACGGCCTGACAGCCTGCAAGGCCTGGTCGCTGGGCTAGCACTGTTGCCTACGACTGTCCCGTGCTTTCCCCGGGGCGTCTACACGGCACCGGCACTCGACGGAAGATGCGCAATTTGAGTGAAGCAGATTGTGTATCATTGCGATTCGAAATAGCTTGTTTTGTCTACGGAGCGCCAAATTTCGGAATAAACCACTATGCCGAAACGTCCCTTGTGCCGCGTAGAATGAGGGTTACAGTAGCGAGCCCGAAATACGGGCTTGCTGTGAAGACGCAGGGGAGCTGTTCCCCGAAATAGCGTTGCAGTAGAGACGTAGCCAGACAGCCGATATCTGGGGAGAAACAGGCTATCACGCACTCCCCTTTTCATATGGCTTAGCCCTGGGCTAGGCTGAGATGGAGCTGGATTTTTCAGCCCCTCGTTGGTATCTGACTGTTTCTCAACCTGCCCTGCCTGTCAAGTCTGACTCTGAAACATTGGCCCAAATCTCTGGTTTTTCAGTGGAAAAAAAGTGACAAATGTCACCCTGCTCTCCTCAGAGGTTTTTACGCAAGTTTCTCGCCGTGGGCTTTTTATCCAGCCTCGTCGGCGCCCGAAGCCACACACCTCCCTGTTCCCGCTTGTTTGCTTGTCTTCAAAAGAGCAAACCGGCCGTGTCCGCCTCAGCCGGATATCTGGGAATCAGTTCCCCTGCGGCTGCTTGGCTGTTCTGGCCGGGATTTAGCCCTTCGTCCTGTGACCTGCTTTCTACGGGCAACGAAGGGAGCTGCGGCGGCGTGGCAGCGTGGCCGTGTCCAGGCGGTGAGCTGCCTACACAGATGGGGCACACCCAAGCGAAGAGCATACGCAGCAGAACCCAATGACATTGTAACCAGGCCCTACCAATGCTCCAGGATGTGAAATCTCCTCTCCCCTGTGAAATCTGGTCATGTGCGCTTACCCTGTACTGCGCAGATTTCACAGGGGGACCAGCCTTTCTCTAGTGGGGTCCTGGCCCAAAAGGCAGCTGCAGGGGGGCTCACCGGGTTATTGTGGGTGGCCTTTACTCTGCGCTGCCTGCAGATCTTGGTGGCCAGAGAGCAGCAGCTGCTGACCAAGGACGTGGGAAATGCAAACTGTGGCGGTTTCAGACACGTGAGTTTGGAGCGTGCCTGGGGGTGCAAGAGGACCCTTCTGCAGCCACAGTCCCCCTGGGATTCCCCAGACGTGGCACGCCCCTCACACTGGGGGAGGGGGCATTTCCTTTCCTCTCCCCGCAAGGGCCCCGCGGCTCTAGGCCCGGCTTTGGGCTGTCAGCAGACAACGATCAGCTGGAGCGGCCCTTCCCCACAAGCCCCAGGTGCAGCCCGGCGGCTGTCCAGCCTGAGAGCTGCAGGCTGACAGCCTGTGCATTTGTGTGTGTGCCTGTAGGAATTCCTGCCCCGGGCGCTGGGTGTGAACAGGCCGTCAGAGCGAGCCAGCTGCTCCTGTCTGGGGTTCCTAACGGCACGGGAAACTGATCCCTTCATTCCACACACAATCCCCTGCCTGCCAGCTCAGCAAACGTTTCTAAGCCACCAGCACGGGGCGCGGGCGAGAAAACCAGGGCTCAGACAGCGGCCTGGGCTACTTGGATTGTCTGTCTGCCTCCTCTGTGCCGTTCCTGTGGGCCCCGGGGCGCTGGCAGCCGCCCGTCCTGCCATGCCACTGACCCCAGAGCGCCCTCGGCACGGGGCCTGCCCGCCCGCCCTCTGGCTTCCGTGGGGAGGGGCAGGGCTGAGCTGGCAGCATTGCTGGGCGCTCCTTGCTGAGGCTGGGTTACCGGCGGAGGGCGCCCCGTGTCTGCCTGGAACCGTGTGGGATCCTGGCCTGCTCCCACGGCTCCGGCTTGCCACCCACGACCCAACCCCTAAACGCCCGTGAGCCACTAAGTGGGGTCTGGGCCCGTGTCATCTGGGAGAGCCGCTGACTCGGTGGCTGGGCTGCTACTCGGGGCTTCGTCTTTCCGAGGGAATGGGACACGGGGCCGTGTGACCTCTCCTAGCCCCGCTTGGGGGAGTCAGGTGAGACCCCCCCCAGCACCCCACTGGGTAGGGAGGGCAGGCCCGTGGCCGGGGGCGCGGTTAGCTCCATGCTGTGTTCATTGTGAGACCTGCCCTCTGGGCTGGGGACTTGGGCTTGGGGGGAACGGACGCGGGGTGGGTCCTGGCGAGGTTCAGGCGGGGGTGCGAGCCACCAGGTAATACGAAGGGGTGACTCTGGCTCTGCCAACCTGGCTTTTGTCTGAGCAAAGTAAAGAGGCTACTAGTCTCCTGTGTCCTGGCCCAGCTCCAGGGGGAATATATTTGTATCTGCCCCCCACCCGCACACCTTTCTCTCCTTCCTTTGGACACACCGGGCTGGTCTGCCGGCACTAAACTGTCACAGAGCATGAGAGCTGGAAGGGTCCTCGAGAGTCACTGAGTCCAGTCCCCGGCCCTCACGGCAGGACCAAGCATCATCCAGACCATCCCTGACAGGCGTCTGTCCAACCTGCACTTAACTATCTCCAGCGATGGAGATTCCACAACCCCCCTAGGCAATTGATTCCAGTGTTTAACCACCTGACAGGAAGTTTTCCCTAATGCCCAACCTAAACCTCCCTTGCTGCAGTGTAAGCCCATTGCTTCTTGTCCTGTCCTCAGAGGCCAAGGAGAACAAGTTTTCTCCCTCCTCCTTGTGACACCCTTTTAGGTACTTGAAAGTTGCTATCATGTCCCCTCTCAATCTTCTCTTTTCCAAACTAAACAAGCCCAATTCTTTCAGCCTTCCTTCATCGCTCGTGTTCTCTAGACCTTTCATCATTCTCGTTGCTCTTCTCTGGACCCTCTCCAATTTCTCCACATCTTTCCTGAAATGTGGTGCCTGGAACTGGACACAAGACTCCAACGGAGGCCTAACCAGCGCAGAGTAGAGCGGAAGAATGACTCCTCGTGTCTTGCTCACAACACACCTGTTCATGCAGCCCAGAACCATGTTTGCTTTTTCTGCAACAGCATCGCACTGCTGACTCATATTTATCTTGTGGTCCACTGTGACCCCTAGGTCCCTTTCTGCAGGACTCCTTCCTAGACAGTCGCTTCCCATGTGTGAAATGGATTGTTCCTTCCTAAGTGGAGCACTTTGCATTTGTCCTTATTAAACTTTATCCTATTGACCTCAGACCATTTCTCCAGTTTGTCCAGATCATTTTGAATTATGCCACATCCTCCAAAGCAGTTACAACTCCTCCCAGCTTCGGATCATCTGCAAATTTAATAAGTGTACTCCCTACGCCAATATCTAAATCACTGATGAAGTTATTGAACAGCACTGGTCCCAAAACAGATCCCCCGCAGAACGCCATTTCTTATGCTTTTCCAGCAGGATTGTGGATCGTTAATAACTACTCTCTGAGAACAGTTATCCAGCCAGTTATGCACCCACCTTATAGTTGCCCCATCTAAGTTGTATTTGCCTAGTTTATTGATAAGAAGACCATGTGAGACTGTATAGTCTAGGTATCCCATATCCACCGCTTCTCCTTTATCTACAAGGCTCGTTATCTTATCAAAGAAGCTATCCGATTGGTCTGACATGATTTGTTCTTTACAAATCCATGCTGGCTGTTACCTGTCACCTTATTATCTTCCAAGTGTTTGCAGATGATTTCCTTAATTACTTGCTCCATTATCTTTCCAGGCTCAGAAGTTAAACTGACCGGTCTGTAGTTTCCTGGGTTGTTCTTATTTTCCTTTTTTTGTAGATGGGCCCTATGTCTGCCCTTTTCCAGTCTTCTGCAATCTCTCCCGACTTCCATGACTTTTCAAAGCTGATAGCTAGAGGCTCAGCTCCCTCCTCTCTCAGCTCCTGGAGTGTTCTAGGATGCAGTTCATCAGGCCCCGGTGACTTGCAGATGTAACTTTTCTAACTTTGTCCTTCTGGGCTGCAGGGTGACTGCCTGCCCCTCCCAAGAACTGGCTGCACTCATGGTGGACTCAGCAGGAATCTTTCAGCAGAGCAGCAGCTCTCCTGGGGGTTTCTGGGTAACACTGCAGAATCAGTTCAAACCAGCCCCACCCCGGCTGCCCAGCGAACCCCTGGTCGCCCCGGCCTGCGTGGAGCCCGGCCGTGCCCTCCCCAGCCGGAGTCTGCCACGCCAGCGCCGGTGACACAGCCTCGCTGACGTGCGGGTCAGAGTCCGCCTGTCCCCTGCAACGTCACTAACCCTGCTTGCGGTGGCAGGGCGACCTCAGACCCAGCAGCTAATGCAAGTGCAAACAGAGGCCCTTGGAGCAGGCTGTCCTCCCCAGCCCAGCTGTTTGCCAAGGGGCGAGACGAGAGCCTGCTCAGCAGCTGCGGCTCCCCGCGGCCTGTCGCAAGCCGGCATGGCTCGGGGCACAGTATTCCCAGCAGTCTGACAGCCGGCCCGCTGGGGGGGTGCACATAGCTTCTCCCCAGCCCCACCCAGCTGCTGAGCCAGATCCTCCTGGCAACCCTGACCCCCTGCACCGGGAAATCGCAGCCGTGGCTGGGGCCCTGTGCAAGAGCAGGGGGCAAGGAGCTGCCCCTTGTATCTTCTGAGCGCTGACAGGTGTCCCCGGCGAGCGCCTCCTCCTCTGAGCTGTGCAGGGCTCTTGCGGCCCTGAGCATGAGTTGCTGCCGCAGAGGCCGGGTTGTGGGCGAGCCAGAGAACGCAGGGCCGGGGACTGGCAGGGGCTGCTCGGGAAGATCTTTTCATTTGGAAACCGAGCCAATCTGATTCACACGCCAACGGGAAGGGACCTCGAGACTCCCCTGCCCTCATGGCTGGACCGGCACCGTCTAGAGCAGGGCTCCTCGACCTCGGAAGCCCCGGGGGCCGCACTGATCCTCGCAGCACATGCCGAGGGCTGCAACTTGAGTGTGATTGCATGTTCATGCAAATACACATGCAAATCTATGCAAATAGCTTCTTCCACACTGCCGGGCCCGACTACAAAGATTAAGGCCAGACGACACAACGCGCAGGCCCCATTCCAGTCAGTTCTGCTGATATTAATACAATGCACTGTTGACCCCATTTCCGCCCATCTGACAGCACTGTAACGCGCAACGTCAGTCCAGGAATTTAGCTCGATTGACTCGCCGCCGTGCAGCGTGTTCCCAGTGGAGGCCACGTTCAAAGGGTCCTGCCCGTGGACCGCACGTTGAGCCCCACGTAAACCCAAACTGCACTGCGGGCTTCAGACAAACAGGTCACGGCCCGCATGCAGAGCTGAGTAGGCCTGATCTAGAGCTGTTTATCCAACCTGCTCTTGAACATCTCCAGTGAGGGAGATTCATCTCACAAGCTCCCCAGGCAATTGATCCCAGTGTTTAGCCCCCTGACAGGTAGGGAGTTTTTTCTACCATCCAACCTAAACTCCCTTGTTGCAGTTTAAGCCCCTTGCTTCCTCAGAGGCTAAAGGAGAGTCATTTTTCTCCCTCTTCCTTGTAGCACCCTAGGTACCTGAAAGTTGCTATCCTGTCCCTTCTCAATCTTTTCTTTTCCATATAGGCTGTGTCTAGACTGGCAAGTTTTTCCACAAAAGCACTTGCTTTTGCGGAAAAACTTGCCAGCTGTCTACACTGGCCGCTTGAATTTCCGCAAGAACATTGACTTCCTACTGTCTGAAATCAGTGCTTCTTGTGGAAATACTATGCTGCTCCCGTTCGGGCAAAAGTCCCTTTTGCGCAAAGCTTTTGCGCAAAAGGGCCAGTGTCGACAGCTGAGAATTGTTTTCCGCAAAAAAGCCCCGATGGCGAAAATGGCGATCGGGGCTTTCTTGCGCAAAACCGCGTCTAGATTGGCACGGACACTTTTCCACAAAAAGTGATTTTGCGGAAAAGCATCCCTGCCAATCTAGACGCTCTTTTCCGCAAATGCTTTTAACAGAAAACTTTTCCGTTAAAAGCATTTGCGGAAAATCATGGCAGTCTAGACGTAGCCATAGAGTATCCATAGCTTAAAAGTTTGTCATCGGCTTCAGAGACAATGGCAAACAAAGTTGCACTAGGGTTGTCATTTTACGAGTCCTACCAACTCTTTGAGCTGAACTCCAAAGACCCCAAAGAACTGGGTAGCGCTGTGGAAACAGTGACTGTGGGACCCCTCGTGGTCTGTTTCCAGAGCCCGTGGGGTGTCTGTCCCTCGGCAGAGAAAGCGAGTAACACGCTCACAGGGTCATTTCAAGGGGGGGTGTGAATTCCCGGGTTTCCAGAGCCCGTGTGGTTCTATTTTTAGTCACGTTGGGTTGGATGTTTCTAAGCGACTGAGGAGCCGAAGTGCGGTCCGTTTGCAATGCAGCTGGAGCTCCTACGTCCCTGGGGGATGTGCAGAGATGGAACCGGGGCTCGACTGCGTGCAGTGGAGAAATCTGCGCCACGCTGGCCTCGTTGGGCAGGTGCCCGCCGGCGGTGGAGTCTGAGGGACCCTGCACCCACTGGGCAGACCCTGTCTGTGCTGCTGTCTGGATCCAGCGCCCTGCAGGCGGCCAAAAGGGGCTACGAGCTGCTTCGAATCTGCTCCGCTGAGTGCAAACAGACAGGGTACCCCGCTGGCGCCCAGGGGACCAACCACCCAACCCATAACATGAGAACAGCTTGGCTAGCGCCTGCCAGGGAGTTAATGGGCCTGGATGCCTGGCAGCAGGTCCCTCTGCTTGGATCGTTTCTCCAGCGAGTTACAGCTGAAGGGCAGCCACTGTACACCCGCGCAAAACCTGTCCTCGCCCGTCCGCCTCCGCCCTGCCGTGCACGTGCAGGCTCCTGTACGAGTCTCCGATTTCCAGTAGGGTCCTTCGGGGGTCAAACGAACTGAAAACAGAAGAGCGAAAGAAAAGTCTGAATTCTTCTCCACTCTCCCGTCCAGAGAGGATCTCCTTTGACAGGCGCTTTGTCAAGAGGATTTGTGCTGGGGCAGCCAAGCCAAGCTGCTTGTTTTCCCTCAGGCACCGACTGCTCAGACAAGCGTGGGTTTGAGCGTGGGAACTGACACCCATAACCGTCACTACTCCCGGGCATGTGTGTTCGGAGGACGGTTCCTCTGGCTTCGGGAAGCCCTCACGTGGCCGTCCCGCTATCTCTTGGATCGCTCTGCTTCTCCTTGCTCAGGAGTCTCTCATCCCGCCAGGGGCTCCGGGACATGGTTTGAGCAAACACCGGCACGAGGCTTGCGGGAAGCAACAATTCCAGTCGGGGGGCGAATGCCTGGAACTCAAAAGTCCTGATTCCCGGTCACCGTGTTCCCGTGCCTGGATGGGGCTGTGGGGGACCCCGCTACGCTCCCTGTGTCCTGCGGCTATGCCAAGCCCTGCTCCTGCCCGGGTGTATCTTACAGCCACCCCAGGGCTGCTTCCCCTGGCCCCCTCTGAGCGCTGGTTGTGCCCTTGCCTCGCACCTGCTGCACCCCCCCACCCTGGGGCATGGCCCTTACGCCAGGTCTGTGCCCAGCCCCTGGATGGGGGGTTCCTTTAGTGTCAGGGACCCGTCAGCCGTGGCCCTCTCAAGAAAATATCCCTCCATCTAGAGCAGTGGGATGGTTGTGAAAAAAATTCTAGCGCTGCTTTGAGAAAGCCTGGCATGGGTGGGACTGGGCCCCGGGCAGGGGAATGAAGCGCTGCAGCTTGCACGGGACGCTGGGAACCTGCCACTTCGCTTGCTGTCGCTCGGTGCAATCAGGCGCTTAAATCAAACAGTGACAGTTCAAGCATGACGGATCGGCGACCTGCCCCGGCCTGGCAGACTCATCAGCTGGTCACACTGACCTTTGCTTTCCATCCAGCCGCTGGGCGTTCCAACAGCAGCACCTGACTCATTGCAGACGTGAGGTAAACTCCAGACACTCTCCTGGCGCTCGCATAACGACCTCACCTCGCCGGCCCCCCCAAATCCACAGTCCGTTTGGGGCCGTGGCGTGGTTGCAGGCTTTTACCATGAATAAACCTCGTGATGGCAGCAATGGAAATCTGAAATGTCACAGCAATTGTGTCTTTTGGGGGGTCCTGACCCCAAAAGAGTTGTAGGAGGGTCACAAGGGTATTGCAGGCGAGGGGCGCAGTATTGCAGCCTTACTTCTGCAGGGCTGCGGGCGGTGGTGCTGGGCAGCTGGAGGGAGGTGGCTGCTGCCTGGGAGCATGGGATGGTATTGCCTTGGTCAGCAGCTGCCACTCTCGGGCACCCACCTCTGAAGTCCGTGCAGATGGAAGGGTGGGCCCCTGTAGATATCCTTGCACCATCCTTTTGGGTCAGAGCCCCGCAATTAGAGAAACACTGGTCTTTCCCTGTGAAATCTGTCTGGTAAAAGCACACAAGACCGGCTTCATGGTGAGAAACCACATTTCACGGTCCATGATGTGATTTTCATGGCCCATGAATTTGGTAGAGCCCTACTCCTGCGGGAAGATGATTTCAGGAACACATGTTCCTTACGAATGCCCATGCTTCGGAGACAGACAGATGCAGATTTGGCAAGGATCCCGTACAAACAGGATCTGCTTCAAGCGGTAACTAAGTCAATATCCTTGTTGGAAGTTAATCACTGACAACGTAACAACTTTCTAGAGTTGTTAGGCAAAAGCTGTACTTAAGACAGAGTTCTTGTTGTACCGAGAGAGCTAGTGCATCAGAAAGAAAAGGGTTGGGGTTTTGTAGTTTCATCGATTTGGAAGCCAGAAGGAACTGTTGTTTATAGTCCTGACACATAGACCAATGCTACCCTTTATACAGCTAGCAGAGGGGTCGCCGTGTTAGTCTGAATCTGCAAAAGCGGCAAGGAGTCCTGTGGCACCTTATAGACTAACTGAAGTGTTGGAGCTTAAGCTTTCATGGGCAAAGACCCACTTCGTCAGACGCATGGAGTGGAAATTTCCAGAGGCAGGTATAAATATGCAGGCCAGAATCAGGCTGGAGATGACGAGGTGGATCCAATCAGGGAGGATGAGGCCCATTCAGATATTAGGAATGGCAACATACAAAAACCTGAAGGGGACACTTCAATCTCCCTGGACACACAATTGCAGATCTCAAGGTAGCCATCCTGCAGCAAAAAAGCTTCAGGACCATTCAAAGAGAAACCATGGATAAACCTAGTTTAAACCATTCAAAGAGAAACCTAGTTTATACAGCTAGGGTCCCATTAGCAAAAGCTGGTGCATATCACCCATTTATATCTGATGTAGTTCAAATCAGAGGTGCCCAAACTGTGCCCAGCTGAGGGGGCATCTTGCTAGGAGCCTGAGGGATTTGCCAAATTTGCGCGCGCGCGCGCACACACACACACACACACACACACACACACACACACACACACACACACACACACACACACACACACACACACACACACACACACAGAAAAATGGAGCAAATTGTGGTTTTTTTGCTGTTGCTATGCCATTAGCTGTACCCCAGAGGCACTGAGACCATGGATAAGAGAGAGCAAAATCTGCTCTACTCCCTTACCTGAGCACCAATTGGCTTTTAGCTCTTGTGGTAGAGGCATATGGCTTTAGTCTTTAAGGTTGCAGGTTCAATCCCTTCTGTCGACAGCCAGGCTCCGTCAGCTTTAGGTGGACTTCCCATAGAAAAGCTCACTGTAGGCCATCATTCCTCCTCTTCTCCCAGAAAAGCCCTTTTCTGCTCACTGACGATGCTGGGTCCTTCCCAGGATCAGGTCATACCAGTGTGACCTCCAGTTATCCTAGTGTCAATAAACCCAGAGTTAGGGCATGGCCCAGTCCCAAACTCCTCTTCCCACGTTAGTAAAGCATTTACGAGCAAGAAATTAGTGTGGCAAGAAATCATCAGGCTTTTAACACAGATGTTTGTATGAAACCATGGATAAAAGCAGGGCCTGAGTCTTGTGGACTCACACCAGTGTGGGATGTACCCAAATGTTCTCTGCTACACTTTTTTGGTACGCTACAGGGGAAGGACGGCGGGAAGGTTGGCACCACCAGAGGTGCCTTTCTTGTGAAGGACAAAATGCACCTCTGTATTTCTTGAGGTTCTACAGTTTGCTATTTGTTCTCCTTTTTACCTGGGACATTCTTGTGAAGAATGTGCTATCAAAACACGGATAAAGTACCTGCAACTTTAGAGTCAACCTACAATAAACTTGGGCAGGAATATGTCCCTATTGAGCTATTCGAAATGGTTATAAGTGGCATTTTTCATATGGAAAATTGCTATTTTGGGGGCAGAAATTCAAATACTACAAAGTTTTGGTCAACACCTAGAAATGTTGAGGAATTCAGGTATTCAATGGCAAACCAAACATTTCAGACACTTCTTGCAA
This sequence comes from Pelodiscus sinensis, assembly GCF_052426305.1. Taxonomy (NCBI): domain Eukaryota; kingdom Metazoa; phylum Chordata; order Testudines; family Trionychidae; genus Pelodiscus; species Pelodiscus sinensis. The sequence goes on from NC_143060.1 coordinate 66,551,660, forward strand.
AAAAATGTGGCTGAGTCAAAAATGCAGTTTGCCATCCACAGCAGGTTAGATGGAGAATGTTCAGCCAGCTGTAACACATGCCTGCATCTTGTGTGTCTGTCTTTTTCATAGGTACCTAGCAATGGAGGAACACAGAACTTTACAATGGTCACTTTGAGGGTAAATATGATCTGCATTTCTGGTAGTTTTTTTTTCTCCTACAAAGGTTAATGCTGAATCCAGTGAGGTTTTTTCCCCTTGATTTATAAAGAGGAATTTCTCCCCACCCAACCTAATCAACTGCTAACTGATCCAGAAATTCAAATCCAAGCTGAAACTTGTGCTGGAGTGGCACATTTCATTTCACATCCTGTGGATCACGTTCCTCCCTTGTAAAACACCAAAGGCTTCAATGAAGAGAGAGCAGGGAATAACTATTTCCTGTGTGTCTGGATTGATTTATGTTAAAGTTCTCTGTGCTTCAGACAGTGAAATGACAGCTCCATTCACAGAACCACCAGCTGCGCGTCTGACACCAGCACATACTAAACATGCTGAAGGTGGTTTTTTGTTTAGTCATTTGAGTTAATTGCTTTGATATTAAAGTCCATGTGAAAGGGATTTTGTAAGGGGTATAATGCTTAAGAAGATCAATAGAGGATTTTAACCAGCTAATCTTGCCATAGATCACTGCCTAAGAGGTTGGAATCAGTACGTGGTTGGAGATTTTTTCCTTGGTAGTTGCAGTTATCCACGTGAGGATGTCTGAAGTTAATGGGGAGCATAAGTCGTATCGGGCCCATATGCAGGAATTTGTGTGTGTGTGTGTGGGTGCAAACTGGGAGGAACTGATGGCTGCCTCTGTCCCAGCCCAGCCCTGCCCTCGGCCTCTCTTCTCGGGGAGGACAGTGGGAATCAATGCCAGGCTTCCCCCAGCCAGCAAGAGCACAGTGGAGGGATGCTGGCAGCCCGCCGCCTCTACTTTCCCCCTGCCAGCTGGAGCACAGGGGAGGAAGGCCAGGGCAATGTGCCTCCCCTGCTTTTCTCGGACTGGCTGGAACTGGCCCCATGGTAGACTATGAAGCACCGTGGTGGGATGCGTTCACACTCCCTCTGCATACGGGCCTGAGAATGATGGGAAGAATGACTCCCGTTGTGAAGCGATGAGGATAGAGAAGGCTCAGGGCTTGTTTTAGAAAGAAGGGTGGTCCAGGCTGAGTGTGACACCACTGAGATTCCATGTCCCGTCAGGGGTTCCTCGGAGCACCACGGACAAGTTCTGCTAATTGCCACAAGATGAGATTTGAGAGGCTTGGGCTCATCCTCTGCTGCCATGCTGATCTGTGTCATGATATGCCAGCACGTAGGGGGTCTTAAAGCCAGTATAGCCACCCACCATTGGCCTTTGGAGGCTAGCCCTACCCGTGCCTCAGTTTCCCCATCTGTATCATTGGGTTAAAGTAAAAGTTGCCAACTCTCCCAGACCGGGCACCACTGCCGCAAATGGCGTCCGGGAGAGTTGGTAACCCCAGGTTAAACAGAACGGGAGGCAGGGCTGGCAAAAACATCCGTCCAAAGTGTGGCTGGTCCATCAAGCCCAAGGAAACTACAACTCCCAGCATGCACCGAGAGCCTTTGGCCAACGGCTGCCGGCCCAAGGGCTGCCGCGATGCATGCTGGGAGTTGTAGTTCTCAATGGGATCCAGCCAGGGAGTCCCGCGGACTCGCTCTACCCAGCCTGTTCTAGGGTCACTGAACCCCCCCCCCCCCCCGCGCAGACCCCGCAAAACTCCCTTTTATTTGGCCCACGTTCAGGACCTTTCACCTTCGGGGACCTCAGCTCCACCAATCAGCACTCAGCTTTCCAGGGGCTGACCCTAGAGAAAGCCTGATTATAACTAGGTCAGTATTGCCGCCAATCGCTTTTCACATGGGCACGATTGATTATTATTTTATTTTAATCCATTTCGTTGAGCGGCACATTTTTGTTGGGGTCACTTCTACCACGCGTCCTCCGGAAGGCGCTTCCATCGGTGCAGGCACCGCGGTGGGCAGCCCCGCTCCGCCGAGGTCTCCGAGCGGGCACGGTGCCGGCAGAGGACTACAACGCCCAGAGTGCCAGGGGCTGAGGACGAGGCCCGTCCGCGGTCTCGTCCAATCCTAACGGGCGTTGGGCCAGCGAGCGGGGGATTGGCTCGGCGAGGCCCCTCTGAGCCAATCGCGGCGAGGGGCGGGAGGAAGGCGTCGAATGCGTAGGCCCCATTGTGGCCTGGGGGCGTGGCGTGCGGGCGGGGGTGACGCGTCTGCTTCCAGCTCAGCGCGTGAGGGGGGAGGGTAACGGCTGCGCTCGCGCCGCTCGGCAGCAGGATGCGCCGCCGCCTCCCGGCCGCGGGGCGCTCAGCGGGGGGACGATGAGGAGGCCGCCCCGCCGGCTCCTGGCCCTGGGCTCCTGCCTCGCCGTCTGCTGCCTGCTCTGGTGAGTGCGGGGGGCCCCCCCCCCCGGCCAGTGGGGCCCTGTGACCCCCCTCCCGGGAACGGCCCCCCCCGGCCAGTGGGGCCCTGTGACCCCCCCCCCGGGAACAGCCCCCCCCCCCGGCCAGTGGGGCCCTGTGCCCCCCCTCCCGGGAACGGCCCCCCCCCGGCCAGTGGGGCCCTGTGACCCCCCCCCGGGAACAGCCCCCCCCCCCCCGGCCAGTGGGGCCCTGTGCCCCCCCTCCCGGGAACGGCCCCCCCCGGCCAGTGGGGCCCTGTGACCCCCCCTCCCGGGAACAGCCCCCCCCCCCGGCCAGTGGGGCCCTGTGACCCCCCTCCCGGGAACAGCCCCCCCCCGGCCAGTGGGGCCCTGTGCCCCCCCCCCGGGAACGGCCCCCCCCGGCCAGTGGGGCCCTGTGACCCCCCCTCCCGGGAACAGCCCCCCTGGCCAGTGGGGCCCTGTGACCCCCCCTCCCGGGAACAGCCCCCCCCCCGGCCAGTGGGGCCCTGTGACCCCCCCTCCCGGGAACAGCCCCCCCCGGCCAGTGGGGCCCTGTGACCCCCCTCCCGGGAACAGCCCCCCCCCCCCGGCCAGTGGGGCCCTGTGACCCCCCCCGGGAACAGCCCCCCCCCCCGCCAGTGGGGCCCTGTGACCCCCCTCCCGGGAACGGCCCCCCCCGGCCAGTGGGGCCCTGTGACCCCCCCTTCTGGGAGCGGCCCCCCCGGCCAGTGGGGCCCTGTGACCCCCCTCCCGGGAGCGGCCCCCCCCCCCCCCCCCGGCCAGTGGGGCCCTGTGACCCCCCTCCCGGGAGCGGCCCCCCCCCCGGCCAGTGGGGCCCTGTGACCCCCCTCCCGGGAACGGCCCCCCCCCGGCCAGTGGGGCCCTGTGACCCCCCTCCTGAGAACGGCCCCTTCTTCTGGGAACGGCCCCCCCCGCCAGTGGGCCCTGAGGCCCGGGTGTGGGGGTGTCCCCCCCATTCTGGGAACAGTCCCCCCGCCTGTAGCCCGGGATGGGGGGTGCCTTTTCTTCTCCGAGCTGTGGAAGCCCCCCCATTCCAGCGGTGCCCTATGTCCCTGAGTACGGGGGTGTCTGCCCCCCGTTCTGGGAGTGGCCCCCCTGCCTGGGATACGGGGGTGCCCCCGCGCTATGTGGGGCGCTGATGCGCCAGTGGGGCCGTGCGCCTGGGGCTCTGGGGTGCTCTCTGCTGCGTGCTGGCCTTTCTGTGACTTTCCGCTACTCCGGGTGCGCTCTAGCCCTGCCTGGGGGGTTGTCGGTCCCCACCTGTGCGGTGTGACGGGGGTCCTGTTGCCCCGGGGCAGGTCTCCCCTCTGCCTGTGCTGTGAGTGGTGGGGTCTCTTGCTCCCTGTCACCCAGGTTTTCAGGCGAGGTTGCCTTCTAGGCTTTGTCTGCATTTAAAAGTTTAAAACGCAGTGGTGGCAGGGCTTTAAACTGAAAGTGGCCGCAGCTGGAGTGCTGGGAGAGAGCTCTCCCTGTGCTCTTTGTAAACCACCTGCGCCAGGAGAGTAGCTGTAGCCTGTTTCACACCCTGGAGCCAGAAAGTTACAGCGCTGTGAAGGGCCAGTGTACACTTAGCCCTGGTCAGTCTCTCCTTCCTGTGGCTGCAATACCTCTTTCCACAAAGGCCCTCTGCTGCACCCAACGATGCTCCAAAGGACAGGTGCTTTAACTTCCCTTCAGGGGGACACTGCAACTCAATTGCTGTACCAGAAAACAAGTCCCAGTAATCAACCTCCATGTCTGCTGGATTCCTGGTGGGTAGAGAAGCAGCTCTAGTGTAGTTCAGAAAGTGATTTTAGGAAGGAAGACCTTGTCTGAGCATAGAATGGGATTGTTTCTGTTGCAGCCCAGGCTGAGCTGAATGGTTTACAAAATTATGTAAAATCTTTAGTTGGGAAATACGCAGTGTGCATGGGAAGATATCTCTTCTCCTTCCACCCATTGTGTGTGAGGTGACTGGGCCCATCACCCCTAGTGAAATAACTGTGTTGTGGTGTGTGTGAAACTCTGTGGAATCCTGGGGGTGACTTACAGCAATGTTTCTTAACCTTTTTGATAATAGGACTGGCTTGCTCCCTTCTTAAACTATCAGGAAAATCTTAGGCACTGGCACCAATCCATGGGCCAGTTGTTGAGAGACTGACTTACAGTATTAACTCTCATTTCTCTCTCTCACTTTGCAGTCTGGCTGAACATGGTTGTGGTCCCCATGGCCTTGTGCAGGGCTAACAAGTTTTCTATGTAGCCTCTTTGTAAATAATTTTATGTTCGAATGGCACCACTACCCTCTCAGGCACATAACCTGAGTGTCATCTTCAACTTTGCCGCCTCTTTAGACCACACATTTAGATTGTTTCACATTCTTGAAGTTTCTCTTAACATTTTTTTAAATCTGGGTTTTCTTTTAAATTCATATTTCTAAAACTCTCATTGTATCTGCCATTCAGGCTACTTCAGAAACCTTTTTCCTGACATCTACTTCCCATTGTGTGCTCCTTACTCTTCAGATACATTGCAACCCAAAAAATCCTGTTTTGTCCTGTTTTGATCATGTCAGATCTATCAGATATCTTCTTTCTTTCCATTTTAAAATTGCGCACAATATAGCCTGTCTGAGCTTGAAATATTTGTCATATCCTGACCTGTATCATGATGTCAGCTGCTTTTTTCCTCATAAGTACCTTTGTGCTTTCTTTTACGTGTGGCGTTTGCTCCTTGAACTAGTCTGTAAATCTTCTTCCATTTCCTTTCAAGTCTTCAAGATCCACTTCTGCTGCAATGCCTTTGATAAGGTGCTAACTGAGAGTGACTATACAACTGACTCATACAGGCATCTAATATTTTTAAAAGCTGTATACATGTGGACTGTTCATGTTGTCTTGCAATTACTCTGGTCTTCTGCTATTTCCACTGTGGCTTTGTGTTCTAAATTTTTGAGGCAGACTATTCTGCTTTTCTTAAGTGCTATTGCTGTCTATTATAGGAAGATAAAAGAATCCTGAAGCAACAAACAGGAAACATTAATACATGTGGAGAGACATTGGTAGAGACTTCACTGAAACCTGTGGAGAAGGAAGGTGATAAATGCACGCTTCATGTGGGATCGTAAGAGAGAGTGAAAGAATTTAGGGATGGGATATATCCCTCTCTTTATTTTCCAGTTTCATAAATAATCACAGGATTGACTTAATTGCTTGCTTGTCACATTTCACGTACAACTTCCAGAAGAATGTCTCACTAGCCTCTTCACATTGGTGTTGCAAATCACACAAGAGGCATGTCAGAAGTTTGCAACTTATTTTAAAAAGTGTGCTGAATTAGGACAGTTTTGCTCTGTATATATTTTTGTTGACAGTCAACCTTGTAGGCAGTTACTGTCAATATGAGCTTTTGGAAGATATTGGCAGTGGGTCATTGCATTCCTCTTCCTCTGAAATTTACTTAATTTTGTTTGAAAGATAACTAGTGATACTGGATTCTCTTCTAAAAACAAATTGTTTCTTGAATCCCTGAGCTTGTCTTTTTGAAAAATTTCAGAATAAAAAAATCAATATAGCATTTGTGTATTAAAACTGTAGGTGGGTTCTCTACTTGAATAAACTACAGATTTAGAGAACTAACAGGGCAAGAGGGAACATTCACAACATTGTGGTGAGAGCTTATAGTGTACAAAATGTTTCATCGTGTAATGTTCTAAAATCATAGAACTGGAAAGAACTTCAAAGGTCATCAAGTTCAGCTCCCTGCACTTATGGCAGAGCCAAGCACAGATGTTTGTTTAACCTGCTTTTGAAATCTTCAATGATGGAGATTCCACAACCTCCCTAGGCAACTTATTCCAGTGCTTAATCACCCTCACAGTTGGGAATTTTTTCTTCATGTCCAACCTAAGCTTCCCTTGCTGTTTGAGTCCATTGCTTCTTGTCCTATAATCGGAGGTCAAGGGGAACAATTTTTCTCCCTTCTCTTTCTATTATAACCTTTTAGGTACTTGAAAGCTGTTATATCCTCTCAGTCTTCTCTTTTCCAGACTAAACAAACCCAATTTTTTCAGTCGTGTCGCGTAGATTATGTTTTCTAGAACTTTGATAATGTTTGCTCTTTTCTGCAACTTTTCTAGTTTGTCCACATCTTTCCTAAAATGTGGCGTTCAGAACTGGACACAATACTCCAGCTGAGGCCAATCATCACAGTGTAAAGTGGACAATACAGTATGGTGGATCCTTACCTATTCAGTCCCAATTTACTCTATTTGGGTAGACTCACAGGTAGCTCTTTGAATTGCATTCATCTCCTCAGTGTCGTGTTTGGGGCTGATGATAAATTCAGTGACCCAAAGCGGCAATTACTTAGATTGTCCTCATAAGTTCCTTGCATTTTAAGAATAGTCTTTTTTAGTAACTATTGAACAAAAGATCACAGCGATGTCTATATATATTCTGTGGTAGAGTCAGAAAAGTTAAGATCCCTTCCACTTGGTGATAAGCAAGTGTCAAGTTCTGCAGATTACTGGAAAGAAATGTGCTGTCTTGGTATAATTCAGGCAACTTTTAATTCCACTATTTTTTTTAGTTTGGGGAAAATTTGCTCAGATTTTTTTTTACCTTTTATTATCTCTAAATCATTCAAGGCTGGATGACAACTATCAGGCAATATGCTGATCAATCTTGGAGGCTGTACTGTAGTTTGTCAACTTTAGCAGTAAAATTGTCTTCACTATCTCAGCTGGCACAGACACTCTTCTTGGTGTCTTTTATTAAATAGTCTAGGTCAGCGATTCTCAACCTACTTACCATTTTGTTACCAATGTGACATGGGCCAGAGATTGAGAACCACTGGTCTATATGTGGTAAGGAAATAAGATTAATACAACTCTGATTCTTAAAACAGTTATCTAAAGTAAACTTTGTGTTGGTAGAAGGTGCTGGTTGGGCAGTAATAGAGAGTAAAATGCCCATGTACAGAATGGCGGTACACCTTTTTCCAACTCAGTCTTTCAATAAACCCCTCGGATCTGAAAAGCTAAGAAATAACTCTCCACTCGTATGAATTCTATAAATTGTGTATTGAAACGACACACTAACTTCAGTTGTGTTATGGCTGCTTGATGGGTAAGAAATCCAAAGAATACCAAGTCTCATTTCCAATCAGCCACCAAAGAATCTAATAGATAAGGGATACAGTACCAGCTTTGACTTTAGGGGTAGGATAGCACAATGGTTTGAGCATTGGTCTGCTAAACCCAGGGTTGTGAGCTCAATTCTTGAGGGGGACCATTTAAGGATCTGGGTCAAATCTGTCAGGGATGGTATTTGGTCCTGCCGTGAGGGCAGGGGACTGGTCTTGATGATCTCTTAAGGTCCCTTCCAGCTCTGAGAGGTAAAATGTGAGTCGATTTCAAGTGTCTGCAGTTCTTATGACAAACCTTGTGACCTTACAGTCACATTTCCTAGTCATTACAGTTCTTTTTCTATGAAAAACCCCGCACTATGAGGGCATAAATGTTTCTACAGAGGAAAGTAACAATGAAACCGCCTACCACAGATTATCAAATGTACAAAGGAAATGAGGAAAGATCTTACACTTTTATTTCTGTTACCATTATTATAATACTTTTAGCTCCTATAGATGTGGCTTAAAGCCATTCAGATTCTTAGTCTCACTATTTGGACTAACTTCTTCTGGATCAGCTAGATCAGTGGTCTCCAACCTCTTTACACCCAAGATTACTTTTTAAATGTCAGAATAAGCCAAGATCTACCGCCCCATCCTTCCCCCAAGATCCCACCCCTTTCTTGAAGCCCCACACTCTCTATTCTCCTCCTCTCCATCGCTTGCTATCCTCAGCCTTTATATACTCTACACTGCCACTTTTTTTCTGATTCTTCTGTAGGAAGAGATTTTTTCCAACATTGGTCCAGTCTAGACAGGCCAAAATGTCAGAAAAACCTCTTCTTTCGGAAGCCCCCTTATTCCTCATGGAACGAGGAATACAGGGGTTACTGAAAGAGCATGTTTGCTCTTCCACTAAAAAAAGCAGAACAAACATGTCCCTGGATGCGGAAGACTTTTTCCAGGATACCTCTAGAATCCTGGAAAATCTCCTGCAGTCTAGCCTAACTCTCACTGGGCTGAGACAGGATGTATGGGCTCTGTGGTGGGAAAGAGGGGTTTGAGTGTGGGAAGGGTGAAAGATTCAAGCTCTGGGAATAAATTTGGATGCAGGAGGAGGTGGAGAAGGGGACGCTGGCTCGGGAAGGGGGCTCAGGCTGGGGAGTGTTGGGGTCAGATGGAGGGTTGGGGTACTAAGCAAGCCACAGGCTTGTGGATGTAAGGGTGCAGGAATTTGGGTTGGGGTATGTGAGGGCCTCAGGGCAGGGGTGGTCCAGTGTATGATAGGCTCAGATCTAAGGTCTGGGAGAGGAGGGGTGCAGGAGTGTTATAATCCTGCGGCCAGATAGGGGCGTGGCCCCAATTGGGGGTTTGTTGGCCAGGCTTCATTTTTAAATAAAATACTATGTCAAACACAAAAAGTTTCTGCAATGTCTTTATTTATGAGAAGGGCAAGGAACCTGTTTTGAGTCAGGGGTCACTGACCCACAGAAAAGTCAGTTGGGGGCCACACAAGTGAGATGCAAAAAAAAAACCTCCTCCAAAAACTCCCCCAAGCCTCACTAATGTGGCCCCAACTGTGCTGTTGGGAGCAGGGAACATGGTATTGGGGAAAGGTGCTAGTGGGTGCTAGGGCAGGGGCACGGTGCCAGTGGGGGGATAGAGGAGAGGGGACAGGGAGTCCCCTGCACCTGCCTCCTCCCGGGACTCCTCCCTCTCCTCCTCCCTCTTCCCCCCCCCCTGCTGAGGAGGGAAGCCTGGCACGCGCCTCCTCTGGGGATGACTCTCCCCTCGTGCCGAGTAGGCACGCCCCGGCGCGCCACAGACCTGGGGGAAGGGATCAGCCAGCGCACTTCCAGAACCCCCCCGGAAGTGGCGCGTAGCTGCAGGACTTCCGTCCACCTCGCAGGAAGCCGGCATTACCTCTAATGTCGCTTTAAGTAGGTAGTGGGGCTTCTTAGAGGGCGGGGGGAAATAGGGGGTGGCCCGAACGCCTTGCAGTCGACTGGTTGAGTCCTCGCAATCAACTGGTTGATTGCTATTGATGGGTTGGTGACCACGGAGCTAGATGATTCCTGAGTTTGAACCAAATTACATTTTAGTTGCAAGTGTCCTTACCTGTTACCAGCTATGGATTCTAAGAAACCTAAAAGGATCTGGAAAAATCTCAACTTTGATATTCCTATATTTCTTATACCGTGGCCATTTGGATACTCATTATGCACCTAATTTTACATTTGTGATCCTCCTATAAACATGTTTTTTTTATTGGGATAGTTTTGTTTCTCTTAAAGATACTATTTTCTGTATTAAAAACCTATGGAGCAAGAGTCCATAATTTATGGGCTAGCAACTAAAACAGGAGTATCATTCATTTTCTAGCATTTTTGGGGATTAAACAGTTACATTTTGGAACTTCATCTGAACATAAAGCTTTGAGGCAAAATGCATAAAGTACTGCATATAGTGAAACCACATCTTTCTAAAAAACTGGATCAATGACATACTGTCCCTGCATCCCCCCTGCATCCCCCTTCTGTTCTGAAATGTGATTTGTCCTTTTCATATGTGTTCATTTTTTTAAATTGTATCCTTTGGTATATATGGTTGCGACTATTTTCTTCCACTATTTGATCTGAGGAAGTGGGTCTGGTCCACGAAAGCTCATCATCTAATAAACCATCTTGTTAGTCTTTAAAGTGCTACATAGTCCTGCATTTTGCTTCATACTGTCCCTGGTAACTGATAAGAACAGGATGTTGGGATGGTTTTAGATAATTGCATTTGCTACTAGGCTTCTAGGCCCTATCAGTAATCACGGGCAGCATTAAGGAATTATGTTTTAGCAATATATTATTCTAAAAATATCTATGTTGGTATGGGTCAGAGTTCTGGTTACATGAAGGATTTGTCAGACAGTCCTGAGAGGGATGTGGGAATTGTGTGAAAGTTGTTTTTGTGTTTGCAAAACACCGTTCTTCAGCCCTTTTGTGTGCACTGTGGTGACCTGAAAACATACAAAGTGTGTTTTGTGCTGAACTTTTAATGCTAAATGGTTTTTCTTTTGCAGAGCCAATTAAATGGTGCAGCCCCTGGAAACTTGCAGATCACTTTGGGGTTCTTAGATATTTAGTTGTATAGCACTTGCTGCTTGATTTGAACTTAAACTGTCTTTGATAGCTATTTAAACACTAAAGAAAATGCTGTAAATTGTCTTTGTCCAGTTTTTATTCACTACTAATTAGGGATGTTAAAATGCATTTACTCAGGTAAACTTGTAATCACTGAAAATTTCAGCAGTTACATGTTTGGAGCTGCCCTCCCCCTCTCCACACCACCAAGGTGAGGGTGGGGGCTGCATATAATAGTGAAAGCTCATCAGATAACCATTTACACTCACATCTTTGCTACTAAATACCATTTTCAGAAGATTGTTGGACCTCAGGTTGATCAATATAACTGTTATAATGTGCACTTCTATAGCACTTTTCATCCCAGAATCTCAAAATGCTTCACATGGCAGTTACCTGCTTCACAAGGATTTGTAAAGCTATTACCCCATTTCACAGATGTGGATAAGGGAAAATGAAGCATAGAGAAGCTAATGGCTTTTCCACATGAGGGATTTTGGTCTTGGTGTAGCTCTGCTGGTATAGACATCCCCATTGTAGTTGTGCTATACCAGGGATTTCACCTGGAGAGTTACTCATTAAGGTAAATTTTAAGTACTGTATATCTATGTTGGGGGATTGCACCAGAGAAGCTACAGTGGTGCCAAAATCCTTAATGTATTCAAGCCTGAAATAACTTGTTCAGAGTCAGTGGCCTAGCCAGGAATAGTACCCAGGTGTCCTAACTCCCAGTCCTGTTTGCTAAATACAAGATAATTCGTTCTTTCTCTGTAACGAATTACATGAAGGCTCACAATGAACCTTCATACTGAGTGGGACTAAAATGCTTCCCTTCCTAGCTTTTTTGCATTTTATGCTAACAGCAGTCTTACTGTCACGAATATATAAGGTTACACAAGTCTGTATTGCTGGCTTATTACAAGCTTTCACAACCGAAATAACTGTTAAGAAAAAAACCTCAAATGTTGATGCTCTAAATAATACAGTGCAAATTTCCTTCCAGTGGTGGCAGTCAGAGGTACTAGGTAGGGCTGTAAAGGGTGAGGCTTACAGATTGCTGTTGATCGGTAGGGGCTGGAGCAGCTCCCCAACTTCCGTGGGCTGGGGCTGCTCCAGCCGGCTGGAACAGGCTCTGTTTGTGGCAGGCCTGACCCAGGTGGCATGCTGCAGGCAAGGGCTGCTCTGGCCAGGGGTTCCACTCCAGCCCATCTGCCAAGATGGGGGAAGCCACTTCAGCCTGTCGCTCCCTTTAATTGGTTAACCAGTTCTGGATAGAAATCTTAACGTTTTAAATTGTATTGGTCATGGCAGAATTTATTTTGTAGTTCATTGCCTTTAAATCTCTTCTTAAGACAGCCGGTGTGGTACTAAAATGTTTCATAAAATAAAATTATTTCATGCGTACCTTTTTGTGGAGAAACTTTTAAGAAACAGACATAGGCATTCTGTTTCATATACTGAAAACCTCTCCTTCCATCTGTTGACCTTGAAAGTGAAATGCGTGTTTTGTGTACAGAATGCTTTTGTTTTGGAGTTGCCAGTTGTTGTGCTGTAGCTAATGATGAGTATTTTTTAATTAAAGCAGGGATTTGGTACTAGTAGAGTCTGAATTTATCTCTTGATCTATATTTTGGCTTGTATATTGGAAAATAGTAATGCAGGTTTTTGCTTTAAGCCCTATTTTTATTCCATACTAAGTCCCACAAGGAGGTCCTTTGTGTTGAAATTTTTCATGTTTCCTGTAGGTTTTTTATGGTATCTTGAAATGAATTGGACAAGCTGTTTCTGATGTATGGACCTTTTTTTCAAGTTGTCGTTGAAACTTATTTGAGTATCTTCGTCATGTCATATCTCAAAAGTATTGTCGTAGAAACTTCTAATTTGTTTGTTCAACGTGCGAGAGAATCCTACTTAAATGGAAGCAGAACCATGTAATTATAATAACTGCCATTACTCTGTAAGACTCTCTGTCTGTTGCCAAGACATGTCACCTTTCGGTTCCTGGCATTTTACTCTTAACCTTCTTTGGCCTTTCTTGCAGGTGGCTATTCCTTCTTAATTCTTTAAACTGCTGCTTATTCTGCCTATCGTAATCTTGTTCTTCACTGCTTTTTTGTGTTGTTTTCCCAATGAAATTACATAATGCCTAAGGACAAATACTTCAGCTTCCTCCTCTGTCTTTCAGTAAAGCCATGTTTCTTTTGAAATGGACAAGATACTAATAACCAGTGCTTTTTTTATATATAAAAAAAGGTGCCCATACTCCAGGGGAAAAGTTGAGTTCTGACTGAAGATGCCTGTACTGTGTCTGGATGTGCCGGTACTGCATACTGGGCAGTACCGTCACAAAAAAAGCACTCTTAATAACTGTTAGTGGAGTAAAATACTTCAAATGCTGCTCTTGATGGTTGTCTACTACTGGTGTAGTGTTTAACTGATTAAAGGGGAGACCACTGCAGCCCATCTGGAGTACCCTTCCCCCCTTGCTGCAGAGCTGGAGTGCCCCTCCATTTCCCCTCTAGCCCAACCAGAGCAGCCCCTGTCCATGGCAGCTGCCCTACCCCTGGTTAACTTGAACCAGTAAGCCTCACCTCAGTCTGCTCTCCTGAGGGTAACTTCTGAAATTTTCAGCAATTATACGATTACTTAATTAAATGCATTTTAAAATCACTACAGGCAGTTCCCGGGTTACGTACAAGATAGGGACTGTAGGTTTGTTCTTAAGTTGAATCTGTATGTAAGTCGGAACTGGCGTCCAGATTCAGCCGCTGCTGAAACTGACCAGCGGCTGACTACAGGAAGCCGGAGGCAGAGTTGCTCTGCCCCGGGCTTCCTGGAATCAGCTACTGATCAGTTTCAACAGCGGCTGAATCTGGACGCCTGGGACAGAGCAGCTGGGGCGCTGCCGGGTAGGTCCCCGCAGCGCTGCACCTCGGCACTGCGGGGACCAACCCAGCAGCACCCCAGCTGCTCTGCCCCAGGAGTCCTGATTCAGCAGCTGCTGAAACTGACCAGCAGTGGCTGAATCAGGACGCCTGGGGCAGAGCAGCTGGGGTGCTGCTGGGTTGGTCCAGTAGCGCCAAGAGCGGCACTACGGGACCAACTGGCAGCGCCCCAGCTGCTCTACCACAGGTGTCCAGAGAAAAGCCTGATCTGCTGGGGGAGGGAGGGGTGCACTAGCTGCAGGCCCCCCCCCCCAGCAGATCAGGGAGTCGTGGGCGGCGGGACCGAGACGCACCGTGGTCCCGCCGCCCGGGTCCTCCGCATCTCCCTGGTCTACTGGGGCCCCCCCCCCCCCCAGCAGACCAGGGAGACGCGGAGCAGCTTTTCTCGCCCCAGAGGACCTGGGCGGCGGGACCGCGGCGCATCTGGGCGGTCCCCCTGCCCGGGTCCTCCGCGGCTTTGCTCCGTGTCTCCCGCGTCTCCCTGAGGGCCTCCAGCAGACCAGGGAGACGCAGAGCAAAGCCGCGGAGCCCCCAGGTGGGGGGACCGCCCAGACGGGCCGCAGTCCTGCCGCCCGAGTCCTCCGCGGCTTTGCTCCGCGTCTCCCTGGTCTGCTGGGGGTCCCTCCCCCCCCAGCAGACCAGGGAGACGCAGAGCAGCTTTTCTCGCCCTGGAGGATGTGGGCGGTGGAACCCGCGCCCGCGTCCTCCGGGGCGAGAAAAGCCCCGTTTGTAAGTACGGATCCGACATAAGTCGGATTCACGTAACCCGGGGGCTGCCTGTATTGAAAGTCATTTCTGCTTCCTGTGAACAGCACTAAACAGATAATAGCTATCACACACTATTTGTTCTAGCCTTGCTCTAAAATAACTTTACCCGATAAGGGAACTGTTTTTAAAATGTGTGAATTTTATACCTTCACAGCTATGCTGGCTGGTATGAGGCATAACTTTAACTTTTAAAAGAAAAACTCTGTTCTTTGCTAGATTTGAAGAGCTTTAAAATATTTTTAACAAAATTATGCTTTATCCATAGCACAGTTGGTAGCACCCCCAGCCCCAAACGTACACACACGGAGCAGGTTGCATGCCGGTTCTTCGGGAACAGGGCTGGCAGGGGCTGCTGGCTCCACTTCCAGGGAGCTGGCTGCAAAGCTGCAGTGAAGCCTCCTTGCTGGTCTCGCTCCTGGGGAGGCAGTGAAGCCTCCCTGGGAACAGGGCCAACAGCAGCCCTCTCCTGAGATGCTCCTGGGCCTGTCATGGACAGGGTCTGGGGGAGAGAGTGGATTATGCTCTGATTGTGGAGCATGGGGGAGGGGAGAAGCACGGGGGCAACACCCAGAGTCCCTCCCCCAGCTGGCCATTGTGTGCCCACTCCCCCCTGGTCATTCTGCAGTATAATTGTGCTTGCTAGCAGGTTTCACCCCTTAATGATTTATGAGACACAATTACTTTCCAGGCACATTACCATTTTCATGGCCCAATCAAACTCTGACCTTGCTTTGAGTTATCATAAGAGGAGGCTGTATATCAAATGTAGTGGTCCTGACTCTTACCTTTTAGGAGGAGTTCTTGAACAGACACAAACTTTCAGATATATAGTAGATGTGGGAAGACCCTGGAAATAAGAGTTTGTGATAGCCATGCTTGGTTATACTCTGTGCTTCATTGCCCACTGCTTGGAGTTGACCCTGTACATAGGTCTGATTTTAAATTTTGTGTTGAACAAGTTTATGCTTTAAATTTTCAGTCTGATATGCTTCTAGAAATTAAGCCATTTTATTATTGGGAAAGTGGAGACTATTTGTCAGCAGCAAGGTGGTGGTTCATGCTTTATGGATAAATACTAAAATGTACTGGATAAGAAAATATCCCTTCGGAAGCAAAGTTTTGGTTTTCTTTGCAGAGGAGGTTCCTGTAGTGCAGTGTAAGAGATGCATCTCCACATGGTGTCATGATTGATGCCATCTGATAATTACATTTACTTGGATTCAGTTTACTTCTGGCCAGCTTGTAATTCATCTAATTCATTTTTCCACTGTCTACTCATTTGATAAGTTTTCTGTAGTAAGAATAAATGCCACATTTAAATTAACTTTAAATAATGAGGAACTTAAGAACTATTTAAAAAAAACCCCAAACTGGACATTGAAACTGATGTTGCCCTAGCACAAAGGCACTCAGATTTTACAGACGTAACATCTAATACGGCTGGACTTATTATGGATGCCAAGCTATCAGTGGAACACTGCTAAATCACGATATCACACACACTGTTTTGTTCAGCAGTGATGAGCAGATGTGTTGCCCCTTCCCCCCAGTACGGTAAGGAACAACACATGCCTATTGTCTGAAGGGTAACATTTTTGTCTTGTAAGCTTGGGCTTGCAGCCAAGACTTGGACTTGTATCTCTTCTTAACCTTAGGAATCCAGTGGGGCATCCAAGAAATCATGTGTAGAAATATACCAATGAAAATGCCAGATAGTTCTTTATCAGATTTAAATAGCTTCTGTTGCTGTCGTCATTGAACCATCTGTAGCAAACTTGAATGGTCATATAAAAACTTTTGCAAGGTCGGAGACTCTTAGGAACAGTGACTATTCAGAGAGAGATGGTAAATCGTGATACAACAAGAGAAATATAGCAAAGACAGGGAATAATAAAATCTTAATGTTGACTAGAAAGCCTTACTGTACAGATAATCTGAAAGACTGGTGGTAGTTTCAAGTCTTGTCATTCAAGTAGAAGTTGTTTTGTTACTCATCCACCAGTATGGAAATAGTTTTGCTACTATCCGCACATAAATACATAATAAACAATAAATAGTGTGGCATCTTTGTCACAAAGCCAAAAAAGTGCTGACTTATGAGGTGGCATTTGTATTAAGGAACTACTAAACTGGATTAGCTGTATCTTGAAGACTGGTAGAGCTGCACGTATCATGAGTTAGCATCTTGTTTTTAATATTGTGTATAAAGATTTGACAAATGTGCTTCCACCTATGGAGTATTTCATTGATAGTCTATAGTACTGTTTGGTAATAACAAAATGCTACCAGAAGTCTGTTCTAGGGATGATGTGTGGGGGGGGATTTTTTGTAACTGTGTAACTGCTGAAAATTTCAGTGGTTTCACATTCAGGGGGCTTAAACACTGGCTACCCACAAGCACCGGCTCCCACCTGTTTCCCTCCCCACATGCTGCTGCCTTTGATACCTTGTGTGATTGATACAGATGAGAAAAGTAATAGGAATGGAACAGTGTCAATCATTAAACTAAATGAATTGCCTAACTTTAGAGTTAGAATTTTTTTTCTGGCTGCTAGTCTGGATCAACTGTATTAATAGCATTTACAAGGAACTCTGAACTAAAACTGCTTCCCTAAAATAAAACCTCCCTTTTAAAAATGGGCAAAGTTACCCTTTGGTCAAAAAAACCCAAACAATTAACTCTGAAATGTTGCTGTTGATTATTAGGGTAGAGGGAGACTCTGCATAAGACTGTGTCAGATATACTGTCTCCAAGTCTAACATTTGTTAACTGATTAGAAATATCTGCTTAGTTTTCTTGGTATGAGCATTATTTAGTGGCATATTGTACAATGTCAGCAGGCTATACTTGATGCCATTTTTGAGTGGATGTTTAAAATTAGAATTTTTGTAGGGAGCAGTAGATTAGAATTTTGTGGAAGAGGGGAAAGGTAAGAGATGAAGAAGACGTGTGCCAAAAAAGAGCTAATGGCTAGAGGATGCCCATTTAAAGACTTTTCTACATGTCTTTTTAGGTAATCTTATTTAGACTCTTGTCTGGGAGGGGATGTAATCAGTATGTGTGTGTGTGGGTGGGGTATCTGCAATGGCAGGGCAAGATTACTCTGAATTTCAAATTGGACGAATGATTCTGCCTGTTTGGTATGCTTAATTTACAGTTTCGGCCCTACCAAATTCATGGTCCATTTTGGTCAATTTCAGAGTCGTGATTTTAGAAATAGTACATTTCGTCATTTCAGCTATGTAAATCTGAAATGTCAGTGTTATGGCAGGGATCCTGACCCAAAAAGGAGTTGGGGTGGTAACAAGATTATTGGGGGAGGGAAGAAGGAAGGCTGTTGCAATATAGCTACCCTTACTTCTGCTCTGCTGCTGGCTGTTGTGAGCTGGGCAGCTAGAAAGGGATGGCGGCTGACTGAGGGCCTCACTCTGCAGGCAGAGCCACCACCAGCAGCAGTGCAGAAGTAAGGGTGGCATGGTATGGTATTGCCACTCTTCTGTGCTGCTGCTGTGGGGGCGCTTCCTATAGAACTGAGCACCTGACTAGTCAGCGCTCTCCGGCCACCCAGTTCTGAAGGCAGTGCAATACTACAACCACACTAAAATAACCTTGCATCCCTCCTCTGCAACTGCCTTCTGGATTGGGACTCCTCCCCAATTTAAGAAACGCTGGCCTCCTCTCTTGGAACCTGTATAATATAGGGTAAAAGCCCATAAAGGACCAGATTCATAGGGGAGACCAGATTTCACAATCCATGATGTGTGTTTTTCATGGTTGTGAATTTGGTAGGATCTCAGTAATAATATTGTGATGGTAATTAATATAATTGAAATGTCAAAAATGCAGAGACATGATTGTATATAGTGATGCAATAGTTGGGAACATAAATACTGTAAAAATAATTTCTTTAAATCTTTACGTTTCTGTAAATTACGTTTTTTGTTCATGTTTTGTCTTTGTTTTGCTTAACAGGCTTCCCAGCTGGCATGTTTTTTGTAAAGAGAGCCCTTTAACTACATCACAGAACTCTCCAGTTGATAAGTATGCCCTGGCAGCAAATGAGGATGAGAACATCCAGGAAAAGGTACAGTATATAAATGCAGAGAGCTATAAACACAGTTTAGTAATGGGGTGGCTTTCCCAGTGTCACAGAAAGCACTTTCATAGTTTTAAAGCTAGAGCTGGTTTATGCATAAATAGATGATGATGTGGTCATTGTATGAACTGGCTGGCAACTACAGGGTGAGTCTTGAAAAAATCTTTGTCCTGTTGTCTTTATTGACTTTTGCTTTGTTGCTACTATGGGAAAACGTGCTTGGAAAGTTTATGGGGAGCTAAATTATTGATTTAGTGAATTAATGCTATTCTAAACCGAAAATAACATACTCTGCCATGAAAAATTCTTAGTACGCGTACATGTTTGATGAATTCTTGCCATTAACTCCTTCACTACATCTTAGATTTAATATACAGTATTTGAAATGTGTACGTTGAACCACACAATATTTTACATCTTCTGAAGATCGGCCCCAAATGTAACCTCTTTTGAATCAGTGGTGCTATGAAATCGTACACTAAGTGAGGCTCTGACCTCCCTTCTATTCACATAATATATCTCATTTCATCTTAAGGAATACAGTAAAGCTGAGTGGTTCCATCTTGGTGAACTGTGAATGAGAATCTGATACAAGCAAAAGCTCTATGGAAACTTACTCTAAAATGCTGAAATATGAAATAAAGTGTTAAAATTAATTAGGACTTCTTTGCATGTCATGGAGAGATGTGCATATTTTTTTCAGTAGATGGGCTGATATCACATGACTAGGTGAAAAGCTAGTGGTGGTCCTCTTGTTAAGATAGGTTCAAAATCAGTGATTTTAAAAAAATGTACTAAATGCTCCAATTAGCAAAGGTGCTACAACTAATCATCTAGAACATCTACTTTTTTAAACTTTCACTGTGTCCCTGTCTCTTAGATCATGCATTGTCCAGGCTTGTTGTAGTTTTCTAAGAGATGCACAGTCCTGCACTTCTGATTACCATAGCTAAGAGTACAAGATAAATTTTAAAATGAGCAAAACTGCAATCACAAAAAATTGAAGCTGTTGCTAATCCTCTGTGCTCCATTTTGATTCTTATTGCTAATGTAATATGCCCACTGGGACATCATTCAAAGAAGGAACCAAGTGATCTAGTGGGGCTTGAATTTGTGAAATCACTGTTGTACACTTTGCGCTGATTTTTCTGATAACCACTTTCCCCCTTGTTCCCTTAGGGGTGGTTGGTTGTTTCAGAAGCAAATGTCTAAAATTTAAATCTAGAGATTAAACTCATTCCATAGGTCTAAAGTATCACTTGTAGCTTGTTTAAGAAATGACTCTGAAGTGTGTGAAGATGTAATTTAGAACAGTTGATCCTTTGGCATAAACAGAGTCTGTGGACTGCAGCCTGCTTCATCAAATGCATGAAATGGAAGCTTCAGTTTGACATGTCTTTGGGTCTGTAGCTATGCTGGCATAACTCCATTGTGTAAATGCACCCTATAGAAATGGATAAGGTTTTCTTGTCACTGTAGGAACACTACTTCCCTAAGTGATGGTAGCTGGATCAACAGCAGCATTCTTCCATTAGCCTGGTTGCGTCTTCATTAAGATTGTCGTCATGCCTACAACATTCAGATGTGGATTTTTTTCACACTCCTGAGTGGTGTTGCTATAGCTATGCTAGCCTAAATCTTAAGTACAGTCCAGGCCTTCAGGACACTGATTTGTTTCTTTTAGTGCATACCCCTTAGGCCAGGTCTATGCTGGTAGAGAAAATCGATACAAGATGCACAACTCCAGATAAATAAATTGCATAGCTGGAGTCGACATATCTTGCATTGATTTTTCCGGGGCATCCCCACATCAGGAAGTCAACAGGAGAAACTCTTGTCAGCTTCCTTTACACTTTGCAACTGAGAGGAATTCTGGGGATGCCCTCTGTGTTCGATTTAGCGGGTCCTTACCAGACCCACTGAATCAGATGCTGAAAGATTGACCTCAGAAGTGTAGATATGCCCTTAACTCCATTAAACTGATTTAAACTGGTGTGACTTTTCTTGTATAGACAAGGATTTAAGAACATTTCGCTTATATAGGTAATGTGCAAGATATGTCTTTAGATGTTCCATCACTTGGTTTGTTTTCTTTTGTTTGTGTAAAATTCTTCATTTTCTGGTTTATCTCAAGACCAGTAGTGGGAAATTGTTTTTAGTGGAACACAAAGTTTAAATTCAAGCATCGTATGAATATTTATTATCCAATTGTTTCTTTACTTTGTAATGTATTAGGAGGAAACAGGCAGACCCATTGGAACTGAGTCTTTAGAACACATGGACTCAAACATACACACTGATCCCAGAGAAACGGATTTACTTGTTGACTGCACAAAGGATGACCAGGTAAGCTTTTTCAATTATTTGTCGTTTGGTGCATTTTTTAAACATTTTATGGGTTTCAATTTTTCGTTTTTGTGTGAAGAGGTTTTTTAACTAGATTGTATTTCACTTGCATGGAGATATGGGGCATAGAGCTCTTCTAATGTCTCTTTTAGATGGGAGGAAAAAACAAGGACCAATACATTTGATTATTAAATTTCAGCATGTATAAGTAACAGTGACCATTGAACAACTTAGCAGGGATGTGGTGGATCACTAGAAACCTTTAAATCAAGATTGGATGGCTTTCTAAAAACTGCTCAAGCCATATAAGTACTTATTTGGCTAGAATCAGGAGTTACTTGGTGGTAATCTATTGCCTATATAATGTAGCATCTTACCCTAGATAATTGCTGGTTCCTTCTGTGAATCTACAATACTTTCTACCTATCTAAACTCCCTCTGCACTTTCAGTTAGCTGCAGTATTCATTTTCTAAACAGCTTTTACATTTCATCTTTAAGATGGCTGCATTTCAGTGGAGAGTGCAGGCTTGTGTGTAATAAAGTACTTTGAGAACTTTGCATAACAATTGAAGTTGAGAGAGAAGTTACTTGATTTCTGTTTAAACATACCTCATACTTTGAGAGTCAAAAGCAAAGTTTGCTAAAATATTTCATTCTGTATTCTAGGTTTATAGATATAATTGCATCATAAAACCTCCCTAGCCTCTTTGTGTTTAGTGTTACAACTCAAATTAATCCTATTGATGAGTCAGGGTGCTTAAGAATACTCTCCATTCCTGAAGGAAATATGCTGGTCTGTTTTGCAATGTTTTGATTGTACCTCATGCACACCTACAAATGTATTTTACAGTTTTATGTAGTTTTGCATGGTGTAGTCAGTGTGACTGTGTAGCTAAAAGAGAAGACTTGGAGTTAAAACCCACATTTCCAGTTCAGGCTGCAGGACCAATGACAAGCAATTTATTTGAATCTCATTTTGCTTGTTTTCCTATATGAAAAATGCATCCAAAATACTTACATCTCAGCTGGAGTGTTGTCAAAGTGAATAAGCTCCAGAGGGGTAGCTGAGTTAGTCTGTAACTGGAAAAACTTAAGGTGCTGCTAGACTATTTATTTTTTAAGTTTTGTCAAAGTTAATGTTTGAAACGTTGGGATAAAAGCATTAGGTAGTTTAAATTATTTTTAATTAAACTGAGACATTAAACATTCCTTTTCCAACATAATTAAATTAATTTGCTTAAATATATATTTATTTTATAATAGCATTATTGTTTAAAAAGGTGGTAAATTCTTGGTTTGGGGAAATGTATTCTATTACAATTTCTAGAAACATGGCATAATAGGAAAAATTATATCCAGATTGTATTGAGTATAAAACAAAAGTAGCAAACTAGCATTTAGTATCATGTATGTTACAATGTTCTTTTATAATGTCAGATTCTCACTTTCTTTTGTGTGAGTATATTTGGTTTTTGAGGTCATTTGATACTTGAGAGCAGTAATTCAGATGTGTATGTGTTATGTAAATAGAGTAGAAATGTACATTATCTCACTTATCAGAAGTCACTCAAACTTTGCAATGATTTCTAATATTTTAAACAGACTTCAGAAATGGGTGAATTAAGTCTGCCTCAGGTTGAGACACTACCTTCAGCAGACTTAAGTGAAGCTTCTTCTAGCGTAGCTGCAAGCATTGAAAACATTTCCAGTTCATCTACCTCAGAGACCTCTCCAGTCTCGCAGCCTGAGTAAGCCTTTTATTTTGTTACCATTTTGGTCTTTATTGGATAAGTAACATTTCCCCAAACAGGTGGCCCTTCTAAATTGTTGGGTATGAGGAATTGGTTGTAATACTGTTTGTGTTTGGGATTTTGCTTGCCAAGAGTATCATAGCATTCTCACAGCTATGTATTTTGGTTAGAGAATAATACCTGAAAGTATTTAATCAGTTCTTCAGAATCTCCATGGCAACAGGTTTCTCCTTGATTTTTTCCAGTGGGGGTGGGGCTGAGCTATCATTGCTACTATGCAAACTTCAGCCTACCAGGTCTTTACTATTTTTGCTAAATACTGATTTATAATAGCAAAGACACTCAACATACTCTACCACTTCCACAGTGCACCTCTTCAGGACTCTGTTTGACTGAACTGTCAATGTTGATATCAACCTAGTGAGGTACTGAGAACTGGAATACTTGTTTCATTCCACAGTATTTAGCTTGCTAATTGCATTCTATGTACACTGCATAATATATCTGAAAAACACATGTCTAGACCCCTGCTCAAACACATGTCTAGACACATGTCCAAACCCAAATATCTCCATTGCCGTTTTTGTCCTTTAATTGACACATTCATCCTGATTCATTCTCTGATATTCTTCTATGACTTTGGTGTTAGAGACTCGTAAAAATCACAAGAAGCTGGCAGCACTTGTAGTGGGCTTTTTAAGCACTTAGTTCATGGAGTCATGTAACTTCATGAGGCTTTCACCTTTTTATTAAAGTTTCGAGCCCTCATTGTTTGGAAGAGCAGGAAGAAGTGAGCCCTAAAGGCTGAAATGAGAAGGCAAATTTATTATTTTTTTTAAATCTCATGGATTTTTAGGGATAGTTAATGATATTTTGGGCCCTGATTGATGATTTTTGACCATTTGGATTGACTTTCTGGAAATAAATAAGGGGAACAAGTAGCAGAAGGACCAGAAAAGGTGAATGTTTCTTTATACCTGTAACCCTTTTAAAAAGTGAGAAAATGCTTATGCCTGTTTTAATTCATTTTTCGGTATAGACACTTATTTAAAGTGACAGTGGACTTTTAACAAGAATGTGTTCAAGCATAAACAACACATGAAATTAGTTAAACACTTTTGTAGTACAAGATTTTAAAGAAAAAGTTGTATCGCTCTTTTAACACATTTTGCTGTAGGCATGGAGTTGTGAACTTCCTGTTTAGCTGTCTTCTCTCTTAGTATGAAACATTACAATCACTGCAGACATACTTGAATTATCTATCTGAACTCTTATTTTCGCTTTGCAATCACTTAAAAGTTGTTCCTTTTGCGCATGAAATTGCTCATGATTAATTTCTGGCTAGGATGAACGTTTTTGGAAATCTTTCAGAAAAATGAGTTGCCATATGAGCAATATGAAAGATGTTATGGTTATGTAAACTTTATTTTCTGACTTGCCTTTCAGTTAGTGCTCCATGTGAACAAATAATGTGCACACATTTTGTAATAATTTAACACATTACACTTGTAAATGACTAAATAGGGCAAAGTGTGCCTTGTATGTGCTACTCTTCATATATGTAATCTACACACGTATATCTTCTCTCTAAGTCCTCATTTGTGGGTAATAAATTTAGGGTGTAGACTAAGATCAGTTAATATTTAAACCATATTTTATTGCATTACTAATTATTCAGATTCACATTGTTCCTGTTCATTCTCTCGGGCTGGTAGGGTGAAGAATGTGCAGAGCAATTTAATATACATATGTTCAAGTTAGGTTTTATGCCTTGACATTGGTATTTGCATTTTAAAAGTATGATTCACCTGGTTCTGCCACTGAAAGAGGTTTAAAGGAAATTATCTATTTATTTGACTATTAACTTTTAAAACTAGTGACTATAATTACAGGGTTATATTTAACACCTCCTGAATGAACCTGCCTTGCAAAATCAATCTCTTAAACAAGAAAATCAGTAGACCTCCCTTTGTACTCCCAGCGATGGACAGATCAATTTGCTGCATGGCCAAGAATAAGTTTTTGACTGTCTGGGATTTCCCTCTTATTTAGCATTTTTTTTCATCTGAAAGGTGCCAAAATTAGTTCCTTACATTTTTGTATTGCTGCTTCTGTTGAAGAGGTAGCACCAGATGCCAAACTGAAAGACACAGTTTAGGTTGCTGACTTTTTATGCTTTGAGAGAGAGGGGCAGAGAAGGTGACATGTTTTGCAGCCCAGCATCAAAATATTAGTGTGACACAGTTTGTGTTGCCTCAGGTGAAGCTTGCTAGTTCTAAGAGAGGCAGCAGAGCATAGGCTTTTCGTGGCCCTGATTTATTCCCCTTACAGACCACTGTGTACCTCTTATCCTATATGAATGTAGGCAAAAAAGGAGCTGAACAAAAATTATTTTATTCCCTCTTATCAATTGTTTTTTTTGCTTCATCTCTGGTGAAGGGCAATGATGGCCTTTTATTGTCTTAAGATCAGTCTAGCAAGTTCCAGTTTTTTTCCTGAAGACTGAAAGGAATTAAGACACTAGGACAGATTATCTAGCCCTTTTGTTGCCCCCTTTACACGGTGACGCAAAGGGGCTGTACTGCAGCATCATTTGATCAGCAGAGAATTCCCCTGGTAGCACATGCACTGCTGCCAGGCCCTTGTGTCTCTTCGAGCCACACATTCCTGGCATAAGAAGCATGCCAGTGCTCTGTTCTGCTGGGGTAGGTGGAACTTACCGCCAGCTCTAATTTGCATTGGTTAAGGGTCACCCTGAGAATCTCACCCAGAGCCAGTCCTAACCAATTGATGGCCCCAGGCAACCACTGAGGAAAATTTGTTGAGCAAAAAACAAGGTGGTGGGGGTGGTGGAGTGCAAAATGTGGCCGCGGCCCCTTTAATTGCTGCATGTCCCAAATGGGCTTCCATTGGGCTCTGTCAGCAGCCCCTTGAAAATGGTGGCCCCAGGCAGCTGCCCGGCTCGGCTGCCCTCAAGACGGGCTCTGATCTCATGGATGAGCTGGTTATAGCTAGAGATGTTAAAATGCGGTTATTTTACTTTTGAGTAGTTGATAGAATTTTTATTGACAATTCAATTAGTTGATAAGGGAAGGCAGCTCAGCTCAGTCCCGGCTCGCACTGGGTCCAGGACTTAATGTCTGCTGTGGATCTGCCGTTTAAATGTAGTAAGAGCCCGGGGGGCAGGCTGCCTGGCTCCCACTGCCCTTTAAATTGCAGAGCTGTAGTGGGGTTTGGCCCCAGACCTGGCACAAGCCAAGACTGAGCTGGGATTGAGCTACCCAGCTCCTACTACAGTTTAAATACAGGCTCTGCATTTAAATGCATATAGTTGATAGCATTAACCAATAAGCTTTTGCTTATCGGTTATTCGACTATGCTATTACATCCCTGGTTACAGCTCCCTTTCCCTCAGTCCAAGCAAAGGTTGGACAGGAGAGCCAGTTTCCCCCTTTATTTTGTAATAGTAATGGAAAATTACCTGTTGCAAGAATGATAAAATGTCTTAATGGAGAATTTTGGAAGCTGGAGACTGGGTACTCTACAAGATAAATGTTGTGTGCTGATACTTAAACCATTGCAAATAGTATAGAGTTGGGAAATAGATCGTTCTTGATGAGCAGTATAAGAATAGACTTCCAAAATAATGGCATAACATTACTTATTTCTCTTCAGTTTCTTGCAAGACCTGTGACTTACAATTCCATGGTACTGTATTACTTATTCTCTGTTTCTTTATCAAAATAGCTTCATTAACTTACCTCTTTGATTAGCAGGGTACTTTAATACCAAAGGGTAAAAAGCATATTATTTTTTTCCCTTCAGTGCAATAGAAAATTCCCGTGCTGATATCCCTGTAGTCAGTTCTAGTGAAGCAGAGCAGTCAGAACCTGACTGTGATATTGGTGGGGCACTTGAGGCTGACCCTCAGAGTGAGCCTTCCTCTTTTGTCAGTCCACCTGAGAGGTGAGTATTGAAGTAGGTTGTGAGTCTAAATAACTTGAATGTGCTTTGCTATGCTGGCTTTGTAACACAGTCATTCACCTGCTCAGCTTGCTTCTGTATCCATTGTGTGTGTACAAGCTCGTAAGTCGTGTATGTTAAATGTTATACGAAGATTGTGAAACCTGCTTAATGTGTTCGCTTGCAATATTCTTGTGTATTTTTCAGTCTTGTGGGTCAGCATATAGAAAACATCTCCTCTTCACATGGCAAGGGAAAGATAACTAAATCGGATTTTGAGCCAAAGGTTGCAGCAACAAAGAATGGGTCAGAGAAGGCGAAATCTGCTTTAAATGCTTCAGATAACTTGAATAGGGAGGTATGTGATATAACTTGACATTTTCTGCCCAAGACTCAACTAATTAAGGAACTATCCAAGAGTTCTGTTTAATTTGCATAATGATCTTTTTGCCCTTCCCTCTGCTTTGATACGTATATAGCCTCAAAGATTTCTTCAAAAATTCATTTCCCCTCACTTTTTTCTTATTTTACTCTTGCTTTAAGAATTACTATTCCGTTCATTTGGGGGAGTGAGCTGTAGTTACTGCCCTGTGTGATGTGATTTCACTAGTGAGCTCATTGAAGGATCTTGGTAAGAACGTTCATCATAGAGAACTAAGGACTGATATTGATGAGGGTTCAAATCCAGCAGTCTGGAGGGTGGCAGACGAGGGTTTTGAATCTCATAGTGGCAAGAAGAGTGAAGGGGGGGGGGACAACAAATTCCCATTGGGTCAGTAGGGGGAACCCCCTGGCTATCCGAACCTCTCTCAATTCTTTCTTACTGTCTAGGGCAGCCGGTAGAACTGCTGCCCTAGCTAGTTTACTCATCCTACCCCCTTCTTTTGTTTAATTTTAGGGTAGTATAGTTATAATTATTTGCTGTGGAGTGTGAGATTGGGATCACTCCCATCCCCTCACAGGGTTCCAGGACAGGCCGTAAGCCCAAGGCTTTAAGTCTCGCAGTGTTACAGGCCCAATAGTTACTCCGCAACTCCTGCAAGCACATCAGTCCGAGTGCTGTAAGATCTGTGGGGTGGATAAGCCCAGGAACTCAGAGAGCAGGATTTCTGTTTGAAGCAGTTGCTCATGGAATCTGCTCTGTGTCTGCTGCCTGCTGATCTCCAGGACTCCGGACCAAGTCCAGTTGGTCAGGGACACCTTCGAGAGGCTAGCATTCCTCCTCAACGTGAACACGTCAACCCTGTCTCCTATCCAAAGACTAGAATTGGTGCTGGACTCCGTGAAGGTGAAAGCAACCCTGCCAGATTGCAAACAATGACTGATCTCATCCAGACCCCCACCACAACTGTGAGGGGATTCCTGAGTCGTCTTGAACACGTGGCAGCCTGGATCTGTATGGTCAGGCATGCGAGACTGAGGCTTGGAGCACTCCAGGCGTGGCTCTCCTCAGCTTGTCTCCAGCCTGGGACAGTCTGGACTCTCTAGTAATGGTACCAGACCAAGTTCTAGAATCCCTCTGATGGTGGCTAATCCTTAGGGGAGTTTGCAAAGGAGTCCCCCTCAGCACCACTCAACTCTCCATGGGCTTGGTGATAGCTACATCAGCCATAGGCTGGCAGCCCATTTGGGAGACCTACAGATGCAGGATTGGTGATCACAGACCGAGATTTTGCTTGATAGCAGCATCGAAGAGCTCAGAGTGGTGCAGCTAGGCTGCTAGACTCTCCTGATCAGCATGCAGGGATGTAGCAGTGATGACCACCACCACCACCATGTTTTATATAAACAAGTAGGGCAGAGATCCTCCCCCCCCCGGACTCCCTGTCAAGATGCTCTCCAGCTTTTTGTATAGGACATCTCCAAGTGAATGGAATGGGCTATCTCCCAGGAGCCCAGAACGAGCTGGCAGACCCTCAGCAGGTCATTTTACAACCACAAGTGATCCATCCATCTGGATAGCATACATTCCGTCTTCCAGAGGTGGGAATTTCCCAGGTACATCTGTTTGCCCTCAAGATCAACAGGAAGTGCCCAGTGTTCTGCTCCTTCTAGCAATGCAGCTTGAGCTCCATCTCTGACACATTCATGCTGCTTTTGGGAGGTCACCTCATGAGTGCCTTCTGGCCAGTTCCACTCGTCCACGAGGGGCTCCTCTGGATCTGCAGAGACAAGGCGGAGGTGATTTTACTGGTCACAGTATGGCTATGATAGTTAGTACACCAGACTTCTAGAGCTGTTTGTGGACACTCCAATAGCACTACTGCTGAACTGAGATTTGATGACACAGGACCACTGTTGCTTCCTTCCCTCGGACCGCCAGTCCCTCCGCTTCATAGGATCTAACCAAGAAGCTTCCAACCTATGGAGTGCCAAAGCTTGCAGTTGGTGAGATGAGGTCCTTCTATCAGAGCCACTTAACTAGCCAAGTGGAAAAGGTTTTTGTGCTGTTGTGAGCAATGCTACACAACTCTCTTTCAGGCATCGATACTGCTCATACCCATGTGTCTACTGCACCTCAAACAGCATGGGTTAGCAGGCTCATACATCAAGGTGCACCTTGCAGTCATGTCGGCATTCCACCTGCTCAACAGTTGGTTCCTCCTTGAATTTAACTGTGACATTTACAAAGATCACTTGATTTCCTGTTCTGTTCATTCCCTCTGAAGTACTTGGCATTGGTCACGGTCCAAAGATAGGATACTGGGCTAGATGGACCTTTGGTATGACCCAAAATGACCATTCTTACGCTCTAAAAGAGCTTCTCTTCCCAGACCTGAAGAGGAGCTCTTTAAGAGCATAAGAATGATTGGTCCAACTCACTCACCTTGTCCATTTGATATTATGTTGGTTTGGAATTTGCTTTCTTTAAAAGCATTGCTATTCATCATATTTTCTTGATTTAATGGTGCTGTCTGAAAACCTGAATCCTGTGTATTGCTTGATGATTTTTTTTCAGAAAGACTATACGAAAACAGGAGAAATTGATCCCACATCAGTAATAACCCCAAAGGACCCAGGTGACATTCCAACATTTGATGAGTGGAAGAAGAAGGTTATGGAAGTAGAAAAAGAAAAAAGTAAGTTCCATGATTAATTCCTTTGGCCTAATATGAGCCACTTCTATATTCTATGATGTTTCCTCTTTTATTAATTATAGAATTTAAATTTTAAAAGCATGCAACCTAAAAGTTTACTTCTGTACTAAAAATACGTAATCTAGAAACACAACTGACTTGTTTGGGTTTGTGGGGCCTGATAGAAAACTATACAGAGTTTACACCTTGAGTCCTAGGAACTGGATACGGCTAGGTGCCTTCTGCCTTGAAACCCTGGGTACTTGGAAAATGTGGAGGTACCTAAATTAAGTGGGTTATACCTTCAACCCATGAAAGGGTAAAGGTGGAGTAGTATGTGGGTAACAGTTCTGTACAACAAAAGTGAGCACTTGGCAGAAGCCAGCTTCACTAGCCTGAACAAGCAATAGTTTGCCCTGGAAGAATACTGGGCAAGGCTTGGCCTTGATGTGAAGATAGGGCTACATGAAGGAAGAGATCTGGTCATTATATAGTATGTGATTGAAGGAAATCTAAAATACATTTTTTACCATTATAGAATATGGCAAAGGCATTAGCATTTGCCAGTGAATTTTTCATAAGCCTCAAAATTGCAAGAATTTCAACTTTAACTAAAGTAGCTGGGACTTGTGTGCCACTATTTGATTGCATCCTCTTAGACATACTTCCATTTTGTAGAGGAAATCCTGATGCTGAAGCGGCTAGTCTTGCCCAGCTATCTACTTAACTGGACATAGAGATGTCCTATATAGCTTGGAAAGGAAACATTTTCCCATGGAACCTGGTGCTTATTTCTATCCCAGAGGGTGTCCTACAATGACTATTTTAAAGTCATGGGATATATAGTAAAGCTAAACAAATTAATATTTAAAGGCTCTTATGAGGTTCCCTAAGATCTCTGCTGTTCTCCCTCAGTTAAGACATTTAACGTTAGGTGAAGGGCTACAAAAAAGTTTGACATTTTTAAAAACTCAAGTGTTTATATGATTGAACTTTGGTAAAAGAGGTAGCATGTAGAGTGTACATGATGGCAAAGTTTTATCTACTTATTTAGAATGCTCTGCGTACCTTCCTTTGCCTTTGTCACCTGTGAGTAAAAGGAAGTTCCCAAATTGAGACTGCTAAAATGTCTCTTGTATCATTACCCAGCTGTGTGTGTAAATAGTATTGAGATGTGGCCATTACCTTCATTCACGCACATACTTTTATCAGTCTCAGTTTCAATAATATTTACAACTTTGCTGTAAATTATATAAAGAATAATTGTGGCCTAATTCAACAAAAGTCAGAGAATTCTGAGTAATGGTAATCACCACGGCTCGACAAATGCACTCGCCTGCTCGCCCATGGCGAATAGATTTTACCAGCTGGCGAGTGCAGCGGTGCACTGGCCCATTGAGCCATTGTGATGGGCTGGCCGAAGCACGCACTACGGGCGGCGCGGCCCCATCCGATCTGCTAGCTGGCGGAGGAGCACAGCGCCGCTGGGAAGGGGGAAGTGCGGCGATTCTTGCCACTGGGCTGCCTGCGTGCAGCTCCGGCATGAGGAGGCGGGATGCCAGGATGCTGGCATGACCTGGCCCCGCTGATTTTAAAGGGCTGTGGCAGCTCGTCGCTGGGAGCTGGCTGCAGCATGCGGCACAGCCATGGCCCGCCCCGCCGGCTCTAGTCCTGCCATGGCCCAGCCCCCCTTTGTCTCCGCACTGCCCGTTCCTCACGCCTCTCCTGCACCCTGGACCCGCTGCTCTCCTTCTTCCCTGCGACCCTTTGGCTCCACGCCGCCCTTACACCCTGCACCCT
The DNA here is from genome assembly GCF_052426305.1 of Pelodiscus sinensis. Lineage (NCBI taxonomy): Eukaryota > Metazoa > Chordata > Testudines > Trionychidae > Pelodiscus > Pelodiscus sinensis. The sequence goes on from NC_143060.1 coordinate 66,583,121, forward strand.
TCTCCCCGTGATCCCTGCCCATTCCCTGCGCTGCCCCTAAACCCCGATCCCTCTGCCCCTCCTGTTCCCCGCGTCCCATTCCCCGTGCCTCCACCGCACTCTGCTCCCCCCCGATCCCTGCCCCCCAGCTCTGTGCTGCCCATTCCCTGCGCTGCCCCTAAACCCCGATCCCTCTGCCCCTCCTGTTCCCTGCGTCCCATTCCCCATGCCTCCACCGCACCCTGCTCCCCCCGATCCCTGCCCCCCCAGCTCTGTGCTGCCCATTCCCTGCGCTGCCCCTAAACCCCGATCCCTCTGCCCCTCCTGTTCCCCGCGTCCCATTCCCCGTGCCTCCACCGCACTCTGCTCCCCCCCGATCCCTGCCCCCCAGCTCTGTGCTGCCCATTCCCTGCGCTGCCCCTAAACCCCGATCCCTCTGCCCCTCCTGTTCCCTGCGTCCCATTCCCCATGCCTCCACCGCACCCTGCTCCCCCCGATCCCTGCATCACTCTGGCTCTGTGCCTCCTGTTTCCCGCGCCTCCCCCATACTCCCCCACTGTTCCCTGTACCCTGCTCCCCCTGTGGGTTGGGAGTGAAGGGTTCTTGTCTATAGGGAGGGACTGGACAGGGCAGGAAAAAGGCTGCTGTGACTCAGCAGCGAGTGAAAGGGGGAGTTCACTTGAAGCTCCTTTGCCTTTATGGGAAAAAAGAATGAGAATGCTATTTGCTATTTATAGGGCTAAAATGCAGGGACAAAAAACAAAACAAAAAAAATCCATTGCAAAATGCAAACGTGTAAAAGACAGCAACAAGGGTGGGGGGGCAGCAAAAAACCTAGAGCTGGCCCCTGGGAGGGGAAGGGGCTGGGCTGAGGGGAGGGGAAAAATATGACGAAGAGGCTTGTGCTGAGGGGAGGAGGTCAGGAGAAGAAAGGGGAAGGCACCAAGGGACAGGGTGCAGGAGAGACAAATGCCAGGGGGCCAAGTGCAGACAATGAGGGAAAGGGCAGGAGGGGAGGTGTCAGTGGGAGGGGGGACAGGGTGATGCTGGGAGAGGAGAGGGTAAGGGCACTGGGGGCTAGAGGGCGAGGTGCTGGGAGAAGGCTTGAAAGAAGGGGTGGCCATGAGGAAGGCGGGGATGGAGCAAGGCATCTGAGAGGGCACAGGGGCAGAGAGTGGTGAGGGGGTGGGTATCAGGGAAAAAGAGAGCAAAGGGGGCAGGGGCAGTGAGAGAAGGGGGAGGCACCGGGAGGGTGCAGGTCCAATGGATTCTGGGGATGAAGCAGAAGGGCAAACACCTGCAGGGGAGAGACCAGCACCAGAGGAGACAGACAGGGCAGGTGTGTAGAGGGAGGTTTTAGGAGGGGTAGCTCACACGATCAGAGTGGGGCTACTGGAGGAGTGGGCACAGGGCGGAGAGAAGGGCCGGTGGAGGGAGGCAGGTCTCAGAAAGGCTGAGGGCAGTGAGAAGGGCAGGAGTCAGGACAGCAGAGCATGAGGGGTTGGGGGGCAGCAGGCACCAGGGGAGCTGATGGAGCAAGGGGAGGAGACATGGCAGCAGAGAGAAAAGGTCGAGGTTATTACTGTTCTTATTCTTATTAGGAATTTATGCCATTAAAAAACACTTTGTGGGAGAGGGTGGCGAGTCCCTTTTTTGTCTGGCGAGTAGGGTTTTCAATAATTTGTCGACCCCTGGTAATCACTGTTACACAAGCATCGCCATACATGTCTCGCCTCAGATATTGGCATGGCTGTCTAGTGATCAAGAACACAAGGTATATATTACGTGCTGTGTCTTACTGGTAGAGCACTGCTCTCCGAAATATTCTATTTGAAGTGTTGTGGGCTTTTCCGAGAGAGATGAAAGAACTGATTAATTTGCCAAAGTGCAAGAGACATTCAATTCTTTCAATTTCCCTTTTGGGTGTTCCTCAACCATATAACACTTTAAAAATCATGCCCACATTCTTTGAGCAGGATATTGTTACTTACAGCATGAAAGCTTCCCTGTACCACAAACGAGGTAAATTATTTAAGTTAATGGCTAAGATCCACCTTAAAAAAATGAAAGAGGAATTTTTAAAACAGTTCTGTGGAAAGAGCATTGTTTTATCATATTGTGAAATCTTTTGTATGCCGATGTTGAAGTTTGCAGCTTTCTGTTGTTTAAATGTTGAATAGCAATCCTTTCTTTAGATCAGAAAAGATTAGGCCCATAAATGTCTTTTATTATCTTGTTAATAATATCTTATCTGCAGGTCAATCAATGCATCCATCCTCTAATGGAGGACAGCATGCCACAAAAAAGGTTCAGAAAAACAGAAATAACTATGCATCGGTAGAGTGTGGTGCCAAAATACTGGCAGCTAATCCAGAAGCAAAGGTAATTTTATTTACTAATTCGGGATCATTAATGCACGTGTGCATATTTTAAATGCTGTCTTGAGCTGTGTCCTAGCCACATTTACCTAAAATAAAACATTGGCTTTCTAAGGCAGTGTTTCAAACCTTTTTTCATTGTTTCTCTTGGTATATGTGATCTGAGATGTTCTCTTCTGCATACTGTCCTGCTTAACCAGTTCCATAAATTGGTATTTGAATCTTAGAATTGTATGTGCACTCTAATGCAGAAATTTGTATAGAACATTCATTTGTTTTGGAGGAAGTAAATGTTACTTTATTTTAATTCTTTATTCCATATCCTAACTTTCCACAGAGTACATCAGCAATTCTGATAGAAAACATGGACCTCTATATGTTAAATCCGTGTAGTACTAAAATCTGGTAAGTTGTGTAGGGGGTGTTTGTTTTGGCTCAGAATATGTGCAAATTGAACATTTTTTAAACATTTTTAGATAAATATCTGCAAGTCTTAAATGACTCTAAATTCCTCCGAGGGGAATAGAAAGGGAACACACTCAAGGATTGATTGATAAACTGGGATTTTACATCTCTGATTCCCACAGCTACATGTTTTGAGTTGGCACATGGCCACCAGGATATTTTTAGTTCCCATTAATGTTGCTTGTCATGTATTTGTGGGTGGGTTGTACATTTTTAAAAATATCATGATGGCTTGTTAAATGTGTGGAATGATGCTTCACAAAGTTGACCTTTGCAGGTGAGAGTAATGGTTTTGTGTTCAAATGAGCGTATTTAAGGACTTTTACTATGGGGTTGAGCCCTGTTCATTCCCTCCTACTAGAAATGTTCAGCCCTCCTATGAAGAAATATTCAAAACTGCCTGTGACAGTTTCCCTCCTCTCCCATGCTTTACAAAGTTTGGCTTATGAATTAAAATATGCATAACTCAAAGATGCTTTAGACAAAATATCTGACGTAACCTATAAATTTAGGCCTTATTTAGTGGTAATTTAGGTTAAAAAAGAAAACGGGTGTCAGAATTGATGGGACAGGCAAAGCCTCTGGGCTCACTACTTACACCAATATTGAACAATACTTTTGGTGTCCCTTGGCCAGCTTCTTCCATTATTACTCATATTGAGGAGGAGGAGTACTGATTTATTTTAAGGGACTGTTCAGTATGAATAATCAACGTAGGCAAAAGCTAGTTCTTGGTGATTATCCTCTTTATAAGCCCCTTCATTATCTATTTTGGTATCTGGCACTATAAGTGAAGGACAGCTGCCATTAGTGAATTGGGATCCAGATGTCCCGTCTTAATTCTCTTCAAGTTCTTTTGCCCCACTGTCGATACGCAAATGCCACATTCGTTTTTAGTAGAGGATTTGAGTTGGGGGAGGGGGGAACTCTTATGGGGATTTTGAAAATTTTCCAGTTGCCCCACATTAACTTAAAAAACAGCAAATAGTCTGGTAACATTTTAAAGACTAGCAAATTAGTCTTTAAAGTGCTACCAGACTGTAGATTTTTAAGTTTATCCTGTGTAGACTAATTCGGCTACCCCCTGAAGCTTTTACCCTACATTAACTTGATTATACACTGAACAATGACTGTAAAAAAATTACACCAATTTTCCTCTATGTATTTATCTGAACGGCTTCTACTGCAGATCACTTGAGTTCATAAATAGTTTTTCTGACTGCTAGCTCTGCAGGCTCAGCCTGTAATCTGAAAGACATGCTGGATTCTCCATAATTCATATATCCTCGACGATAAAGATCTTGCAATTTGGAGTTAATTAATCGTTTCTGCTAATAAAGAGCCAGAATGGAGTCCAGTCTGCTTTTCTGGAGTTGTATGGACTTAGCAATATTAACAGGAACAAACATTAGTAAGTTTACTATTTCCTGAAATAAGTGGCTATGACCTTGAATACTCAAAGGGGGCAAACCTGTGGCATAAGATGTCACGTCTCCAAAAAGAGCTTAATTTGAAAGAAGGAAGAGTTGCATTATTTTACTTTGAGCCAGTGAATGTTTTGAGCAAACATTTTATTCCATTCTTTGTGTATTGAATTTAAGAGCAAAGTAATCTTCAATCTGCCTACACGTCACAGGCGCAGTTTCTTTGACAAATTTTCTAAAGGGGTAGCAGTGAGTGGTATTGTACAGCTATCCTGTGGCACATTTCCATTGTGAATGAGATTCATTACACAATTCAAAATTTAGTGCTAATAAAATCGTGTGTTGCTAGAAGTCACTTATTTCTAATATCTTTTTTTTTTTTTGTCTTAAAGGTTTGTTATTGAGCTTTGTGAACCAATTCAAGTAAAACAGCTTGACATTGCAAATCATGAATTATTTTCCTCTACTCCCAAAGACTTCCTGGTGTCTATTAGTGACAGGTATGTCATATAAGAATTTGAATTTGTGATCATTTGTGTTCATAAAGATCAACATAAGTAGGAATAATAATTGCAATGATTTCGAAACTAATAGTTCACTGAATTTAAATACCAAAATGCTATTGTGTGGCTCATTCCTTTTTTCAATGTAAACGTGAAATAACATGGAAGATTCACTCTGCATGTATAGTAAGTGTTTTTTGAAATACTTTAGCCATTTAGCTTTCCCCCCAAAGAATCAAAGTCTATACTGTTAAGACCATAAAATGACCAGACAGGACCATACCAAAGGTCCCTCTAGCTCAGCATTCTGTCTTCTGACAGTGGCCATTATCAGGTGCCCCAAAGAGAAAGAACAGAATGGGAAATCATTAAGTGAGCCATCCCTTGTCATCCATTCCCAGTTCTTGACAGAGGCGAGGGACTCCATCCCTGCTCATTCTGGCTAATAGCCATTGATGGACCTACTCTCTTAAGAATTTATCTAGTTCTTTTTTTTTCAACCCTGTTAGTCTTGGCCTTCACAACATGCTTTGGCAAAAAGTTCCACGGGATGCCATGCATCGTGTGGGGGGAAAAAAAGACTTCCTTTTGTTTGTTTTTAAACCTGCTGCCTATTTCATTTCTTGGCACCTAGTACTTTTGCTATGAGAAGGAGTAAATAACACTTCCTTATTTACTTTCTCCATACCAATCGTTTTCTACATCTCTATCGTATCCTCCCTTAGTTGTCACTTTCCCGTCTGAAAAATCCCAGTTTTATTAAATCTTGCCTCATATTCTGCTCATATGGATGCGTTACCCTTTCTGACCTTTTTCCAATTCTAATATCTCTTTGAGATGGGGCAACCACATTCGTATGCATTATTCAAGATGCGGACATACCATGGATTTATATAGAAGCAATATATTTTCTGTTATCCATTCCTTAATGATTCCTAATGTTTGCTATTTTGACTGTCACTGCACATTGAGTGGATGTTTTCAGAGAACTACCCACAATGATGACAAGATCTTTCTTAGGTGGTAATAGCTAATTTAGACCCCATCATTTTGTATGTGTAGTTTGTACTGTGTTTTCCAATGAAGCGTCATTGGACCTCTTCAATTTTATTTCCTCCCTGGCTGAGGTTTATATCTCAGAAGTAAGGTTTGTTTGTTTTTTTAACCATAGAAGTAAACACTAAAACAGCGGTTCCCAACCTTTTTCGGTCCCCGTACCCCCTTGGCTTTTAGTAAACCTTCCCGTACCCCCTATTCAATATAAAAGGAAATAAATTCTAGACTCTAGAATCCACAACTCTTTTCACTAACATTAATACTTTTGGAATATTTCAATTAGGATAATCTAGTTATTTACCAAATATTCCCCATACCCTCTTGACAAGTTTCTCATACCCCCTGGAGGTACGTGTACCCCAGGTTGGGAACCTCTGTACTAAAATGTTAAAGAACTTACTTGCAAATCAAGCTTCTAAAATACTGCTTTTATTATGCTTTTAATTTTTACCTAATTTTTAAATTTCTTGATTGTCATCCTTAATTGTGGAATGCAGGTAACGTCTTTGGAGAGATCCCCTATCTTTTCCTCCCAGTGGAGGAAACCAGTTGCCTGTATCTTAAACTCCCAGCAAAATGTTCTTAGAATAAAATATTAACTCTCTAGTAGATCCATATCCCTTGTTTAGGCAGGCTTTTTAAAGCCTTATTTCCCCATGTACCATTTTCAAAAAGGACTAATGACACCATTAGGCATTATTTGCCATTTCCTGCCCTCTAGATATTGTTTGTCATACATTTCTATCACATTTTGGTTTTTTTGCTTTTATAGCTGAAATCTGGCACTTACTGTTAAAATATATATATTATAGTTTGTAAACAGTAATGAGTTGGAGAGGTAGCATAGGGGTCTGTTGTCATTCCTTCCCGGTAACTTGTGACAGACTTAAATGACTAAAGATTTTTCTGTTGGCATGTTTCACACATTCTAGATTTCTTTGTGGGCACATCCTAAAACTTATTTCATCAGTTGAGATAACTAACCAGCCTTCTACATGGACTAGTATACCAATTCTCACTGTACATCTCTGCCCTTAGTGTTCTCTTGTCTTGAGCTTTGATGGCTCCACTATGGGTGCATGGTCATGTTTCAAAGCCCCAAACTTTCTATTGAGCTGTGTTCTCTCTCCCCTAACTTCTGGCTACTTAAATGAGGGTAACACTCACAGCTACGTATGCCTATAAAGCAGTCAGTAGTAAGAAGCAGATGCACACAACTTATTGCAATACTAAAGTAAGTATTAACATGTTTGTAAACTCTATTTTCCATTAACTATTTCTTCAGTGAGCAAGTCCGTATCTAAAATCATCCTGGAGCATTAAAAAAAATCCTTTATTCTAAACTGTAGGTATTTTGAAGTGCCCAGAATCTCAGGCCACATCTCTACTTGTCAGACCAGAAATTGAAGTTCTGGCATTCGATTCAGTGGGTCTACTTAGGACCCACTAAATCGAATGCTGAAGGTGCCCCAGATGAGTGCCAGTACTCAATTCATGAGGTGTAAAGGAAGCCAATGGGAGCATTTTCTTCTGTCAGTTTCCCCCTGCGGAGATGATGCCAAGCTCGGCTTAAGCTATGTTGACTCCAGCTACGTTATTTACATAGCTGGAGGTGTGTACCTTAAGCCGACCCTCCGGGTCTAGTATAGACCTGGTCTCAGTAATTAACTGAATTGGGATATATTCTGCAATCATTGGGTATAATACTTTAACATCAGTATTTTATCTAACGGCGTGAAAGTCTGTTTTGTTAAAAGAATTATATAATATCGATCTTCTCATGCACTTGGGATTGACAAACTTCTTTACTTGGCAACATCCAGACCATTTTCCTTTTTTGGGACAAATACTTTAATACACTGATGTTCAGATTTAAAAATCAAGTACCCAGCAATACCAGCCTTGTGCACAATTCTTTAATAATTGTATAGGCATTGTGGAATCAGGAGTGATGTCAGTAAAAATATTTGCATTATAGTCTCCTAGAATGGATAAACAAGGAATATTAAAATTATGAAAAATATTCTTGATTCTCTCATTAAAAGGTGTCAACATTTTAATATTTTCCAGGTACCCAACAAATAAATGGATTAAATTAGGTACTTTTCATGCTAGAGATGAGAGAAATGTCCAAAGCTTCCCTTTAGATGAGCAGATGTATGCGAAATATGTTAAGGTAATATTTGTAATGTGCACTGAATGCAGCCATTGTCACTTAATGTTAAAGGAAGAATTTTGAAGGATGATATTCATGAATTACCAATACAGTGTTACTTCAGATTCTGTTCATACCTGGGTTGAAAAGTCCTTGCTCAGTTAGCAATCTGAATTTTTGTTTACTGGCATATGATGATTAATTCAAATACAAGAGTGTATTAAGGAGAAATTGATAACTTTAGTAGCTGATTTTGTTATTTTATTTGTGGATTCTAATGTCTTAGTTTATAAGTTTAGTGAGGCAAAACTCTCTGAAATTTTATTTTCTTTAGAAGCACAATACACACCAATTTCTCTGAATTATTTTGGCTTATTGCGATTGGAGCCACAGTTTAATAATAAATTCACAGAGGCTAGTTTTGCACTGAGTATACTTTATTTAAGATTTCAGGAAAATGTGGTATCTAGCCTATTCTAAAATCCCCTCATACTTATTGAAAAGAATACATTGTACAAATGCAAGTTACTTTTGTCCTGGAAAGGATACTTTTGCTTTCAAATGCTTGCTTTTTTATTTTAGAACAGTTTCTTTATCTAGTTGAGCATATACAACCATGTTATTTGATTCGTTGGCATCTTTAATGTTTGTTTCTGCTAATAAAAGTGACCATGTAAATATGCCATAAGTAAATCTTAAACTTCAGATAGGAAATCTTTTAAAAAGGAAGATAAACTGGACTAACTCCTTTTATGAGCGGAGAGACAGCATCGTAGAAGCGAACTCTAATTCAAATACACTTGCACTGCAATGTCTGGAATAACATAAATTTGAATGGAAACAGTGCAGATTTTGATTTGCTAATCTTCCTGTCCCACTTAAAAAAAAATGGCAGCATTAATTTGCCTTTCTTTCTTTCTTTCTTTCTTTCTTTCTTTCTTTCTTTCTTTCTTTCTTTCTTTCTTTCTTTCTTTCTTTCTTTCTTTCTTTCTTTCTTTCTTTCTTTCTTTCTTTCTTTCTTTCTTTCTTTCTTTCTTTCTTTCTTTCTTTCTTTCTTTCTTTCTTTCTTTCTTTCTTTCTTTCTTTCTTTCTTTCTTTCTTTCTTTCTTTCTTTCTTTCTTTCTTTCTTTCTTTCTTTCTTTCTTTCTTTCTTTCTTTCTTTCTTTCTTTCTTTCTTTCTTTCTTTCTTTCTTTCTTTCTTTCTTTCTTTCTTTCTTTCTTTCTTTCTTTCTTTCTTTCTTTCTTTCTTTCTTTCTTTCTTTCTTTCTTTCTTTCTTTCTTTCTTTCTTTCTTTCTTTCTTTCTTTCTTTCTTTCTTTCTTTCTTTCTTTCTTTCTTTCTTTCTTTCTTTCTTTCTTTCTTTCTTTCTTTCTTTCTTTCTTTCTTTCTTTCTTTCTTTCTTTCTTTCTTTCTTTCTTTCTTTCTTTCTTTCTTTCTTTCTTTCTTTCTTTCTTTCTTTCTTTCTTTCTTTCTTTCTTTCTTTCTTTCTTTCTTTCTTTCTTTCTTTCTTTCTTTCTTTCTTTCTTTCTTTCTTTCTTTCTTTCTTTCTTTCTTTCTTTCTTTCTTTCTTTCTTTCTTTCTTTCTTTCTTTCTTTCTTTCTTTCTTTCTTTCTTTCTTTCTTTCTTTCTTCCTTCCTTCCTTCCTTCCTTCCTTCCTTCCTTCCTTCTGTTTATATTATAGTTGGTTAAAGTTATAGTATATTTTTAATGTTATCATTATTATTTTTTACTCTTAATTCTACCATAATACTATTAATTTTGTTATAAAAATTAAACTTTGGCACAGTCCAAGGAACACACGCACTTGAAATTGCTGAATTTCTGTAAAAATTGGCTGGTACCATTAAAATTAAGCATTCTATTTTCTTAATGGTATGAGAATGATTTAATGTAATCTGTGCTAATAACTATCCACATCTTTACTTTTAACATGTTGATTGCATAACTATACCCAAAGAAATCTTGTATGGGGTCTGTAAAATGTCAAGAATAAAGGTTCTTTGCTCTGCTTGCTGGCTGAATTAATTGCCTAATCAGCATAGCCAGAGCTGTGACTTTATCCATCAGTAAAGTACCAAAAGTGTGCTAGATGTTACAGAATTTTAAAATTTTCTTGAATATGATGTTCTGCCTTAAATAATTATTTAAAAAAACCAGGAGATCTTAAAGTGCTAATTGTTTTTGAGAATATTACGGTAGCTTTTTATAGTAGTCAATATAGATAAAAATAGTAGTGGCTAATACTTTCCCATTGAGTCTTCAAGTTGCTTTACAGCCTATCTTCCCCTAGAAATATTCCTGTAAAAAAACCATGTTCTATTTGAAATTAGAACGGTTAAAGAATGCATAAAGTGCATACTAAATGTTAAAAGTTCTGATCTTTCAGTAGCCTGTTTTCATTAATTTCAGTATTCTATATCTGGCACATCAAATTTTTTTTATCGCTCTAACAGAAAATTTGGAATCTGACTCTCTTTCGATTAATAGAAGCAAAGATTTCTGTGCATGGTTTTACTTTCTGTCTGCAAATTGAGGTCTAAATCAAACTGAAGTTTAGCTAAAGCAAATGATGTAGTTATTGCAGCTTTATCCTTCGCATCTTATTTCTTTATGCATTTTATAGTACTTGTTTAAAAAAATTCTAGTTGCCTGTGGCATGGTCTTTGTACTGACATCTTTTTTTTCTTTTCCTTTCTCTTGCTTCAGATGTTCATCAAGTACATAAAGGTTAGCAACCACCTTTCTGAATGTTGAATGCATAGGGCTTCAGTATAGTCTGTGGCTCAGCATGTTCATGCATGGCAAAAATGAAGCTTTCCAGGAACCTCTCTGTCATGAGCAATCTGCACATCACTTATATAAATGTAACTTGCAGATTGAAAACTGTATGGATATGTTGAATGGAGGTTGAACTTGATAGTTCTTTGCTTTTATTTAATTTTTAATGGTTTTTATTCTTCAGGTGGAGTTGATATCACATTTTGGATCAGAACACTTTTGTCCTCTAAGTCTTATAAGGTAATATAGAGTGCAACATTAATCTGAAATATTTTCTTTAGCTACTTTTGCAGCACTGCAGTAATGTTTTCTTTTCCAACAGGAAAACACAAGTTTGAGCTTTCAGTAGATTTATTCCTTTTGGAATTCATCAGTGTATTGTTTGCTTATAAGATCAACAAGTTGCATAGATTAGCTGCTTAACAGCCTGATGCTGCCAAGACATTGAAAGCTTATTAATTTTAAAAGGTAGCCTTTTGGACTAATTAAAATGTTCCATAGTTAACTAGCAGCATGCTAGAAAGCATAGGTATTTGTAGAAGTGGGTGTAGATATTCAAGGCTGGCGTAATTGGCAAAGTAAAGGATGGGGGCGGGCAATATATTAACACGAGTGAGCTTTATCAGGCCTAGTGAAAGGCCTTTGCAAATGTAGGTCTAATCTAGTCTGGCAATTCCTAAGATCCATCTAGTCCTGTGTCATGTTGTCTTTGACTGTGGCCAGCATTAGGGGCTAGACGCACAAAAGGAGTTAAATAGTTAATGGTACCTACATCTCAGAATCAGGCCCACTAGGATTCACAAAATCCCTACTCAGCTGCCCCTGAACCTTGTAGGCATCTTAAAATTGCTTTGTGCCTAATTTTTTTCCATTTACAGTTCCCTAGAATCCTATGTTTGTGTCTCTGATCATTTGCTCTAATTTTCTGGAAATGTTTTGGAGGAGTTAGTGGAAGGATTTGGTTTTAAATGCAACATTGCAGAGAGCTGACACATGATTTTTGGGAACAGTGTCTTTCAAAAGAAGGGAGCTGGTCATTTTATGGAAGGGGTCAGTTTGCTGACTGGCTAACAAAGGACAAACATTGCTTGCTTACTTATGGCAGTAAGTGCTGCAGTTACATTTTTGCACTCAATTTTAATTAAATGTTTATAGGGTGTTTGGCACTAGTATGGTTGAAGAATATGAAGAAATTGCTGATTCCCAGTACCAATCAGAACGACAAGAGCTGTTTGATGAAGACTATGGTAAGCAAACGGAAGCAACTGCTGCTTGTTAGTTTATCTTCATCCTTAAAGTGGTAAGATCTCCAGGAACATTTGGAATCTGCTAGATCAGTGGTGGGCAACCTGTGGCCCTAGAACTGCATGTGGCCCAGCGTGGCTGTTCTATGCGTAGCCCATAAGACATTTTGTTTACCATTGTCCACATGCAGGCTTGCCAGATTCCACTAGTTTCAGTTCACATTATATATAAAAATATCAAAACATTGACTGTGAGATGTGCACTCACTCTGTATCCATTCAAAGCACTGCTGCAATTCAGTGGGCATGCTAGAACAGTTAGCAAAACAGCTGTATCCCAGGAGACCATCTTGGTTACAACAGTCTTGCGGCCCACTGAGATGGAGGGCCACTCACTAGCCTAGGTTGCCCGTCTGTGCTAGAGGTTATAGGCCTATTGCAGATGTGGGTGAGTGAGGTACTGTGACTTGTGATATGGTAGTCCCTTCTGGTCTTAAAGAATGAGTCTGAATGTGTCCATTTTCAAGGCCTGTTTGAACATGCCAGTAGGTCTTACACACGCTACCATTCTTTGTCATAAACCTCAGACCTGTGAGGGCACCAATGTCTGTCTGGATTGGTGAGACTTACAGCAGGCTGGCTGAGCATATATACACCTCAGCCATTGTCCCCAGACTTGTCATATTGAATGTTGCCAGCACGTCTCTCCCTTCATAAACTCCCATCCATCCTTCATCCACACACAGATTCACCTGGTGACAGACATGCTCTGTCTTCAGGTGGATGCTGACCCATCCTGAGCATCACTGAACATACTGTAAGTACACTGCTCCCATGTCCCTGGAGTCCACAGTCCTTTGCCAAGGCCCCTCAGGCCCTAAGGCTTGCAAAACCTTCAAGAGATGTTTCTCTTACCTGATAGCCCTGAAAGTGATGCCCATGTTTTGTGCTTCCTGTGTCTTGTTGAAACCTGTTCAACTGAATTTGTGATTTGCTGTGCCTTTATCCCCTGAGTTTAAGGAGGGAGAGAGATGAAGTTCTGACATCAGTGCCAACCTGATACTCCATTGGGCTTATTGATACTGTCAGTGTCCTTTTAAACTCTGATTTTTAATTTTAGTTTGTCCTAAACTAATTTTTAGTTTAGTTACTGTAGTTTAGTTTTACTTTATCAAACTCTTTGCATATGACTCGAACCGTAGATCTTGAAGTATATTTTCACCATTCATAAGGTGTGTAACTTTTTATTGTTGCAACAATATTTTCTTTCATTTTAAATAGATTATCCATTGGATTACAATACAGGGGAAGAAAAATCTTCAAAAAATCTCCTTGGCTCTGCTACTAGTGAGTATAATTGCATGTTCCTCAGAACAGTTTCATAGTGCTGTCTAGTAATGCAGTTTGTTTTATTTGAAAGTGAGATTTCCACCTGATACATTTTCCAGATTCTCAAAAGAAATGTTTATTTCACTGTAATTTCCATTTAATTGAATAATTGGGGGTGGGGGTGGGAACCCATGCCTTTGTAATTTAGATTTAGGGCCAAAATTTCAAGCTTCTAAATGCCTTAGGAGCAGACTGAGACCAAGTGTCATAGGCCAGGTCTACACTAGACCTGGAAGCTTGGCTTAAGGTACACCACTCTAGCTATGGAGAATACACAGTTGGAGTCGGCTTACCTTAAGCCGAGCTTGGTGGTATTTCCACAGCGGAAGGCTGATGGGAGCGTTTGCTCCCGTCAGCTTCCCTTAGTCCTGGCAAGAGCAGGAGTACTGGACACTGGTGAGGGTGCCCTTTGAATTCAATTTAGTGAATCTACTTAGAGTTAACTAGATTCACTAAATCGAACTCCGGAAGATCAAGCACAGCTGCATCGATCTTCCATGGAGTGAAGATATGGCCTATGTGTGTGTTATAATTTAGACTTAAACTCCTAAGATACTTAAAGCATTTTTGAAAATGTTAGTCCTTTTAGCATCAGAGCAATAAGCATGTTAACCTAAATAAATGAAAAGGTACCTGTACTGTTTTTTAAAAGTCTTATCTCTGTTGTTGTTGTTGTTGTTAGTGCAATAGAACCTTGATTATTGAAGAGCTTGGTTTCCTGAGCACCTGGCTAAAGGGAAAGGATGAAGAAGTACTTTACACCTCTGAGCTCAAATCTTCATGTGCATAGTATAGATTCTTTATCTGTTCTTAAACCAATCTGCTTTTCAGGGAACTGATGTTTCAGGCACTTCTCACATTCTTTCTCTTTAACCAACCTCATTTAATCTTTTTGACTGTACCTAACCTCCTGTAAATGATAAACTTAAAACAAAAAACAAAAAGTCTGGTAGCACTTTAAAGACTAACAAAACATGTAGATGGTATCATGAACTTTCGTGGGCACAGCCCACTTCTTCAGATGACCCTGAAGAAGTGGGCTGTGCCCATGAAAGCTCATGATACCATCTGCATGTTTTGTTAGTCTTTTAGGTGCTACCAGACTATTTGTTGTTTCTTAAGTTTGTCTTGTACAGACTAACTAGACTATCCCCTGAAGTTCCTGTAAATGATTTACTTTGTGAGCTAAGGTGTCTCGTCATGGCTTTGCTTCAGTTTGAATGGGAGTGCTCAACTTCCAACTACACTATTTAGGATAATAGCATCAGTCACCCAGCCCTTCTAGAATAATTGATGTGACCTTGTTCCTGTCTATCAAGTTTAGTGAACTAGTTTTTGTGTGGACAATGAATACTACTTCTCCATATGGCTCAAGCGGGTTAGTAGTCTTTTATCTGCATAGACAAGCATTTTTTTTTAATCCCACGGTGTGCAAGTTTGTAGTGTTTGCTTTCAGTTGTTCCTTAAATATAGCTGTGGTTTAAGTATGAAAAGATCATGGCCACCAGGAGTATTGCACAATAACCTAGTGGGAAGGAATAAATTCCCAAGCAAACAGCAGTCTGTTTAATAATGTTAGTATTAACTTTGTTGGGCTTTCAACTCAAAAATCAGCTTGTTAATTTCCCTGATGCTGCCCCATTTATACTTTTACTGTCGTTAGTCTTGAACTACCCATATCCAGAATAATGGTGATAAAGAACTTTAATATAATATATATATGCAAATACAGATGTGTGCAACTTAAATATGACTACCATTTTGATAGTGTGAGAAATGCAGAACTTTTTTTTATGGTTGTAGAATTTGTTTATGGTGTTTTAGTTTGCCAAAGCCTGTTTGGAAACCAGTGACTATATAGTCATTAAGCACTTAGTAACTCTTACCTAGCCTTAGCTAATGGTCTGTTATTGAGAGAGGTATTTGACCTGTGCCCTGCATTCTTTTAAAAAAAAAACTTTCTTGAGACATTTACCCCTGCATAAGCAAGAGGGGTAAAAGGGTCCTTCGTTTAGTTAACCTAGTACTATGCCATCTCTATTCTTTAGTGGTGAGGCTAATGTGTATAACAGTAGAACCCCTAGTTAAGAGGGAGACATTGGAAATCTTATTAGGGATTTGGATGATCAGAGCTGTTTTGCAGTCTCTTCTGCCTTATTGACCAGGGCGGGTAGGCTTCGTACTGCCTTGCCTTCCCTTCTTGTCAGCTTGGAAGAGTCACATTGCTTCAGTTGTCTCTTGTTTCCTCTCTGACAGAGATTATCTGGTTCAGAGGTGAGGTGACCTCTTTTGATTATGATCTCTCCTACGGCATTCAAACTACAGTGATAAGTGTGGAGCCAATACCTACATGACCAGATACAATTCATGGTGTTGAGGAGTGTAGCTCTTCAGGGATTTCGGAGGAAAGGTCATATTAAGAGATTTGTTCTATAGAGCTCAGAATAGTATTCTAATCAATGTAACCAAAATACAAATATTTTCAGTAATCCTGGTTCTGTAAGGACATCACTTGATTGGATTCCAGCTTGCTTGCCTACCCCATACTATTAGAGTACAAAGTGAAATACTTCAACCTTTCTGTTTTTTCTACCTACCTTGACTAGCAAATGGATCGGCCATTTATTTACACTTTGACCACACAGAGTTCTTTCCTTCTATCTCATCTATGTGCTGAACATGTTCTAGAGGACGTTGAGGTATTGACAGTTGAACTTAATCTACTTGATGCAGAGGACTGAATTCTTTTTTCTTTGAGTGTTAGAGGGATTTCCACCTGCCTTGTGCTAGAAGCACAAGATTCAACAGTGGAAAACAAGTTCAGTACTAATATAGCAAAAATTCTTGCCTGGAATTCTGTTTTTCAACTTTTCTGTAATCTATAGTGTAGATGTCTTACTCGTTATGAACCTTCATTAACTCAGGAGACACAAAAAGATCTTTGATCTGCCATCCTTGATAGCTGCTTTCATGGAAAAAAGTAAAGAACAATGTTTTTCAGTTCAGATGGAAGAGGAACATTTTTCCTCAGTTGCAGTAAGACCTTTCCTGCTATGTTATTTAGGAGCTATGATAGCAGCATGTTTAGGAATTTTTTTTGCCTTTTCTGCCAAATATATGGTTGAAATAAAATATGTACATTTACAATTCCCTATTTTAAATATAGTTGGAAGCCAGCATAAACCTTTTAACTGAGAGCCCCATTGGTAAAGATTTAGTGAAAGTTTGCAAAATATAGATATTTGAAATTGTCAAACAGAAATCCCAATATTTTTTAAAATTGAGGCGAATAAGGAGAAAGCAGGAGAGTAGAGGTTACTTGGACTTGAAAAAAAATTGATGGATCCTAATGTTAGTCTATGCAAATGAATGGGTAGTTAATGGTACAAATTTTTGTGAGGATTTCTGGGCATGTTCTCTCTGATCAGTTGTATTTTCTGTTTAGATGCCATTCTAAATATGGTGAATATTGCTGCTAATATACTTGGAGCAAAAACTGAAGAGATGGCCGAAGCTGAAGGTAAGTGATGATTCTTCAGATGCATAATTTCTTAATTTATTACAAGATACAGGATTTTAAAATGTGTTAGATTCCTTGTTCCCCACCTTCATTCCTCCTAAGGACTTGGGTGTTCTGAATGCAGGGAACATCTCTTCAAGAGTGGATTGCACACATGCAATCCCTTGCTGTGTGTATATTCTGTGCACAGTAGTTGGAAGCTCTTCCATCAGTTCATGTCAGTCAAGACACCTTGGCAGTACCTGCAAAAAGGAAAAGTAGAGGTTTTAGATGCAGGCTGCCAACGCCTTTGGCTTCTGCATCAGTGCCTTTTCCATCTAGACACCCAGGGATTGCTGAGCAGGTCTTTTGATTGGGGGGCTCAAAAATGCCATACCAGTTCCCAACTTTCCAACTTCTTAATGCTTGGTCTCAGCCTACTTCAGACTAGTGGATCTTAAGTTCCATGCAGTTTTTCTATCCTTCCCTCCCCCTCAGGGACAACTCTCAAGGAGCTTTGAAGTTGTCCCCTTTGGGTGGGAGCACAGAGGAGACCTTTAGTGTTTCAGTGGGAAGGGGGTCTATTTCTGTTTTTCTAATCCTGAAAGCCAAGGGAGGTCTAACTAATTTTAGACCTGCACCAATAGATATTTCAAAAAGATGAAACTTTGTTTACATGGTCATCTTGGCTTCCATTATCTCTTCCCTGGATCCTGGTATGCTGCTGTTGACTTAAGATGACTACACTCATGGCAATTTATTGAAATCACAGAAAATACATCAGGTTCATAATGAAGCTCTCTTGTTGCCAGTTCACCACGCAGGTACAGCTGAGGGAAAAATCCAAGAATGCACAAACCAAGAGTGGAATGAACATGTGCAGCACATTTTGAATACTAGTTACAGAAGGGTAGTAATTGTTTTCTCGCTCCTTTTGTGACTTGCCCCGTTCTCCCATAGTACTGCCACCATAAACTCATCCTCCTGATTAGGGAAAAAGATGTTACTGTGATTTTTGTGTGTGGCTTTTTTGATGAATTAAATAGCACAGGGTTCTGCATACCAGTCTAGGTATCTTTATTCTTTTTCTGTCAAAATCAACATGATGTGGTCTTAGACTGTAGCTTTATGCAACCTTAGCTATCGAAACTAGAAAGATTCTTGCTGCTTCCCTCCTTCTTGCTAGAAATACTTCTTTCGTATGCAAAAGCACAGCAGCAGGTGTCCATTTGATCTAACTATAAACACAGAAAATTGGTATCTTGTTTACTTCGTCAGTGTAGTTTGTTAATGCTACTAAATAAACATTTATAGGGAAAGAAAATATTCCTGGTTAATGAATTCAGATTTTTGAGCTTGCTGTATTCACATTTTCTGTTTTCTCGCCCTTTTTTATGCTTCCTTCCTGTTGACTTCTGTGGTATTCATGCAGCTCTCAGAAATCTGCTTATACTAATTTGATCATGGTTTCATATACTTTAATAGGAAATAACAGCATCTCTGAAAATACCACTGTTGCTGCTCCCTCTGCCACTTCAACAGCTGCACCAAAACTGCCTGAACCAACCCTTCTTCCTTCACCAGAGTAAGTCATTTTCTGTGTTAAACTTAATTCTAATGAGGAGAGCTTGGCCATCAGTAGAAATCTTCTGCATCAGCCTGTTGGACTTAGGCCCTTGTTTATGCTAGAAAGTCTTAATGTAGACACACTTGAATTGTTTGAAACCTTGCCTATAGGAGTACTTGGGCTTGACTTTAATGAACTTGAGGTTCCGGTCTTTTACATTTGTTGATAGACTTTTCAGAATGTAGTTATATAATGCAATAGTCTTCACTTCATGACAGTATATGTGTGAAGTGATTTTTTTTTCCCCAAGAAAAGCTAAATTGCTTCTTTCTTGACTCCTGAAACCATTGTATTGTACCTTTTTTTTCAAAACAGGAAGTCAAAGGTTCTGAGTCAAACTGCTTTTTGTGACCACTAAAACAATTGAACAAAACCATAGACTGTGATTAGTTGGTTTTATAAATAGTAGGAAATAAAAAAAAATCTTAAAATTCATCCCAGAGATAGTAGGCAACTGTATTAATTCACTTTCTTTTTTTCCAGGCCCTGGGTCCATATCTTAGCTTGTCACAAGTGAATTGTGCTTCATAAAAGGAACTTGTCTGTTTTGGAGGCTAGGAAGGCCATTTTCAGTTTTGAATGGAGTTTAACACTTCCTTGGCATATTGACCCTTTAGATCAGACTCCAGACAGCTTTATTTTTTCTCCACTAACAACAATCTGGAATTGTGTTCTTCCTCTCCTCCTCCTTTCCCCAGCCTTTAGTCAAGTTTCTCTAGACCAGATTTCTGCTCTGCCCATATGTTGCAGGATACCTCTACTCAATCCCATGTAGAACTGGATTCAGTAGGGAAGACTGGGTTCTATAGGTTATGTGCAATTGATATCTGTTCTGTGGGTCTCTGGATTTGAGAAACCAACCTAGAAAATGTGATACACGGGGGGCGAAAAGTGATCTCCACATTGGCATTTGTCCATGTTACAAAGCCACTATGTGGTTTGGCACAGTTGTCAATATATGTCTGGCATAGTCAGGGATATTAAACCATGTAGGAATAAGATGCATTACAGAGAAAAACAAGCGATTGATTTAATTGGAATGGGTCCTGCTTATACTATTTCTGACACTTATTGACCAACGTTAGTCTTTCATGAACATCACTTTCATGCATGCATTTTTTACAACTACCACAATATCATATAAAGCTATATTCTGTGCTTATTTTAACTTCTGTTGTAGGCTTTTAACTACAGAGATACCAGAAATAAATAAGGAACAACTAGTCCTGGAATTAACAAAGGAGAGCCCCATTGTTCAGCTTGTTCAAGAATACGAAGAGGAGGCAAGTCAATCAACAGTGACCCTGCTGCCTAGTGATGAGCAAGAAGAAGAAACATCAGCATGGTTTGAGTCTGACACACAAATCTATTGCTATGAGCTGGCAACAGCGTGTTGTGTTTCTAGCTTTTCGGAATATCTGTATAAGTGGTGTTCAGTTGCAGAAGCTGTTCATCGTCAATGTAGCAAAACTTCCGAGAGCAAGCAGAAGGATCACTCCCTTACCATTCAGCATCCACAGCCAGTTTCAACCGAATCTTTACATGTTTCAATAGACGAGCCTCTGCCTGAGAAATCTGACAGTGAAATTACCGGGAGCTCACCTGGATCTACTATTGCAAATGACTTAAGCAGTGTGCTCCATGAGGATGTTGCTAACCAGACTGTCGATTCTATTGAATTAGAACCCAGTCATCCTCAGACTGTCTCTCAGTCTCTCCCCTTAGAAGTTACATCTGAAATTAAGCCATTATCTACAATGGAGATCTCTTTGGAGCCTACCAAACGTGAGGCAGCGTCATTAACTTCCCAGATAATTCCTCAAGAGGAAACTGTGGCGATAAATACTGAAGCAGAAAAGAGAGCTGAAAGCTCTGCTGCTGAGAAACATTCTGTGGTCTCTGAAACGAGCATTTTCAGTGACTCCCAGGAGATCAGCACAAGAGAGACAGATTCTGTCCAAATCCTTCTAAAACCTACAGAGCCTGTACCACAGCCTGACTTCACAATGGCTACAGTAGGCAGTGATGGTGGGGAAGCAAAAGTGAGTGCTTCGGAAATGCAAAAACAAGTTTTGTCTCCAGTTGGAGAATCTTCTGCATCCGCAGAAATAAAATATGATGAGCAAACATCTGAAGAAGCTTTTCTAGCTATTCCTGTTTCTGGTGGCCAGCAGAGAACGGCGACCGACTTCTATGCTGAATTGCAGAATTCCACCGATCTAGGCTATACAAATGGAAATCTTGTTCACGGATCTAATCAAAAGGAGTCTGTATTTATGAGACTTAATAATCGCATTAAAGCCCTGGAAGTAAACATGTCTCTCAGCAGCCGCTATTTAGAAGAGCTTAGCCAAAGGTAAGACTCCTAATACATTAGGAAAATCTACTTTTATCTTGTCTCAAGCCTGTGTAACACACCACAGCCAATGCTTAGAAAAATCTGTAGACAACATGCAAACAACATGTTTGAGTAACTGATCCGCAATGTAAAGCTTTTTTTTTTCCAGACAATTGAGAAATAACTGACCATAGGTAGAAGCTGCCAACAGTTTAGATTTCTGTATCTGACATTTTTCCCGTGTATTTCAAGCTGCCCCTGCATTTTTGGTTCTACTGCAAAATACAAATTGCTCTGTTTTTAAGGAGTTTGTGTTGCCTGGGATGAGCCTGGAAGCCTTCAAATGCAGGCTCTGATTCTACTGCCTCTTAAGTCAATTGCAGCAGGATCCAGATCGAAAGTAATTTTCTTTACTAAGTGCAATAATCTATGGTGGCCTGTAGTCCCTCTTGGGTAATACAGTAATGTTAAATGCCTGTTTTTTTTCCTTTAAAAAAAAAAAAAAAAAAAGGATTGGTAGGACACAGAACCAGCAGATGATAGTGAAGTTAGTATAAATATTCCACAATTTATTTTTGATGCATGTGTGGGAGAAAAGTTTAGTTAATCTTCTCATCGTACCCAGAAAGGATTCTGTAGTTAATGTGAGGCAATAGTTGTAAATGTTTGCATTTCTCCTTTTTGCCACTACCTCAGCACTGAAAGCTTTTTGCAGTGCATGCATCCAAAAGTAGCTCCCACAACCTTGCTTACTGATCCCAGTTTTCTGCTTAGTGCTATTTAATGCTTCTTCCTTTGGGTACGTCTATACTGCAAGCTAAAGTTGAGTTAGCTATGCAACTTCAGCTACGTTAATTGTGTAACTGAAATTGAAGTACAGTACCTTAACTTGGCTTTTGGTGCTGTCTACATAGCAGGAAGTCAAAGGAAGAACTTTCTTCCTTCGTCTTCCCTTACTCTGACTTTTGTAACACTCATTTCATGAGGAGTAAGAAGCCTGTTGTTTCGAAATAAGCATGCAGTTTAGACATAGCCTTTGAGTCCCTATTAATCAGCACCAACAGCAAGTAGCAGAAGTATCTTCACACTCCAAACATTTCTGCCATATAACTCATTGTTAAAACCTATTTTAATATTAAAAGCGTTAATTTGGCTCCTAAACAATGTAGGTGAAATTTTAAACTATATGAGACTTAAACAAGTAAAGACAGGAAAAGAGCCAAGTTGTTCAAAGTGGTGGGAAATGTCAAAAGAGAGGTTTTCTTCCTAAGACAGATGAAATTGTGGGAAGGGGCAGAGAAGAAATTTGTACTGGATGAATGGAAGAAAATACTGTGACAGTCTGTTAAATTGTGGTCTTTAATGTGGAACCCAATTCATTTTTTAGGTACCGAAAACAAATGGAAGAAATGCAGAAGGCTTTCAATAAGACTATAGTAAAACTTCAGAACACTTCAAGAATAGCAGAAGAGCAGGTACAAATTGCTTCTGGTAGAAGTAGCTGACAATATATATTAACCAAGAGATTCTCAAGAACGTATAAAAGTTTACAAGGACAATATTGGTATTTTCACTGTATTGAGCACAAAGCTTTATAAATAGTCATGTTTTACTCTAAAACCATTACAGAATAGCTGCATATTTGGTAAGGGTCATTTTTGTATTTAATGTCCTCCTGTTCTCCATTTTTTTTGTTCTGTAATTCAGTTTTGGGTGATTTCCTTTTCTGTAAATTAATGGGAAGCTCAGACTCTTTTCCTTACCATCTTAATTATTCAATTTCCTTTAAAAGAAAAGTAATCTGAACGTGATGGATAAAATTTTCCAGAAGGGTCTCCAGCTTCCATTTTCAAAAGTCATTTAAGCACACCTGCTTCTAAATCACTGAAGTATTTTTGAAAATTTTACATTGTGTCTACACAGATCCACACCTGATGCCTAGGTTTTTGTTGGGGTTTTTTACTCCTATTTTCAGTACTTATAAATGTAGGTCAGCCCACTTTGAAAAGGAATGAATTGATAGATGCTGAGAGAGAGTTTGAGGGGCTAAATGGTCATGGTAGTGTAAGAGTTTCTCTTCCAACTCCTTGCTTTCAATAATTTAAAACTTCTGAAACCTATTTCAACTGAAGTTTTCCAGGCTTGGTCTAGGTCCGAAAGTGATGACTTTTTAGAAGGTTAAAGCAAAAATTTTGTTTGCTACATTGGTGCCTTCAGAAAGCACTATTTTTTTTATCCACTTTCCTTGCGTATACTGCGAAGTCACGTATATCAGCCACTTTAGACAGACTTTGCCTCAGACTTGTAGTTTTTTAATATATACTTGAACATGCTTTAAATGGATTCAGGAGTCTCCCTACCCCAGTGTAGTAAAGTAGCTTGCGGAGCAATTGGTAATGCAAGGTAATAGAAGCAATTACAGACTTAAAATGCAATGTTTTTAAGCATCTTATTTCCATTAGATCCTTAAGATTTTTAAGCATCGTTTTGCCAAATGTGGTTCTTGATAAGTGACTTATTGGGGTAGGATATTTATATTGCTACGGTAACAGTTTTTTCCCTGAATTTCAACAATCTTAACCAACACATCACAAGTATTGCATTCAGACTTCCACTGGAAGTCTTTCAACAGCTGTTGTTGGTACTCATGTTAAATCCCATTTAAAGGAATTTATCATAAATAAGGTACATCGATTTCATTTTTGTTATGCACTTTACAGAAGGGCAGAGTTAGAAATCATAGTGGGATGTATTTGGTATAGTATTACAAAACATTAGCTGCAATTAGAGCTCTTGCAACTGTTTTTTTTGTGTGGAAATCTAACATAGCTAAAATGTTGCTTTTACTCTATTTCAAGTGCTGTGTAGAAAATAGCTTTCAAGCTCTCCAAACTAATATACGTATTTTCGTTAGTCAGCATGTAAATGAATTTTTCATAACACTCTAGCTGTGGCAACTGTTGCCTTTCTGGATCAGATGGAATTACAATTTGATAACTGGCATGGCACATGTTAGCAGAATCCTGCATACTGAACTAAGTAGATAAACCAACTTTTTTTAAATACAGGATCAGAGGCAAACAGAAGCCATCCAACTGCTGCAAGCACAGCTGAACAGCATGACACAGCTAGTTTCCAATCTGTCAGCAACTGTGGCTGAACTAAAACATGAGGTAATTAGAACGCAACAGTATGACGTGAAACTTCTGTATAAAATGTCTCTTGGGGTTGTTAGTGGCGGAGTCTTTCTGGGACAAAATCTAATTTGCAGGTAGTATTGCTCTCAGCCCCCTTTGACAGCCAGCGTTGTGGGGGCTGCTACACCTGCCTGGCCAGAGCAGCCCCTATCCATGGTGGGCCCATAATGTTTAACCAGTTAACCGATTACATGGGACTTTACATCCCTAATTGTAAAGTCCATGTCCTTTCATAGTAGATGAGTGACCTTCTAAGAGATCAGCTTAATATAAAATTAACCATGTTCTGTGGAGTAGAACAGTTTTTCTTCAAAGAAGCTAGTTTCTTATTGAAAATATTCTTATATTATCTTAATTTAGGTTTCAAATACATAGTATTGTTTGCTTTTTATGGGAAAAACTATAATTTCGTGTGTTTAGAAATCACCTAGCCTACCGTGAGTGCTACCACAATAGCATTTGTTTAGTATAGAAAACAGAGTACAACTGTTAATGAAGTTATTGTAGTCCTAGCTGTGTATCTGCATATCTCTTCAAAGATGTCGTGAAACTCCTTAGCATCTTGTTTCCCAACATTTAATTCTTGTTGACATCCTGGCACTTGTCCAACATTTAAGAAAGGAACATTGGTGGAATATCTTAAGACCATGTATGACTGTGAACTTGTTTGAATATTTCTTTACCGTGGCTGAACTTTTATCTGATCTTAGTGCTGATGCTGTAAAATGTACTTTGAGAATGCTGGGTTTACTGGCTTAATGACTGTCAAATGCAGATACCCTTATAGCATAGTAAGTGCCAGTACTTGACCTGCTGGCTAAATAGCAGACATTACATTTTGAGAAATGGATATTATGAGGTGAAATAGAAGGGGAAAAAAATCTCTGAAGTTGATTTGAAAACTGATCTATTCATTAACATTTTCATGAGGGTGAACATATTAATGACCTAACTGCTAACTCCATTGTAATTCAGCTCCTCTCATTTTGTCTTTAGTTTTTAAAAAATAAAAATCCAATTATTTTTCAGGTGTCTGACAGACAAAGCTATCTTGTGATTTCTTTGGTTCTCTGTGTCATCCTGGGTTTCCTGCTTTGTGTGCAGCGTTGCAGAAATACATCTCAGTTCAACGAAGATTACCTCTCCAAAATCCCCAAAAGTAATCACTACCCAAGCCCCAAAAGGTAATATCCCAGTGACATTTTAATCAATTCTTACAACTTTATGTTTATATTCCATCTAGCATTTGGTAGTTTCTCATTTATTCTATTTCCCTGAGATGAATTCTATTTTCCATTTTAATTATACTGGTTTCTGCTTTTCTTTAAGTTCAGAAGTTTGGCTTCTGAAAAATAAAAGGCACGTATAGACTTCTGTAGGATAATTCCCGTGAAAGTTGTATGGGTTGGACCTCACTGGTCTTGAATCCCTGGGACCTGCTTGATCCTGAACGAGGGGATTTGCCAGACTAGGGAAAGTCCCTCTCCTCGTGGCTGTGCTGCCACCAGGCTCCCAGCTGAGTCGCCAGTGCCCCTTATGGCACTCCTGCCCCGCCACTTGACCTTTCTCTTCCTGGACTCTGTGGTCCAGGAACATCCGTGGTCCATGCCAGGCCATGGATGTTGCCGGACCAGGGAGTCCTGGTTAAGGGAGGTCCAACCTGTATCTCCTTAAGTAGTGCCTTTTCTTTGCCAAAGGGTCTGACACCACTAGTGTAGGACTGGGATCAGATTCTGGCTGTGAGGAGAGCAATGCATCTCACTCTCCAGCAGCTTTCTTGGGCCGTCAGAGCACCACTGGCAAGAACCTTTGAGAATCTTTGCCATGGGGAAGGTTTGCTGCAGTGTGAAAGCGCAAGAAGTGGGACTGCGGGAAGTAAGTGTCTCCCAAGAGGCCTCTGGGAGATTGAACTTTAATGTATTTTTGTCATTACAGATGTTTTTCCTCCTATGATGATATGAATCTGAAAAGAAGAACTTCTTGCCCACTTGTCAGGTCTCAGTCTTTTCAGCTAACTAGCAAAGAAGGTATGTTTCATATTCAGCTAGTTCTTCCCAATGGCGCTTTGTACTGTAGATGTATGATCATGTAGTTTGTACCCCATTTTCAAAAAAGGTAATCCAGAAGCACTCTACTTGTGTGCTAGTTGCGTGCATTGGGAAATACTGAATTGAAATAGTTCAGTGGGTGACACTGCTTTATATAGTCTCTGAAACAAATCTTTGTTCAGAGCAAAAAATCAAAATAGTTTAAGGTGATTGCAGTTGAATCAACACCCAGAAATCCTACTCCATTTTATGCATTTAAACAATATCCCAACTACATGCCATCAGCCACCTCAACTGTTTAGTATTTTCAGACTCCACAGTGATGCTAAACTATTTAGAAAAGAGGAGGATAGCAAACCATTGAAACTGCGGAAAAACTTTGGGTGAGAAAAATGTGACAGTTGGAGTTTGTTTAAGGAACAGACTAACACTCTTATAGAATTACTTTGAGAGCTATAAAGATAAAGAAACAGGACTTTGGTTTTAGTGTCTCCTCTCCACCATTCAACCTTTGAGGAATTATTCTAAACTGATCAAGCATTTGCGCTGCTTTAAGTCCCTGTCACTTGGCCTGACTGTGACCAGGTCTACGCTGCCAGAGATAATAGACTTAAGATACACCTCTCCAGCTTTGGAATAGTGTAGCTGGAGTAGATTTACCATATGTCGACTTTGTGGAGTCCCCACTGCGGGAGGTTGACGGGAGAAACTCTCCCATTGACTTCCCTTACTCCTTGCAACCCGGTGGAGTCCCAGGGTTGACAGGAGCGCCAGCAGTGTTCGATTCAGTAGGTCCTTTCTAGACCCACTAAATCGAACTCCAGAAGATCGATTTCCACGTGGGTGTAGATATGGCCCTTGTGTAGCTAGAAATTTAGGGTCAGAGTGCAATGTGATACTACTGCACCTTATGCTCACTTTAACGTAAAATTCCCTGGCAAGCCAAACCAATTATACTCCTTAACCTTGGAACTTTTCAAAGGAAATAAAAGGATGCTGCATGCTTTACTCAATGAGTAGTCCTGTGGCATCTTATATATATATATAGTCTCATGAGCTTTGGTGGGCAAAACCTACTTCTTCAGATGAGCTAAATTCAGCGTTTCGGAAATAGACAAGCTTATTCTTTAAGCCAGTCACAGAACATTTTTTTTCTGTAAACCCTGAAATATAATACTTAAGCTTTTCCTGTTGCAGATTAACATTGAATTGGCTTTCCATTTTTTGGTAACAAATGGATATACTTATACCAGACTTGTTTTTTAAAAAGAACCTCTCATTTATCTGGTGTATTTTTCTTTGTCAGCATAGATATTGGCCAGCAGTTACATTCTAAAATGAATAGACGTGTTAGTGTTCCTGTGTCTGTCTCATCCATTTTAGAGTAGATGAACCTCTGTGGAAACCACTCCCTGCTTCAGAAGCAGTGTGTCAGAAAGGAAGAGAGTAAATTGGAAGAGTACAGTGGGCAATTGCTAAGCCTTGAGAACAGTCAAGTAGGGGTAGAAATCAGGCATTGCCGTGCTGAATTCGTACACTCGGTTAAATGTGGAGAGCACTTTTATATGGGGAGTTTTAAGAAGCTGAGTTCATTATTGAATAAATGAATTGTGGCTCAAAGAATTGCCAAATATTTGTAAATGAAATGAGTACACAGAACGTGTAAACTAAACTCTTCAATAAAAGCTGTTCATAATTAAATCTTAACTTGTATTTGAGCATTGAGCCAAAATACTGTGACAGAAGCTTTAAATGAAAACTCCTAATACGCAGTAACTCCCATTCTATCCAGACATCAGAAATGTGCATTTACAGCACTGTGAAGGCTGATACCCCACTCTGGCATGATGAATGCAGAAGTGGGGGCCCACAAAAGCAACCCCAAAACCTTATCTCTACAAGCTTTGGTACAACACTTCCCCGCAAAATCTTAACTTAGATTTTGGGGATAAAAATATGCTGCTACCATCAGGTGCTTTTAAACCCACGACCGGGGGTGGATGCTTGAAACCAACTCCAGGGCACCCCACGCTCTTTTCCCCAAAGAGCTTGAAAAAAAAAAAAGAGAGAAAATACAAATTGCAGTCTGTGGTTGCTGTCCCCTAACCAGAGGCATGCAGATCTCAGACAGATTTTTCAGAACACAGAAATGAACCAATACCAGGTTAATAAAAAAGAAAACTTTTATTACCAAAACAATACTATTGTTGCAAGCATAATGACTAGATGGAAAAAGTTACCAATTAATATACTCATGGGGGACCCCCATGGGCTCAGGACTTAGTTACAAAAGAGAGGAAAACCCATTCTAACAGCACAGACATCAGATCCAAATTTCCAAAACAGAAAACAATAAAACCTAATGGATTTATCTAAACTTTACCCTATTTATACATTATGAAGAGTCTTTTTCTTGGAGAGAGACATGTGTTCTGCCTCCCTCAGTATCCAGAGAGCAAACTGCCCAGAGACAAAGGAGGGAAAACCCCAAAATTCCTTTCTCAGTTTGAAGTCCTTACCTGCATTTCTATTGGCTGAATGCTACCTGGCTAGGTACAATTAACCCCTTGGTCTCCAGGCTGCTACCCATCCCTCATGGTTATAACAAACACTCTATGCTCTGCAGAGAAAAATGTGCATTATTAAATCTTGTTCAGTTTATATAAATTAGAGGATATTAAACTTAATAAAAAATGTTCTGAAACAGTGTTTTTGATTGCTGGAAACACCAAGACATTTTTTTAACATCAAACTCGAACTCCGATCTGGACAGCTCCCCGTGGAACCCGGAAAACACCCTGTACTTTTGCCTCTTGGCCGGGAAAAAATCAGAAAATGCCAGACATTTTAGGTGTCTGGTATTTTCTGAATTTTTGTACTGGACTGTCTGGCTCAATACCAGACACCTGGCAACCCTATGACTGCCCCAAGTACTGGGTCCTTGAACACTCCCTTCTTATCTTCTGAAAATGTATTCTGCAAATCTCAACTCTGGTCTAATGTCTCAGGCAAGATCTGCAGTTGCAGAATTATATGATCAGGTAGAAGTTAGTTGCTCTGGAGATAGAACTTTTCTATTGAACATTTTGATTGGTTTACTTTCCATGAATATGCATCCTGTTCATATCTCATAGATCTTAAGATGTATGGATGGAATGCAGAGTAATAGTCCTTTCGAGGAGGAATGAAACTTCATATATACTTTCATGGTTTTAGAAATTAGTGTCTGTGGTTGCAGTTACATTTTATTGTCCTTTCATATGTATCCTTTCTTTTCTTATAGTGGATCCAAATGACTTGTATATTGTAGAACCTCTGAAGTTTTCACCAGAAAAAAAGGTATAGTAGCTTCCTTTCCGGTTTCTGCCAGCAGATGGTGCTTTTTCTCAGTCACTTATCTACAACTAGCCTTGGAAGAATTAAGTATATCCACAAATGTCAGTGAACATTGGCTTCACACCCCCACCCCACCCCCACGTGATGATAAATATTTTTATCAGTCATCAGAGGGGTAGCCATGTTAGTCAACTTCAGCAAAAACAAGGAGGAGTTCTGGAATGCCTTAAAGACTAACAAATTTATTTAAGCATAAGATTTCAGGGGCTGGAACCCACTTTGTCAGGACTCAGTGTTGTATTTACATTTTATATCAATGATGATCAAAATTTACACAGTAAGAAAAATGATCCCTGAGAATTTTAGTTTGATGTAAAGATATTTACCTTATGTATTTTGCCATGTGATGTTGATAATTTGCTTTAACCAGGTAAAGCTTTAACTTTCTGAATTTCAGCATCTACTATATTAAATAATTTTGACCCCTTGGATAATTTCCTGCAAACTGCGACAATTTGACTAAAAATAAAAATGCTTAAAATAAACATCAGTATTATCTATCAGTTATTAGAGTTCTGACAAGCCTATGTATGATCTACTATTATTCATATGCGATATGATTTTGTTTGCATTGCACAATCTAATAGTTTCTTTTTCCTTCTTTAGAAGAAACGCTGCAAATATAAAAGTGAAAAGATAGAGACGATTAAACCAGCGTCAGAGCCTCTACATCCATTAGCCAATGGGGAAATAAAAGGAAGGAAACCCTTTACGAACCAGAGAGATTTCTCTAACATTGGCGAGGTATATCATTCCTCATATAAGGGTCCTCCATCTGAAGGAAGCTCAGAAACTTCATCTCAATCCGAGGAATCCTATTTTTGTGGCATTTCAGCATGCACGACTCTGTGCAACG
Source organism: Pelodiscus sinensis (assembly GCF_052426305.1). NCBI lineage: Eukaryota > Metazoa > Chordata > Testudines > Trionychidae > Pelodiscus > Pelodiscus sinensis. The sequence continues at coordinate 66,613,452 of NC_143060.1, forward strand.
GACAAACCCAAAAGACAAAAACTGAGAAGAGGGCTATAAAACGAAGGCGATCTAAGGTTCCAGACCAAGGGAAGTTCATAAAAACTCTAATACAGACTAAGACTGGGTCAATGCCAAGTCTGCATGACATAATCAAAGGAAACAAAGAGATAACTGTAGGAACACTTGGTGTCACAGCTGTTTCTGGACACATCTAAAACTAGTTGGATTTCTCATGCAGGAGAGTGTTTGTTCATCTGAGAACAGTCTGTTGTACATCTTGCAGGAGAGTGATGGGAGAAGAGATCAGCTAACTGGAAAGTATTCAGAAATTATGATTTCTGTTTTTTTTAAAATAGATGGGATTGTGTCAATCTTGGTTGAGTTTCAGCTTTACAAGGCTGATGACTTCCTCTGTGGACAAATGGGGGGTGGGAGGGATCATTTTATAAAGCTTTTTTCACAATTAGTGGGGCAAAGATAGTTGAAACCCAGTTTGTTGGGTGGAATAGGGATAAAAGCCTAATCCTCTTCCTTTAGCTTTGTTCCTATTTCTTGCACCTTCCCGTATTTATGTGCCTTTTGTCTATTTATAATGCCACTGGAAGAGGAAGAGAGAAAATTGTCCTTTGATTTCTTTTGTAACTTCTCTTGCTTTTTGGAGGAGGCGACACTACAGTGCTGTAAAGGGGCATGTTGGCGGTCAGCTGGACTCAGTAGTGTGGGCTGGAGATCGTAGTAATACTAACATGGCAGACTTATCGATTAGATCTCCATTTTGAAAACTCACTTGGAAAAGATCTTGTTAGAAGCAATTGTAATGCCATTAATTACATTTTAATCAACTTCAGAATTGTTTTATTTAGGTGTGTAAAATGAATTACAGCTATGCAGTTACACTTGCTGTACATGAAGGAGCTCATGCTGACAAACATGCCTTTGATCCCCAGACTGACCTTTGGAATTCTGTTACAATACTTAACCAAAAAGGATTGATGCTTTATTTTAGTCACTCTGTTTTCTGATCCAAGAATTTGGACATTAGGGACTACATTCAAGGAGAAATGTAAGGGTGACTAGGTACAACTGAAAATATAAGTATCCTAACCAGGGTTGGGTACAAATGCACCTGACAAATGCAAGTGAGTTTGCCAAGCCTTGAAGTCTAACAGCTCAAGTCTGTATAAAAGTGGATATTTCCATAAAGTTTGCTTTTGTATTGGCTAAGATGTGCAGGGTGTGTGTGTGTGTGTTTTGGTACTTTCATATGAGTTTATTTTGACCATGGTTGTATATTTGGATAAAATCGAATGTGTGACTGCATACAATGGTGTGACTGAAGCAGAGTGAATGGGACAGAAGGTTACTCCTTTTTGAGAGGTGTTATAAGTTCATGTTGTAAAACTAAGTTAACTTATTGAGCACTTTTAGTGGTACCCTTTTTTAAACAGATCAAATGCCTTTTCTGGGTATTGTATGTAATGTGACTTATTTAAAGCTTTTGTTTTTGCTGCTTTCATGTTAGTTTATGGATACTTTATGGTGATGTACTTTTAGAGACGGTCTGCACAATTAGCCAGTCAGAGCACATGGACCTGATTTATAGAATGTCTAATCAGAAAGGGCTCCAAACAAGAATGAAGAAAAAATGCTTATACTATCTGAGTGCAGCAAACAATATTGTGGAACAAGATTATGTAACTACAGAGCTGTAGTGCCATTAGAAACTGTGAATTTCCGAATAAATCTGAACACTTGTCTTATGCATTTAGTAGCTTTTCTTTTATAAATCCCCTGTTAATGGGTTGAAGCTCAAATTTGTGAAGTTGTATGGTTTAGTTTATAGGACACTGGACTGACTGAGGCACTAGGAAACCTGGAATTTACTCCTGCATCTTAGACAAGTCCCTTTGCCTCTCTGCTTTGATTTATCCTCTCACCATGTGTGGCGGCAGGGGGCCACTTCAGTCCAGCCAGGCTGGAGTGGCCTTCCTTCCCCTTCCCCTTCTCCCCCATTTAAGCAGTTAACTGGTTAAACGTAACATTTCACTGGTTAACAAATTAAACAGGATTTTACATTCCTAATTTAGAGTGTAGACTCTTAGAGCAAGGACTGTTTCTTACTATTTGTTTGAAGAGTAACCTGCGTCAGGGAGTCCTGATCTCAGGGCCTTTAGAGGTTGCTGTAATTATAAATGAGCTAGTTTACCACTTGTAGCAGCTATAAATGTGGATTTATTGTTTGTTTCATTGGCAAGAATCTTAATTTGTGCAACTTTTTCTTGTTTCTATATCTTTAATTGTAACTTACCAAGAACTTCATTTGCAGAAAAAGTAGGTGGGCTGTCACATTTCCTCAGGCAAGAAGTTGTTTGGCCTGTGGTTTGTTTTTTAGTCTCAATCTTGACCTCTTGCTAATTATTGCCGTCTCCTATAGCCTTCAATAAACTCACAAAAAAGAAACTAAGCGATTGGAGCCTTGAACATTTGATATCTTTCCATATGGCTGTAGGTGATGGTTACCTGTTCACATCCCTAATATCACTGCTAGCTCTTGGTGCCTGCTAGGCCTTGAGTGTCTCCCTGTGCAGGTGGGTCCTAGCCAAGACTATGTGAGGGTTGTAGTTTCCAGAAACTTTTTACCGTTTTTTTTTTTTTTCTAATCCTTCACAGCTGTGGCTATCTCCTCTCTGGAGATATCTGCATGACATTACTCTTGCAACAGTAACTTTAACCAAGGCAAGATTTATTAAAAACAGGGAAAGGGGCGCTATACATTTTGGGCAGGAATAAGAAAGGGGGTGGAGAAGGAGAGACAAGCCTCTCTTCTCAGATGTGCTTAAAAGGTTTTGGATGTACTAAAACCGTTCACATCTGGAGGTTTCTCTCCTTAGCAGCAAGACTCTCCAGACATTGGAAAGCATGACAGTTCTCTCTGGAGGAATACTTAGGAGTCACTGCGTGAGCATGAGGCTTGGATGACGACTCAGCAGATCTACATTCTCTTCCTGGGGTAAGTCATTTCACCACTCGTTGCCTCAGTTTCCCCATCTGTTACCCCCTTTGCCAAGCGTTTGAGAAGGACTAGTCAACATGCAGTATTAAGAGCTAGGGTTGTGTGACATGCATATTCATAAGCCAATTTTCATAAAGCATAACTCAAAGATGCTTTAAGCAAAATGTATCCTATAAATTATCATTTTTTTTTAAAGTTACAATCTGCCAAATGTGTGTGTTTCTGTGCATCTAAGTCTTTTAGTGAAAGCAGTTAGTGGTACTGTAGGAAACTTAGTCGTCCGGTGGTCAAGGCAATGATCTGTACATGGGCTTGTTTTTCCTGTAAGCCCAAACTGTGGCTGGCTGTAGAAAAACATATCACCTGGTGCTAGAATCTATTTTGAATCTGGTATTTTTCCATGAAGATAAGGGGGGGGAAACAAAAGATTCCCACGCTGGGGGAAAGTATTTAAGGAATGGAAAGCAATTGGTCTTTTGTCTTCAGTTGGCCTTTGAAATGGCCTCTCCACCCTCAGAAGATACAAATGCAGTAACCTGGAAACAAAGAACTCTTAAGGACAGAAGGGGGACATCTAGACTGCAAACCTCTTTCAAAAAAGAGCATCTAGACTACAACCAGTACTTTCAAAAAAGCAAGCTGCTTTTTCGAAAGAGCACCCAGGTAGTCTGGATTCTCTTTCAAAAAACGACAGTTTGCATTACATAGCGCCTTTTTTCAAAAAGTGTTCTTCCTCGTTAAAACTAGATTTTCTGCGGTCGAAAAAATTGCCCCATTTTGATTTACTTTCCAAAGAGCACAGCAGCAGCCTAGATGCAGGGGAAGTTTTTTCGAAAAAGGCTGCTTTTTCCAAAAAAACCCTGTAGTCTAGACACACCCAAGGAGCTGTAGACCCAGGCCAAAGAAAAATCAATGGTCTTGAAGCATTTTACCTGAAATAAGGACAAGGGTGAGGAATATACTTTGAAACAATTTGTCTTAGTGTAGTAGGCTTAATTGGCATGTTTTGTTTGTTTTGGTTTAGTAACTTAGATCTGTTTTCATATGCAATCACTTAAATCCTGCTTTTTATACTTAAGAAAAGTTTTTGTCAGACCCAGTGAAATAATTGTTACCTGGGAGGAATAACAGGTGTGCATCTCTCTCATTGATAGACAGCAAATCTAATGAGCTTTCTCTGTGTAAAACATTTAGAGTAAGATGGATTTATTTGAGGTTTTAGTCCCTTTTGGGGGTTGTGTTCCTGCGTGCTGTCAACAGCCTTATAGCCGGCCCTTCCCAGAGCCAAGCTGGTTCAGTGTCTGTTGCTTTGCTGGGGTGCTGTTACCCCAACTCGGTGGCTTGGCCGGAGAACCAGAGCTTCTGGCCCAACAGGACAGGGTGGCGGCGTGCCTCAGAGAGCAGGTAGGCAGGTTCCACACAGCGGGTGACAGCCTCAAGGGGACCTTTGTGATCGAACCGGTCACAGGTTGATTACCAGTGTCTTACCCACAAACCGGTGTGATAACTCCTAGCAGCCTGAATGGCCATATAGTCCTACAGAAAAGATTTTTGTTTGAAAAAACCCCAAATAAACTGGGCAATGCAGTAACACAGCATGTTGTTAACGCAGAGTTAAGTTTGCCTGGCTGTGTCCAGTACCCCTCTGGAACACTAATGTCTAAAACTCAGAAATTAAGAGCTAAAGGTCCTTCCTTGTGCAACCTTAATTCTGCCACCTTTGAGCAATGCCCCAGCAAACCTGTTACACAGAAATAACTCCATCCTTGCTAAATTTGATAATCCCTTTGCTCTGGCACAATTCATCCCTCTCATTTCCTACCTTGCCACTGACCAGAAGACCCCTGTGTACCAATTGTAACAGAACCTACCGGATTTAACAGAGACCAGGCAGGCTGGCTCGCACTGGCACCTCTTTCTGATCATACGAGAAGGGGTTCGACCCACTCAGAGGAAGAGCCCCACAGACATCCGACTCCATTCACAGCTCTGACAAGCGGCTCCAACTAATCACTCTGCCCTTCAGTACAGCTAGCACAGTGAATGCCTCTGGAGTGCATGCTAGGGGTGTAAGTGACTAGTCGGCTAACCAATAAGCCTAGGAAAGGCACAGCGGGGTTTGGTCCCGGACCCGGCACGAGCCAGGACTGAGCCTCCCTGCTTTCCCCTATCGACTAATTGAGTAGTTGATAAAAAAAAAATTCTACCGACTACTCAATTAGTAAATTAACCTCATTTTAACATCCCTGGTTCAGGCAGGTAATTCTCAGTGACTATTCCTGGTGCTGGAAGGACAGAGGTACGGTTATATTGGCCGGTATCTCTTCATTCCTTCTTTCTTCAGAGGCTCAAAAGAATTTGAATTTGCTGCTGGATGGACACAGATACGTCAGGCAATTTCAGCTCTGTCTGTGAAGCTTTGTCAGGGAGTTGTCCTATGCCAGGTTAGAAACGATAATGGGCTAAGAGTCTTATGACATTTGGGCGATTGTTATTTGATGGGAATCTCAGCCCATTGAAACTGGGGAAGCAGAGATCTGTTGACCACGTGATGTACTTAAGTGAGGGGATGTTGAGCAGCTGGTGCTATGTATCAGAGGGTTCCAGGCCACAAAAGCTTATGCCCAAATAAATGTGGAGTTGGGGTATTGTGTTCACATTCCCAATCAACAAAGTTATGCCAGCAACACTTTGCAATGTAGCCCAGGTCTTTAGTCTGTCAGTGTAACTTGGATCTGCATCCGCTGGAGGTCCAGAGCATGAAGGAGCTTCCACACGTGAGGCCACTTTGCAGAGAGTTGTTCGGAGTTTTTTCTCAGCGAACGCTAGGGCAGAGAACCACAGCATCCTCTTTTGATGCACTAGTAGTTTTTTTTATTACTAGCAACATCTCTTTGATGAAAAACCTCTTCGAATTTAAAGCTCCCTCGTTGCTTATTTTCTCTCTTCATGTGGGCTTTCAAATCATCTTTCGTTTCCTATTTCACAGTTATATCAACATGATGCTAAATTTCCAAGCCTCTTCCTCAAAATTGATCATAACTTGGGCTTAGGCTATGTCTAGACTGCAAGCCTCTTTCGAAAGTATCTTTCGAAAAAGCCTCTTTCGAAAGAGCGTCTAGACTGCAAGCAGTACTTTCGAAAAAGCAAGCCGCTTTTTCGAAAGAAAGCAGCGAGTGAGTCTGGATGCTCTCTTTCTAAAAAACCCTGTTGGCATTCAAGAACGCCTTTTTTCGAAAGAGCACTTTCGAAAAAAGGCGTTCTTCCTCGTGAAATGAGGTTTACCACCGTCGAAAGAAAAGCCGCGTTCTTTCGATTTAATTTCGAAAACGCGGCTGCAGTCTAGACGCAGGTGAAATTTTTTCAAAAAAAGGCTACTTTTTTCGAAAAAACCCGAGTCTGGACACAGCCCCAGAAATTAAAGCCCTTCCTTTCAAAGTACTCCACCCACTCTTACCTGAAATGACTTGAAAAGAGGGAGCTCCTTTCATCTTGTGATGTCTCAAACAAAGCAGGGTCAGGCTTGGATGAGATGCCAAGGAGTGCTACTGCATTGAATTCCAGAGAGCCTGTTCTTGTGATTTGTTTTTGTTTTTATCACAAATCTTGCAATATTTAGTTTTGTTTGTAAAATCCCAGGGATGCAAATCAGTTTTCATTTTAACCCTCTTCCTCCCCCAGTTTCTAGCTTTCATGGTTACAAAAAAAATTCTGGGAAACCTAAAGGTGCAAAATTCCAGATGGTTTGGTTTGTTTTGTTGTAGTGCTGAGGATAATCAGTCATGGCAGGAGGTGGAGCATGGGAGTGGTGGGGAAAAGTCTCCAGCAAAGCACTTCACTGCACTGTTGTCGTTGTTCCCCCACCCCGGGGAGTGCGGCCTCCCTGCGCTCCCCCCTTCCCCCTCCAGGGTCCAAACCACAGCTGTGCATGGATCAGGGACACCAAATGTACAAGATTCAGGTGTATTTCTTTAAGCTGGTGTCATGATTTGTGGGAGCTGACTCATGAGCACGTGGGGATGGTGCGGTCACAACCCTTCTCTCCCCGTTCTTCCTGGCAAGAGGGAGGGGGGCTAGGGAGAAGCTAATTCTCAGAGGTCTGGCTGACTTGCTGATTGGGTGTCAATTTGTATCCACTGGAACGCGAGACACCTTGGAAGTGAAGCTACCTCTGCCTTGTTGCTTTCCATGGGCATAGCAAGGGTGGCCAAGGTGAGTTTGGCACAAGGGACTGCAGGCCAGAAAATGCTCTTCAGAGGGAGTGAGGTGTTACGGTGTTTTTTCTCCAGCTCTGTGGTAACAAGTGGTTTGAGCACTTGGCTCTGCTTTGTGTCATGGAAATTGGCACGCAGAGCTACATCCTCGGGTGCAGGAGAGAGGTGGGAGACCAGCCACTTCCTTTCTTGCCAACACACTCTGGGCCTGTGTCTGTCCTCAGACCCATTCTTAACACATTTGAAAAGGCTTTTCTCGAGACTCAGCGTGTTTCTTTAGCCTTCCCTCCTGGGTCATCTCAACCTTTGACCATTTTTGTTGTTTCTGGATTCTCTCCAATTTGCCCAGGCCTGGGTACAGGACTCCAGCTAAGGCCTCCCAGGAGCAGAGCAGGACAGTTCCCACCTGTGTCTTACACGTGACCCACTTGCTAGCACACCCCAGAACATGAGCATCATAGTGTTGACTCGTATTCCATTTGTGAGTCACTGGAACTCCCAGGTCCTTCTCTGCCGTGCCGTCACCCGCCAGTTGTTCCCCAGCGTGTAGCTGTGCGTCTGATTTTTCCGTCCTAAGTGAGAATGCAGCACTTTCATTCAGTTGCCTCCTGTTGCCCGACCACTTCTCTAGTTTGTCAAGGGCATTTTGAATTTTAATGCTGTCCTCCAGACTGCTTACAGTCCCTCCCCCTTGCTCATCCAGGAAATAAGTAAGCATCCTCTCCACTCCAGTCTGCAAGTCGTGAGCAGAAAAATGTAATACTGGACCCAGGGCAGATTCCCTGCCAGATACATCGCCCCAGTGTGACGGTGCACCTAGTCTGTCACCCAGTTGTGTACCCACCTTACAGTAATTTCACCTAGGCTGCATTTCCCTCTTTTTCTTATGAGAATGTCACGGGGGACTGTCAAAAGCTTTACTAAAATCAAGATCTAGCCTAATGACTGCTTTCCATCTTTCCACTAGGCCAGTAACCTTCAGAGAAGGGAAATGGTTCGGTTTCCCATGATTTGTTCTTGGTAAATCCATATTGACTATTGCTTAAAAGCTTGGTATTCTCTGGCTGCTTGCAAATTGTTAAATAATTGAATACAGTATCTTTCCAACAGGTCTCCAATTCCACCCAATCTCTTGGTTCCATTGTAAAAGGTACCATGGCTGCCATTCTCCACTGCTTTCTGATCCCACCCTTCCTCTAGGAATTCTCGGAGAGAAGTTTCAAGGTTGCTTCAGCTAGTTCTTTAAGTACCCTAGGGCGAATGCCATCAGACTTGCCAGCCGAATACATCCAACTCCTCTAAACATCCTTCAACCTGTAATTCCCCAATTTTGGCTTGTTTCTTCCTCCATGTTGATGTTTAGTGTGGCGTTCACAGGTCGTCTTTTCAGTGAAGACTAAAGCAAAATCATCATTAAACACCACAGTTTTCTTGAGGTCATCCATTAGCAGCTCTCCTCTTCCGCCAAGTAGAAGACGTGCACATTCCTTTATCTTGCTCTTGCTCCTAAAGTATTTTATAGAACCTCTTCTTGTTGCCTTTTGCCTCTGGCTGGGACAGCTCTGCTCCTGGTTGGGGATATAATATGGGTGTGTAATGCGACACCTCTTCCTGTTTTCCCTGCCTGTCTGCACCCCACTATGCCAATATCCCAGGCATGAGATCTGTCCCATCGAATCCACGTGGTGCCATCTGTCGCTCCTGGGGCTGTATACTAATGCTCCTGCTTGTTTTCGGTGTGATCCCTGAACTTTGCCTCACACCAGCTTGGCGCAGGGCAGGGTTCTGCCCCGCACCAGGAGTCGAATCTGAGTCTGCAGGAGGGCCCTGCGAAATAAGCAGCCCAACTGAGGGATGGAGCAGCTCGGTGAGAGCCACGGGGACAGAATGGGGCCCGTAAAGTTAACGCTCAGGCACAAGCCAATGCAGCCATCTGACGGCGCCCCCTGCAGGCTGTGGGGAGATGCTCACCCCACGACTAACCAGCGACCCCAAGCCTCTGGTGTGGCCCAGAGCAAAGAAAATTAGAGGTGTCCCACCTGGCTGCCTATGTAAGGGACCGTTAATCACCTCGTCTGACCTGCATCTCACCACCCCTAGACTCCCTCCACGTTCAGGGTGGTGCCTTCGTGTGTTTTTTTTCCCACTTCTTTTTCAAGCATACAGGGTTTGGGGTTATTAGTCAGGGCTAATGTGGGGGTTGAGCATCTTTGACACCTGTGACCCAGCAAGCCCCTTTTGTAAAGGGAGCCAGCTCAGCACTCTGTTTGCAGATACTGTGGCCTGGTGCCTAGAGCAGTGGCCTGGGACTCAGAGATTGGTGTTTTATTCCTGGCTGAGCTGGGAAAGCCAGGTAGTCACATCATCCCTCAGTTTACCCATCTGTAAAACGAGCGTGTTTCCTGTCTTCATATGCAGCATCAAGGAGGATCAGAGGAGGTGCAGAGCTTCTCAGAGGAAATGAATGGAGAGCAAACATTTCCCAGGATTTAGTCTGGAAACTAGAGGAGCAGTGAGGACACTTAAAACCAAACACAGCACTAAACTAAGAGCTAGGGTCAGTTCACTTGGGCTCATGGGGCTCAAAATAACTGGGTAGAGCTTCCGCTTGGGCTGGAGCCTGTACTCTGAAACTCCCCTCCCCCCACTAGGTTTCAGAGCCCAGCCCGCCACCTGAGCAGGGCTCCTTTTAACCCTCTAGCACGAGCCTGAGTCATTTAACTGCTGCGGTGGGTTTTTGGCGCTGTGAAGGTACCGTTCCAACCACTGAAATGCACCGGGCAGCAGTACAGACACTGCTGTGCTATCCAGTAAAAGGACTGGCCCGTGTTCATGCCATCACTCGTGTCTGCATGTAGGGGAGTCGTTTGATTCAGACCTGAAGCTGTTTCCAGCTCGCATTCAGGAAGGAAGGAAGGAATTCCCCACTTCTGAAAGGCTAATTGCAGGTAGAAGAAGAAGGCGAATCCCATTTGGCAGGCACCAGATGGCAGCAAGTGATGTATTGCTGTGCATGTACAGCATGGGAAAGTGTGCTGCGGGCAGTATCTTTCTCCATCCACAACCATCTGCACGCTCCAGCTGTGTATTTCAGGCATCTGACATTTAGACCCAAGTATCCAATTTCCACCCTCCGTGCAGAAATATTGACAATCTCAGAAGGTAAGAAGCCAGTCCTCCAGGGAGTGGGCGTTGCTGTGCACGGAGCCGAGAAAATCTGAAACAGCAGCTGACTTTGCACTGGGTTCTGCTGATTTCTCTGGGCAAGGTGCAATAACATGGAACAGAGTAATATCTGTTTCGCTGGGCTGAGTATAAATATGTTCCACTTGGCTTGGAACACTTGCAGGGTGGCGTCCAGACCACAGAACGCTGTGGGCAGAGCATCAAGGAGAATCTCTCTCATCTTCAAACCCCGAGTTTCAGTCTGTGTCAGCTCCTCAGGGCAGGGTAATGAAGTGACAGGTGTCCTTCCAGCTCGAGAGAAACTGGGAGGATTCCTAGTGCCTGGGATTGGCTTAAACCCTCTGCCTCGCTGAAGGGCGGTGCAGGTTGAGTGATGCCTTCGGGAGTTTCCCTACCGCCTGCTGTAAAAACCCCAGAATACCAGCAGAGGTTCCTTGTCTGGTGGATGCCCTGGGCGATGCTCCATAATTAAGCATTGTAATCTGTCGTGTTTGCATGGCTAGAGGGGGGATTTAGAGACCCTCTAAGCTCTGGCTCCCACTGCTCATTGTGCCATTCTGTGGCTAGCAGGCAAGCTGTTTGGAGCAGTTTATTAGATAAAACCAGCAAACCCTTCGCTCCTCCCACACTTCGTTCTAGGGGCCAAGACCTTGGAAAGTGTCCTGCTCTTGCTAGGAGCGGATAGAGGAGCTCCCCCCCCCCCCCCCCCAAAGCCTGAGTTGTACTGTGCAGCAGAGACCCCTGCCGATCTACCTGCCCGCGTGGCTCTGCATGTCGCCTTGCCCGAGCCCGTGGCTTCGGGACAGCCTTCTGCAAAGAGGCTGCAGCTCCTGGGAGCTGATCCAGGCCTTTGCCTCGAGGGAGCCCCCAGGGGAAGAGAAGGGAGAGGGCCTGCTGGGTGAGCACTATGGAGAGGGCACCACTCAGCTGCCTGTAACTTCACTGCTCACAGCAGGGCCAGCGTCTTGGGGGTGAGGACTCCCCTGGGGGGCAAGGCTAGTGTACGGCAGCTGTGGGGTGTGCGTCTTGGGGGTGAGGACTCCCCTGGGGGCAAGGCTAGTGTACGGCAGCTGTGGGGCGTGCGTCTTGGGGGTGAGGAATCCCCTGGGGGCAAGGCTAGTGTACGGCAGCTGTGGGGCGTGCGTCTTGGGGGTGAGGACTCCCCTGGGGGGCAAGGCTAGTGTACGGCAGCTGACTCCCCTGGGGGGCAAGGCTAGTGTAGGGCAGCTGACTCCCCTGGGGGGCAAGGCTAGTGTAGGGCAGCTGACTCCCCTGGGGGGCAAGGCTAGTGTACGGCAGCTGTGGGGCGTGCGTCTTGGGGGTGAGGACTCCCCTGGGGGCAAGGCTAGTGTACGGCAGCTGACTCCCCTGGGGGGCAAGGCTAGTGTATGGCAGCTGTGGGGCGTGCGTCTTGAGGGTGAGGACTCCCCTGGAGGCAAGGCTAGTGTACGGCAGCTGTGGGGCGTGCGTCTTGGGGGTGAGGACTCCCCTGGGGGGCAAGGCTAGTGTATGGCAGCTGTGGGGCGTGCGTCTTGAGGGTGAGGACTCCCCTGGAGGCAAGGCTAGTGTACGGCAGCTGTGGGGTGCGTGTGCGCACTGGTCACTAGTCCAGCTCTGGGATTTAGTCATGGCTTGGCCACTTGCTTGGTGCATGACCTTGGGTAGACATTGCACTTTTCTCTGCCTCTGTTTCCCTCTCTAAACCAGGGATAACATTAAGCTAACTGCCTGGGAGCAGTGCTAGGGAGGGGCTCGATGCTCTCACCAGGGAAGGTGCTAGGGGAAAGCAAAATGCTCCTGCTGTTGGTTAAAAGGGCTTCACAGTTGAGTCAAGTGTGTGCCAGGGGAAGGTTTTCCTGGAGGGCCGCTGATTCAGGGGGTCACATCCCCTGTAAACACGTCACTTCTGCTAAGCTGAATGTGCCTCGCTGATCGGCAGCTCAGGAAGCGAAGCGAAGTGTTAAAACCCCTGTGATTATGAAACAAAACCTTACCGGTGGTGCTTGCCACAGAGTCAGATACCAGTGCGTGGGGGCTGCATCAGAAATAGGACAGCTCTGCTTTCCCGGCACGGCTCTTTCCAAAGTGTGATCCAAGTGTCCTCTGCTGGGAACGTGCAGTCGTATCTCCTGGCCTCTGTCCAGGGTAGGTAGGTAGACGACCCCAGAGGAGGAAGAGTCCTGTGTCAGAGTAATACATTCTGCACTATTGGATGACCTAGTTGCAACTTGGTCAGGCCCCATGAGTTACCCCCAGCACCGTGTAGACACTGGTCCTGGCCCCCGTGCCCACTACACGAGCAAACCAGGCGTTAGCTATGGTGAGGATACCAAGATAGGCACAGCTGTTAAGGCCAGAAGAGACCATTACGATAACCTAGCATGATCCTGCATTTCACAGGCCAGAGACAGGAACCCCTGTGCCAATCCCCTAACTTCTGACCCAATTAGAGGCTAGACTTTAAAAGGCATCCAGTTAAAGATGTCAAGAGGTAGGGACTTGACCCCTCAGTAGGAAGTGGTTCCAATGGCAGAGCACACTCACTGTTGAAAATGTGTCTCCCTATGTCTAGTCAGAATGTGTCTAGCTTTCCCTCCGCATCGTTGGATCGTGGTCTGGCTCCTTCAGTCCTTGTGCACCAAGGTAATGTCTCAGGTACACTATATAGACCGAGCTTTGTTGTTCTCTCCCCCCCACGGATTGTTTTCCTGCTCTCTGTTCATATTTGTGGCTCTCCTCTGAACCGTTTCCCATTCGCCCGTGGCTCTGTTGAAGCGTGGACACCAGAGTGCGGTGTCATAGTCCAGTCCCTGTCTCACCAAAGCGTGTCATCTTTATTTAGAAGGGATCTATGCCACTGCTAAACTTTGTTGCGGATACATTTGAAGAATTCCTTTTAGTTATCCTTTACTCTGTTGGCCGAGAGTTCTAGCTTCCTTTATCAGTTGTCTGCATTTCCCAACTCCTGAGTTGGGAAAAGACTCCTGGCTATCTTTTCAGTTTTTTTCCATTAGATAAAAAATATTTTTTAAAATTACATATTTCACCCTTCATCTTTCCTCTGAACCAGGGTGGTTTCTTACCTATGGAATTTGAGGGGGATGAGAATCGAATCAAGCATAGCTTAACAATTCCCACTTACCATGCACATTTTTATATTTAAATATTAGCTCCTATTTAATGTGGCATTTCATACTCAATATAACGGGCTCCCCCAGCATGTAGGTGGGATCTTGTGAGGGGTGAGAGAAGAGGCCTTCCGGCTGGGAGAGTTTGGCTGCAGAACCAATCTGGCATGCAGAACTGAACTCCAGCGAGCCTTCAGCCAGAAGGTGCAGTGACACGGGACCTAGGAACAGCTTTGCTGCCATTGATCTGCCGTCTGTGACCTTCAGCACCCAGCCCAGGTGGGACACAGCGGGAAGTGTCCAGAAGAGATGACAGAATTGGCTGCCAACAGCTCCCCGGTGCGAAAACAATCAGGGGACTTGGCTAGCCGCATTGCATGGTGTTTACTGCAGTGCTGCTTGTCTGCAGCTGGAAATCATGAAGCCACCGAGGGCTGAGCTGCAGAAGCTGTTCATCGGTGTCTCGTCCCACCCAACACAATCAGATATGCGTTAATAGGAAGCAGTGGGTGACAAGCAAACAATTTTTTGACATTTGAGAGAGGCTCTGGGTGCTTGTGTCTTGCCCACAAACCCACCAAAAGGATCCTGCTTGCTCTATGCACGGTGTCGAGCCCTGAAACAGACATGCGTGTTAGCCCGAGGTGTGCAAATACTGATGGTTGAAAGGCTTCTGAAATAGCGGCTGCTGGAGTGTGCCCTCCGGCCGAGTAACGTCCAGCTCGTGAGGTTAAGCCTAAGTTATCGAATGACGGATGGAAGAACAATATTAATACAGGAAGCTTACACCAGGGTGTGTCCTTGGTCATGCATAATCAGTCATAAACAGACCGGGCACATAGTTCCCCCCAGGGTCTGGGAGCACTTCCCAGGTCCCCCGGAATGAAGGGAAATACAGGAATGCCTGTTCTCCTGGGTAAAGTGGTGCCCTTCTGTCTCCTTCCCCTGCCCCCACCACACCTAGGAACGTCTCTCCCCTTCCTTCTGAGCCAAGGGGTCTTCTTCACTAACAACCAAACAACCCAGTCAACCAGTGCTGTCTACCCTGGGAGCCTGCAGCATTATCCCAGGCGGTTGTAACTGGGATCTGGCTTGCCACAGGTGAGACATTCAGCCTTCCCGTGGTACTGGGAGCAAGGAAAGGGACATAAGGGACACTCCAAAAGCTTGAGGTGCGCTCTCCTGCTCCATCTGGTGTTAGCGAGGCGGGTCAAAGCCTCGTGACTCAGCTATTTTCTGTAAGGTCCAACTTGTGTTGGCAACCTTCCTGCTCTTGCACCGTGGCAGGGAGAGGCTGGGTGGTGCCCAGCAGTGAAGCCAATAGTTGAACAAAGTGTAGTCCGGGGTGGGGCAGTTGGTCCCCAATGAGGGTGGGTGCTTTTGAGGATGGGAGGCTTGTGATACAGTTTTGTGGGCCCAAAAAAATAGCGTTTAAGCCACTCGTCCCGCCTGAGCGTCAGATCTTATTTTCTCGGCTCCACAGTATTTCCCTAAGAGGGTCTGCGTTGGACCCTGTCTGCATCTGCTGGCCAGTTGAGTGGGGAAGTTGGTGCACACAGAGCCAAACGACGAGAGCGGACCCCAAACCAGAACCTCTGAGCCAAACCACATGGAACTTTGGGGCCGTTAAGACTCAGCCCAAATCTTTTCAGTGTTTCTCTAGTTCAAACAGTGTAGCAGCCAGGCAGAAGTGAGGCCCATGCCTGGACTGGAACACTGTTCTGAAGTGACTGACGTCGGCTTGGCCAGCATGGGTACCATCGGAACACCAGTGGGACCCAACCATGCGTAACAGGGAGGCTGAGACCCTGGAGATAGGGTGGCTGTGGGGCAGGGGAACAGTGCTGGGTTCTGGTGGGTTTTTTTTAATGTCTTGAAATGTGAAGAAATGTAGGTTAGGAGGGGTTCCCACATGGGTTTCCAAAACCTCATTCACTGCAACACGCTGCTTCAGTGCACAACTGTGGTGAGCGTCTTCAAAGGGCAGGCGGGTGCCTGGGGTTGGTGTCGGGGTTTCGAGGACACGTCTGACAACCCGTCAAGTGGTAGGAAATAGAACCGAGCGTGCAGGCTGGGAAAAGCGTGCTGGCGTCCGCTCCTGCAATGCCTTTGGCTCCGGCTGGGGCCCAGGCCTGCTCGGTACGTTCGGCCCACTGTGATCCCCGTGTCGCGAGTGGCTAACAGTCTGAGCCGCATACACGTGCTGCCTTCTGGCCTCGGACTCTCCGGAGGAGGCGTGTCGAAGGCGAAGCTACCAACCGCAGGTCTGTGCGTCGATAGACACACGCCCAATACGCCCGCTTCTCCGGAGCTAGACATGGGCATAAGCTTAGACAGACGTGCACACAGTAGCCACTGGAATTTAAAAACAAACCAACCTAGATTCCGGAAAACATTTTTATTCTGCCTCCTGTCACTCCACAGCCAGCTTTTATGGACTCTCTTGCTGTGGGGTGAGGCGGTGACGTAAAATTGCCCCTAGAGCCCATTGCGGAGGAGGGGTTGGCTGGGCGTTACACGTGAAGAGGTGGTGCCGTTGGGTCCCCTTCACGGCTGGAGGGGGGTCGAGGCACAGGACCGTTCATTGGTTGC
The DNA here is from genome assembly GCF_052426305.1 of Pelodiscus sinensis. Lineage (NCBI taxonomy): Eukaryota > Metazoa > Chordata > Testudines > Trionychidae > Pelodiscus > Pelodiscus sinensis. The sequence goes on from NC_143060.1 coordinate 66,629,567, forward strand.
TCCCAGGTCACACAGGAATTGAACTAAGCCTGCAGCCCCGACCACCCTGCTTTCTCTTTGCCCTTGCTCCGTAGCCAGGCCCAGGTCTGGCTGTCAGAGCCGGCAGCGGCCAATGGAGCCTGGCCCAGCATGGCCACGCTGGAAAGAAGTGGCAGAGGAGTGTGCAGCTTCCTGCTCCAATGTGGTTACTCGCTCCCAGGTGAGCCCAGGACAGGAACCCTCCCCTCTTCCACCCTCTTTACCCTTTCCTGACTCGGGTGGTGCTGGCTCATGGGGGCCGCTCAAGGAGGCTGCAGGTGCACCCCGGAGCTGCTTGCTCAGAAGCACCTTGCATGCCTGCCCCCTGCCTGTGGGAGCCGCAGTCAGGGTGAGCGTCTTACGTCGGAAGGTGGTGGGCGGAAGCTCTTTGAGGTTTGCTGCTGCTGTCTCAGGCTGCTTAGACTCACGTCTGAGTAGATCCCTCTCTGCTAGGGCGATGCAGGCGTATAAAGGCGGTGCCGGCTTCCCTCCCGGGGCTCAGTCTGAGGCTGACACGGCCGGATTTAGCTGCCGCATGACAGAGGCGCTCCCTAGCCGGCGCGGCCCAGCCGTTCCGCTTCCCGCCATGCAGCAGAACTTGAACTACGTCTACCCCCAGATCTTTTGGGTGGACAGCTGCGCCAGCCCCACATGCGCCCCGCCTGCGCCCGTCGCCTCCTGCCCGCCGCCCGTGCCAGAGAGGAGGAGGAGGAAACAGAGCAACACCAGGGATGGCTCGCGCCTCTGCTTCTTGGTGGTTTTTCTGCTGGCCCTGCTGGCGCTGGCCGGAGTGGGGCTGGGGATGTTTAAGATCGTCCAGCTGCAGAAGGACCTGGCTGAGCTCCGAGAGGTAACGTCTGTCTGGGTGCCCGTTGGTGTAGGAGTAGCCAGAAATGAGAGAGCTGAGCTAGACCAGTAGTGGACACGGATTGGTGCAACCGGATTGAAGTTGGCACCTGCTTACCCCACCTGAGGATCGGCCTGTTGCTGAGGCCACTGTGGGTCACTCGGTGTGAACTTGTCCCTTTTCTGTTTTGACAGCAAATCAGCACCGGGCACGTCCCTTCATCTGCGGAGAAGCGCCTAGGTGAGCCACCTTACCCCACAACGCGTGTCAGCTGGGGGGGGAACCCCACCAGGAATTCCGCCAGCGGCAGCATCTCTTCCCCTTCCCCTTCCTGCCCCCGCCCCTGCCCCACCTTCTGTTGGGGTGGCAGATGGTGCATTTACAGCCCTGTGGCTCGGGTGCTTTCTAGATGCTGTGTTCTCTTGGGCGGCTGTAGCTGTAAGTGGGCGTACCGTCGGTTTGGGGGGCCAGTAGGGGTCTCCCGTCAGCGTGAGGACTAGAAGAAACTTGGCTAATGCAAGGAGCATTGATTAGAAAGGGGCCCAGCCCCAGATCTGAATCCCCAAAATCCCTGCAAACTTTCACATCCTGATTTGGATTCCAGCTCTGCAGGTAGGGCCCCGCCTTCCCCTTTCATGGGTGATGGACGTGCCAGCTTGTACTTCACTGGAAAGATGAGATACTGGCTTTCCTGCTATGCTGTGAGACACCCACATATGCGGAGAGCGGAAAATGGCAGCAGATCAGTGTCCAGTTTTCCTATATTATTATTTCCCCTTTGCTCCCCCTTAACTTTTTGCCTCTCTTAAAATGCAGCGCCAGTGTTGGCGTGTCTGGTTAACAGGCTGCGTAACTAAAGCCAACTGAGCATTTAGTCTCCAAATGTTTTCCCAGCTGGAAAATGTTCTATCAAAATCGCAACTTTCTGGAGAAGTGTGTCCATTTCAGTGCAGTTTAGAAAACAGCTGGAGAGGAAGCACCTTGGGAAATGGTTTTGCTTCTATCTTAAAAATGTAACCGAGCTAGAGCGGCTGCTTTTTCCTCCCCTTTGTCCAAAGATTTGCTGATGTTCAACAGACTTGCTGTTTGTCTTCAGGGGTCTTCCACATTTCACTGTGGCAAAACTGCCCTAGTCTCTTTTTAAATTGACGCAACCCCAGTATTTACCTGAATGCTGCCCTGTAGCAGCCGTGTCCTGGGTTAGTCAGTTAACCTGCCTGTTGAAGTATAGCCCCGATCATGGAAACGGGGTCTCTGTAATTCCCTGGAAGGGACTCCCTTCCCATTGTTAATTTCCTTACGCTGGCTTCACCACGAAGCCTGAAGCAGCCTTCTTTTGCATCTCCGTGTTAATGCAGGACTTCTTGATGCAACAGCAGAGAAGGTGATCAAGAAGGCAGCACATTTAACAGGTATGTGACACGGGTAAAGAGGAAACCAATGGCCACAAGAAGCCAGGTGTGTTGATGAGGAAAGCGGTGGGTGGGTTACTTCCTAGTTAGCCATCTAGCTATGGAGCAGCAGCGTTCCCTGTGGCTCATGCACCTTCCAGATTTGACATGTGGAACCTCATGGCTTTGATTTATTCCCACTTCTCCTTTCCCCATTGGTTTCCTCTGGGACTTTACCTAAAGTTCAGAAAAGGGCAACAAAAGTTATTGGGTGTGGGAGGGAGGGAGGAAGTGGTTGCCATATGAGGCGAGATGAGTAAGAGTGGGACTTTTCAGCTTGGAAAAGTGGGGACTAAAGAGGTGGTTACAATAGAGGGCTATAAAATCATGACTGGAGTGGAGAAAGGGAATAGAGCTATTTACTCCTCACAACACAAGAACTAGGGGTCACCCAGTGAAATTAATAGGCAGCAGGCTTAAAGCAAACAACAGGAAGTATTTTTTTCACACAGCACACAGTCAACCTGTGGAACTCCTTGCCAGAGGAGGTTGTGAAGACCAGGACTTTACCAGGGTTCAAAAAAGAACTAGATAAATTCATGGAGCCATTTAGGTCCATCAGTGACTACTAACCAGGATGGGTAGGCCTGTCAGAAGCTGGGAGTGGGTGACAGAAGGAATCGCTTAAGATTCCCCATTTGTTTCACTCCCTCTGGGCCATCTGGCATTGGCCACTGTGGGCAGACCGGACACTGGGATGGATGGCCCTTTGGTCTGACCCCGTCTGGCTGTTCATATGGACCCCAGGTGGGTTTTTTGCTTTGCCTTTGGGTTGGGTAACCCCCTGGCCTGGAGGCTGCAGAAGTGTTTGACGTGCATGACCGAACTCGGCGCCTGGCTCCGAGCTGGACACGCATCATCCCTGCTGCACGGAAAGAAGCTGAGGTGATGGGACTTGCCCGTGACTGGAGAGACTTGAAAACGGTTCGCCCACACGTGCCGACGTCTAACAGCTGCTTGTTAATCTCTGTTCCCAGGCAAGGCGGATCAGAAGGCCCTCCCTCTGGAGTGGGTGACCACCCTCGGGCACGCCTTCACCTCCAGCATCCAGTACCGGCAGCGGGGGCTGGCGATCAACGAGACGGGCCTGTACTTCGTGTACTCCAAGGTGTTCTTCCGAGGCAAGGTGTGCAGCAGCCAGGCCTTGGACCACGTGGTCTTCAAGCGCAACCCCGCCTACCCCACCAGCCAGGTGCTGATGGAGGACAAGAAGCTGAACTACTGTGCCGCTGGGAAGATGTGGGCCCGGGGCAGCTATCTGGGCGCTTTGTTCAACCTCACCAAATCAGACAGCTTGTACGTCAACGTCTCTGACGCAGCGCTGGTGAATTTCGAGGAAAGCAAGACGTTTTTTGGTTTATACAAACTTTAGAGCTGGCCCCCCAAGAGTCGCTTTCAGCCCTCGCGACTGATGGGAGCAGGAGCTGGGTACCCTATGGTCCAGGGGACTTTCACAGAGCCGCTCGGAACCTGTGCTGGCCTGCAAGGAGCCCACCCGAAATCCTTTGTTTGGCCTTTGACATGAGACCGTCGAAGCGATCTGGGACCGGTCAGATCTCCGAGGATTGACACTTGGACTTTGGGAACTACGTGGCTCGCCCTAGGAAAACCTGAGTGTAGCTGAGAAACACCTGCGATCGGAAAGGTCTCCTCGAAACTCACTACTCGCTCCAGGGGAGCAGCTGCTACCTGAGAAAGAAGCTGATGCATCGGGCCAAATTCTGCCTTGGGAAAATGTCATTTACCCACCGAGCCGGTGTTTGGTCCCCCGGAGAGGCCGAGTGTTTGTGTGCCTCTCCCCCAGGCTGGGGAGCGGGGAGAAGAGGGGCTGTGCATGTCTGGGGTTGACGTGTGTTTGTGGGCAGAGCAATGGCGATTGGGAAAGCCCCTCCTGCTGTTCTCCAGCCAGTGGCTGGTCTTCGCTGCTCTCATGGAGGCGGGAGGGCGCTGCCTGGCACGGGATGCCATCGTTTCTGGGGAGCATTCATGTGATGCGTGGCCATTTAGCGCCTTACCCTTTGCTCTTGCAAGCGCCGCCGTGTCTGCAGGGGATGGCGGGGAGCAGGGGAGGGTGTTACTCTGGGAATGGCTTCGTTCTGCTTCCAGGGCTCCTCGGGCCGCATGTCATGGCGGGTAAGAAGCGAGGGTCTATATGGCGACGTTGGGGGAGGGAAAACCCCGTTTTTAATGGCTTCACTGCCGGGCCACGCGTGGCCCCCTCAGGCATGGTCCAGCAGCCCGCTGGGGGCGTTACTGGGCAGGGCTCCGTGGAGGGCAGTGGCTTAGGAACCAGCAATGACTCTGGCTCAGACCCCCAGAATTGTTCCCGGGGTTTGAGCAAGCTCCCCCCCCCCCCGGCCACTGCCTTCCTCGGAACCGGGGCTGGAGCTCTGCAGCCGGGCCGGGAGGGGCTCTGTGGGGAGCCCCTGCCCTGCTCTGTGCACGGGCGCCTGGAAGTGACGCTCCAGAGATGGGTTTGGCCCTACCCAAACCCTGCCCTCCCCCACGTGGGCAGCTGGAATAGCCCAGGGTCCCACCCCACTGGCCCCTGGAACTCCTAGGTGCTGGAGGGGAATCCAGCAACCCCCAGCGATGGGGCAGGCGGCGAGGGCCATGCAGCCAGCCAGGCGACCTCACAAGGCTCCCCGGGGCGCAGTGGGGCCTGCTGAGCAGCCTCTTGTCTCCCCGGGGGCTCAGCTGCTGCCAGGGAGCAAGGCCGGGAGTGGCCAGGGAACAGGTGAGGAGAGAACAGCCCCCTGTCCCCACCCAGCCTCCCTAGCTCCGAGCCAGCCCCTCCCCGAGCCTCCAGGGGCCACAGCACCCAACCGGTCCCAGCACCTTCTTTTGAGCTCCCCCCACCCACCCCAGCATCCCTCAGCTGTCTTCCGGGTACTCGCCCCCAGCACCTCCCCCGATGTCTCCTAGCCTCCCCAGTGCAACCCAGCTGCCAAGGACCCCCTATGGCCTCCAACTGCCTCCAGTCCTCCGAACTTCTAAGCCCCTCGCCCAGCCCAGCCCAACATGCGCCACTGTTACCCACCACTGCCCAGTTCCCTGGGCCCCACCTTCAGGTCCCCCAAAACCCCAGTGCCCAGGGGTTGCTGGGGCTCACTTTGGGCAGGCCCTGGGCGAGGAAAGGGGGGGTGGCGGCCCAGGCGTTGAGAGTGCGAGAGAACTGAGGACAGTACAACAGGGAAAGGGAAGGAAGCCACGGATTTCTCCCCGGGGTCTCCAGAGCCGGGTCTCCGAACAAACCCGCTCCTGGCCCCTGTCCTCAGCAAACCGGCTTTCTCCGACCCCAGGGCAGGATGGCTGTTGAGGCTGAGGGAGCCATGTGTCCAGGGCCAGGCCGTAGGGGGGAAACCGCCAGGCCGAGCCGCAGCAGAACCTCCCCTGGCCACACCCACAAGAACGGCTCGCCTGTATCCCTCCTGTTCTGTCACTTGCCTATTCTGGTTTTGGGCGGCCATTTCCGCGAAGGCCGGGCCATGCCAGTGAGCACAAGGCATTGCTGCCCGAAGGCCTGTGTTGGGGCTACCCAGGCAGTGACACCAGGACTTGGAGCTTGCAGGAAGGTTGCAGCGTAAGCCCCGGTTGCGAGGAATGGATGACACACAACACAGCGGAGCGGCCATGCAGGTAAACGTCTCCGCTCCTGCTGCGTCGCTCCCTAGCTCGCTCTGTACGGTAGAAATAAATAAATAATGTTATTTTTCTAAGAGTGATCTGCCTCCTCTCATGCATGCAGCAAGGAACTTGGAGTTCGTGAGAGCTAAGCACTGACCCGCCTCTCCTCACCCGTCTGTGTCAGAGGGGTCAGGTGTGAGTGCTTTCAAATTCCAGGGTGTTCCTAACTGGATATTTCTATGGGCTACGATAAAGATTGGAGTCTGGATCTGGGTGCGAATTCTGACCCCTCCTCTAACCTCCCACCATGCTGTGCCAGTGTGCTCTGACGCGGGGCGGACGCATGGGTCAGGTGTGAACTTTGGCACAAGATCCCGTGTCTGAGTTCTGATTTCAGGACTTGCCTGTCTTTGCCAGGTGGTGGGTGCATGATTGTCATGGGGGAAGAAGCCATTTGGCATCAAGGTGTGAATCCTCAGCTACCAAGTGACTCCGTGGCAACCTCAGCGCAGCAGGCAGCCTACGGAGGATCATCTGGTGCATGCTTGAGCGAGGGAGGAGAGCGAGGAACAATACGGAAGGGCAGGACTCCAGCCACAGTCTCTGGCTCCCGGTCTGGTTTTTGAACCCCATGCCGTTTGGGGGGGGGGGGGAGGCAGGGGGTGTAGTTGGTTAAGACTCTGGGGCGGGAAGCAGGTGGACCTCGTCCTAGCTCTGCCACCCCCAGCGGTGAAGACGAAGGTGGGAGGTGAAAGCCGGGAGGTGGTGCACCCAGGCTCGGCGACTGGAGGATCTGCCCTTGTGATCCTCTTCCGCGTTGGGCACGGAGCAGGCCCACGGTCGCCAACTGCCACGTCTCGGGGCTTCTCCTACGTCAACGTCTTAGACGGTGACTGCGTTCCAAGGGTCGGACTAAGCAGGCGCCATCCCGCCTTTCCCGGGCGAGCCGGCTTTGGGCCTCTCTTGCCCTCTCCCGTGGAGCCTGCGGTGTCGTGACAGGTGTCTGCTGACCCGTGGTGCCTCCGGGGTGAGTGCTGGGGTGTGGCGGTTCGTGGTGCTTTGTGGGGGGGACACACCCAGTGCAGACCAGGGTGGAAGACCGAGAGACCCCACAACAAATCTTGGGGGGCTGAAAAGGCAGGTGGGGGTCCAAAGACAGGCTAGGGGAGCAGAGAGCAGAAGCTGGGAGGGAGGGTTTCTCCTTGGCGCTGCTGATCCTGTAGAGAGGGCTGGAGGAAGCTTGGATCTGGCAAGGGTCAGTTTGTGGGGAGAGGCAGGACTCCCCGAGCGGCCCGTGTGCCCGGGGCTGGCTTGTCGCAGCCTCGCAGGCCCCGTGCATGCTGTCTGGGTGTGCAGTCGCCTCTGTGCCACGCGCATCACGCTCACCCTCCTCAGGTGACCACCGACTGTTCGGCCCCGGTCTAAATGGACTTTCGGCCCCTGCAGGACACTGGCAGCAGTGCCTACCGCCACAGGCTGGTCTGAGCCGAGCAGCAGCCTGCCAGGGCGGGGCGAACCCTGACCCAGAAAGGGTGCTCAAGGAGAGGGCTGGAGTGAATCATGCCACCGAGGTTTGCTCCTGTTCGTGGTGGGGCGCAGGCTGGTTTCTTGGAACCCCTAGACACGTACGGCTGCAGCGGGCCAGGCTCCCGTCAGCGAAGAGGCCAGCTCTGTGTCAAACGGACAATGGCGAGGGGCTTTTCCATCGTGGCAGGAAACGTTTTGTGCATCATGGGGTTTTGATGACGATGTTTCGGCTCTAGGAAGCTGAGGGTGGGGGGGGGGGGGGCGTGTTACACCAGGTGCTGGCTAAGGGGCAGTTGCAGAGGAAGGAGGTGCCTCAGTTTCCCTATCTGGAAAATGCCACCAACCCTTGCAAAGTGCTGAGGGCAGAGCTGGGTGTCTGCTTGAAGGTTGCTGCCAATGCTCTGCCCCAAAGCAGGGGCCCCTTTCAGACCCCAGGGAATGGCGGGAGCTGATTGCTGGTGCCGGAGGAAGCTGCTCTAACCTCCGGCCTCCTTCCCGGCCCCTCTCCTGTGGCGTGGGCTGGTTGCGCTCCAAGCCCAGTGATTCCTGAGGTAAAGCGGAGGTGGAGGGGGAAGGCTCCAACATTCTCCATCCCAGAATGCCGTGCGGTGCCAGGTGGCCGGAGAGGTGAGCCACGTTTTGGGCGGCCATTTTGCAACCAGCACCCCTCCTCCTTCTCCCCCCTCCCATCCCTCCAGTCCCTTCAGCTTCTGGCTGCTCAGCTAGCCCTGTCAGCCCCCAGGGACCGGAGCTGAACTGTTGGGCCAGGGGCCGGTCTGCAGCCGGAGAGACCCAGGCTCTCTGCAGACCAAACAAACTTTTCACGGGTCCGCAGTGACACCCTGCCCCCCTCAGTGCCAGTGTGGTGCTGTGGAGGGGGCATGTAGCTGTGAGCCAGATGCTTCACTCCTGAACAGGAGTGTTGCCTAGTGGCTACAGCAGGGCACTCCTTATCAGTAATACTGTTGTTTTTGTCACACACAATTGTGTGTGCACGCACGCGGGGGGGGGGGGGGTGTTTTACAGCGTCGATGGGCCCTGCTGCAAAGAACTTAGGCCAAAGGCCTCGAAGGTAATTAGCCAGCTCATGTCCCTTGAGTCCAATGGGAGTTAGGCGCTGCCGTTTGAGGAGCCGGGATTTGGAATCTAAGTGTAGACGTGATTCAGTGAACGAGGTTAAGAAAGGGGGAGGGGTGAGGAAGGACTGTGGAGTTGGCGGCAAGATCTTGCAGATGCTCAGATATGTGAGTAACTTGATGATTCAGGTAACCTCTACCCCCACCCCCGCGAAGCCAGCAGCCTGTTGGTGGGTGATGACATGTAGGGGCCATAGAAGTAATGGAACAAGACCCAGGTTTCTATTCCTGGCCTTGCCACTGACTTGCCGCGTGACCTAGGGCCAATCACTTAACCTCTGTCCGCACCTTCCTTTTTCTGTCTGAAGTGGAGCTAATGATACTTTAATTTACTTTCCTTATACCCCCCCCCCCCCGTCCCCTGTGAAACAGCAGTGAGTATTGTTAAGCAAACATCCCAGTAAATGGTTAAATTAAACTTATTTTTTTCTCCATCCCTCCTCCCCCTTCAAGTCTTGCCCATTGCAGACTGTTGACAGAGTTTCCTTTGCCAGTGCCTGCATGAGTCGTTTGTTTTAACTTCCACTCTTCACTCGCCTTTCACCCGTTCGACTGTTTCCTGTGACTCACCATCCGGGAGACTGAGAGCCTTGACCACAGGGGACTGGTGCAGGCCACCTGCTGACAGCTGAGTCCGGGGCGCTGGCGGCTGTGTGCTCGCTTTCCAAAGGCCTGCTGAGCACAGATCAGATGCTGGGGAGTCCATTCCTTTCGACCCCTGGCCTTTTCCACAGGTCTCCTGCTGCAGACCGGCTGCTGAGCTGGAAAATCTTATGCCCGGCCGCGCTTCGAGCCCCGGCTGGCAGCTGAGGCCAGGGCGTACAAGCTGGGTTGGGATGTGGGGACTGAATTTGACTCTAACTCTAGCTGTTAGGACTCACAATTCCACATCACACGCAGCCACCGCATAGCCCCTGACAGGTAGAGGCGCAAGTCACTCACATTTCTTACCGGTACTGTTGTCACCCCTCGCTGGGGCGCAGGGATGCGAGGGTACCTGTAAGAAACGTGTGTGTGTGTAGTGGAGTGAGGGGGGCCTCAGGGAGGGGGTGGGGATATGGAGGCATCCCTGGCAGGGCTCACCCTGGCAGACCGGACCCAATCCGCAGGCCGGTATTTCTCCCCCCCAGTGAAGGGTGCTACCACAACACACAGATGACTAGCGAGGAATGTACCATCCCAAAGGCCTTTGAAAGGTGACGGCTTCTTGCACGCTGGATCCGTGAGTCTTGGCCAGGGATGTGCACCCCTGGGGTACGCAGAGCTCTTCCAGGACATCCACTCATCTAGACGGCTGCCTAATTGTATAAGGGGCTACAGCAAAAGCAGCAGCAAAGCCAGCGAAAACCGAAATGTCATGCGGCCAGGAATTGGCTTGTGGTGCTCCCTGTGCAGCACACTGGAATGTAAGGGCACTTCGATTGCAGCTGATCGAGTTGATGGTAAAAACAAGACCTGGAGTGTCCTTGGTAAGAGCCCTGGCTCTAGATCAAGGGTATTCGGTGGGGAGTGGGGAGTGCAGAACAGGTCTGCCCTCGAGGTCGGACTGCCCCCTCCATCACACATCTCGCCTGGTCCCTGCCACGTTGCCTATCAATCGCCCGCCACTGGGCGGTGGCTTTAGACACCGACACTCGTGTCTATTCGTGTGTTTAATGCATGTGAGTGTCCAGATCAAGTGAATGTTTGACGCGCCCCCCCCCCCCCCCGCCGCCTCCTTCTGTCCCTGGCCAGGGACCCTGGGTCTGCAAAGCGCCTAACTCGACTGTGGTGCTGGATGCGGCTGTGCTAGGCGTGTTGCGTAGGGATGTGACAGAGCCCCTCTCCGGCCAGCTCCCTGGGCGCCATGCCTGGGATGGCGTGGCCGTTTGGGGGACGTGGCGGTGGAACGATCCCGCCAGCAATGGCTGCCCCGCAGAGCGCTCGGCTCCGCACGGCGCAGTGGGAGCTCGCGAGCTCTTCTCGGGGCCTTTTCTGATGTGGTTTCCTGCACGGTGCCGGGGCAAGAGGAGCAGAGTCAACCACATGAAGAGGCTGCACCATGTAAGGGGTCTGCACAGCGCCGGGCCGCTGCTGCCTGAGGAAACGAAACCACCGGGCTCACGCCTCCAACTCCTGCCCCAGAATGACCTCTCTGCGCCCAGGGGCACGTGGGGTCCTGCACGCTGGATGCCGTGGACCGTCCCTGGGCCTGCTGGACTTGGGAGACCTGGGACAGAGGCTTCCTGGCTTCGCTGGAGGGCTTTTCCCATTGCCGAAAGGAATTGGCACCCCACCCATTTACGCAGAGGGGAGACTCTAACCAGCGGCCTTGTGTAACAGGAGACTTGCCACTGATCTGGGAGCCCCACTTTCCTGGGGGAGCGGACCCGAGACATGGCTGGTGGGGGGGTAACGTTGGGCGCTCCTCTCTCCAGCAGGACCCGGCGTGCGAAGGTCGCTGGGATCGTTCCCAGCTTTGGGGCTCTCCGGGTCTCTGTGGCTCTTCTGAATCTCCCGGCCCCGCTTGGCCCCACGAAAACCAGTGGGGAAGCTCCCATTCACCTCGGTGGACCAGGGCTTCACCCTGGCAAGTCCCCAGCAGCACGAAGGACAGACATCCCATGTCTGGCTTGTGATGCCCATTCTGGGATCAGCACGCAAGGCTGCCTCCTCTGAGTCTCCGCTGGCCGTGGCTCGTTACCCTTCCTACTGAGACACTGCTCCACGGGCCACGTTGTCTTCCTTTCTGCTGGCAAGTCACCTAGTTCCTCAGTGTTGCAGCGCCCCATCTGTAAAATGGGCCAACGCTTCCCCCCTTCCTCTGGGGCGCATGTCGTGAGAGGAGGTGCTCGGCTAACCATAAAGAGAGGGCAAGGTACATCGCTTTCTCTCCTCAGCTGGGAGCCTGAGTCGCTAGAAGAGATTCTGCCAGGAGGCTCTTGCCCTGAAATGAGAAATGGGAGAGGCTGAACGTGAATGCTAAGGACGGACCATTGGCCTTCTGTGTTCTGCGGTTGGGCCCAGAGATGTCAGGGTGATTGTTGGCTCTGCCATTGGCCTGCTGGGTGACTTGGGGCAAGTCAGGGCACTCTGCTGTGCCTCAGTTTCCCCTTCTGCAAAATGGGGAAGGATGAGGGTGACTTCCTTTGCGTGGTGCTTGGAGATCATTGGTGATCAGGACTAGATTGCCAGCCGCCCGCTCAGTGGAGTGAGTGAATCAGTGGGAAGTCTCAGAACTTTCCCTGTTCTCAGCACCAAGCTTAGCACAGAGTCCAAGGAGGGGCAGGCTTATGGAGGCTGAATTTGCAGGCCATGTGCGCTTTCTTCCAGGTCAGGTCTGGGGCTTGTGCCACTGTTCCCTGTACGCTTGTGCGGCCACTCAGGGGAGATTTAAATGTCACCTAGATCATTAAAAGTGTGCCCATGGCTAGGGGATTTTTTTTCTACTGGTGGTGCACATTTGCACATGCCTCAGTGCACATAAAATTTATTCTGCACATGGGTGGGAAATTCCGCACTGGATAAAAGAAGACTAGAGGGAATGTTGCTGCTGCAAGTAAAAGGGAGAGTTCAGGACTCAATTCTCCCGGATGCCGCGTTGTGCTGTGTGAAGAGCCCTGGCCGTGTCCTTCCTTTGCATGACACAACCCCCAACAACGTGAGACGTCTGAGCTGCATTCTGCTCCGGCTTTCGTTTGCATGGTCTGACGCCACGCAGCGCTATCTAGGTCACGTTGTGGTGACCTGCCTGGGGGGCGGGGGGCCGTGTGGCTTATCCCCAGGAAGAACTCCTGGCAACAGAGGGGGCGAGTGTGCAATGAGCCCAACGATTTCCTCTCGCATGTCGGGTAGCCGAAGGAGAAGGCCACTCGACACTGATCTGAGAGACCAACAGCAAACCACACTGTTGAGAAGTGAGTCTGGTGACTGCCCTGGGGAGATATAATTAGAATGATTTCTAGGTATGGTCTGTTGAATTAAGCGCCTTGTGGGCCAGTTTGTTTGTCATTTCTACCTTGTTGCCAGATCAATCGCGTGGAAATAACAGAAATCAGCAAGCGTGAAACCCAGGCGTGGAACCGGGGGGAAACAGGCTTCCTTCTACCAGGGATGCTGGTGCAGGCAAAATTTGTCCCAGCCACTGCAGAGCCAGTCAGTCTAGTGAAGCGTTTTGCACGTTTGCACACGTGGGTGTGACAGCAGTTTGTACAATTCCTCTCCTGCAGGACCCTTGTCTGAAAGTTTTCGTTTTTCGTTGTTCAGTTGGAATGATCCTTTGGCCAGTATTTCACTGGAGAGCACAGTAATCAACGCAGCCAGTGCCCAGTGAACTCGGGGGGAATTTC